>NC_090652.1:163206008-163866008 GCF_040937935.1 Hyperolius riggenbachi | reverse complement strand
GTGCCGCCATATTGGAGGAGGCAATTGTATGTCAATATTGGTTTAACATCACGCGTGGTGATTTGAATAGAGGGCATCTCGGAGAGACTAAAGAATTGTAGTAAAATCCACAATCTATAAAGCTTCCATTATTTAAGCAAAAATTAAACAGAGACATATGAGTTTCGTAGCAGATACATTCGCACAGGGAGTAATTAGTAGTGAAATACTCCCATCTTGTGGTCAATTATATTAAAGCAGCCTCACCAAGAAGAGTTGTATATAGTACAATGCTACTATATTTTTTTCTAATTAAACAGACCTAGAAATATGAAGAGTTAGGATGGGGGTAAGAGGGGGGGGGGGGGAGGAAGGAGGGGGGGAGGGGATTGAATAGAAAGAGAATAAGAGAAAAACAAGAAACAACAAGGAGAACCATTACTTATGACATGAAGTAGGTAGATTCACATGCTGTAATTAAGAATGATTGCCAGAAATCACTAATATAAACATGATTATTAAATATAATAAAATAAAATAGTTGTTAACACGTAATGAACAATTAAAATTAGAAGTTAATCTAGGGGAACGATAAAAGAGAGGACTAATGGTTGCAAAAAAATTTTTCCATGTTGACCGATTCAAAAAGTAGATCGATTATAAGAGTTTTTCTAATACTTCATTGAGACCCTCAGGGACCAGGGTCCTGACGGTCTGTATCCAAAACATCTCTTTGTTCTTCAGGACCTCAAAATTATTGTTGGGTGAATAAACAGTCTATTAGAGTGATGGTGAGTGACCGGGGATCACCTTTGTGGTACATGCTGAAGTGTTTGGAGACGCTGTGTAAGGGATAATGTTTTAGTATATTTCTCTTGTGCTGTCCTATCCGGCTACGGACTAGTTGGGTGGTGCGGCCGACGTATTGTAGATTGCATGGGCATGAAATGACATAAATGACGTTCCTAGAGGTACAGTCAATGTGTTGTATGATATTGAATTCCTTATCAGTAGTATTGGATTTGAACGTCTGAGTGGTTGTGACAAAACAGGCTGTACAACGTGAGTGCAAGCATGGATGGGAGCCCGGATTAGCTGAGGTGATGGTGTGTGCTGTATTGGATTGTATATGTTTCAATTTACTGGGAGCTAGTAGTCCACGCAGATTCGGGGCCCTTTTGAAGGTGAGAGATGGTACTTTTGGTAGTGATGTTCTGAGGTAAGGGTCTTGGGCCAGTAGTTCCCATCTGTTTTTTAGAATAGTGCGTATTTCTCTATGTTGGCTACTATAACCGGTGATGAATCTTGGGAAAGTCATTGTTATAGTGGGATGGTCGGTAACAGGGGCGGCGGCCGGAGTCTTGGTAGCTTTGTATTTGGCGTCTTTGATAAGCTTTTTCGGGTATCCTCGTTCTATGAATTTTTTGGTTAGAGTCTGCGATTGTGCGTGGAAATCTGATAATTCTGTGCAATTGCGGTATATTCTTTTGTACTGGCAGTAGGGGGTATTGGTGGTCCAGGGTCGATGATGAAAGCTGTCGAAATGTATGAAGTTGTTTGCATCAACCTTCTTGAAGTGTGTTTTAGTCTTTATGATGTTATTGGTGGAATATAGATCTATATCAATACCACCACCAATACCCCCTACTGCCAGTACAAAAGAATATACCGCAATTGCACAGAATTATCAGATTTCCACGCACAATCACAGACTCTAACCAAAAAATTCATAGAACGAGGATACCCGAAAAAGCTTATCAAAGACGCCAAATACAAAGCTACCAAGACTCCGGCCGCCGCCCCTGTTACCGACCATCCCACTACAACAATGACTTTTCCAACATTCATCACCGGTTATAGTAGCCAACATAGAGAAATACGCACTATTCTAAAAAACAGATGGGAACTACTGGCCCAAGACCCTTACCTCAGAACATCACTACCAAAAGTACCATCTCTGACCTTCAAAAGGGCCCCGAATCTGCGTGGACTACTAGCTCCCAGTAAATTGAAACATATACAATCCAATACAGCACACACCATTACCTCAGCTAATCCGGGCTCCCATCCATGCTTGCACTCACGTTGTACAGCCTGTTGTTTTGTCACAACCACTCAGACGTTCAAATCCAATACTACTGATAAGGAATTCAATATCAAACAACACATTGACTGTACCTCTAGGAACGTCATTTATGTCATTTCATGCCCATGCAATCTACAATACGTTGGCCGCACCACCCAACTAGTCCGTAGCCGGATAGGACAGCACAAGAGAAATATACTAAAACATTATCCCTTACACAGCGTCTCCAAACGCTTCAGAATATACCACAAAGGTGATCCCCGGTCACTCACTATCACTCCAATAGACTCTGTTTATTCACCCAACAATACTTTTGAGGTCCTGAAGAACAAAGAGATGTTTTGGATACAGACCATCAGGATCCTGGTCCCTGAGGGTCTCAATGAAGTATTAGAAAAACTCTTTTAATCGATCTACTTTTTGAATCGGTCAACATGAAGAAAAAATTTTGCAACCATTAGTCCTCTCTTTTATCGTTCCCCTAGATTAACTTCTAATTTTAATTGTTCATTACGTGTTAACAACTATTTTTTATTTTATTTTATTATATTTATTCATGTCATAAGTAATGGTTCTCCTTGTTGTTTCTTGTTTTTCTCTTATTCTCTTTCTATTCAATCCCCCCCCCCCCCCCTCTTACCCCCATCCTAACTCTTCATATTTCTAGGTCTGTTTAATTAGAAAAAAATATAGTAGCATTGTACTATATACAACTCTTCTTGGTGAGGCTGCTTTAATATAATTGACCACGAGATGGGAGTATTTCACTACTATTCACTACTAATTACTCCCCGTGCGTATGTATCTGCTACGAAACTCATATGTCTCTGTTTAATTTTTGCTTAAATAATGGTAGCTTTATATATTGTGGATTTTACTACAATTCTTTAGTCTCTCCGAGATGCCCTCTATTCAAATCACCACGCGTGATGTTAAACCAATATTGACATACAATTGCCTCCTCCAATATGGCGGCACCAGCTCCTAATACATACTGCGCATGCCCTTCCCTACGGTGTTACGTGTGATGCGTCTATTGATCCGCGTCCACCCGTCGCACGCGTACACAGCGGCATGACGTCATCGTCATCCCGCGCTGCCCTTCCGTCAACCCACACTACCGGAAGCAGCCATGCGCTGTCTGCTTCCGGATCAGATACCCTTACACGCTGGTGTTCAGCTCCATTATAATTCCTACTGGCGGCAACATTTCCCCACATTGGCTGGTCACTTTATACTTGAGGGTGGTAACCACCAACCCCCCTCCTTTTAAGTTGTTTTTAAAAGATTTTACTCTAATTTGGCGCCTCTGTTGCTCCTCATTCTACACTAGCCTTAAAAAACTTGTATATAACTTGCATACATTTCCAAACAAACATATAAACATATACAAGGAGTACTCTGGAGTATGTACCAATAATCATAAATATAGGAAGGTCCCCAGCCCAAAGTAATATACATCAAAAAGTAGGGGAAAGGGCATGGAGTATCTTCCCATAAGATTTTGTCTAAATGTTACTATGCAATACTAAAAAATGTAATCCAAAATCAAAGATATGCAAAAGTAAAAAATTGTCTAATTACACAAGATTCACACCATATAAAAACATCATAGATATGAAAAAGCAGACATATAGGCATGACCAACGCTGACCTGTATCACCACATTGAATGTATCAGTTCCTCCAGAAGTGAAACCTGTTCACATTGCAAACACTTTTGGACAAACTAATACATTGTGTGGTGCTATCTGCTTTTTCACATCTATGATGTTTTTATATGGTATGAATTTTGTGCATTTAAACCGATTTTCACTTTTGCATATCTTTGAGTTTGGATTAAATATTTTTGATCCTGCATAGTTTAGATAACCTCTTATAGGAAGATACCACACTTTTTTGATGTAGGTTACTTTGGGCTGTGGACCTTCCCATTTTTATGATTAATGATGATATACAGGATCTTCTCAAAAAATTAGCATATTGTGATAAAGTTCATTATTTTCTGTAATGTACTTATAAACATTAGACTTTCATATATTTTAGATTCAAATACACACAACTGAAGTCGTTCAAGCCTTTTATTGTTTTAATATTGATGATTTTGGCATACAGCTCATGAAAACCCAAATTTCCTATCTCTAAAAATTTGCATATTTCATCTGACCAATAAAAGAAAAGTGTTTTTAAAACAAAAAAAGCCAACCTTCAAATAATTATGTTCAGTTATGCACTCAATACTTGGTCGGGAATCCTTTTGCAGAAATGACTGCTTCAATGCGACGTGGCATGGAGGCAATTAGCCTGTGGCACTGCTCAGGTGTTATGGAGGCCCAGGATGCTTCGATAGAGGCCTTAAGCTCATCCAGAGTGTTGGGTCTTGCGTCTCTCAACTTTCTCTTCACAATATCCCACAGATTCTCTATGGGGTTCAGGTCAGGAGAGTTGGCAGGCCAATTGAGCACAGTAATACCATGGTCAGTAAATCATTTACCAGTGGTTTTGGCACTGTGAGCAGGTGCCAGGTCGTGCTGAAAAAACAAATCTTCATCTCCATAAAGCTTTTCAGCAGATGGAAGCATGAACCCACTTTTGAAACAGAAACAGCGGCAGAAGCTCCTGACCTGGGCTACAGAGAAGCATCACTAAACTGTTGCTCAGTGGTCCAAAGTACTTTTTTCGGATGAAAGCAATTTTTGCATGTCATTCGGAAATCAAGGTGCCAGAGTCTGCAGGAAGACTGGGGAGAGGGAAATGCCAAAATGCCTAAAGCCCAGTGTCAATTACCCACAGTCATTGATGGTCTGGGGTGCCATGTCAGCTGCTGGTGTTGGTTCACTGTGTTTTATCAAGGGCAGGGTCAATGCAGCTAGCTATCAGGAGATTTTGGAGCACTTCATGCTTCCATCTGCTGAAAAGCTTTATGGAGATGAAGATTTCATTTTTCAGCACGACCTGGCACCTGCTCAAAGTGTTAAAACCACTAGTAAATGGTTTACTGACCATGGTATTACTGTGCTCCATTGGCCTGCCAACTCTCCTGACCTGAACCCCATAGAGAATCTGTGGAATATTGTGAAGAGAAAGTTGAGAGATGCAAGACCCAACACTCTGGATGAGCTTAAGGCCACTATCGAAGCATCCTGGGCCTTCATAACACCTGAGCAGTGCCACAGGCTGATTGCCTCCATGCCACGCCGCATCGAAGCAGTCATTTCTGCAAAAGGATTCCCGACCAAGTATTGAGTGCATAACTGAACATAATTATTTGAAGGTTGGCTTTTTTTGTTTAAAAAACAATTTTCTTTTATTGGTCGGATGAAATATGCTAATTTTTTGAGATAGGAATTTTGGGTTTTCATGAGCTGTATGCCAAAATCATCAATATTAAAACAATAAAAGGCTAGAACTACTTCAGTTGTGTGTATTTGAATCTAAAATATATGAAAGTCTAATGTGTATCAGTACATTACAGAAAATAATGAACTTTATCACAATATGCTAATTTTTTGAGAAGATCCTGTATATACTCCAAAGCTCTCCTTTATTTTTGATTTATTTATCTGAAATATGCAACTACCCTGGTTTTATACTGATCCTTTGCATTTAATATTTCTTGAGTCACTTATCCTGAATACTGTAAGCTTGCAGATCAAGTGCTCTGTCCTCACAGTACCAATATATGCCTATATTAGCTGCATGCTGTTCTATTTGTGTTACTGAAACTGCTGAAGCCAGAAGATTGCATGATATCCTGATAATTAGTAATTTTTAGAGTCAGGGTCAGAAATGGCAGCTTTTAAAATCTTTAGAATTTTAAATTCTGTTGAACTTTCCGCTACTTGATGTTAACTGACATACTGTACAAGGTGAAAAAGAGCAGCAATCGTTAATTACCTGGGTCTTCTTCCAGCCCCTAGATGTCTTCTGAGTCCCTTGCCACAGTTCCGGTGCTCCCCGCTTGCCGCCCAGGGTCGACGTTTCTGCGCATGTGTGGGCGCACCACGCGTGGCCGCCCGTGCCCCCACGTCATCTGGCGTGGACTGTGCCTGCGCATAATGAAAATTTATTTTTTGCATCGATACAATAAAATGTTGTAACACTTAACCAATAAAATACATTTTCAGCCTGTTTGTGGCTGCTTTACCGCGATGCTACTAATCTCTCCCTCACCGCAGGCCCCTTGCTCTACCATCGCTATGACGGCAGAGCTCTTTGAGCTCTGTGTGTAGTATCATTCATCCCACTTTGGCCTGGGGACAGGGCTCAGGAGTGCAGTCATGTTCTCCAATCAGATCCAATTTGGCTGCGTATTTAGGCAGCGTTTCCGCCTGGGTGCTTGGTGCAATGAATGCATGTAGTAATAAAATAATAAAAGGCATAACAATTATTAGGGTTATTCAATAAACAACGCGTTTCACGTGGATACACCATACTTCCTCAGGTTAAAATCATACAATGTCAAGGCTGGCTATAAACAGTATCTTGTATTGGCAATTAGGGACTGGAAGTGACGTAATCTGCGTTAATTGTAGATTCCTGAAGGGACGCCCTTATTTGGTGGAAATCTGTACTTTTAAAGACAATGTAACCCCACTGCTAAAAAAAGAACCCAGATACTTACCGAAGGAGAGAGAAGGCTCTAGGTCCTAATGAGCCCTCCCTCTTCTCTCCTGGTGCTGCGCTGTCCCCGGGAGCAGTATTTGACTAAATTGGTCAAATACTGCTCCTTCCACTGACGAAGGTGACTTCGGAAAGTCTTCGGGAGCCCGAGTACCCCCGAAGACGGGCCGCTCCACACTGCGCACGCGCGAGCGCCCTCTATCGCGTCATTGCGCATGCGCAGTATGGAGCCACCTGTCTTCGGGAGGACTCGGTTTCCGAAGTCCCCAGTGGTGCTTTGAACAGGGAAGCTAGCGCTGCACTGAGGGCACCGGCAGAGGAGAGGGAAGGCTCATTAGGACCTAGAGCCTTTTTTTTTTTTTTTTTTTTTAAGCAGCAGGGTTACATTGGCTTTAAAGGACAACTATAACGAGGGATATGGAGGCTGCCATATTTATTTCCTTTTAAGCAATACCAGTTGCCTAGTTGATCTTCTGCCTCAAATACATTTAGCCATAGACCCTGAACAAGCATGTAGCATATCAGGTGTTTCTGACATTATTGTCAGATCTGACAAAATTAGCTGCATGCTTGTTTCCAATGTGATTCAGACACTGCTGCATCCAAATAGATCAGCAGGGCTGCCAGGCAACTGGTATTGCTTAAAAGGAAATAAATATGGCAGCTTCCATATACCTCTCGCTTCAGTTGTCCTTTAGGCTTTGGTAATTTATTAATACATCTTTTATAGACTATAACCAGAAACTCCCCTTTAGAAACCCTGCAAAATACCTGCACTTAATTGGAAAGAGCCCTTTACAATAGACACTGTTTATTTGCACAGCCAAACCTATATGTTTGTAACTCCACCTGTCTACTTCTGCCAACCGCAGACATCACTTCCAGTAACCTCGCGGATTTATGCTAAAAGGCTCCTCATTCTCCTCCCTTCACTGCACCTTTTTTTCTTCCGATCACAAAGAAGATACATAGTTCACAGGTATTTCTGTATTTCTAGGAATTCTGGTATTCTACGGTCTCTACAGCGATTTCGCATACTGTGAACTGTACTGTACTGTCACTGTAGTCAAGGGGGAAGTAGGTTAGAGTAATGGCATTGTATAGGCTTACATGCAAGTCTATGAGAGTGCTACTCTCTTCCATCACTTTAAAAAAAAAAACAAAGCCTTCATTTCTGGGACTGTCTGAGACTCAACCATGCTTGAATCATCAGCAAGTAAGATATCATTGTCTACGGTCGACCTGGAGAGACTTTCATTTGGTTCTTAATTCAAAGTCAGAGGACCATCCCAGCAATAGTCTGTATTGGATTGGTCAACTAAACAAGGGACAAACTCTGGAGTATTTGCATCCAGGTTGCTATAACTGGGGTTATACACATTTCTTAGAACAAGTTGTCTTTACCCCATTCACTGTCACTGTACGCTTCTTCATCAAAAGAGATTACAGCCTCTTAAGCAGACTGAGTGGTTTCTCCTCTTCACTGCAACCTTCTGGACCACCTTGAGTTTGGTATACTTTGTGCTAGTCTGGGTTCAGAATTTATCATCCTCACAGTTTCTGCTAGAGACATCAAGATGTTGCGATGCCAAGTCCTGAGGAGGCTTTCTTTTCCTTCTGGACGAACTTAGTAGACTGGGATGTTTGGCAGTTCTAAGCAGATGATGTAAATATCAGAGCTCCAGCAGTTTGCTCATTTGTGATTTCCTTGTAGGCCCACATTTTTCAAAAGAACCATGTCCCCTAGTTGAAGATGATGCACTTTGAATTTTTTTGTCATAGTGGGCCTTGTTCAGTGGATTCCTCTGCCATGACGGGATATTAGCAAGCAAACTGGCTAGTTCATAGGCTTGCTTGAGGTTTCTCTTTAATCTCTCTACGTAACCGGCATGTCAGTTTAGTGTGGTGTTATCAGCAGAAACTCCAAATGTGCAATCCACTAGGAGGCGAGCTTATCTGCCAAAAGTCCCCAGCATGTTAAGCAAAGTCCTGTTAAAGTGTTACGGCTGGGCATCACCTTGTGGGTGATATGGAGTGGTGCGACTCTTGTGCACCTCTAAGAGTGATAGTAGTTCTCTCATGAGCTTTCTCTCAAAGTTACGCCCTTGATCCGAATGAATTCTTTCAGGCAGTCTGTAGTTCACAAAATTTTTCACAAAGAATTTAGCTACTGAGTTGGAAATCCCTGAGCATATCTAGTATAGTGGTCTGTCACAGCCAACGCATTGCTGATACCCCCTTCATAAGGTTCAATACTGAAAAAGTCTATACATACAAGCTTTAGTTGCCCTGCACTTTCTAGTTGTGCCAAGGGAGCAGTTTTTGTGGACATAGTCTTTCTTTGAATGCAGCATAGACAGGATCGGCAATAGTTTTCTATGTCTTGCTTCATGCATGGCCAATAGAATCTGTCCCTTACAAGTTCCAGGGTTCTGGATCAACAGGGATATGTGAGGGAGCAGGCTGGTGTTGTACTTTGTTTTCTGGTTGAACTAAATTGACGTATGTCTTTTTTTTTAACCCAAATAATTATGTAACTATGTCATACCCCAAGTGGCCATGTTTATCATGCAACACACGTACGTAGTACTACCTCCTTGTATTTCTGGGGAAGCAACCACTGCCATTTTTTACTGTTGTTAGAACTTGGAGCTCTCCTGTATACAGGGCCATTTCGTGTCCGCAGCCAGCCTCACCCTTCGATCAACAGTTTTGACATTAGGTCTGCATGAATAATGTTAACTTGTTTCTTTTCCAAAGCTGCCAGTATCAATTTTCCTAAAGGATCTTCTTTCTGATCTCTTGAAGGTCACTGTTGCTTAAGGTTGGTAGGGAAGAAGTTTGCAAAGTGACTAAGTTACAGTATGCTAAGGGTGCATTTTTGGCTGGCAGACCTAAATTATGAGCCCAGCATGCACTTCTTTGCTGGCAGGTTGCAAGCTGGCACATTGCTATCACTCCTGGTTCTGGTATCTACCCATTCATCATCAGGGTGTAAGTCTTCATGTGGTCTGTGGAACAGGCCATCCACATCTCCATTCTGGGTGCTTGGACAAGACTGAAATTTTAATAAGACAGAGCAGCCATCCATCTGTGTCCCTTGGCATTCAATTTAGCAGTGGTCTGGGTATAGGTCAGAGGATGGTTGTCGGTGTGAACTTCAAGCTCTGCCCCATAAAGATGCATTTTTTGTGATGGGAAAAAAAGGTGCAGTGAGGGGAGGAGGAGTCTGGAAGCTGAGGAGAAGATTCTTGGAAAGGGAGAAAGGGTGACAGCCTGACAGCAATCCTGAAGAGGACGAATTGGTGACCGAGCAGAAATACTGAAGACAGACATCAATAATATCTTGTGGTTATGAGAAGCTTTGTGATTTTTCTCTTTAAAGGACAACTAAAGTGAGAGAGATATGGAGGCTGCCATATGTATTTACTTTTAACCCATTCAGGTTCCGTCGTTTTCACGTGAGAAATGTTCACCTCCCATTCATTAGCCTATAACTTTATCACTACTTATCACAATGAACTGATCTATATCTTTTTTTTCCGCCACCAATTAGGCTTTCTTTGGGGGGTACATTTTGCTAAGAGCCACTTTACTGTAAATGCATTTTAACAGGAAGAATAAGAAAAAATGGAAAAATTCATTATTTCTCAGTTTTCAGCCATTATAGTTTTAAAATAATACATGCCTCCATAATTAAAACTCACGTATTGTATTTGCCCATATGTCCCGGTTATTACACCGTTAAAATTATGTCCCTATCACAATGTATGGCGACAATATTTTATTTGGAAATAAAGGTGCATTTTTCCCATTTTGCATCTATCACTATTAACAAGTTTAAAATAAAAAAAAATATAGAAATATTTCATCTTTACATTGATATTTAAAAAGTTTAGACCCTTAGGTAAATATTTACATGTTTTTTTTTTTTTATTTTATTGTAATGGTTTTTTTTTATAGTAAACATTTTATTTGGGTAGTTTTGGGAGGGTGGGAGGTAAACAATACATTTATAATGTAAATGTGTGTTAATTTTTTTTTTTTTTTACATTCAGTTGTAGTATTACTTTTTGGCCACAAGATGGCGGCCATGAGTTTGTTTACATGACGTCTCTCTAAGCGTAACACACGCTTAGAGTGACGCATCGGGGAGGGAACAGCCAGAAAAAGCACAGCTTCCGAGAAAAGCTGTCGCTTTTTCAGCGGGGGAGAGGAATCAGTGATCGGGCACCATAGCCCGATACATTGATTCCGTGGCTACCGAATCCGCGGCCGGGAGTGCGCGGTAGCGCGCATGGTTCCTGGATGTAGTTTCTACGTCCAGGAACCAAAATAGGTTAAACAAAACCAGTTGCCTGGGAGCCCTGCTGATCTATTTTGCTGGAATAGTGTCTGACTCTCACCAGAAACAAGCTTGCAGCTAATCTTGTCAAATCTGACAATGTCAAAAACACCTCATCTACTGCATGCTTGTTCAGGGTCCATGACTAAAAGTATTAGAGGCAGAGGATCAGCAGGGCAGCCAGGCAACTGGTATTGCTTAAAAGGAAATAAATATGGCAGCCTCCATATCCCTCTCACTTCAGTTGTCCTTTAATGTTGATGACTGATCTCTAAGGTAAATGGCTTCCTGCATTCCTTATAAGGAGCTGTGTAAACACATTACAGCACCAAACTGCAGTTATATACTGTGACATCAAGCTCATGCCCAGTCAGCTTTCACTCATAGCTCCCAACTGCCCCTTTTTTGGAGAAACGGTCCCTTTTTGGAAACCAAATCCATCTGTCATTTTTCTTTCTCATGTGCCCCTTTTTCAGGACTGATGTACAGATGCGTATTAATATATGTATGTTTCTACTGAAAAATGTATTTAACTCTAAACTTAATTTCCATCATTTAAGTTGATATATTTCTGATTTTCAAAGGTAAAATTAAGGAAAATGTATGATGATAGAGAGGACCAGTGTGGTCTAAACTATACAACTGGATCTTTTGCTTTTGAATTCTTTGTGAGTGGTGTGGGTGTGGTTAGAGGTGTGGCAGGGGTGTGTCTTAAAGTTTTTTATCTCAAATGTTGGGAGGTATGTTCACTTACATCTGCTATAACCTGTGAAGTGCTGGTGTTACTTGCCTGTGGGCAAATACTGCCTGGATTTATAAGTACATCTATTTTTCTGATCCTTTCACAATTCTTCAAAGACGAGCGTACTGAGTTAGGACCATAACTTTGAACTCACAATAGTATAATAGTATACAAAGATGTTTTTCACTTTCATTACTCCGCTTCTCATTGGTGGTTTCCGAGGTGCAGGCGGGGTGTTGGCCGGCTAACTCCCATGGGGACCACTGGTCACAAGGTTTTAATGATTGTTTCCAGAACAGACCCTAGCCATGCAAGTCCTTGTTTACTTTTGACAAGGGAAGCGGTTCTTAGAAATTTGAAACCACCAATGAGAACTGTGGGGCAGAGTGTATGTACCGCATCTATTGCAGTTCCCCATCAGGTCCGATACTGTCATATGATTCACTTTGATCGGTCAGTTCTGGGAGCCTTTGTACTATAAATATGAGCATGTTGGCTTCATTGCATTAGGCTGTGTGGCATAAACAAGGCCAATAAGAGTCCCCAAACGGAGATCCGTTGCCACTCTCCAGCCCACTTGCCCTAAGATGTTTTAACTTTATTACAATAAAGAGCTATTTTTTTACTGAAGTGGTGTCAGATGCTTTCTGGAGAGAGGCTTATAAGGTAGACTTTTAGGCTTTGTTCACACTAGGGACGTTGCTGTACACTTTTCACAGCGCATTGATTCTAATGTACCACATTCATGTGGTGTTGCATGCATTTCTGTGCGTTGAGCTGTAAAGCACACAGCAATGCGAGTAAACAGGTGCGCTTTTTTAGCACTTAAAAGCGCATAGTGGTGTTTTTTTTTACCACTAATTAAAAAAAATATACTTTTTTCAAATGAAAACAAATCTTTATTGACAACTGCTGCATCAAATAAGCAAAATGCATGCTGCAAAAAAGTGCATCAATGCAGACGTTTTTATCTTGCACTTAAATACACTTCTGAACGCACCCAATGTGAATGAGGCCTAAGGGCCTGAGCGCACTAACGCACTTGTGTGCACTTTTCAGTTACACATCAATGTTACAGATGCTGAAAAACGTACAGAATCGAACACAACTGTGTTGTTAGGCTCAGGCCCTAACAAAGCACTGGCAATGGTAGTTCCTAGTACGAAATTATCCCATCGTCATTTTCATGATTTAATGGAAGAGATCACCCCTGGAGAACATTGCATAATGAGATTTATCAAGGTGCATACAGATAAGAACAGATGTTCTGTTGGAGTGGGAGACACCTGTGTCAGTGTTAGTTATCTTTGAAGACTTTGAATTTGGGAAGGAGGGATTCAAAGCTCTATTGATCCAAACAAGAGCCTGCACCAAGCAACAAAGCCATAAAGGCAAGCGGCATGGTTGCCACCTCTGAGTTAGTACAAGCACTAACAGAAGCTATGAGTAAATGTGCGAAGTTGGGACAGAAGTCTGCAGCCTCTGAATACCGCAAGCTAAAATTCTTCTCAAGGGCTCAGCCAGTGCCGAGTGGGGGGGGGGGGGGGGGGGGAGGAGTTTGAACCCTGGTTGGATCAAGTGCTACAAGTGATAGAAGAATGGAATGTGTCAGAAAGCGGTTAAGAAGCAGCGAGTGGCTGAAAGTCTTAAAGGGGCAGCTGCAGAAGTAATTCGAAATCTGAGCATAAGTTAGGAATACTCTGCTCTAGACTACCTGAATGCTTTACAGAATGTGTTTAGCCAAACTGAAACCATGAGCTTCAAAGTGAGGATGCATGAACAGGGAAGCTCTTCACAACTTATGATGCAGATGGGCCCAAAAATAGATATCACGCTATGATTGGAGCCAATACCGAAAGTGTGGCTAGCTGACAAACTGAGGCACACATATTATACTGGTTTTGAAAATTGACAAAGTCAATACAAACAAATTGAATGTGGAAGATGCTGACATAAGGGGGTGGCTTCCTGCCGTTAGATTGGATGTCAAATCAAGGAGATGCTAGAAAAAGAAAAATTGTTCCTCCACAAGTGAATTCAACTTAGGCAACTCTAAGATTGCAATGCGAAGCATCAGGCTGACAGGATCTGACATTCAGAGAACGTTCCAGTAGAGTAGCTACAGGGGATCTGAAGGATCTGAGATGGCATTTGGAGGAGCTGAAAAATGGTGGTGATTTGAGAGTCCAGAAACCCATATGGCCCCCAAATTGTGGTTGTTTGGAAAAATAATGGAACAGTTTCGAATCAGCAAACCATCCCTGATCTACATACCACCCCAAGGATAGAAGATGCGCTAAATTGCTTGGTGGGTTGAAAATGGTTCAGCGTGTTAGATCTGAGGAGTGGGTACTACCAATTTCCAATGGACCAGAAAGGGAGAAAAGTTTGTTTTTTACCACCCTTATTAGGTTCTTTGGGTTCAATGACATGCCTCAAGGTTTTTCAAATGGCCCAGCCTACCTTTCAGTGGGTCATAGAAAGAACCATTGGAGATGTGCACCTCTTGGAAATACTTGTCTACTTGGATGACATCCTTGTCTTTGGGAAAACTTTGGAAGTGCATCGACCAAGGCTGAGGAAGGTGTTGGATCGAATTGATAAAAAAGGATTGAAGTGCATATTCTTTCAGCCTTCAGTTACCTACGTTGGACATATAGTTGTCTGCATATGGAATAAGCACCAACCGCAGTAAAGTGGAAACAGTGACATCCTGGCCTAGGCCCAGAATCATCTACGCTCTTTTCTTTCGTTCAGATGAAGATTTTCTCTTAAAGACCGTGAAAAGAGGGTCCAAAGAATGCATCGAAAATCGCTGGACCTCTGAGTGTGAGGAAGCATTTGACAAGCTCAAAAACCAGCCTCCCCCATGCTCCAGTACTAGCCTATGCTGACTCTAACCTCCATGTAGATGCTAGTGAGCAAGACAAGAGGTTGACCTGTGGCTTTTTTATTAGCCAAAGTTTATTCTCAACTGATAAAAACTATCCAGTCCACAAGTTGGAATTCCTCGCCTTTAAAGGGAACCGAAACTGAGAAGGCTATGAATTTTTCCTTTTAAAATAATACCAGTTGCCTGAGTCTCCTGCTGAACCTGTGTCTCTAATACTTTTAGCCACAGCCCCTTAACAAGCATGCAGATCAGGTGCTCTGACTGAAGTCAGACTAGATTAGCTGCATGCTTGTTTCAGCCACTGTGTGTGATTCAGCCTACTACCAAAGAGATCAGCAGGACTGACAACTGATATTGTTTAAAATGAAACGTCCATATCCCTCTGTTAAGGTTCCCTTTAAAGAGACTCCGTAACAAAAATTGCATCCTGTTTTTTATCATCCTATGAGTTCAAAAAGCTATTCTAATGTGTTCTGGCTTACTGCAGCACTTTATACTATCACTGTCTCTGTAATAAATCAATGTATCTTTCCCCTGTCAGACTTGTCGGCCTGTGTCTGGAAGGCTACCAAGTTCTTCAGTGTTGTGGTTCTGCTATGAACTCCCCCTTCCAGGCCCCTCTATGCACACTGCCTGTGTGTTATTTAGGATTAGAGCAGCTTCTCTCTTATCTTTTACAAGCTGGATAAATCGTCCTCTGAGCTGGCTGGGCTTTCACATACTGAAGAATTACAGACAAGGGCAAAGCTGTTTGCAGGAAGAAACAAGCAGCCTGAAACTTCAGTGCATGAGAACAGGGGGAAAGAAACACACAAATGATCTCTTGAGATTCAAAAGGAAGGCTGTATACAGCCTGCTTGTGTATGGATGTATTTTCTATGTGTGGACATACTGTACATCAACCTACTTCCTGTTTTGGTGGCCATTTTGTTGGTTTATAAACAAACTTTTTAAAACTGTTTTTAACCACTTTTAATGCGGTGGGGAGCGGCGAAATTGTGTCAGAGGGTAATAGGTGATGTCCCCTAACACACTGGTATGTTTACTTTTGTGCGATTTTAACAATACAGATTCTCTTTAAGTGAGCAGTAATGGGAAAACCACACGACTTAGTTCACAGGTCTTTCTACACTGTCTGGAATTCTGGGAGGTGTAGTTTCTACAGTGTTATAGCATTCTGTGAAACATCTATGAAAGTGCTACAAGTAAAACCTTGGATTGCGAGTACTTTGGTTTAAGAGTGCTTTTCAAGACAAGCAAAAATGTTAATGAAATTTTGACTTGATAAACAAGCAACATCTTGATATATAAGCACAGAACATGTAAATGTGTCACATCATCACAAATAAGACAATCGTCTTCTACCTAAATCCTAAAAAGGAGGCAAAAGAAACTGTCATTGGATAAGTTCCTTGTTAAAGCCACAGAACAAAAATGTTGGGATGAGAGGATAGCAATGATTCTGTTATAGTGAAAGTCTTTTTTAAATTTCTATACAGTACAGTTTATACAATACTTTGTATTAAATATTTTCCTATAAATGTTTTTGGATTGTGAAATCCGTTTCCATTGATACATATGGAGAAATTTGCTTTGAAATAACAGTGCTTTGGATCACAAGCATGTTTCCTGAATGAATTCTGCTCACAAACCAAGGTTCCACTGTACTTGCTTAAAGAGACTCTGAAGCGAGAATAAATCTCGCTTCAGAGCTCATAGTTAGCAGGGGCATGTGTGCCCCTGCTAAAACGCCGCTATCCCACGGCTTAACGGGGGTCCCTTCACCCCCAAACCCACCCCCGCAAGACTTGGTCGTAGACTTAGTCGTTCCTGGAGGCAGGGCTAACGGCTGCAGCCCTGTCTCCAGTCGCGTCTATCAGCGGCGCATCGCCGCCTCTCCCCGCGCCCCTCTCAGTGAAGGAAGACTGAGAGGGGCGGGGGAGAGGCGGAGATACGCGCTGGCAGACGCGTGAGGGGCAGGGCTGCGGCGGTTAGCCCTGCCCCAACCTGGAAGAGGGGATGCGCTGCACGGAGGGGGATTTGGGGGTGAAGGGACCCCGTTTAGTGGCGCGATAGCGGCGGTTTAGCAGGGGCACACATGCCCCTGCTATCTATGAGGTCTGAAGCGAGATTTATTCTCGCTTCAGACTCTCTTTAAAGAGGAACTCCAGTGAAAATAACGTAATTAAAAAGTGCTTAATTTTTACAATAATTATGTATAAATGATTTAGTCAGTGTTTGCCTATAGTAAAATCTTTTAAATCCCTGATTTACATTCTGACATTTATCACATGGTGACATTTTTACTGCTGGCAGGCGATGTAGCTGCTGCTTGCTGTTTTGGCAGTTAGAAACAGCTGTAAACAGTTATTTTCCACAATGCAATAAGGTTCACAGACCGGAAACTGCCAGAAGTACCATGGTCTTCAATTTCTTGTGGGCGGAGTTTCACCACAATATCAGCCATACAGGGCCCCCTGATGATCTGTTTGTGAAAAGGAATAGATTTCTCATGTAAAAGGGGGTATCAGCTACTGATTGGGATGAAGTTCAATTCTTGGTCACGGTTTCTCTTTAAGAAGAGGGAAGCCTCTGGATCCTATGGAGACTTCCCACTGTATCCATTGGTCCCCTGTTGCTAGTTGGTAATCTGATTGGGGCCCTGTTCCTCTTCAAACAAGAGTGCAGCCATGCTGTGCCTGCACAAATACGGCCACGCCTGTGCAGTAAGCTGAGACACTCATGCATTAGCTGCAGCATGGCCGTGTTCGTGCCAGTAGAGGACTGTGGCCCGATGTTAAAGGGAAGGTCCAAGCAAAAAAAAAATGAGTTTCACTTACCTGGGGCTTCTACCAGCCCCATGTAGCCATCCTGTGCCCTCGTAGTCACTCACTGCTGCTCCAGTCCCCCGCTGGCAGCTTTCTGACCTCGAAGGTCAGGGCCACATTGCATACATTTTTACGCATTCCAGCTAGTGCAGGAACAAAAATGTATGCGTTGCACCACTAACGCGTAAAAATGTATGTGTTAATGTTCCTGCACTAGCGGGAATGTGTAAAAATGTACGCAATTCGGCCCTGACCTCCGAGGTCAGAAAGCTGCCAGCGGGAGACTGGAGCAGCAGTGAGTGACTACGAGGGCACAGGATGGCTGCATGGGGCTGGTAGAAGCCCCAGGTAAGTGAAACTCATTTTTTTTTTTTGCTTGGACCTTCCCTTTAAGGAAGGTCCCAGGACGAGGTGGAGGACAGTGTGGGAAGCCTCTGGAAGATCCAGAAGCTTAAATCTCCTTAGGCAAGTATTTACTCTTTTTTTACGTTTTTGAGACCTTAGGATCTTTTTTAACATCTATTTTTTTTTCTTCAACAGATTAGTTTTGAGAAGGCTGTATCCTCTTGCTGTAAAAATTTGTGAGTACTTAAAGCAGCCTGACTTTCAAGGAGTTAGTCGAATTTTAGCACACTGGGCGTGTTACAAGGTACCTTTTTATTTTTATTTTTTTTTATTTATTCCCTTGGTTGATTTTGTTATGTAGTGATTGTTTTCTGTAATGCATATGTTTATTTTAGGTCCAACAAGCAGACAAGACTGATGAAGAAGTAGCTCAGGCTATCAATCAAAAGCTTGGTGAAACTGCAGGAATTTCATATGCAGAAATTGCATCAAAGGCATATGACTGTGGCAGAACAGAACTGGCTATTAAAGTAAGTATGTGGTTGTGTGTGGTGCCAAAACAATCCTTTTCTTCACATTTAGAAAATCAACTTTATTTATTCAACATAAAGTATTTTTGAAAGAGACATCTGTTTTTGTCGTTATAAAATTTGTTATCGTACTTCTTGTCCATGAGTTTCATTTTCAAGATTCATGCCTTGAAAAAGAAAAGTGACCATCGAAAGTACCATATTTTTGGACTATAAGATGCTCCTGACCATAAGATGCACCTAGGTTTAGCGGACAAAAACCAGGGGGAAAAATATATGCTAAACCTGGTGCATCCATGGTGAAGGGGCATCTTGTGGATTATGCCCTCTTTGTACCCCATGCCCCCTTGTACCTCTTGTGTCTCCCTGTGTCCTCCTCTGCTCCCTTGTGTCCGCTTCTGTCCTCCTTGTGTCAACCTCTATGCCCCTTTGTGACCCCCTGTGTCCTACTCTATGCCCCTTTGGGTCCCCCTTGTCTCACTCTATGCCCCTTTGTGACCCCTTGTGTCCTACTCTATGCCCCTTTGGGTCCCCCTTGTCTCACTCTATGCCCCTTTGTGTCCCCCTTGTGTCCTACTCTATGCCCCTTTGGGTCCCCCTTGTCTCACTCTATGCCCCTTTGTGTCCCCCTTGTGTCCTCTTCTATGCCCCTTTGTGTCCTCCATCTGTCCTCCGTGTTTTCTTCTGCATGGGTACAGTACAGGGAGTCCCTGACATTGCGGCAGGTTGGAGGTTCGTATTGATAGACGTTCACAAGTCAGGAACTCCCTGCATTTGGACTATAAGACGCAGTGACTTTTTTACCCCACTTTTGGGAGAGAAAAAGTGAGTCTTCTAGTCGAAAAAATACAGTAATTGTTCTCCATAAGTAGCTTAAGGTCAACATAGCCCATAACCCAGAATTTCTTAACCTAATCCTGAATTTGATCTCCACCTTAACCTCCACCATATACTTAAAAATTGAACCTGAAACAAAAATATACTTATGAGATAATTATATATATATATAGTAGGGATAATAAATAGAACATTAGTAGCAAAGAAAAGAGTCATATTTTTATTTCCAGTTATATAGTTATATTTATAACATGCATCAGACTGTCACAGTTGCTGTTTAGAATCCACACTCTCCTTTTTAAAGAGACACTGAAGCGAGACTAAATCTCGCTTCAGGTCTTATATATAGCAGGGGCACGTGTCTACTAATTTAGTCTACAAGCTCAGATAAGCTGTTTTTCATAGATAACAACTCAAGTATTTTAAGGCTAGATTCATAGTGGGACGATGTGGTTTGATGTGACATTAAGGTCTCAACGCAGCATTACCATCGCATACAGCAGATACAGTAGAGCATACAGGCAATGAGAAGTATGCTTCCAAGTCATTACTGAGCATGTGCAAAGAGTCTAACGCAGCTAATAACGTGTATAATGCACTGCATGCAGTACTTTCACTTAACGTGCAGTGTTAGACACCAGTGTGTGCACTGTGAACGGCGCATTGATTTTTCATTGCAGTGTGCTATTCTGAGTTAAATTTTGTTTTCACGTACGACTTTAATGTCCCACTGTGAACTTAGCCTTTATCTTCCTGTCCTTAAAAAACAGAAAGGGACTACATATAATTTCTTAGTAGGGCTAGTATCATATGTGTATATGTTTATCCCATCATGTCACATGTTGCTTCAGGATCACTTTAACCACTTAAGGACTGTAGGCTTACACCCCCTCTTGACCAGGCTATTTTTTACAAATTAGGGCACTGCAGCTTTAAGGGCTCACTGCAGGGCCTCCCCCCCCCCCCTTTTCTGCCCACCAACAGAGATTTCTGTTAGTGGGTTCTAATCGCTGCCAGCATGTTGTTTGTTTTTTTGTTTTTTTTACACATTTTTTTTTTTTTTAAATAAATGTTCCTATTTTTTTTTCTCACCCTCTCCCGCCAGCCAATGACAGCGATCGTCTGTCATAGGCTTCAGCGTATCTCTCCTGTGCCTCATAGGGGGACAGCCATGTCACACGGCTGTCTCCAGTACAGCACTGACGTAGACTGCAGCGCTGTACCATGTAAATAGACGGCGAAACAGTCTTCTAGCGAGCTCCTTCATTCAAGCGGGGATGCGCGCTGCAATCTCCGCCCCCAGGACTTCACGCTAATTGGCGTTAAGCCGTCCTGGGGCTGCCGCCGCGTTCACGCCAATTGGTGTGGAGCAGTCGGCAAGAAGGTTCAAGGGGAATGTATAGTGTTATAAAGACATTTTTATTATGATCAGTAAAATAAAAATCTATATTTTAATTGTGAAAGTATGAGATTCCACGAATTAAAATTTCACATTTATTGTTTTGTTTTGCTTATGAATTAGTGTATATAGATCTGAAGGTTTAATCTCCACTTTATTATTCCAACTTTCCTACACTTAACACATTACCCATATACCCTTTTATCTTCCCACCCATACCCTTACCATACACTTCCTTTACGCATTATTATAGATAAGGAGAAGCAGGAAGACCTGGGGCTCGATTCACAAAGCGGTGATAACCCAGTTAAAGACTTTAGGCGTGATAACCATTTTTATCATGCCTAAACTCAGTTTAGGCATGATAAGTTTAGGCATGATAAGTTTAGGCATGCTAAGTTTAGATAGGTTTAGATCGCACGCAAAGTCCCGCACGCAAAGCGGCGCCATTAAACTCTATGAAAAGTGCACCAGACTTTGCTAGCGCAAAACTTTTGATCAGCTGTGCACTGCGGTGCTAGCCCAGTTGGTACTTAAACTTATCACACCTAAACTTATCACACCTAAACTTATCATGCCTAAACAGAGTTTAGGCGTGATAAAGGGCTTTTCACCACGGTGCTAACTGTTAGCACCGCTTTGTGAATCAGGCCCCTTGTGTTTTCTTCATGCTGTTATAACAACCAGTAGAGCTGGATATCGGTTTATAATAATTATGCTGAGAAAACTGGTGTATACAATGATGATGCATTGCCAAATTCTCTTTTAAACTAAAAAATTTCTGTATTGAGTGCATTATCCGATCCCCCAAACAGACATTACATTATCCATCTTCTGATTAAATACCATATTTTAAGCAATTTGTCATTTTAGACCATTTATATCAGCAAATGACATAATAGACAAAGTAAAATGCACAAGTACAAGAAATATGAAGAAAATGACACAAATAAATGAATCGGAGTCACCACTCCTAATAAGCAATTATATACACTCACCTAAAGGATTATTAGGAACACCATACTAATACAGTGTTTGACCCCCTTTCGCCTTCAGAACTGCCTTAATTCTTTGTGTCATTGATTCAACAAGGTGCTGAAAGCATTCTTTAGAAATTCTGGCCCATATTGATAGGATAGCATCTGTGGTAACAAGGCATGATGGATCCATGTTCTCATTCTGTTTACGCCAAATTCTGACTATCGAGACTCACCAGACCAGGCAACATTTTTCCAGTCTTCAACTGTCCAATTATGGTAAGCTCGTGCAAATTGTAGCCTCTTTTTCCTATTTGTAGTGGAGATGAGTGGTATCCGGTGGGGTCTTCTGCTGTTGTAGCCCATCCGCCTTAAGGTTGTGCGTGTTGTGGCTTCGCAAATGCTTTGCTGCATACTTCGGTTGTAACAAGTGGTTATTTCAGTCAATGTGGCTCTTCTATCAGCTTGAATCAGTCGGTCCATTCTCCTATGACCTCTAGCATCAACAAGGCATTTTCGCCCACAGGACTGCCGCATACTGGATGTTTTTCCCTTTTCACACCATTCTTTGTAAACCCTAAAAATGGTTGTGCATGAAAATCACAGTAACTGAGCAGATTGTGAAATTCTCACACCGGCCCCCTTTGGCACCAACAACAGTGCCATGCTCAAAATTGCTTAAATCACCTTTCTTTCCCACTCTGACATTGTTTGGAGTTCAGGAGATTGTCTTGACCGGGACCCCACCCCTAAATACATTGAAGTAACTGCCATGTGATTGGTTGATTAGATTGCATTAACTGCATTAATGAGAAATTGAACAGGTGTTCCTAATAATCCTTTAGGTGAGTGTAGACCATTATTCAGTAAATTCATATAGGAGAATTACTATAGTATTGGTTATTAGTACTGTGCTGGCCATGAACCATTTATTTTGTGACTGTCATCTTGCTGTCCGCAAATTACATTACAGCCTGTTCTGTGGGGTGGGGACAAACAAGATGTTTACCGCTGTGGGAGCTACAAAAGAAGAGCAAGCAATAGACATCAGTTGTTCATTATCCAACATGACTGGTAATTAATGGACACCTGAAGTGTGAGGTATATGGAGACATTTTTTTTCCTTTTAAAGACACTTTAAACAATTAGGATGATTGTATGTGTAGTACAGCTAAGAAATAAAACATTAGGAGCAGAGACATAAGTCTAATATTGTTTCCAGTACAGGAAGAGTTAAGAAACTCCAGTTGTTATCTATGCAAAAGAGCCATTGAGCTCCACGACAGAGAGCTCTGTCTTCTGAAGCTTTTTATCTCAACTGTCAGTCACTGTATTGTTTTTTCTTCTGCAGAGGACAGGTCAAACGTTCACAGCCTGCTCTGTAAAATCATTTAGCATGTGGAGTAGTGTGTAAACTGCAAATATTAGAGAATGGTGCAATGTTATAAAAACACTATATAACTAAAAATATGATAATTTTTTTTTGTTGCTTCTAATGTTCTAGTAATTATCCATACTACACCACCAATTCATTATATAATAATTTTTTTTACACTTCAGTGTCCCTTTAACCACTTGCCGACCGCGCACTCATACCGCTCGTCGGCAAAATGGCAGCTGCAGGACCAGCGACGCAGTTCTGCGTCGCCGGCTGCAGGCTAATTAATCAGGAAGCAGCCGTTCACGCGAGCGGCTGCTTCCTGTCAATTCACAGCGGGGGGCTCCGTGAATAACCTGCGGGCCTCCGATCGCTGCTCGCAGGCTAAATGTAAACACAAGCGGAAATAATCCGCTTTGTTTACATTCGTACAACGCTGCTAACAGTAGCAGCGTTGTACCAGATTAGCGATCCCCGGCCAATCAGCGGCCGGGGATCGCTGTCACATGACAGGCAGAAGCCTGTTAGAGGCTGCACAGGACAGATCCGTTCCTGTGCAGCCTCGGATCTCCGGGGAAGTGAGGGAGGAGAGGGAGGGGGGGAATTTCACCACGGAGGGGGGCTTTGAGGTGCCCCCCCCCCCGCAACACCCAGGCAGGCAGGAGCAATCAGACCCCCCAGCACATCATCCCCCTAGTGGGGAAAAAAGGGGGGCGATCTGGTCGCTCTGCCTGGTGTTTGATCTGTGCTGGGGGCTGCACAGCCCACCCAGCACAGATCAGCTAAAACAGTGCTGGTCCTTGGGGGGGGTAAAGGGTGGGTCCTCAAGTGATTAAACAAAAAAAGTGCTTTTTGTTTGTTTCTTTTCCCTGTTAAGTTCTGGCACCACAGTAAGTGACTGAAACGTACCTTAACCACCTGAGCGGTCTGGACGAGCTCAGCTCGTCCAACACCGCCGGAGGCTGCCGCTCAGGCCCTGCTGGGCCGATTTACATCAAATAAAAAGCAGCACACGCAGCCGGCACTTTGCCAGCCGCGTGTGCTGCCTGATCGCCGCCGCTCTGCGGCGATCCGCCGCGAGCAGCGGCGAAAGAGGGTCCCCCCAGCCGCCTGAGCCCAGCGTAGCCGGAACAAAAAGTTCCGGCCAGCGCTAAGGGCTGGATCGGAGGCGGCTGACATCAGGACGTCGGCTGACGTCGATGACGTCACTCCGCTCGTCGCTATGGCGACGATATAAGCAAAACAAGGAAGGCCGCTCATTGCGGCCTTCCTTGTTTATTCTGGGCGCCGGAGGCGATCGGAAGATCGCCTCCGGAGCGCCCTCTAGTGGGCTTTCATGCAGCCAACTTTCAGTTGGCTGCATGAAATAGTTTTTTTTTTATTTAAAAAAAACCCTCCCGCAGCCACCCTGGCGATTTAATCAGAACGCCAGGGTGGTTAATTTCCATTGTAATTTTGATTAATTCATCCTTTCAGCTCTTAGAGTATGAGCCAAAGTCTGAAGATCAGGTGCCATTACTTCTAAAGATGAAGAGAAGTAATCTTGCTCTTGGAAAAGCTATTGAAAGTGGAGACACTGATCTTGGTAAGTAACAGAAGCAAATTGCCAAATACAGACATTCAGCAGCGTTTTATCCACCTTTTAATGAATTTATTATATTACTAGTCTTTTTAGCACGTTAGATAACGGCAGCTGCAGTGGCGCACTTGCACCCATGCACGCACACACACCCATGACCCCGCGCCCCCAATTTAAATGCCTGCACAACCACCAGTAACCCGCATATGTATTTGTAATAGTTGTTGTTAGGATCCAGAATAAGGGCTCTTTTCCACTTTGAAACATGATGCATTTGCAGTTGCGCTGTGAGATGATCGCTTTTCCTCCTAATTTCCAGTACATTGAGCCCCGTGATCAGATTGCAGTCCGTCAGGTGTACAGCTTGATTGCAGTACATTTTGTTCTTGAGATTCGCGCTGGGGGAAACAACTGTGTAAAAGTGTTTTGAATTTCCAAATCACAGGGAAAATCGCATAGCGATGTGATCGTTATACAACTTTTTTTGTGCTCCTGTACAAAGTATAGTAGCATAATCACAACAAAAATGCAGCAGGACTATGATTGCATTTGGGATAGAATTGTATCACAAACGGATCCCAGAAATGAAAATGTTCACAGCAGTTTCCATTAGTTTTACTGTATATATCGGTTTGCTATCCACAAACGATCAGATCACAAAACACTGTTTGTGGGAAAGGGCCAAATCTCTTACCTGCCACTCACACTTCAAGTAAATGAGGGTGAGATGTTTAATATCTGTACTCTTGTCATTTTACGCTATGAATGAGGCATGTAAAGCCAGATAGACTTTAGTGTTGTGTCTCTGTTTACTGCTTCATGTTGTCGTTTGAGGCTTATGAAACTGTAACCAGTTAAGTTACTGTATTATTATTATTATTATTTAGTATTTATATAGCGCCAACATCTTACGCAGCGCTGTACAAAGTAGATTGTCTTGCCACTTAACTGTCCCTCAGAGCTCACAATCTAATCCCTACCATAGTCATATGTCTATGTATGTATAGTGTAGTGTATGTATCATAATCCAGGGCCAATTTAGGGAGGCGCCAATTAACTTATCTGTATGTTTTTGGGATGTGGGAGGAAACAGGAGTACCCGGAGGAAACCCACGCAGACACGGGGAGAACATACAAACTCCTTGCAGATGTTGACCTAGCTGGGATACGAACCAGGGACCCAGCGCTGCAAGGCGAGAGCGCTAACCACTGCGTCACCGTGCTGCACGCACGCTGCCGTGCGTGTATAAAGGCACAGAGCCAGCATGATTTTATGTAGTGGTCTCCATATAAGAAGCCTACAACTTAAAGTATAATATTAGACAAATAAGGAGAAAGAGGGGCAGAGAGATTTGCTTCCAAAATAGGGATTTCCCACATAAAGAGGGACAGTTGGGAACTATGCAATCATTTCTTCCTGTTTTGCTTCACTGCTGACTTGTACAAGCATTCGATTTCTGAGAATGGCAGAATCATCGGGCAGCCAGTCTGATCCTCTGCATCGAATCCCAACTGCGGAGTATAGCCACCACCACATTTGATTTTCCTGACCAGTTACTATTGTATTTTTGCACATATGAAGCCTCCTTCTTCCTCTAGTCATCTTTTATGCTGCTGCCTAATTCTCCCCAGCAGCATGGTAACCTTTACAGAATTCCTGATATTCATAAACAAGATGACTATGGTAACAGCAACAGCGCTTCTTTGCGTAGGAGAGCAGAAGAAGCCAGTTGAAATATTGAAGTAAAATTCCATTTTCATTTATTGTCTATTTCTTTTATAGTGGAAATTGGCAAACATCATTGCAGATTCCTCCCTGCTTTTATTCATACATATTAAGGCAAGCTTTCACAGTTTCTTACTTGAGGCGCTGTTTAGGTGACTTAGCCTATTTTATAATGAAGATTGAAATATTATAATTGTTTTATTTTATTCATTTTAGTTTACACTGTGGTGTCCTATATGAAAAATGAACTTAATCGAGGAGATTTCTTCATGACATTGCAGAATCATCCAGTTGCTCTCAGTTTATATCGACAGGTGAACATTTCTATTTGTTTGTCCTTCTTAATAGGTTGCGTGTCTTATGTTTTGTTGTATGTGTTATTTTCCACATTATAATGGGGATGGGTTAAGGAAAATGTTGTATGGACTTTAAACTGACATGGTAGCTCATACCACCTAATTGTGAAATTGGACTATAGAATCTCACTATTTACAGTGAAAAGCGGTTCCTGACTATTCTGTACTTCTGCCCCCAGCATGTGCCAAGTGATGAGAATGATCTGCACTTATTAGGCACCGGCTGGGGTGGTAAGCATTCAATATCAGGTATGGATGATTAGGATTAGGCATCATTTACAAGGTCCAGGGTTAGGACCAAGACAAGGAGAGTCAGGGTGTACCACTAAGGAAGGGTGAGGTTTACTTACATTTCAACTGTAGTAGTACTATAAGGTGAATAAGTGTATTTTTATTATTATTTTTTTATATATATGTACTCCAGCTATGTTTCACCTAAAGTGGTAAGCCCTTTCTGCCCCCCAAAACTGTTTGATTGTGCATCTATCCCAACCATATTTGCATGTGCTTTAATGCAGGAAACAATTTTGCACTTCCATTATAGAATATGACTAACTGGAGCTTACTGGAATCCTGAAAACCAGCATTATTGTCAACATTTAAAGGGGTTCTGTAGTGGTCTGTAAAAACAAAAAGGGTCACTTACCTCTGGCTTCTAATGGCCCCCTGCAAATATCCTGTCCAGCGCCGTCACTGAAGAATCCTCAGTTTCCTGCTGCAGGTCAGGTCACCGTCCAATTATTCGTCTTACTAGACAAATGTCAATGCGGCTGCGCGGCCATGTGCATCCTTGCTCCTGCTTGTGTCTCTGGTATTCTCGAACTGTGCAGTAAGCTCACGGAGATGCAAGCGGGAGTGAGGACGCGCGCAGCCGCAGTGACATTTGTCTAGTTAGACGAATAATTGGACGGTGAAATGCGGCGGGGAACGGAGGATTCTTGAGTGATGGCTCGGGACAGGATATCTGCAGGGGGCTGTTTGAAGCTCCAAATAAGTGACACCATTTGTTTTTACAGACCACCACATAACCCCTTTAAAGCTTTACAATGTGTAGATCTACGCTTTATTTGTATAGTCATATACCATACCATACTCCAAGTAAACTTGAAACTATGAAACCATTTTTAGTTATTTGATCTTAAAGCCACAAAAGTTTGCCCTGTCCACTGGGTAGAGTTAAAGGGTCACTTAAGTCACACACAAAAAAATGAGTTTTACTCACCTGGGGCTTCCACCAGCCCCCTGCAGCTGTCCGGTGCCCTCGTAGCCTCGCTCCGATCCTCCTGTCCCCGCTGGCGGCTACTTCCGTTTTCAGCGACAGGCGCTGACAGGCTGGGAACACGAGTGATTCTTCGCGTTCCTGGCCACAATAGCACCCTCTATACTGCTATTGCGGCCTTCCTTGCCGCAATAGCAGTATAGAGGGTGTTATTGTGGCCAGGAACGCAAAGAATCACTCGTGTTCCCAGCCTGACGCCGAAACCTGAAGTAGCCGCCGGCGGGGACAGGAGGATTGGAGCGAGGCTGCGAGGGCACCGGACAGCTGCAGGGGGCTGATGGAAGCCCCAGGTGAGTAAAACTCACTTTTTTTTTTTTTTTGTGACTTAAGTGACCCTTTAAGTGACTTGAGTACCCAACCAGACTAAATTTGCAAATCTTCTACTAGTATTGGGTTTCTCATCACTTTCACGGCTATTGTACAACAGACTTCAACTTCCTTCAAGGTACCATATAATTGTTTTGCATAAACATGAGGTGAAATTGTGAAAAAGGGACGAAGAAAAAGAAAGTCGCACCCAAAGGGCTGCGCTATAAAGCCGGCCATTTGGGTGCTGCCTCCTTTTTCTTTGTTTGGACATATTGATGACAGATAGAGCTGTGCTTGCTCTAGAGACTGGCACCGGCTTGATCCCTCTCAATTGAGGCAGTTTGCTTGACGATGTAATCACTGGAATTACAAAAATATTAATTTACATTTATACTCAGTACTGCAAGCATCAAGAACCTGAAACATTAAAAGATCTTTATAATCAAGACGATAATCATCAAGAACTAGGAAACTTTCATGTTGGTGCCAGCTATTCCACAGAAAAGGTATTTCTTCTTTGCTTATCTTTCCTCTTCATTTAGGTGTGTTTGTTCTTATTCTTTATTTCGTAAAGTGACTTGGAGAGTAATTTTGTGTATTCTTGTTAAAGAGTAACTGTCAGGCTGCAGAAGCTAATTTAAACCTCTATTCTCCTGTGTTAAACAGTTTAGAAGGAAGCCAAAAAGGCATTAGTGAAGATAAAAATCTCTCTTACCTTTGATGTGTGCTTATCAGCAAAGCTGTTAGACCCAAGAGGACGCAAGCCGCATACTATACTGCAAAGCATTCTGGGGCCCTCCCCTCGGCTGCTAATGAGACGTTAAAGCAGCTTGTAATCAGTCCAGCGCGTAGCACTGATAAATCTCCGGGCAGAGTACACTGCAGGAGTCAGCTATTGTTCCTAGCCACATGGCTAATTAATATTCACTGCACACTGTGTTATTCAGTACGAGCTTTTCTGTGATCAGGAAGCAGGCAGGACATGACGACACAATTGGCTTCATAGAAGACAGAAAAACATGGAACCTGCCATGAGCTCTCAGGAGCATCAATCTCTGCATATACTATATAAAAATTCTGTGAAGTACAAACGTGGACAGTGAAATGCATATGTAATGTAAGTACAGCCAATCTTTAGCTACTGATATATGTGTTTATTTTCTCTGAGACCTTATACCTAACAGCTCCTCTTTAAGAGTAAAGCCCTTTACACATGCTAGATGAAACTCTGGTGAGGTGGCCTGAGAATCCAGGGTGTGTACAGCAGCCTCCGTA
This sequence comes from Hyperolius riggenbachi, assembly GCF_040937935.1. Lineage (NCBI taxonomy): Eukaryota > Metazoa > Chordata > Amphibia > Anura > Hyperoliidae > Hyperolius > Hyperolius riggenbachi. Next base: position 163,836,523 of record NC_090652.1, on the reverse strand, counting down.
CCCCCTCAGCAATCTGCCTGGCAAATAGATTTGGCTGAGAGCATTGGTCTCCCCAGTCTGCCGCGTGATGTCCCTCCTGCACCACTCACCCTGCATATCGAGTTCTAACAGAAAGTGTATTACTAGCACAGCACTAACACTAGCCTGCTCCCTTACATGTCTCAGTTGATCCAGAAGATGGATAAACTCTTACAGGGCTTCGACCAATTAGCCCTAAAAGGGAAAACAAATCCTTCCCAACTCCAGATGGCAGTCAGATAATATCCTTAGATCACCACTGCTGGTAATTACCTAGTAATTATAGCTGTGGATGTCCTTAAATGTAGAGCGCATTCAAGCCCTCTTTAAAAGCAGACAAACACTTGCCATAACTACTTCCTGTGGTAATACATTCCGCATTTTAAGTTCTCTTGAGGTTCATTTGTGCAAACATTTTTGGCTGCCTTGGCTTGTTCATAGAAGTCTTACAAATACAAAACTGTAATTGTTGAGTTTTCAAGTTCAGGCACTTTGTAATTTTTTTAAAAGGAATCCTGTAGGGGGGTCGGGGGAAAATGAGTTGAAGTTACCCGGGGCTTCTACTGGTCCCTCGCAGACATCCTGTGCCCGTGCAGCCACTCACCGATGCTCGACCCCACCTCTGGTTCATTTCTGGAATCTCAGACTTTAAAATCTGAAAACCACCTCCTGTGTTGCCATGTTATCGCTCCCGCTGATGTCACCAGGAGTGTACTGCGCAGGCACAGACCATACTGGGCCTGCGCAGTACGCTCCTGGTGACATCAGTGAGAGTGAGGACACGGCAACGTAGGCACAGTGATTTTCTGAATTTAAAGTGTGAAATTCCAGAAGTGAACCGGAGGTGGAGCCGGAGCATCGGTGAGTGGCTGCGCAGGCACAGGATGTCTGCGGGGGACCATTAGAAGCCCCGGGTAAGTTCAACTCCTTTTTCCTCCGACCCACCTACAGTATTCCGTTAAGGTGCATTTAAAGCACATAAGTGACACACCAAAATGTAAAAATAGCGAAGTAATTCAAAATATAATATGTCACATATTTAAAAATACTGTATATAGTGGTAAGTGTGTATAGAAACATACAGTAAAGGTGGCATTTGTTCGTTTTTTTTTTTTTTTTTATAGCACTATGAGATCAAGAGCTACTAGTGCTACTGAGTTCCTGTATAAAGATATACACTGTAACTTGCTATTTACACTGTAATGTTGCTGCACATACTGGAACCCGCTGTACTACAGATTGTTATATTATTGTGCTTTTGTTATCGCACAGTGTATGTTCAAATCATTATGTGCTACTTTTGTCTCTCTGTTGTACACCTTATAAAAAATTCAATATATTTTAAAGGGAAGATTCAGGGACTAGCTAAAAAAAAATAAAAATCCATTTCCACTTACCTGGGGCTTCCTCCAGCCCGTGGCAGGCAGGAGGTGCCTTCGGCGCCGCTCCGCAGGCTCCCGGTGGTCTCCAGTGGCCGACCCGACCTGGCCAGGCCGGCGGCCAGGTCGGGCCTCTTCTGCGCTCAATGGTGCGTTCCACGCCGGCGCGCTGACGTCATCGGACGTCCTCCGGGCTGTACTGCGCAGGCTCAGTAGTTCTGAGCCTGCGCAGTACAACCCGGAGGACGTCCGATGACGTCAGCGCGCCGGCGTGGAACGCACCATGGAGCGCAGAAGAGGCCCGACCTGGCCGCCGGCCTGGCCAGGTCGGGTCGGCCACCGGGAGCCTGCGGAGCGGCGCCGAGGGCACCTCCTGCCTGCCACGGGCTGGAGGAAGCCCCAGATAAGTGGAAATGGATTTTTATTTTTTTTAGCTAGTCCCTGAACCTTCCCTTTAACTGTAAAAAAAAAAAAGGTGGCACACTATGTACAAATCATTATTACTTTCGGTAATATGGCAGTTGCCGCATAGACAGGACAAGGATTAAATTACACTTATGCTCTCAATATGGAAAATAACATCCAGTGTTAGGGAAGGAGCTGCGATATGTTGGTTTAACTTAAACACTTCAGCCTACAGCTTCGAAAATCTTATGCATCCGAGCAATGTTCACCTCCCATTAATTCGCTAATAACTTTATCGCTACTTATCAAAATTAATTGATCTATATCTCGTTTTTTCCGCCACTAATTAGGCTTTCTTTAGGTAGTACATTTTGCTAAGAGCCACTTTACTGTAAATACATTTTAACAGGAAGATTAAGATAGAAATGGAAAAAAAATCATTATTTCTCAGTTTTGGGCCATTATAGTTTAAAATTAATACATGCTACAGTAATTAAAACCCATGCATTTTATGTGCCCATTTGTCCCGCTTATTACACCATTTAAATGACATCCCTATCACAATTTATGGCGCCGATATTTTATTTAGAAATAAAGGTGCATTTTTTCAATTTGCGTCCATCACTATTTACAAGCTTATAATTTTAAAAAAATTAATAAGATACTCTCTTGACATGTATATTTAAAAAGTTCAGACCCTTAGGTAACTATTTATGTAGTTTTTTTTTTTTTTTAATTGTAATTTTTTTTATTTTTTTTTTAATACAAAAATGTATTTGGGTAATTTTAGTTTGGGAGGTAAATAGCCAATTTTAGATGTAATGTAATGTATTTTTTTATTCAATACAGGTATGTGGGTGCAGTTTACTATTTGGCCACAAGATGGCCACATTCAAAAAATTCCTAGATGCGAACGATGTCGCATCTAGGAACTAATGAGAAGAGAAGAAGTTTCCTGGGGGCAGAAATACCACGCTCTCTGATGAGAAAGCGTCGGTATTTTTGCCGGGGACTTAGATCGGTGAATGGGAATTATATTCCCATTCACTGATCGGGGGGGCAGCGAGAGGCAGCGGGAGCGCGCGCGGGCGCGCGCCCGATCGCGCGCACCACACGGCTGCAGCACCACTGCCTATCTGGACGGATATATGCGTCCAGATATGGCGAAGTGGTTAGAATGCTAATCTTTTATTAAAAAAATCTATATGACATGTCTGCTGCATAAGCTATTTTGGTATTAAAATTACCTTTACACTCCATTCTATTGCGAACTATGCATTTCAAGACAAGACAGATAATTCAAAATATGCTTACTTGCAACCATGGCAACAACTGCATGGCCAAACCTCCATTTTTACACCTTTTAGCATTTAATCTTTAGACACACCCAGTTACCACTTTTTGTTTAGATACTCAATCAGCTCAGCTACCTCACACAGCAGGAGTTCGGCATCTCTATCTCCGCAGCAGGTAGATTGTTGGGTCTTGCTGAAATTACAATACGTATAGTTCTCCTGGGTGGACTTAGGTTTTTTTTTTCCTACGCGTGATAACCATACAGTTACGCGTTACAGAGTACCTCAACTCCATTGGCTATAAATACGCGTTTACGCTTTTCCACCATACATATCCGCGTGCTTTGTAATGTAATCTCACATTATTAGTATAGTTAAAGATTAAGTTTTACGCGTAGTAAACATAAATACGCAAATTTATCTTATCCTGATGATCAATGATAGAGGTGTAGTAACCAAACAATAGAATGAATCACCTAGGATAAATTTGGTTATACAGAAACTACGGTATATTATCATTCACAGATGTATAACTCTGTATTGTTGATATGTAACTCATTTATGTATGTTATGTTTGTTATGTACCGTATTCATTTTAATAACATTCACTACCTGTTTGTATATCACTATATGTTAAAAAGAAAAACTCCAATAAAAATTATTGAAACAGGTTGTTTTTTTCACACAAAAGTTAGGATTTCCTTTAAAACCTTATTAGATTATTATATTAGACATTATAGATTAATATGAAAATTACAGACCTGAATGAACATGGTCCACAGTCTCATGACAACCCTACACACAGAGCTCAGATCTTCCTACTTTAACTAGTCTTTGTTTTCTTTCTTGTACAGCGTGTTGAAAGCCGTGTTGCAGAGCTGCAAAATGCTGTAGATGAATATAACAAAGCAAAAAATGAATGGGCTTCCAAGGTGGGTATATACTATTCATACATGAATTAACGTGTGTGTGTGTGTGTGTGTGTGTGTGTGTGTGTGTGTGTGTGTGTGTGTGTGTGTGTGTGCGTGTGCGCGCATATTTGTTTTTTTTTATTGCCGTGTTAGGATGAAAAAATTTTATTCTCCTTTTTTCATTAACCCCCTTGCCGTTCCAATTATATCGGCAAGGGGGCGGCGTAGCATTTTTTTTTTTTTTTTTTTTTAATTCATGTAGCTAGCCTAGCGCTAGCTACATGATAGCCAGTGGCTGGATAGTGTAATGGTTAAGGGCTCAGCCTCTGACACAGGAGACCTGGGTTCAAATCTCGGCTCTGCCTGTTCAGTAAGCCAGCACCTATTTCAGTAAGGAGTTTCTTGGGCAAGTCTCCCTAACACTGCTACTGCCTACTGAGTGCGCTCTAGTGGCTGCCTCGCAAGCGCTTTGAGTCCGACAGGAGAAAGGCGCTATACAAAATACTGCCATTATTATAGCCGCTGACAAGCGGCATCCCCCTACATACTTCGATCGCTGCCGGCGATCTTTGCAAGCAGGAAATCCCGTTCAGAACGGGATTTCCTGCTCGGCTTCCCCCATCGCCATGGCGACGGGGCGGGATGACGTCACCAATGTCACGGACGTCGGTACGTCAGAGGGAATCCCTATCCACCCCCCAACGCTGCCTGGCACTGATTGACCAGGCTGCGCAAGGGGTCGGGGGGGGGGGGGGGGGGCGGTACGGCGGGTAGCGGCGATCGAGATATGCACGCAGCTAGCAAAGTGCTAGCTGTGTGCAATATATAAAAAAAAATAATTATCGAGCGCTCCCTTACCCTTTACTACAGGGGGCTACTCCCTAGCCCCCCCCCCCCCATCTATATGTAGGCCTGTCACAGCAGTACCACAGCTCAAAGTACCCCCTATGATGTTGCACGTCCTCATCCGCTGCAACGCATGATGGGATATGTAGTCTATTAATGTGATTTCTTCTTATAATGGGGAGAGCACTCTTTTACTTCGGGGACTGTTCTTTTTAATATTTTAAAAGTGATTACAATAAAGGCTTTGTATAATTTTATAAGAGCTCTCTCTTTCCATTGTGTGTACTCGACAGGGAAATGGGGCCCTGGTGGATCTCTATTATCTTGGAAGCCATGGATATACCTTCATGCAACCTCCCCCTTTTCTAGCAAGATCCTCTGTTCAGTACAATCAATAATTTGAAAAAATTTGGACAAATATTATATTGAAATTGTAATCGGGCTGCCATAATAGAGCATCAGTCTATGACAGATTTGATCACAGTGTATGGGTACCTTCAGACTATTTTTCTTTCAGACCTGAATTATGGAATTTCATGTATAGAAGCTCTGAAGTGCCAAATCAGTTTTTATTTTTATTTCCATATCCCACTAATTATATATGTATACTATACAGGAAACTCAGTGATTCAGATCCAAGCCATCCTGATTGTAAATTGCGTTACCAACCGTACTCTTTATGCATCTGTAGCAAACTGTGTATTTTGTAGGTTACAGAGGATCAGATTAAATTGTTGAGGTTTCAGCGTTCACTACAAGAAAAAGTGGATAAGCCTTATCTGGATACCTCGCTGCATGATACACTCTACAACTTGATACTTGATGGTATGCAGAAAAAGGCTGAACAACTTTATAAAGAATTTAAAGTTCCTGAAAAAAGGTAATGATCTGTTTCACAAAGCATGTTTTATTTACTACGATCTTTATTTATGAAAAAGATCTGTATTCAGTGTCAGAGAGATATAAAATGTTGCACTACTTACAATGACAAATGCACATAAGCATACATTTTGTCCTCCACATAACTAAAATGAAAAACGAATAATAGAAAAGGAATATTTGCAGTGTAATATGATTATTCACAATTCTTAGAATTACAGAAAAGACACAGTCTAGTCTTCTCTTCCAGATGAGGACACCTATATAAGGGAGATTGGAGGTGCTAAAGGAGGTGTGGCCAGTCAAACACCAAAATCAATCAACCCTTTGCACACTCTCATGAATACTCCTTGCTAACAAACACGAGTTCAGGAAACCTTACTATCCCTACAGCTGATTTGAAATAAAATTGCATTATTTTCCATAGTCACATGCTGCGCAGAGACCTCTCTGGGTCAGCATATGTTCTATGTTATAGGGCTAAAGTTAAGAAACAAACTGACATAAAATGAGCTCTGCACAGCGTATGTGACTAAGTAAGTAGTTCTTCATGAAACCTGCTGTGCAACAAGCCTACTGAGAGATCATCACTACAGTTGTTCAGTGAGATAATAATTTGGTTCTACATGCAAACTAAATGAAAATGATGTGCAGCTTGGAACTGGAGGAATCGGAGGCACTTCCTACTGATTTTGACTGTCAAAGATCCAAGCTGCACACAATGCCCATGCTAGCTGCGATTATTAACATATTGAGCATCTCTGTTCATCAACCTGCTTATTCTGCTGTCTCTCAAGTTAGCAAGGAGCCAGAAATTACGTACATACGGACATCAGTTTGTGGTTTGTGACTGTTTCAGACATCAGTTTGTGGTTTGTGACTGTTTCAGACATCAGTTTGAAATTTGTACAGGTATCTCCTATCATCAAAGAGCAGAAAGAAACAGCTGGTGGCAGCAGGGTTTTGTAGGAGATGGTTTTGTTTCTGGGCACTGCAGGGAAGCTTCCTACCTCTCTTAACCCCCTTGCTGGTCCAATTCCCGCGGCAAGGGGGCAGCACAGCACTTTTTTTTTTTTTTTGTAAATCATGTAGCGAGCCCAGGGCTCGTTACATGATAGCCACTGAGCAGCGGCATCCCCCCACCCACTCCGATCGCATCCGGCGATCAGAGTAAGCAGGAAATCCCGTTCAGAACGGGATTTCCTGCTGGGCTTCCCCGGGCGACATGGACGTTGGGACGTCAGAGGGAATCCCGATCCACCCCTCAGCGCTGCCTGGCACTGATTGGCCAGGCTGCGCAAGGGGTCTGGAGGGGGGGGGGCGGTGCGGCGGGTGGCGCCGTGGCGGCGGCGATCGGAATATGCACGCAGCTAGAAAAGTGCTAGCTGCGTGCAATAAAAACAAAATTTTTATAACCCGCAAGAAGTTTAAAGCGGTATTGTCACCATAAAATTCAAATTTCAACAGCAACTGGTCTGAGTGTATTCAGTGATAAAGATGCTAATCCTGCATTCAAAACTTGCAAAACTTTTTCTGCTGTTATGGTTTGGCGTTATCAAATACTTTAGGAGCACTGGCCCTTTAGTAGTCAGTGCCAAACAGTTGAATGCTGGGGGTTCTTTTTATCTATAATATATTCCTCTTCCATTTATTTCCCTGCCTAGCCTATCTGAAACATGATCCTCTGCACACTTGTGTTTACAAGCAAGGCTGAGGTAACTCAGCGATTGGAGGAAAAAAGAAAAAGACAGTGCAGTTCCTAGTATACACCTCAGTGGGAGTGTCTGAAGGCTCTGGAAGGAGGGCAGCAAATGAATACACAATGAGCAAGTGAAGGGGGGGGGGGGGGGGACAAGAGTCAGGGAGTATATTATGTCAGTGTTAGCTTAGCAAGATAGACGCTGCCTAGAATAGGTTTTTCTGCTTTTCCTTTATAAAATTCACAGGAATCATTACGTGGATAGCCCAATACATCTGTTATGTAAGTAGAACTAGTATTTATCTACTTATATATGTGTTTTTTATTTCTAGGTTATTTTAGTATGGGTGTCGCTTGTTCTTTAACCTCCACTTTCATTTAGGTCATCACTGGTGGAATCAATGTATGTATGGGGCTTTAGGCTAGTAGCAAAGTGCATTAGTGCCTTTGTCACAGTGGTGATCCTTGCCCTTCCAGTCTGGCCTAACATGTAGAGGATTTCAGAAAATTGATAGAACAACAGATTTGGTCACCTGTGTTTAACCAGCCTAGCATTACGGACGAGCTGAGCTCGTCCAAACAAAACTTGCTGAAAACGTTAGACGAGCTCAGCTCGTCATGCAGTTCTAGGCACTCGCCGCTCTGACCAGCTGCGCTTTCGCTGCATCCAGCAGCTGCTGCGGTCTCTGCGCGCTTCTCCCTCCTGGGCTTCCCTTCCCTCTCCTCTGGCCTGATCACCTGAAAGGCAAGATGGCGATGCCCAGCTCCTTCCCATGATGCGATCATGCACCCCCTGCTGGGCGGCGCATGAATTACATCAGTACTTACATCAGTACACACAGCCACAGTTAATCCAATCACATTAATTCAGTAATTCAAAGTTGTTAGCAAACACCTGTACACAGTATAAAAAGGGTGTACTGTTACTACTTCTTCCTCTTTTAGTGTCCTCAGTGTCCAATTGCTAGTCTGCTTGTCAGCTAACTCTTGTGATTTCTGTGCTTTGATAGTGATTTCCTCCCTTTGCTTCATACAGTATTGCAGTTCTAGTCTTTCTAAAGACTGCTGTAATCTTTGTGTGCTTGCCTTTGATGGATATTTTTTTTTCCTGTCGCTGACCTTTGACCCTGTATCCTGCTTGGGGTCATGGCCTCGAGCTCCCGGAGACGTCTGTGTGACCAGGAGCTGCTGGATGTCCTGGAGGGAAGCGACAGTGAGCAGTCACTCGTTGAGGAATCTACAGACAGTGAGATTCCCGGGGACCTGTCTTCAGAGTCCGAGAGCAGTCACGGTGACGAGGAGCCAGTGAGTGTTGCACGCACTTGGTGTGAGCTGGAGAGTCTGTCGCAGGCTCCGCCACCCAGGTTCCGTTTCACTGGGGTACCTGGGCAGAAGATCACATGTAACCACAGCCCACTGTCCTCACTGATGAGGTCATCCAGAGGATTGTGGAAGAGACCAATCAATATGCAGCACAGCAGCATGATGCTCCTCAAAGCAGGTTCTCTAGGAGCAGGAAATGGGAACCTGTCACCTGCGATGACATCTGGGTGTTCCTGGGCCTTATCATCCTCCAGGGAGTGTTGGAAAAGCCGCTGCAGAAGTGGTACTGAACCACTAACAAGATCCTCACCACACCTTTCTTTGGATCTCTTATGTCCAAGCCCCTCTTCACCCTCATCATGAAGTACCTGCACTTCAGCAACAATGAGGCCACCCATCCTGCTTCCAAGCTGAAGAAGATCTGGGAGATATACCAGCTCATTGTTGCCAACTTCAGGGGTGTCTATGTACCGAATCGAGACATCACTGTGGACAAAAGTCTCATGGCGTACAAGGGGAGACTCAGCTGGGTTGCAGTTTATTGCATCCAAAAGGGCCCACTTTGGGATGAAGTCCTTCATGCTCTGTGAGGCCAAGTCCGCATACATCTGGAAATCCGTTATCTACACAGGCAAAGGCACCAAATTTGCACTGCACTATAGTGAGTTTGGGTGTGCTACCTCCTCTGTGCTCACGCTTATCGAGCCATTGCTGGATTAGGGGTACTGTCTTACTACGGACAATTTTTATACCTCCCCAGAACTGTACGACCACCTGATCCAGCACAAGACTGACGCATATGGTACGGTGAGGCCTAACCGATGCTATATGCCACTGGCCTTTTCTGCCAGGAAGCTGAAGAAAGGAGAGGTTGTTGCTTGGCAGAAGGGCAAAATCATGGCTCTGCGGTGGAGGGACAAGCGGGCCATGTGCATACTCAAAAAAGGCCCTGACGGGTAAAAACATGCGCTAGGAGACCCATACATATTGCCCGGACTGTGATATGGCACTTTGTGCAATCCCTTGCTTCAAAGTGTACCACACAAAGGAGGTGTTTTAGGGGTAAACCTCTGTACTGTATATTTTTTTTTCTGCCTCCATTTATTTATTTCTGCATTGATTAAAAATGCAAGCTATTTCGGTTTGTCATTTAATAAACTTTATTTTATTTTTTGACAAGAATTTGTGTTTGACACTTTCATTATACTCATAATGTATGTTAAACTCTTGCTTGACTCATTTTGGTAAGTTACAGGAAAAAAGGTTATGAAAATTAATTGTACCACTTTTTGCATGGAATTCCTGGGGAATTAGAACGCTAGGGTGGTTAATGATACAGACAAGGTTTTTAAATGAATTCCCAAGTAGGTAAAATATTGCACTTTCATATATACCAGGAGTTCATCTTTACAGTCAATCTGTACAGAACACTATAGATGAAATTTCTACATACACAGCCAGTATCACAAGGTGCTGACTGCAATACTTGGGACAACAGTTAACAGTGACTACATTGTAGTCACTGTTGAATGGGGAATCCATTAGGATCATATCATGCACATCAAAGAGTTTATATACAAGAAGGTATATAAATACATGATAGAAATAATAATCTAAGTCACACTTGAAATAATACATTGGGCTCACAAATGTCTACATATGGTGTTTTACGTTGAGGCATAAAAGAGGGTAATTATAATGTAGTTGGCGCAAGTTGTGACATATACTGTATACCTGGGAAGTCTGACAAGAGTAATATTAAAAAAAAAAAAAAACACAGACTGATGCATATATTACTGGAGATCCAAGTGGAGTTTAGTTGAAATAGGTAGGCAAATTTACAAAGGTAAAATTTAGCAAATTACATCTTGGGTGCATCTATTTATAAAAATATATGTTTATACTTTAAAATTACTTGACCATAATGAATTAATATTGCATTGATGTACTATAAAAACATTTGATTACCAAAAATACAGCTACGCATATCATCTGCCTCGCAACTGCTCAAGGCAGGGTCTATCCCCACTACACTCTTGCGCTGTGCTTATCTACAAATGTAACCGCTCCAGCGCAGAGAGCGGCATAGACTGCGAATCTGCGCAAGTCTCTTGGCCTCAATAGGTGTTCCCAGCAGTGCCTGCGCAGACGGGACTCTGAAGGTCAACACTGCAGGCTTCCTGTGTGGATAGCGGTGACGTCACCTGTCAATATGACAGGTGCTTCTGCTGTGTCTGTGAACGGCTATATCAGTGCTCGTTTGGAGCGGCCGACGGAAGCAGGGGTGAGAGCGGTATTTCTACTTTGCAACTGCTGCTTTTAAACCCCTATACTGCATTAGTGTATCCCACGTCACCGTCACCAATACAGAGGGGGGGGGGATTGAATGAATAAAATAAGTTTTTATTTTTCATACTGCACAATAAAAAAACAGAAAACACATTCGGGATACTGGTCCTTTAAACTCTCTCTTATATTTTAGATACTGGTGGCTGAAGTTAACTGCACTAGCAGAGAAGGAAGACTGGGAGGAGCTGGAGAACTTTTCTAAAAGTAAAAGGTCTCCCATAGGGTATTTGGTAAGTGCTGTTACTGTAAAGTAAAATGGCCATGTTCAGCTTTCTAAATTTGTTAACCAGCTTACAAACTTAATTTCAGGACTAGCTCCATGTAGTTCCAAGCTCATTGGCCAGTAGTGCATTGTCTTTTCATATATATACAGTATATATATATATATATATATATCTGCCTGTGTCCCTGCGTCCTCCTGTATCCGTGTGTTTAGGCATGTGGGCAGACTTTAGACCGCACAGGACGACTGGTGCAGGGGGCGGGCGTGTGCGCACACATTGCGGTCATTCGTGCACGTTGAGGGCGTTGTGTTATGGGGCATGTATGTGTAGCGGCCACGTATGCATAGCGGCCATGCACATGCACGCTGACCGTGCAGGCGATGTAGTGGGGGGGGAGAGGTTGTGAGGGGCGTAGCAGCCAAGGCCTAGCACCTGTTATTGTAATGGGCCTAAGGTCTAGTATATATTTTACGGCCAGAACCCGAAGTCTGGCCAGTTCGGGTTCTGGCCGGTCACAACGCGAAGTGGGCGGCTGATCCGGCCAATATGCAAAATGCCTGGGAACTTTGGACTTTGGCCGGCCAGAACGCGTTGTGACTTACCTTGGCCGGCCAAGTCCTGAAGTTTCCTGCACCGCTCCCCCGCCAGCTGCTCTCCTCTCTCCTCCCCACCGCCAGCCAGGAGGCCCCGCTCTTTACCGATACCGTTCTAGACCTCAGATCAGGGCGACCGGACCGGGGAAGCAGAGAGAGACAGCATCCCACGCGACCCGCAGGACGCATACACTTCAATGCAGAAGTGACATCATTGAACACTTCCGCATTGAAGTGTATGGGTCCGGACGGGTAGCGCGCGCGTGTGCACTGCTCTGCTTCTCTCCACCTCCTGTGGTCGCCCTGATCAGAGGTCAGAGTACTAGTGCTGGCATTGGCAGCCTCCAGGAAAGCCCCGCCCTCAGCCCAGCAAAGCACCCCCAGCCTAAAAGGCACCCAGCAAAGCCCACCCCCAGCCATGCAAAGCCGCCCCCCCCCCCACCATGCAAAGCACCCAGAAAAGACCCCCCCCCCCAAGCCATGCTAAGCCGCCCCCCCCCCCACCATGCAAATCACCCAGCAAAGACCCCCCCAGCCATGCAAAGCCGCCCCCCATCCACCATGCAAAGTGCACAGCAAAGCACCCCCCCCCCCAGACCATGCAAAGTGCACAGCAACGCACCCCCAGCCATGCAAAGCACACTGCAAAGACCCCCCCCAGCCATGCAAAGCTGCCCCCCACCACCACCACCATGCAAAGTGCACAGCTAAGACCCCCCAGCAATGCAAAGCCCCCCCCCAGACCATGCAAAGTGCACACCAAAGCACCCACAGCCATGCCTAGCCCCCCAGCAAAGACCCCCTACCATGCAAAGCGCCCAGCAAAGTACCCCCAGCAATGCAAAACACCCCTAGCCATGCATCCCCCCTCATATGTGACTAATCACCACTGTAATTTGATCTCTCCCCCTGTCACCTGACTGCCACAGCAGAGCAGCTAATTTAAAAGCACAGGATGTTAACAATATGTCTGCTCCTAAGAAAGCAGGATGTAGACACACTGCAGATTTATTGCAGGATTTGCATCAGCTGTAACTAAGAAATACTTTTCTTAAAAAAGATTATTATGCTGTTGTGTGTATTTCAGAGCAGAGAGGAAGTTCCGAGTGCCATTCATGGTGCTGGACAGGACCAAGGATGTTCTGGGATTTGTGCGTTTTGGACTTTGGCCGACTGACTTTGGCCGTTTCTAGAACTGGCCGGCCAATGTCAGAAATTCCCAGCATTTTGGACTTTGGCCGACGTCAAATCGGCCAGTTCTAGAAACGGCCGGCCAATTCTAGAATTGGCCGATTTCTGGTTTTGGCCGTAACATATATACCGTATATATATCACATCAGAAAATAAATATTGAAGGTGATGCAAAGCAGATGGTACACATACAGTATGAACACGCCCTAGTTTTTCATAACATACAGCTTGAGCTAAAATCTTGCCAGCGTCATTTCAGTTACAGAATGCAATTCATGCATGGATTACTTCTCTGCTAGTAAGGGATCTCTAATGAAGTAAGAAGCGTTTCAACAGCAGTTTGACTCTGTGCTGAGTTAAGGCCCGTACTCACGGGCTGCAAAACTCGCCTGTCGCCAGCACACGTGAGCGTGTGGGCGACAGGCCGGCGACAGCTTCTCGCCAGGTCCCTCCGCGTACACATGCGGAAGAGGGACCAGCGGCAAGGCGGAAGCTGTCGCTGACGTTCCTCCTCCCCCCGCCGGAAGGTCTGTGAACCTCAATGGAGGTTGCTGTCGCTAGTCCGCGTACTCACGCGGACTAGCGACAGTTGCGGCGGGGGGGCAGCGGCGACTGTCGCCATGCGATTGAAAGTTTCAATCGCATGGCGACATAGCGACGGGCGACAGTTCGGGGGCGCGCGGGCGTGCGACGGCCCATACTCACGGGCAACCTGTCGCCGCAACACGCGCGCGCCGCGTGTTGAGGCGACAAAAGTCCCTCGTGAGTATGGGCCATAACATTGGAGGAGCAACATTACCAGGAACTCCATGAGCTGCCGGTTTGATAGTTATATATAATTTTATATTGCATCTTAACAGCACACCTGCTGTGTATAAATAAGCCTGCAGACTGGCTAGGATGTCTACCCCTTGTCCCTTGCACTATCACTTATCTGTCTAACAAATACTACCTGAAACTGAAAGGGCTACAAGCCTAAACATTGTAGCCTGTGGATGCCTGATGCACCATGTAAGTAGGAGAACATTTTGGGGCACTAGTCTAGTTTAGGGGACCCAGCAGGAAACCTCAAAGACAAACGGCTGCTCTTGGCTCATGGCAATTTGGTCGCACCCACTAATTTCAAAGAAAGAAGGGGCACCTAGTGGGAAACACCAATTCTAAAATTGCAAGATATTTTCACTCGACTTACTATGCCATAAGGGGCTCCTGGTGTCTCTGTGTTTTTCCCTGTCTATACTTGAAGGTCTTTGGACTCCTCTGGTTACCATGCACTCCTTTTATTGTGCGGTTTATACTGCCAGATGCCAACACCAAAATTACATAGAATCTGTGTATCTGTATGTGCTCAGCTCTGTTTATAACTTTGTTTTCTTACTGTCTTTTATTTTTCTAAATGTTAATCAGTTACTGTATGTAGCAGCCTAAAGCAATATAAAAAATGGACTCATCTACAATACTTCAAGTATTGTTCTCAATAGCGGGAATGCTGAGAAGTCAATTGTAATTCTACTTTCAGCCATTTGTCGAAATATGCATGAAGCACCGGAATAAGTTGGAGGCAAAGAAGTACACGGCTCGTGTAAGCCCAGAACAGAAAGTAAAGGCCTTCCTTTTAACTGGGTAAGACCACTGTTGCTTGAGAGTATTGATATGAAATGTGTATTTAATGGAGAACTGCAGAGTGAGATACTGTATATGAAGGCTGCCAGATTTATTTCCTTTTAAGCAATACCAGTTGCCTTGGAGCCCTGCTGATCCTCTGCCTCTAATACTTTCAGCCGTAGACCCTGAACAAGCATGCAGCATATCAGGTTTTTCTGACAATTTTGACAGATATGACAAGATTAGCTGCATGCTTGTTTCTGGTGTGTTTCAGACCAGACCAGCAGGGCTGCCAGGCAACTGGTATTACTTAAAAGGAAATAAATATGGCAGCCTCCATATATCTCTCTACACAGTTCTCCTTTAAAGGAATCTAGTCAACCCCTTTGCTTTTGCCATATTTATATTTCTGAAGCTTAAAGAAAATCTGTAACGACAAAACGTGTCCTGGGGGGTACTCGCCTCGGGTGGGGAAGCCTCCAGATCCTATTGAGGCTTCCCCGGTCCTCCTCGGTCCCACAGCGGCGGCGAAAATCCTCCCAGAGCGGCGGCGATGTAAATATTTACCTCAGTGGCCCCAGCGCAGGCGCAGTATCCTCTCTTCCCACGGAGATAGGCGGAAATAGCAGATCTCCATCGGGCCGCTCTACTGCTCAGGCGCGAGTCGCCTGCGCAGTAGAGCGGACCCAACAGGGATCGGCTATTTCCGCCTCTCTCCGTCAGAGCCGCAACAGCGCCCCCGCTGGAGCCAGAAAAGGTAAATATTGCACAGGCCGACAAATTGTCGCCTGTGCATCCTGTGAGCTGCAGCGAGACCGTCGTGGGACACAGGAGGACGGGGGAAGCCTTGATAGGGTCCAGAGGATTCCCCCTACTGAGGTGAGTACCCCCCAGGGGAACTTTTTTTCAGTACAGGTTTTCTTTAAATACCATACTGAAAAATAAATACATGTTTTTATTTATTTTTTTTGTCCTTTTTGGGGAACTTTACTGTTACTTTTTGTTTTGCCACAGTAGGAAGGCAGAGAGTCATTCCATGCCAAAGCAGCACAATACTTAATATTTTTTGCAACATGTCAGATTTTTTTTTTTGTTTTGTTTCTTGTTTGTGTCATGCCCAATTGAAATCATACCAAACTTCAAATTTAAGTCCACTGGTTTCCAGTTTCAGAATTTCCCTGAAGTCACATAAATTAGTTTTATCCAACAAATCACATAGCTGCTTTTTTAAGTGCTGTAATATGGCATTATGTGTTTAACATTTTCTTTTTTTATACTAGTAGCTATATATTAAAATATACATAGTCTGGGATGTTTTTCTCATCAGAGATAAATATATAGTTTGGTTTAAAAGAGACATTCATCCATCGAGTCCAAACAGAAAGTAAATGGTAAACATTAGGTGCTTTCCTCTCCTGCATTTTCTCCTATCTCAGCTGCCAGGGGAAGTCAAAAAATGCTACTATAAATAAAACCCACCCATTTTATTTGCCCATTTGTCCTGGCTATCGCAACATTTAAGTTATGCTCCTTGAAAAAAGCTAAGTCACTAAGGCAACTATTTATGGATTTTAATTTAATTTTTTATTTTTTTTACATATGATTGTTTGGTAATTGGAGTGGGGTGGAGGGGAGGGACTTTGGAAGGGATTCATTGTATTATTATTATTTTTTTTTGTATTAAAAATTTGTGGTGTGTAATTTAACGTTTCGACCCCTAGATGGCATTATAAACACTCCCTGGTTTATCAGGAAGTGTTTAGTTTGTTTTTGTTTTTTTTTTACTTTCATTGGTGTTCTTACTTAAGAATGGACATGACCCCTGATCAGCAGGCACTGGGATTGAAAAGCCTTGCTTGCTTCTCTTCCCCAACCCGCTGACACGGAAATACCTTTGCTCATGGCAGAGGTCATGCGCACGTGCGCGCGCACTGCCGCTTAAAGGGGCTCCGAGCAGTAATGAAAATAAAAATCTGAACTTACCTGGGGCTTTTTCCAGCGCACTGTAGGTCCCTCGGGGTCCATCTGGCTCTTCTCCCAGGCCCTGGTCAGAAATGGCTCCCCAGCGGCTCCCGGCGACACTGGGCCCGAGTGTCGGGGTCCTTCTTCCTGAAAGATGGCTTCTGTCGTCACCACGCCGGCCGCCTCGCATCATCACGGCGGCCGGTGTGACAGTACTGCGCATGCGCGGTTTAATCGCGCATGCGCAGTACTGTCACGCCTACCGGCGTGATGACGACTGACGTCACCTTTCAGGAAGAAGGAGCCCGACACTCAGGCCCAGTGTCGCCGGGAGCCGCCGGGGAGCCATTTCTGACCAAGGCCTGGGAGAAGTGCCAGATGGACCCCGAGGGACCTCCAGACCTACAGTGGGCTGGAAAAAGCCCCAGGTAAGTTCAGATTTCGATTTTCGTTACTGCTCGGAGTCCCTTTAAAGAGACACTGAAGCGAGAAAAAAAACTATGATATGATTTGTATGTGTAGTACAGCTAAGAAATAAAACATTAAGATCAGATACATCAGTCTAATTGTTTCCAGTACAGGAAGAGTTAAGAAACTCCAGTTGTTATCTCTATACAAAAAAAGCCATTATCTCTACGACTTTCAAAGTCGTGGAGAGGGCTGTTTTCTGACTTTTATTATCTCAAATGTTAGTTAACTATTTACTTTTCCTCTGGCAGAGGAGAGGTTATTAGGTCACAGACTGCTCTGAAACAATCATTTTGAATGCTGAGTGTTGTGTATTATTAGAGAATTATATTAACATATTAGAGAATTATGCAATGTTAGAAAAAACACTATATACCTGAAAATAAAAATATGAGAATATTTTCTTTGCTGCTAATCTTCTAGTAATTATTCATAGTACACAACCAATTCATTATATCATATATTTTTTTTCGCTTCAGTGTCTCTTTAAACACTGTACAAGAATACTCGTCCAGTTTACCTTTAGCAGTGCCTATCTGGACGAGAATACTAGTACAGATAGGCTTACGTGGTTAAAATCTAAAGTTTGAGATTAGCATTCTAATTTTTCAAACTTCACCTGTACTAGAAAGGAATTTCAAACACTGTGTGACCTTGCAGGAGAGCTTTGAGAGCTAACAGCGATCCTTAAAGTAAATGGGAACCTGTATAAAAAAAAAAGTCAGATACTCACCTAAGGAGAGGGAGGTTCTGGGTCCCATAGAGCATTCCCTCTCCTCTCCCGGTCCCCGCTGTTGTCCTGGCTCCCCTGTAGCGGTATTCGACCGTTTTGGTTAAATACCTCTGTCTCACGGCCGAAGGGAGGCTTCGGAAATGCTTCGGGAGCCTGAGTGCTCCCGAAGACGGGCGGCTCTACACTGCGCACGCGCCCTCTGACGTTCGCGTGTGCGCTGCCTGTCTTCGGGAGGACTCTGCTCCCGAAGACTTCCGAAGTCCCCTCGGCGGGGGATGTGAACGGAGGAGCCAGCGCAGCACCAGGGGCACCGGGAGAGGAGAGGGAAGGCTCAATAGGACCAAGCCTTCCCTCTCCTTAGGTGAGTATCTGACTTTTTTTTAATTTAAATATCGATTCCCATTAGCTTTAAAGTGGAATATAACCCAGAATTTCTTCTTTTCGCTAAAAGATTACAGTGTTCTCCCCAGAATTTTTTTCCAGCCGGGTGGCATAAAATAGTAGCCGGGTGGCATGAAAAAGTAGCTGGGTGGGGCGAGTTGAAAATGCAGGGCAACTGTGCTTACAGCATAGGAGGTGGTGAGGAGGTGAGCCGATGACAGCCGTGTGGTCACCAAATCTAGCTTGGTGGAGCACCCGGATAAAAGAGCCTGGGGAGAACACTGGATTATTTGCAGCATATACTAACACAATCATTGTTTTTTTTTAGTAAAACAGCATTCAAAGGGTTACATCACAGGGCTGACTCTTTCTTCTGCAGGGAGAACCCACATCCGAACTGCTTATAATCTTATCTTGTGTACACATTCTTTACTTGATACATTTATGTAAACATTCTCTGGCTGTGCAGGACTTCAGCTGATGAGTCCTGGGGTGAAACACAGATCAGAAATCACTGGGAGCTGCATTCACAACTGAATTACAACAGTTATGAATAAAATGCACCAGCAACTTTAAAAATAAATTAACTGAACCTTGCAAAGTTATAATGCCAAAATGAATAATAATACTTGTGCACAAATGCAAATGTGATAATTGTATGTGTCATAAAAAGTAGGAAAACACATTTTTGTTGAAAATGTTGTCAGAGATTTAAACCGCTTTAATTATTCTTATGATGAATTGAATCAGAGTTGTTGTCTGACATCAACCATTTAGGCTACTTTCACACTTGTTGCACCACATCGTGTCACTGTAAGCTCATTAGCTGCTCCCTTTGTCGCAGTGGCCATTGGTCTCAATGAAACTGGCCACACCACCCACTGTGCAATGCCATGTGGCGGAAGTAGATTGCATTGCAATGCAGTGCATTGCTAAGCAGTATTGTGCAGTCTATGGCACAACAACAATCTATTTAGATAGTGGCAGTGCAGCACGCATGCGCCGATTGGACAAAAATCAGTGATATAGTTCCTTTCTTGTACATCACTGTTTAGGGGCAGAGCTATGCATATTACTCTGTCGGTGCACTCTGCCACAGGGCAATGTGAAAGGGGAAATGGTGCAGTGCGATTGTCCTGTCCTGAGCTCTCATGCCGCAGGACAATCGCACTACACCATGTGTAAAACTAGCCTCAAATCTGCAGTAAAACTATTTAAGATTTTCAAACTTTGATTTTAATACTCAGTTATGTACTTGATTATTTAATTATGCATGATTTACCAAAGCCAGCCTTCCACATTAAATGGTTATATTGCACATTCCTTCATCTGCTATAGCTATAGTCATAACTTTAGTAAAAATATTTTTTCTTTTAACAGAGAATTAGATCACGCTGCTGAAACTGCCATTGAGCACAAAAATGAAAATGAAATGAACTTGGTTTTGTCAAAATGTAATTCAGTTACTGATACTTCTACAGTGGAGAAGATTGAACGTGCCAAAGCTCAGCTGCTCAAAAAATAATTCATCTTCCAGTCTTATTCAGTGCTGCATTTATATTATACTGTATGCTTATTTAAATTATTTAACATCGTTACAAAAGCAACATGTCCAAATAGTTGTTAGATTACTTTCACAATGTTTCTGTGTTATTTCCAAATATGTAAATACAATCCTTTGTAGATTTTTTTCTACTTTCCTTTTCTTCTTTTGTTACTTGAGATGTAATTAAGACCTGCTAATCAAGTTGTGATCACAAGAGGCTTTATGTGTGAAATGTAATTTGCATGCCCAGACTCACTCCATCTCTCTGAACACTGAAATACAAGGTGTAAGGGGATGGTTTTCAGTATAAAACCTCTGGCTGAATTGGGATTTTTCAGCTTTTTTTTGGGATGTCTGCAAATCGTTTTCAAGCCAAGAGCAAAGCCTTTAAAGGATACCTCAACCGGAAAAAAAATTATAGCTGCAGTGTGTTGGGGGTTAAAATTACATACCTCTCGTCCTCCTGCCCCCTCCGTCTGCCGCCGTTAGTCTAATATTCCTCCCGGTGTCTGGCGACTCGCCTGAACCCCCCCCACCTGTGTGCGCAGTATGTCCTCCCTTGTTCACTTCTGGCCGGCGCATAGCGATCGGCTCAGAAGCACGCTGATTCCTCTGCCTCCCCTGGGCTGCGTGTGCGCTCCATTACACCAAGCGTCACATGATTAGCCATATTTATTTCATTTTAAACAATACCAGTTGCCTGGTACTCCTGCTGATCTCTTTGGCTACAGTAATATGTAATTCACGCACCTGAAACAAGCACGCAGCTAATCCAGTCAGACTTCAGTCAGAAACATCTGATCTCCATGCTTGTCCAGGGTCTTTGGCTAAAAGTATTAGAGCCAGATGATCAGCAGGATAGCCAGGTAATTTGCATTGTTTAAAAGTAAATACATGTATCAGACTACGCATCTCTTTAAGTTCAGGTGTCCTTTAATCCGCTGAAACAGCCTTATCAGTCTGCCAACAGACTGTACACACACACTACTGTCGCTGGAATGCCCGCCCGGCGGGAGGGTCTGACAGACCCATCGTTCATTGCCGTAGTGCGTGTGTAAGGTTGCAAATATACATGAGCACAAGCCACAATGTAAATATTGTTTTAGTTTAACCACTTCAGGATCCCAGGTTTTTCCTCTTAAAAACCAAAACAACTTTCACATCTCAGCGCTCCTCCCATTCATTCAGCGATAACTTTATTGTTACTTATCACACTGAAATGATCTATATATTGTTTTTGTTCACCACAAATTATGCTTTCTTTGGGTGGTAGTTTTTGCTCTGAATTATTTTGTTTTATTTTATAGCAAAAAAAGAAATATCAGGAGCACCGCTACAGTGAAAAAGATAGCTCTTTTATTTGTGCAATAAAATCACATAGCAAAGATAGAGCTGGAGGCTGGTTGCCTCCAGCTCTATCCTTGCTATGTGATTTTATTGCACAAATAAAAGAGCTATCTTTTTCACTGTAGCGGTGCTGCTGCTATTTCTTTTTTTGCTGTTTTTGAACTTGATGACCAACAAGTTCTGATCAGCTATAGCACGCTTGTCTCCATTGAGAGTGCTGGGTCAAACTACTTGTTTGCATTTTATTTTATATTCATTGTAAAGGGAATAAAAAAGAAAAAAAATTATTATTTCTCAGTTTTCAGCCATTAAAGTTTTAAAATAAAATGTGCTTTGGTACATAAAACCCACACATCTTATTTGCCCATTTGTCCGGTTTATTACAACGTTTAAATTGTGTCCCTAGTACAATGTATGGTGATATTATATTTTAACTGGAAATGAAGGTGCATTTTTCCATTTAGGGATTTTTAATACTTTTTCACTTATTACAAGAACTTTTTTTGAAAAAATATACTCATGACATCCATATTACAAAAGTCCCTAAGGTAACTATTTATGTAAAAAAAAATTAAATGATGTAATTTTTTTTTTTAACAAGTGTTTTATTTCTGTAACTGTGGGGCAGGGATGGAAGGGGTTAAAAGTAATAATAAAAAAAATAATAATAATAATAAACTTGCTATGGAAAACAGTATAGTGGCATAAATAGGTGTATTTTACTTTTTGGCCACAAGATGGTGCTATTGAGACCGTGTTTCTATTAATAGAACACAGCCAAACACCGAAGTGTCGGGTCTGAGAGCTTATGCGACCTTAACAAGCTCTCCGAAGACATGGAACGGTGATAGGGATTGAGAAACAAAAGATTGTCACATCCTGATCACAGATGGAGGGGGCTGCGACGGTAGATCGGTGGAAACCAGCGCGGGGATCGTGAACTCGACGGTAAGGCAGCAGTACGCATATCTACGCCCCTGATCCGCACGTGAAGTTTAAAGGGGCGTGGATATGCGTACCAAGGATCCTAAAGTGGTTAAATCTCAAATTCTTTTCATATCAGTAATCCAGTTATTGTCATTGTCTTGTGGCCATCAATAAAGGGCAATAAAATGTATTGTGTAAACTAATGCTGATTTTGACTGAGCCTTTTTTAATGTGTCTTCAAATATTTGTGTGTGTGTGTGTGTGTATGTGTGTGTGTGTGTGTGTGTATGTGTATGTATGTGTGTATTTTCTATACAGTAAGGCCTGGTGCACACCAAAAACCGCTAGCAGATCCGCAAAATGCTAGCAGATTTTGAAACGCTTTTCTTATTTTTCTGCAGCGTTTCGCGGTTTTGTGTAGCGGTTTTGGTGTAGTAGATTTCATGTATTGTTACAGTAAAGCTGTTACTGAACAGCTACTGTAACAAAAAACGCCTGGCAAACCGCTCTGAAGTGCCGTTTTTCAGAGCGGTTTGCGGTTTTCCTATACCTAACATTGAGGCAGAAACGCATCCGCAATCCAAAATCTGCAGCAGCCCGGGAGTATGCGTTTCTGCAAAACGCCTCCCGCTCTGGTGTGCACCAGCCCATTGAAATACATTACCCTAGCGGATCCGCACCCGCAAGCAGATCGCAAACCGCAGCGGAAACGCTCCGGTGTGCACTAGGCCTTACTTTTTATGCAGTTTTCCATGTAAAGTGCATTTAAAACTATTTTTCCATTAACCCTCCAGGACAGGTATACATCGAGATTTGGCCCCTCCCAGGAAACAGGAAACATCCACAAGCCTCTCTATAAATAAAAAACTTTGTCAGGTATCCGGCAGTATGTATGTTTCCTGTTCCAGGGACAGGTCTCTCTATACCTGCGCTGCATGTCCTGGAGAGCCTGGGGGGCTAGGGACTGTTGGTGCTGCGGGGACAGGTGAGGATCATGAGGCAATGTTATCTGCTGTCAGCCGCTTACCTCTCTCTATAGCCGCTGTGGAGGGTCATGGCTGTGGTAGCTTCTTGCTTGGCAGGCGCCGCCGGCTGGAAGGACGAGGGCACGCTGCAGGGAAGGCGGAGGCCGAGCGGGCGCAGCGTGCCAGTATCCATGATGGCGGACGGGACACTTCCATTTCCGCTTATGTCGTCACTTCCGCCCGTCGGATTGAAGAATGCGCAGCATTCCCCGCGTCTGGGCACTTGTGCAGGACGCAAGATGGAGCACAACCAGTGCCTGGGACGAGCGGGGGCCTGTAGGCTGCTCAGGAGGTCCCAGGGCACATGAGCCTAAGCCGGATACTAAGGTATCGCGTTTTTCACATGTAAAACAGTTGTTTGTGTGAAGGCTGTTCTAAGGTGGCTCACTGGACTGGCTGTGTTATGGGGAATTTTTTGGTTGGTGAATAGCTTCTTGTGGGAAGTTGCCTCACACTGTGGTGGATTGTGGTTACTCTGGCTGCATGGCAGTTAACCTTTTTGGGACCGGCCACCTACCCCCCCTTAAGGACCAGGCATTTTGCGCGGGAAGGGGGTGCGCGCGTTTGGGGGGGTCAGGCGGCCGGATCCCGTGTGTGGCTGGCTAGAGTGGTGTCCCCCATGGTGGCCTGTGCCTCCCCCTTCTGCCCGCAGCCTTCACTTACCTTCCAGGCTCCAGCGATGAGCCGCACGGGACCCTCTTCTCCGGCCGGCATCTCCGTTCTGTCTGACGAGCAGTTCCGGGTCGCGGCTTGATGACGTCATCAAGCCGGGACCCGGCGCTGACGTCAGATGAAGCGGAGATGCCGGCCAGAGCGGAGGGGGGCGCCGATCGTCGCTGGAACGGCAGGGAGGTGAGTGGATCCTCTTCTTTCCCCCCCTGCCGCCGCAGCTGTCAAACAGATCACTACGATCCGACGGCGATCGTAGTGATCGTGTGATCAGCAGCCATACGCGATGGCTGCTGATCACTCGGGGGAGATGTCGGCTGTCATATGACAGCTTAATCTCCCCCTCCGGGTGCGCACGATCGCGTCGGGAGCGGAAATTGCGGGCCGGCGTAGATCCTACGCCGCATCAGGCTAGAACAGCCACAAGTGCGGCGTAGGATCTCATTCACATGGTCCCGAAAAGGTTAAACAATATCTGTATTATGTTTATTTTATTACAGAGTACAGCAGCTTCATCCTCTGCTCCATCTGCTACTGCTATTGAAGCATTGGATACTGCTAGGCCTAAAAAAAAAAAAAAAAAACGCTTTCCCTCTTGTAATGGGAAGCTACCAGTACCTTGGAATAAGTTATGTCAGCAGTGTGCAACTTGTGTTTTGAATGAAGAGTCTGCTGTGGCTTATAAAGATTTCCTTAAAATGGTTCGCAAGGAAATGACAGAGTCAATGAAAGTGTTTAGAGAATCCATGTCGGCTCAATCTGTTGTTAATCCTTCACCTATTGTTATTGCACAAGTGCTGTCTGGTTCTGTTTTTTTCAGCTGCTACGGTGCCACAGCCAATTGTACAACAACCAGTAGTCATTGCTCAAATCACCTACTGTTATGCCTAACTATCCTATAGATCAAACAGCAGTACCTGCTGACAGGAGCTGCTGGTGGACCTATGGAAGAATCCTCACCATCTGCAACAGGGCATAAGAAAGCATCTGCTAAAACAAATCGTCCTGTCTTGTCAGATTCTGAACCAGAGGAATACTCTGATGATATCTCTTGAGTGTGACTCTGATGAGGACTTGTCTGAAAAGGATCAGAATAAAATGTCTAAATTTAGATTTTCTGCTAACGAGACAGAGTAATTGTTAACCACTTGCCGACCGCGCACTCATAACGCGCGTCGGCAAGGTGGCAGCTGCAGGACCAGCGACGCAGACTTGCGTCGCCAGCTGCAGCCTAATTAACGAGCGATCGCGCGGCTGTAGCCGCGCGATCGCTACGTCATACTATTCGGCCCCCATGTGACTTCAGCCCGCCGGCCAATCAGCAGCGCCGGCGGGCTGTAAAATTTCAAAACCACCAATAGAACGCGTATAATACAGTTTGTTTAGGTAACAAACTGTATTATACTGCCTGCCTCCCGCTGGTGGTCACACTTAGCGATCGACCACCAGCGAGGAGAGCAGGCATAGTATCAGCACACACACACACACACATTAGGAGCCCCACAGACCCCCCGATCACCCGCAGCACCCATCAGACACCCCCCTGTACCCCCCTGCAGCACGCAGATCAGACCTAACCAACCCCCATATCACCCATCAATCAATCCCTGTCACCACCTGTCACTCCTATTGATCAGATCAGACCCCTAACTACCCCTTAGGGTTATCTGATCACCCCCCACCCCTTCAGATCTCCCCCCCGACCCCCCCCCCCCCCTGTATACTGAACCTATCTATCTTCCCTGCATCTGTCTATCTCCCCAGTGATCAGCTGCCAATCACCTATCAGTCACCTGTCAATCATCCCTTGTCACCACCTGTCACTGCCCCCCATTAGATCAGACCCCCAACTGCCCCTTAGGGGCTTCTGATC
The DNA here is from genome assembly GCF_040937935.1 of Hyperolius riggenbachi. Taxonomy (NCBI): domain Eukaryota; kingdom Metazoa; phylum Chordata; class Amphibia; order Anura; family Hyperoliidae; genus Hyperolius; species Hyperolius riggenbachi. Next base: position 163,810,875 of record NC_090652.1, on the reverse strand, counting down.
ACCCACCCACCCTTTCAGATCCCTCCGAGACACCCCCCCTGATCACATCAGCAGTCCATTGTTTACATCTGTTTTTCCCTGTAAACACCCACTTATCACCTACCCATCAATAACCCATCTATCACCCCCTGTCACCACCTGTCACTCCTATCCATCAGATTAGACCCCCAACTACCCCTTAGGGGTATCTGATCACCCCCCCCCCCACCCCCTTCCGATCCTCCCCACACCGTCCTAGTTCATTGATTGCGTATATTCTCCCCCCTGCCATTGTGTATCTTATCTCCTGTCTGTAAGGCTTGATTGTGCTTTGTTTGGCTACAATTGTCTCAACTGCACTGTGATTGGCATCGATTGTCGTGTGATTGGCTTCGATTGTCACGTAATTGGGCTTCGATTGTCGCGTGATTGGCTTCAATTGCCCGTAATTGGTTTTGATTGTGCCAATTGCCCACTGATTGGCTGTTTTGCCCTGTGATTAGCATCGATTGTCGTGTGATTGGCTTCAATTGTCACGTAATTGGTTTTTGATTGTCACGTTATTGGATTCAATTGGTCCGTGATTGGCTTTGATTGCGCCGATTGCTGTAATTGTGTTGTAATTGTCTCGTGATTGTTTTTGATTATTTGTGATTGCTCTCTGATCCCCCCCCCCCCCCCCCCCCCCTCACCATCACTATCACTATCCTAGTAATCTAAAAACTTTTTTAGTATCACTAGTGGTAACAAACAGTTAGGCCAGTTAGCTAAGCAAAAGGGTTGTTAGTGTCATTTAGTGCTCAGCCCACTGCACCACAGTCACTAATTAGCGTCATCACTGTCGCTAATCAGCATTGGTACTATATAGTATCTGTGAGGGCTCGTTTCCACTAGTGCGGTGCGAATCCATGGGATTCCACCGCTGGCGAAATCGCATGCGGATGCGATTCCGCGTGCGGTTTTTGCCGCGAATTCGCATGCGATTTCGCATAGGCAGGGTCTATGCGAATTTAACCATGTCACTGCCTGACTCAATTTGTATTACTTTTCATGCAAAAAACGCACGTGCGTTTTCCCTATTAAATACATGGGCTGCGATTCGCCTGCATTCCTCACGCAGGCGAATTCTGCAGGCCCTACCGTGCAGAAAAATCCTGCACAGAAAAACGCACGAAAACAATGACAAGTGGAAACAGTCCCATCCACTTTCATTGCCTATGCGAATTCGCATGCAGGCCACGCATGCGAATTCGCCCTAGTGGAAACGGGCCCTAAGTGATTATTAGTGATCACAGTCAGATCTATATTAGGGTCTCTAGGATCCACAAAAAAACGCAGTGTTTGCCCGATCAGACCTGATCGTTCGCCTGCACTGCGTTCAGCCCGCCCCACCGCAGTGACAGAAATTTCTTTTTTCTGATCACTGCAAAAAACACTGTACACAAGCTGTGGCACTGTAAACATCAGTTTTGATTTTTTTAATCTAAACTCAGTGACCACAGCTTTCTACCTCTCAAGTACTCCCTTTCGCTAGGTAGGTGCTCTTTTCCTGGGTAGTCTCCGAGGAATACCTCCTAAATTTAGCAGGCCACCATGGCAAAAAAGAGGTTTTCCAATGAAGACATCTACAGGTACATGGACCAGTCGGATGAGGATGATTGGGTCGACTTATTCGACGAATCTTCGGGTTCAGAGTACGATCCTGTAGACAGCAGTGGCTCTCAGACCGATAGTTCCGATGACGAGGTTGAGGTCCCGGCTAGAGCCAGGCGTACCACACCCCATGTCACTGGACTGCAGGTGGCGGAAGATCAGTCTCAAGGGCAGCAGAGTGGCGCTGATCTGATTTTTCTTGGTGAGGCATGCACCAGCAGCGCAGCATCTCCTGGGCCTATCAACACCAGTACTTCCGCAGAAGACCCTGATGAAGTGGCGGACACCATCCTGGAAGTAGAAACTGGTTCGGTGGTACGTGAATTAAGATCCGATCCGCAGCCACCAAGTAGACGGGCCCGTACTCCCATTGGTTTTCCAGAGGTGCTGGCAAACCCTGATTGGCATTCCCCTGATCCCGCCGCACCCATACTGCCCCCTTTCACCGCCCAGTCTGGAGTCCAGGTGGAGACAGTTGAACTAGGATCGGCCCTAGACTTTTTTGAACTGTTCCTCACCCAGGATCTCCTTGACTTAATTGTGGCTGAGACCAACCTATATGCCACACAATTTATAACCGCCCATCCGAAAAGCTGCCACGCCCAGCCTTTTCGGTGGAAACCACTCCAAGTTTCCGAACTTAAAATTTTTTTGGGCCTTCTCCTCAACATGGGTATTACTAAAAAAAATGTATTGCGCTCTTATTGGTCTACACGCCAAATACATAACATGCCCGTGTTCTCTGCTGCCATGTCCAGGACGCGATTTGAGATCATCCTGCGCTTCCTGCATTTCAATGACAACGACACCTGTCATGAAAGAGACCACCCAGCTTATGACCGGCTCCACAAAATTCGGCCCCTCATAGACCACCTGTCATCCACATTTGCAGATGCTTATACCCCTGAACAGAACATCTGTGTAGATGAGTCCCTCGTACATTTTACCGGGCGCCTTGGCATCAAACAGTACATCCCAAGCAAGCGCGCCCGGTATGGGGTGAAACTGTATAAGCTCTGTGATAGGGCCACAGGCTATACATCTCGTTTTAGGGTCTATGAGTGAAAAGACTCAAAATTGGAGCCGGTCGGATGTCCTGACTACCTGGGGAGCAGTGGAAAGATTGTGTGGGACTTGGTGTCACCCTTGTTCCAGAAGGGGTACCATCTTTATGTGGACAACTTTTACACAAGTGTGGCCCTCTTTCAGCACTTAAAGTTAGAAGGAATCCGATGCTGTGGCACCGTGCGGCCTAGTCGCCGGGGCTTCCCCCAACAGCTCGTTAACACCAGACTTCAACGGGGGGAGAGGGCCGCCTTGTGTACCGATGACTTGCTCTCGGTGAAATGGAAGGACAAGAGGGACGTTTACCTTCTGTCTACCATTCACACAGACACGACAGTACAAATTACACGGTCAACAGAGGTCATTGAAAAGCCCCTCGCCGTCCACAGCTATAATGCCAACATGGGAGGGGTGGACTTCAATGACCAGATGTTAGGGCCCTATTTAATTTCCCGGAAAACCAGACGCTGGTATAAGAAAGTGTCTGTGTATTTAATTCAATTGGCGATGTACAACAGCTTTGTTCTCTACAGTAAGGCTGGGAGAACTGGATCTTTCCTTCAATTCCAGGAAGACATTGTTTTTCAAATAACCCTCCAGGACAGGTGCTTACATATGAGATTAGGCCCCGCCCCCAACAGGAAACACAAAGAACTAGCTCTCTATAAGTTCCACCTCTAACCTCTACCTGCCAGTTCTTTGTGTTTCCTGTTCCGGGGAACACCTAGCTCTCTGGCTAGGAGAGGTGGTCAGCAGCCAGGCAGTGCTGAGGCCATTAGGAACTAGTAAAGGGTAGCCTGGTCCAGGTGGAATGATGAGGTTTACCTTATCCACCGGGTGGTGGATTCTCCTGGGATGGCCGGCAGGTGCAGTGGTGACCAGGGGAGCGGCAGCGGAGGCAGCTAAGGCGGAGGCCATACACCCAACGGAGGAAGCTGGCGCCATGCGGAGGCGGAATGGTGGCTTCTGGAGTGTGCGGGAGTGTGGCAGCGTGTCCAGGCGGAAGCGAGGGCAGTAACGCTGGCTATGCGAAACTTCCGCCCTTACGGTGACGTATTTCCGGTTCCGGGTTGGGTGCCTGCTTAGAGGCCGCGGCGTCCATCCCCACATGCGTTTGTGTGTAGGAGGAGATGGACGCAAAGCAGAAGACAGCAGATCAGGTAAGTGGAGGCTACGTCGGAGGACATTCGCCCGTCTGATCTGCAAGGTCTGATGTTAGTAGCCGCTGTCTGATTGAGGTCTGCTAAGGGGGGAAAGTTAATGTTTACCTATCCCGCAGTCTGATCTCAGAGGTCTGATATTGTATTAAACAGATGCTTAGATGGTTAATATAGGATATAGTATATGCTAAATTTACATCGGCATTATTTATGGTCCCAACATAAAAATTTATATGTGATTAAGGTGGATATTAGGTGATTACTATTCAGTTTAAATCATCCTAATGCATATGGTGTTTTTGTTAAACCAATTAAAAGCATCTAAGTTATATCAGGTGATTATGGGATGTTGGCAATTACTGATATATTTGTATATTGGATATGCACAGGGAATGGCTGTCAGTGCAATTGTCCTGATGCAAATTAGACTTTGTTTAGGCTATTATACGAATTGAATTAGGATCCAGGCCGCTCATATTATTCAATCATGTTGATATAGAGTAAGGTGGCTGTTTAACATATTGATGGGGTTATTTTGTATGTTTCCCTTAGGATGCTATGGAGTCTGATAGCTCTGAAAGGCCCAGGAGTTGCATTCTCTGTAATAAACCCTTACAACTGCACTGGCCAAAAGCATCCTGTCAGAAATGTATTTCAAGTATCATTAATGAAGATAATACAGCCTCTTGTAAAGACTTTATGTTTACAATGCGCCAAGAAATGGTTGAGACCTTTAAGGCATTTAGAGAAAGTCTACCTACCACCTCTGCACAAGGGCGGCAGCCTGAGCAGGTAGTTAAACCTAAAAAAGCCACAAGTAAATCCCCTAGAATTATTTATTCATCAGAAGAAGAGCAAGAGAGTCACCACGAAACGGGTGAACCATACTCTGTGTCTTCTGAGGAATTGTCTGAACATGAGGAGACTGAAGATGCAAATAAGGCATCAAAGTTTAAATTTGCCTCAGAAGAGACAGAAGAGCTGCTTAAGGCAATTTATTCAACGCTAGATATACCACAGAAAAAGACGTCAGAAAAATCCTTGCATGACAAATTGTATATGGGAATGGAACCATCAGAGCAACTTTGTTTTCCTTTGCATAATTCTATGAAGAATTTAATTACATTACAATGGAAAGATCCTGAGAAAAGATTATTTATTTCAAAGGGATTTAAGAGACGTTTTCCGTTTGCGGAAGAGGATGCGAAGTTATGGGAGTCATGTCCCAAGCTTGACGCAGCTTTTAGCCAAGTCGAGAAAGATAATGAGTTAGCTTTCGAGGATTTTGGTAGACTTAAGGATCCAGGGGATAAGAGAATTGAATTTTCACTTAAAAAGGCTTGGTCAGCTTGTGCGACCAACTTCAAACCAGCCGCAGCAACGACCTGTGTATCCCGCACTATGTCTGTATGGTTGGAAAGGATTAAAAGATTGGTTGACGAAGATGCACCTAAGAAAGATATTCTTGAAGCCATTGAGGTGGTTGAGGGTGGTAATGATTATGTGATTGATGCAGCCTCAGAATCACTAAGAGTAACAGCAAGATCCACGGCACTAATAAATAATGCACGTAGGAATCTATGGTTAAAAACTTGGGATGGGAGTCAGACATCAAAAGCCAGGGCATGTAGTCTTCCCTTCTCAGGAGATTTATTATTTGGTCCACAGCTCCAGGAGGTATTAGAGCGTACAGCCAGCAAAAAGACAACCTTTCCTAAAAAGAGAAAGTTTGAGCCAAAAAAGAAGCCGTTTTTTCGTAAAAGACAGGCACAGGGTAAGGAACAGCAGAGGCGTAAGCCTTGGGCAGGCAATAGAGGTTTTACCAAAAGAAATCCGTTGTTCAGATCAACGGAAAATAAGGACAGACCATGACGCCAACAAGGTGGGAGGCAGGTTAAAAAAGTTCCTACTAGGTTGGAAAGAAATAACAAAAAACAAATTTATTTTGGATCTAGTAGAAAATGGATACAAGATCCAATTTTCAAAACCTCCTCCCAATCGATTTGTAATTACTCAGGCCCCAAGAGTGCCAGAGGAAAAGAGAGCGATGTTACAGATAGTGCAGGATATGCTCGCAAGATACGTGGTCTGCAGAGTTCCAGTAGATCAGGAAGAAAGGGGATTCTACTCCAGAGTCTTTTTGGTGAAGAAGCCCACAGGGAAATATCGTTTGATATTAAACCTCAAACCTCTGAATCCATATATAAAATACGAGAGATTCCGAATGGAGACAGTATTTACGATGCGAAACCTACTGTTCCCAGATTGTTTTATGATCAATATCGATTTAACAGATGCTTATTGGCATATCCCAATAAGGAAAGAATCTCAAGTTTTCCTTCGATTCAGTATAAAGACGAGTTCAGGTCCAGAACATTTTCAATTTTGCGGTCTTCCATTCGGAATCTCTTCAGCACCCAGAATTTTCACAAAAGTAATGGCAGAAATTGTGGGGGCTCTACACCTCAGGGGCATTCTTGTAATCCCATACCTGGACGATTTGTTAGTACTAGCCGACAGTATTCAAGCACTGGAAAACCACAAGAAGTTGGTGATAGAACTCCTAGAGCGGACAGGTTGGCTAGTGAATTTTCAGAAATCCTACCTCATTCCAACACAGCAGATTCAATTCCTGGGGTTCAGGGTGGATTCAGTGTCTCAAAAATTATATCTTCCACAGGACAAGATAATGAAACTCCAGACAATGGTACAGCAATACCAGAGGGAAACAGTCACAACAGTAAGACAAGTAATGAGGTTGATAGGATTTTTAACCTCCACAGCTCCATCAGTATACTGGGCACTGAGGCACATAAGACACATACAGCAATGGCTTCTGCAGAATTGGAGAGGAGTTCAAACGGCCATAGATCAGACCCTTTGTATGCCAGCAGAGATAAAGCAGAGCCTAGATTGGTGGGTCCAGGAGGACAGACTGATACAGGGTCGTTTATGGAGATATCCGATAACGAGGGTATTAACGACAGATGCCAGCCTGAGAGGTTGGGGGGCTCATATAGAAGGCATTTATTTACAGGGTACTTGGTCGAAAGAAGTAATGACTCACTCGTCAAACTTTCGAGAATTGCTAGCAGTAAAGGAGGCACTGATACAGGCGGCCGACAAGATAAGAGGCCACCATCTCCAAGTCAGGTCAGACAACATCACAGTAGTGATGTATTTGAACAAACAAGGAGGTACGAGGTCAGAACAGCTTCTAAACCTAGTACTACAGATATTAGATTGGGCAGAACAGAACCTTCAATCGATTGCAGCAGTTCATCTCAAGGGGTCACTGAATACTATGGCGGATCTATTAAGCAGAAAAAGATTGTCAAATTCAGAGCTAAGCCTAAACCCAAGAGTGTTCAGGGAGTTGACACAGAAGTGGGGTTGTCCTCAAGTAGATCTGTTTGCCAACTGGAAGAACACACACTGCGACCACTTTTTTTCCCTAGATCCAAAAGGAGCTTTAGGAGTAGATGCCTTGGCTCAGACATGGGATTTTCAGATCGCCTATGCCTTCCCGCCAATCCCTCTATTATCAGTAGTATTACAAAAGCTAAGATCAACTACAATGTATATGATACTGATTGCACCCAATTGGCCAAAACGAGTCTGGTTCCCAATGATAAAATCGATGTTGGTGGACAAACCGATCCAATTGAGAGACAGACACAGCCTCCTCAAAAGAGAAGACGAGTGGACTCAGATTCCCAATCTTCAGCTGACAGCGTGGTTTCTGAGGGGCAAATCTTAAAAAGAAGAGGATTTTCTGACAGAGTAACAAGAACGATACTGAACAGTAGGAAAAGCGTTACGAGGGCAATCTACTTAAAGTATTGGAAGACCTTTTGTAATTGGAAAGAGCAATCAGGTCTGAAATCCAACAGACTGGCCTCAGTATTAGAATTTTTGCAGGATGGAGTCGACAAGAGACTGGCATTAAGTACTTTGAAAGTGCAGATTGCAGCCCTTTCAGTTTTTCTTAATAGGCGGTTAGCCTTAGAACCCTTAGTTATTAGATTTCTGAAATCGGTAGAACGTTCTAGGCCAGTAATGAAACGTTCATACCCAAGATGGGATTTAACTTTAGTTCTAAACGTCTTAATGAGTGAGGACTTTGAGCCATTAAATGAAATTTCATTACGATTATTAACAATGAAAACAGTTTTTTTGGTAGCAGTGACCTCAGCAAGGAGGATAAGCGAACTGGAGGCACTAAGCTCGGTTGAACCTTTTTGTTTAATTTTTCACGATAGGGTAGTCCTGAAGACGACGAGTGAATTCTTGCCAAAGGTTGCTACCCTGTCCAATAGGATGCAAGAGATTGTATTGCCATCCTTTTGTAAAAACGCAACAGATCCAAGGGAAATTAAATGGCATAAACTAGATGTCAGGAGATGTTTGCTATTTTATTTAGACAGAGTAAAGGAGTTTAGAAAATCTACGGCATTATTTGTGAATTTTTCTGGAGCAGCAAAGGGAAAAAGCATGTCTAAGGCCTCTATAGCAAGATGGATCAGATCCTGCATTAAGGAAGCATATAGGCTTAAGGGAGTTCCAGGTCCAAGAGAAGTAACAGCACATTCGGCTAGGTCAGTTGCAACTTCCTGGGCTTACAGAGCTGGAGCGACGGCAACCGAAATCTGCAAGGCGGCCACCTGGAAGACGGTGAACACCTTCATCAAACACTACAGGTTGGATCTATTATCGGCAGAGGAACAGACTTTTGGAAGAAAGGTTCTTCAGGCTGTGATCCCTCCCTAAGGTTAGTGTTATTTATTGCATATCATCTCATATGTAAGCACCTGTCCTGGAGGGTTATTTGAAAAAACCAAAATTAGCTTACCTGGTAATGCTGTTTTTAATAACCCTCCAGGACAGGTGACCCACCCTAGAAACTTATGGTTGCATGTAAATAATTTGATGTGTAAACATGTGGTCATAAAAAGGTTTTTTTAACTATAAACGGATATTTAGGTAATGTGTGAAGTAGAATAATCTATCGGAACAGTTAATTGGAACATACTGGCAGGTAGAGGTTAGAGGTGGAACTTATAGAGAGCTAGTTCTTTGTGTTTCCTGTTGGGGGCGGGGCCTAATCTCATATGTAAGCACCTGTCCTGGAGGGTTATTAAAAACAGCATTACCAGGTAAGCTAATTTTGGTTTTCGGCACTCCTCTATCCAGAAGGTGCCAGAGCCCAACCCCCAAATGCAACTAGCCGGCTGCATGGAAGGCATTACGCCTACCCGATTCCCAGTACCCAAACTCAACGCAACCCCAGAAAAAGATGTCGTGTCTGCAGCAAGGCTGGAATAAGGCGTGACACCCCCGTTTACTGTCCCCGCTGTCCTGACCAGCCTGGCCTATGCCTAGGGGAGTGTTATGAGAGGTACCACGAGAAGACACACTTTTAGAACCTAGTGAACTACAGACACAGCAGTAGGCACACAAGGGTCTCTCAGTGCTATTTCACACTGGCGCGATGCGTTAGGGCAAATTGCCTAGCAAAAGTCACACTTTGCGGTCCCCCCCTACGCCGGAAGTGCTTGACTTAACGCTAGTGCATGCCTACGTTACTGCGTGGCTTCTGCGGCAATTTGGGTCGGCCCGGAAGTCATGTTAGTCTACGGCGACGCAGTTAATTACTAGGCCGAATGCTACTCTTGTGGTATTCCCTGAAGATCTATTTTGGGCGAGACGGTGCGGCGGGCTCGACCGACCGGATAGGCCAGTATGCAGTGTGAACCCAAACATCAGGTTTTGAGAGATCCAAATACACTGGCCTGCCAGAAACCTCTCCTTTCACTTGGGACAGAATGCATAATGTACTTCGCCACATATCTGTGCGATTTGCACTTTGCACATTGACCCATGGGGGAGGAGAAGTTTATCCTCAGCTCGCAGGTAAAAAAAACAAAACAAAAAAAACAGGTAAGCAAAAAAGTTAATATTTGGTTACCAATGTTATTGTTTGGTTTGAACATATTTAATAAAGTTTAAAAAGTTAATGTTATTGAAGTGCTTTGCTGCTTGCTTGCTCTTTTTTTCTTCTTCTCTCTTTTTTTCCAACCGACCAATCAGCTGCAGCACTGATGATGCATCCTGACAGAAGCATTGCGCTTCTGTCAGGTTACACAAAATCGGTGCATGCAGCGCTGTAGGACGAGATTTCTCCTCCACAGTAAAAAAGATACGTTTGCCGAGGCATATGGGCCAAGGTGTGGTGTTGGGGATTCATATGCTTTGGCAAGCACTTTGTATCAAAAAAGAACTCAAGCAATGATTTCTCCATTCACATCGATCAATGTGGATGAATAAATCAGGATTGCCTGGGCATACGAGCTGGTGGGTTTGGATTTTTGGGGTGGCAGCTCCTATGTCCAGGCGGACGCCTTCCCCTCCTTTTTGTTTTGTTTTTTTCGTTTTTCTTCTCTCTCTTTTCTATCCAGACCGACCGACCGACCGACCAATCAGCTGCAGCACTGATGGTGCATCCTGACAGAAGCATTGCGCTTCTGTCAGGTTACACAAAATCAGTGCATGCAGCGCTGTAGGACGAGATTTCTCCTCCACAGTAAAAAAGATACGTTTGCCGAGGCATATGGGCCAAGGTGTGGTGTTGGGGATTCATATGCTTTGGCAAGCACTTTGTATCAAAAAAGAACTCAAGCAATGATTTCTCCATTCACATCGATCAATGTGGATGAATAAATCAGGATTGCCTGGGCATACGAGCTGGTGGGTTTGGATTTTTGGGGTGGCAGCTCCTATGTCCCTCTTTCTTTTCTTTTTGTTTCACATTTTTTGTCAGATATTTGTTCATCCACATTGATCGATGCGAATGAAGGGATGTTTGCCGTTCATTTTTCCTTTCAGCCCAGAATGCACTACCTGTATGCCCAATATAAGGAGTATAGCAGAAATACTGGCCATACATGTAATGATTGCAGAGGCCCTAAAATGCCAGGACAGACCCCACAAATGACCCCATTTTGGAAAGAGGACACCCCAAAGTATTCCGTGAGGTGCATGGTGAGTTCATAGAAGATTTTGTTTTTTGTCACAAGTTAGCATAAATTGTTGTTTTTTGTTTTTTTCACAAAGTATCCTTTTCTGCTAACTTGTGACAAAAAAGAATTTTTTTTATAAACTCACCATGCCCCTCATGGAATACTTTGTGGTGTCTTATTTTTAAAATGGGGTCATTTGTGGGGTTTGTTAACTGTCCTGTCATGTGGGGGGGGGGGGGGGGGGGCTAAATTGTGAGCACCCCTGTAAAGCCCAAAGGTAGTCATTGCACGTTGGGCCCCTTAGCGCAGTTAGGCTGCAAAAAAGTGCCACACGTGCTATCGCCGTACCCGGGAGAAGTAGACCAATGTGTTTTAGGGTGTATTTTTACACATACCCATGATGGGTAGAAGAAATCACTCTGTAAATGACAATTTTTTGATTTTTTTTTACACACATTTGTCCATTTACAGAGATATTTCTCCCACCCAATATGGGTATGTGTAAAAATACACCCCAAAACACATTGTACTACTTCTCCCGAGTACGGCAATACCACGTGTGGCACTTTTTTGCACCCTAACTGCGCTAAGGGGCCCAGAGTCCAATGAGTACCGTTAGCATTTCACAGGTCATTTTGAGAAATTTGGTTTCAAGACTACTCCTCACGGTTTAGGGCCCCTAAAATGCCAGAGCAGTATAGGAACCCCACAAATGACCCCATTTTAGAAAGAAGACACCCCAAGGTACTCAATTAGGAGTATGGTGAGTTCATAGAAGATTTTACTTTTTGTCACAAGTTAGCGGAAAATGATTGTTATTGGTTTTTTTTACCAAGTGTCATTTTCCGCTAACTTGTGACAAAAAATAAAATCTTCTATGAACTCACCATACTCCTAATGGAATACCTTGGGATGTCCTCTTTGTAAAATGGGGTCATTTGTGGGGTTCCTATACTGCTCTGGCATTTTAGGGGCCCTAAACCGTGAGGAGTAGTCTTGAAACCAAATTTCTCAAAATGACCTGTGAAATGGTAACGGTACTCATTGGACTCTGGGCCCCTTAGCGCAGTTAGGGTGCAAAAAAGTGCCACATATGTGGTATCGCTGTACTCGGGAGAAGTAGTATAATGTGTTTTGGGGTGTATTTTTACACATACCCATATTGGGTGGGAGAAATATCTCTGTAAATGGACAATTGTGTGTAAAGAAATCAAAAAATTGTCATTTACAGAGATATTTCTCCCACCCAATATGGGTATGTGTAAAAATACACCCCAAAACACATTGTACTACTTCTCCCGAGTACGGCGATACCACATGTGTGGCCCTTTTTTGCACCCTAACTGCGCTAAGGGGCCCAGAGTCCAATGAGTACCTTTAGCATTTCACAGGTCATTTTGAAACATTTGGTTTCAAGACTACTCCTCACGGTTTAGGGCCCCTAAAATGCCAGAGCAGTATAGGAACCCCACAAATGACCCCATTTTAGAAAGAAGACACCCCAAGGTACTCAATTAGGAGTATGGTGAGTTCATAGAAGATTTAGCTTTTTGTCACAAGTTAGCGGAAAATGATTTTTATTGGGTTTTTTTTACCAAGTGTCATTTTCCACTAACTTGTGACAAAAAAAAAAATCTTCTATGAACTCACCATACTCCTAACGGAATACCTTAGGATGTCCTCTTTGTAAAATGGGGTCATTTGTGGGGTTCCTATACTGTCCTGGCATTTTAGGGGCCCTAAACCGTGAGGAGTAGTCTTGAAACCAAATTTCTCAAAATGACCTGTGAAATGCTAACGGTACTCATTGGACTCTGGGCCCCTTAGCGCAGTTAGGGTGCAAAAAAGTGCCACACATGTGGTACCGCCGTACTCAGGAGAAGTAGTATTATGTGTTTTGGGGTGTATTTTTACACATACCCATATTGGGTGGGAGAAATATCTCTGTAAATGGACAATTGTGTGTAAAGAAATCAAAAAATTGTCATTTACAGAGATATTTCTCCCACCCAATATGGGTATGTGTAAAAATACACCCCAAAACACATTGTACTACTTCTCCCGAGTACGGCGATACCACATGTGTGGCCCTTTTTTGCACCCTAACTGCGCTAAGGGGCCCAGAGTCCAATGAGTACCTTTAGCATTTCACAGGTCATTTTGAAACATTTGGTTTCAAGACTACTCCTCACGGTTTAGGGCCCCTAAAATGCCAGAGCAGTATAGGAACCCCACAAATGACCCCATTTTACAAAGAGGACATCCCAAGGTATTCCATTAGGAGTATGGTGAGTTCATAGAAGATTTTATTTTTTGTCACAAGTTAGCGGAAAATGACACTTGGTAAAAAAACCCAATAACAATCATTTTCCGCTAACTTGTGACAAAAAGTAAAATCTTCTATGAACTCACCATACTCCTAATTGAGTACCTTGGGGTGTCTTCTTTGTAAAATGGGGTCATTTGTGGGGTTCCTATACTGCCCTGGCATTTTAGGGGCCCTAAACCGTGAGGAGTAGTCTTGAAACCAAATTTCTCAAAATGACCTGTGAAATCCTAAAGGTACTCATTGGACTTTGGGCCCCTTAGCGCAGTTAGGGTGCAAAAAAGTGCCACACATGTGGTATCGCCGTACTCAGGAGAAGTAGTACGTGTTTTGGGGTGTATTTTTATACATACCCATGCTGAGTGGGAGAAATAACTCTATAAATGGACAATTGTGTGTAAAAAAAAATCAAAAAATTGTCATTTGCAGAGATATTTCTCCCACCCAGCATGGGTATGTGTAAAAATACACCCCAAAACACATTGTACTACTTCTCCCGAGTATGGCGATACCATATGTGTGACACTTTTTTGCAGCCAAACTGCGCTAAGAGGCCCACAGTGCAATGACTACTTTTAGGCTTTACAGGGGTGCTTACAATTCCGCACCCCCCAAAATGCCAGGACAGTAAACACACCCCATAAATGACCCCATTTTGAAAAATAGACACTTCAAGGTATTCATTGAGGGGCATGTTGAGTCCATGGCAGATTTCATTTTTTTTTGTTACAAGTTAGCAGAAATGGAAACCACTTTTTTTTTTTTTTTTTTTTGTGACAAACTGTCATTTTCCGCTAACTTGTGACAAAAAATAAAATCTTCTATGAACTCACTATGCCTCTCAGTGAATACTTTGGGATGTCTTCTTTCCAAAATGGGGTTATTTGTGGGGTATTTATACTATCCTGGAATTTTAGCACCTCATGAAACATGACAGGTAGTCAGGAAAGTCAGAGATGCTTAAAAATGGGAAAATTCACTTTTTGCACCATAGTTTGTAAACGCTATAACTTTTACCCAAACCAATAAATATACACTGAATGGGTTTTTTTTCATCAAAAACATGTTTGTCCACATTTTTCGCGCTGCATGTATACAGAAATTTTACTTTATTTGAAAAATGTCAGCACAGAAAGTTTAAAAAATCATTTTTTTGCCAAAATTCATGTCTTTTTTGATGAATATAATAAAAAGTAAAACTCGCAGCAGCAATCAAATAGCATCAAAAGAAAGCTGTATTAGTGAGAAGAAAAGGAGCCAAAATTCATTTAGGTGGTAGGTTGTATGACCGAGCAATAAACCGTTAAAGCTGCAGTGGTCTGAATGGAAAAAACAGCGCTGGTCCTTAAGGGGGGGGTAAAGGCTGAGTCCTCAAGTGGTTAAAGGCAAGTTATGATTCTTTAGGTTTGAAGGATGACGCTCTTTCTTCAGTCTCTACGCATGATGCATTATATGCGGGCATGGAAGGAGAGAAACCAATGGTTTTTCCAGTACATTCATCTACTAAACAATTGATTAATAGTCAGTGGAAGAACCTGATAGGAAGGTCTTTTTATCTAGAGGCTTTTAACCACTTGAGGACCTAGGGCTTTACCCCCCTTAAGGACCGGCCACTTTTTTTCCATTCAGACCACTGCAGCTTTCACGGTTTATTGCTCGCTCATACAACCTACCACCTAAATGAATTTTGGCTCCTTTTCTTGTCACTAATAAAGCTTTCTTTTGATGCTATTTGATTGCTCCTGCGATTTTTACTTTTTATTATATTCATCAAAAAAGACATGAATTTTGGCAAAAAAATGATTTTTTTAACTTTCTGTGCTGACAGTTTTCAAATAAAGTAAAATTTCTGTATACATGCAGCGCGAAAAATGTGGACAAACATGTTTTTGATAAAAAAAAAACCATTCAGTGTATATTTATTGGTTTGGGTAAAAGTTATAGCGTTTACAAACTATGGTGCCAAAAGTGAATTTTCCCATTTTCAAGCATCTCTGACTTTTCTGACCCCCTGTCATGTTTCATGAGGGGCTAGAATTCCAGGATAGTATAAATACCCCCCAAATGACCCCATTTTGGAAAGAAGACATCCCAAAGTATTCACTGAGAGGCATAGTGAGTTCATAGAAGATATTATTTTTTGTCACAAGTAAGCGGAAAATGACACTTTGTGAGGAAAAAAAAAAAAAAAAAAAAGTTTCCATTTCTTCTAACTTGCGACAAAAAAAAATGAAATCTGCCACGGACTCACCATGCCCCTCTCTGAATACCTTGAAGGGTCTACTTTCCAAAATGGGATCATTTGTGGGGTGTGTTTACTGTCCTGACATTTTGGGGGGTGCTAAATTGTAAGCACCCCTGTAAAGCCTAAAGGTGCTCATTGGACTTTGGACCCCTTAGCGCAGTTAGGCTGCAAAAAAGTGCCACACATGTGGTATTGCCGTACTCAGGAGAAGTAGTATAATGTGTTTTGGGGTGTATTTTTACACATACCCATGCTGGGTGGGAGAAATATCTCTGTAAATGACAATTTGTTAATTTTTTTTACACACAATTGTCCATTTACAGAGATATTTCTCCCACTCAGCATGGGTATGTGTAAAAATACACCACAAAACACATTATACTACTTCTCCTGAGTACGGCGATACCACATGTGTGGCACTTTTTTGCACCCTAACTGCGCTAAAGGGCCCAAAGTCCAATGAGTACCTTTAGGATTTCACAGGTCATTTTGAGAAATTTCGTTTCAAGACTACTCCTCACGGTTTAGGGCCCCTAAAATGCCAGGGCAGTATAGGAACCCCACAAATGACCCCATTTTAGAAAGAAGACACCCCAAGGTATTCCGTTAGTAGTATGGCGAGTTCATAGAAGATTTTATTTTTTGTCACAAGTTAGCGGAAAATGACACTTTGTGAAAAAACACAATTAAAATCAATTTCCGCTAACTTTTGACAAAAAATAAAATCTTCTATGAACTCACCATACTCCTAACGGAATACCTTGGGGTGTCTTCTTTCTAAAATGGGGTCATTTGTGGGGTTCCTATACTGCCCTGGCATTTTAGGGGCCCTAAACCGTGAGGAGTAGTCTTGAAACCAAATGTCGCAAAATGACCTGTGAAATCCTAAAGGTACTCATTGGACTTTGGGCCCTTTAGCGCAGTTAGGGTGCAAAAAAGTGCCACACATGTGGTATCGCCATACTCGGGAGAAGTAGTACAATGTGTTTTGGGGTGTATTTTTACACATACCCATGCTGGGTGGGAGAAATACCTCTGTAAATGGACAATTGTGTGTAAAAAAAATCAAAAGATTGTCATTTACAGAGGTATTTCTCCCACCCAGCATGGGTATGTGTAAAAATACACCCCAAAACACATTGTACTACTTCTCCCGAGTACGGCGATACCACATGTGTGGCACTTTTTTGCACCCTAACTGCACTAAGGGGCCCAAAGTCCAATGAGTACCTTTAGGATTTCACAGGTCATTTTTGTTTCAAGACTACTCCTCACGGTTTAGGGCCCCTAAAATGCCAGGGCAGTATAGGAACCCCACTAATGACCCCATTTTAGAAAGAAGACACCCCAAGGTATTCCGTTAGGAGTATGGTGAGTTCATAGAAGTTTTTATTTTTTTGTCACAAGTTAGCGGAAATTGATTTTAATAGTTTTTTTTCACAAAGTGTCATTTTCCGCTAACTTGTGACAAAAAATAAAATCTTCTATGAACTCACCATACTCCGTACGGAATACCTTTGGGTGTCTTCTTTCTAGAATGGGGTCATTTGTGGGGTTCCTATACTGCCCTGGCATTTTAGGGGCCCTAAACCGTGAGGAGTAGTCTTGAAACCAAATGTCGCAAAATGACCTGTGAAATCCTAAAGGTACTCATTGGACTTTGGGCCCCTTAGCGTACTTAGGGTGTAAAAAAGTGCCACACATGTGGTACCGCTGTACTCAGGAGAAGTAGTATAATGCGTTTTGGGGTGTATTTTTACACATACCCATGCTAAGTGGGAGAAATATCTCTGTAAATGACAATTGTTTGATTTTTTTACACACAATTGTCCATTTACATAGAAATTTCTCCCACCCAGCATGGGTATGTGTAAAAATACACCCCAAAACACATTATACTACTTTTCCTGAGTACGGCGGTACCACATGTGTGACACTTTTTTGCAGCCTAGGTGCGCTAAGGGGCCCAACGTCCTATTCACAGGTCATTTTGAAGCATTTGTTTTCTAGACTACTCCTCGCGGTTTAGGGCCCCTAAAATGCCAGGGCAGTATAGGAACCCCACAAGTGACCCCATTTTAGAAAGAAGACACCCCAAGGTATTCCGTTAGGTGTATGGCGAGTTCATAGAAGATTTTATTTTTTGTCACAAGTTAGTGAAAAATGACACTTTGTGAAAAAAAACCAATAAAAATTAATTTCCGCTAACTTTTGACAAAAAATTAAATCTTCTATGAACTCGTCATACACCTAACATAATACCTTGGGGTGTCTTTTTTTTCTAAAATGGGGTCACTTGTGGGGTTCCTATACCGCCCTGGCATTTTACAGGCCCAAAACCGTGAGTAGTCTGGAAACCAAATGTCTCAAAATGACTGTTCAGGGGTATAAGCATCTGCAAATTTTGATGACAGGTGGTCTATGAGGGGGCGAATTTTGTGGAACCGGTCATAAGCAGGGTGGCCTTTTAGATGACAGGTTGTATTAGGCCTGATCTGATGGATAGGAGTGCTAGGGGGGTGACAGGAGGTGATTGATGGGTGTCTCAGGGGGTGGTTAGAGGGGAAAATAGATGCAATCCATGCACTGGGGAGGTGATCGGAAGGGGGTCTGAGGGTTTGGCCGAGTGATCAGGAGCCCACACGGGGCAAATTGGGGCCTGATCTGATGGGTAGGTGTGCTAGGGGGTGACAGGAGGTGATTGATGGGTGTCTCAAGGTGTGATTAGAGGGGGGAATGGATGCAAGCAATGCACTGGCGAGGTGATCAGGGCTGGGGTCTGAGGGCATTCTGAGGGTGTGGGCGGGTGATTGAGTGCCCTAGGGGCAGATAGGGGTCTAATCTGATAGGTAGCAGTGACAGGGGGTGATTGATGGGTAATTAGTGGGTGTTTAGGGTAGAGAATAGATGGAAACACTGCGCTTGGGTGGTGATCTGATGTCGGATCTGCGGGCGATCTATTGGTGTGGGTGGGTGATCAGTTTGCCCGCAAGGGGCAGGTTAGGGGCTGATTGATGGGTGGCAGTGACAGGGGGTGATTGATGGGTGGCAGTGACAGGGGGTGATTGATGGGTGGCAGTGACAGGGGGTGATTGATGGGTGATTGATAGGTGATTGACAGGTAATCAGTGGGTTATTACAGGGGAGAACAGATGTAAATATTGCACTGGCGAATTGATAAGGGGGGGTCTGAGGGCAATCTGAGCGTGTAGGCGGGCGATTGGGTGCCCGCAAGGGGCAGATTAGGGTCTGATCTGATAGGTAACAGTGACAGGTGGTGATAGGGAGTGATTGATGGGTAATTAGTGGGTGTTTAGAGGAGAGAATAGATGGAAACACTGCGCTTGGGTGGTGATCTGATGTCGGATCTGCGGGCGATCTATTGGTGTGGGTGGGTGATCAGATTGCCCGCAAGGGGCAGGTTAGGGGCTGATTGTTGGGTGGCAGTGACAGGGGGTGATTGATGGGTGATAGGTGATTGGCAGGTGATTGACAGGTGATCAGTGGGTTATTACAGGGAAGGACAGATGTAATTAATGCACTGGCGAATTGATAAGGGGGGGGGGGGGGGTCTGAGGGCAATCTGAGCGTGTGGGCGGGTGATTGGGTGCCCGCAAGGGGCAGATTAGGGTCTGATCTGATAGGTAACAGTGACAGGTGGTGATAGGGGGTGATTGATGGGTAATTAGTGGGTGTTTAGAGAAGATAACAGATGTAAACGATACATTTGGGAGGTAATCTGACGGCGGGTTTGCGGGCGATCTAATGGTGTGGGTGGGTGATCAGATTGCCCGCAAGGGGCAGGTTAGGGGCTGATTGATGGGTGGCAGTGACAGGGGGTGACAGGGGGTGATTGATGGGTAATAGGTGATTGGCAGGTGATTGACAGGTGATCAGTGGGTTATTACAGGGAAGAACAGATGTAATTAATGCACTGGTGAATTGATAAGGGGGGGTCAGAGGGCAATCTGAGCGTGTGGGCGGGTGATTGGGTGCCCGCAAGGGGCAGATTAGGGTCTGATCTGATAGGTAAAAGTGACAAGTGGTGATAGGGGGTGATTGATGGGTGATTGATGGGTAATTAGTGGGTGTTTAGAGGAGAGAATAGATGTAAACAATGGATTTGGGAGGTGATCTGATGTCGGATCTGTGGGCGATCTATTGGTGTGGGGGGGTGATCAGATTGCCCGCAAGGGGCAGGTTAGGGGCTGATTGATGGGTGGCAGTGACAGGGGGTGATTGACGGGTGATTGATGGGTGATTGACGGGTGATTGACAGGTGATTGACAGGTGATTGACAGGTGATCAGGGGGATAGATGCATACAGTAAACAGGGGGGGGGTGGTCTGGGGGGGGGGGTCTGGGGAGAATCTGAGGGGTGGGGGGTGATCAGGAGGGGGCAGGGAGCAGGGGGGGGGGGATAAAAAAAAAATAGCGTTGACAGATAGTGACAGGGAGTGATTGATGGGTGATTAGGGGGGTGATTGGGTGCAAACAGGGGTCTGGGGGGTGGGCAGGGGGGGGGGGTCTGATGGGTGCTGTGGGCGATCTGGGGCAGGGGGGGGAGAAATCAGTGTGCTTGGGTGCAGACTAGGGTGGCTGCAGCCTGCCCTGGTGGTCCCTCGGACACTGGGACCACCAGGGCAGGAGGCAGCATGTATAATACACTTTGTAAACATTACAAAGTGTATTATACACTTTGTATGCGGCGATCGCGGGGTTAACATCCCGCCGGCGCTTCCGTATAGCCGGCGGGATGTTGCGGCGAGCGAACGGTGACAGGCGCCGGCGGAGGATCGCGTCACGGATGACGCGATCGCTCCGCCCATGCCCTTAAATGGACCGCCGCCTCTGTGGGTGAGGCCGTCCTGCAGGGCTCCACTTCCCCGCCGCCCCTGTGTAGTGGGCGGTCGGGAAGTGGTTAAAGAGATTCCCTTTTGCAGAAGAGGACTGTAAACAGTGGGATAAATGCCCTAAGTTGGATGCAGTCTTTTCGCAGGTCCACTAGGAAAATGAATTATCCTTTGAAGATCTAGGTTTTCTAAAAGAACAAGCAAAAAAAAAGAAAGAAAAAAAAAAGCTGAGTTTGCCTTAAAGAAAACTTGGTCAGCTACCTGCGCAAACTTCCGTCCTGCTGCTGCTGCTGCTACTACATGTGTAGGCCGTACCCTAGATTTATGGATGCATCAAGTAATGCGTCGCATTAAGATGGGGTCAAGTAAAGAAATTATTTTAAATTCATTTACCGTAATGTTTAAGGCTATAAACTTCATTATAGATGCGGCAACGGAATCTATCCGTTTGACCGCAAGAGCGGCGGCGTTGTCTAACGTGGCCAGAAGAAATATCTGGATTAAAACCTGGGAGGGTAGTAATGTTTCTAAAAACAAGTTAGGTACCATTCCTTTCTCAGGTGACCTATTGTTTGGTCCCCAGTTGGATGAAATCCTTGAAGGGTTTCCCTAAAGAAAAGGCAATTTAACCACTTCCCGACCGCCTAACGCACAGAGGCGGCCGGGAAGTGGACGCCGCAAGGACCGCCGTATAGACAAATGGCGGCGGTCCTTTTAGGGGCATGGGCGGAGCGATCGCGTCATCTGTGACGCGATCCTCCGCCTGGCGCCGCTCACCCGCCGCAACATCCCGCCGGCCATACGGAAGCGCCGGCGGGATGTTAACCTGACGATCGCAGCATACAAAGTGTATAATACACTTTGTAATGTTTACAAAGTGTATTATACAGGCTGCCTCCTGCCCTGGTGGTCCCAATGTCCGAGGGACCACCAGGGCAGGCTGCAGCCACCCTAGTCTGCACCAAGCACACTGATTTCCCCCCCCCTGCCCCAGATCGCCCACAGCACCCATCAGACCCCCCCCCCCCTGCCCACCCCCCAGACCCCTGTTTGCACCCAATCACCCCCCTAATCACCCATCAATCACTCCCTGTCACTATCTGTCAACGCTATTTTTTTTTTATCCCCCCCTGCTCCCTCCTGATCACCCCCCCACCCCTCAGATTCTCCCCAGACCCCCCCCCCCCCCCATGTACTGTATGCATCTATCCCCCCTGATCACCTGTCCATCACCCGTCAATCACCCCCTGTCACTGCCACCCATCAATCAGCCCCTAACCTGCCCCTTGCGGGCAATCTGATCACCCCCCCCACACCAATAGATCGCCCGCAGATCCGACATCAGATCACCTCCCAAATCCATTGTTTACATCTATTCTCTCCTCTAAACACCCACTAATTACCCATCAATCACCCCCTATCACTTTTACCTATCAGATCAGACCCTAATCTGCCCCTTGCGGGCACCCAATCACCCGCCCACACGCTCAGATTGCCCTCTGACCCCCCCTTATCAATTCACCAGTGCATTAATTACATCTGTTCTTCCCTGTAATAACCCACTGATCACCTGTCAATCACCTGCCAATCACCTATCACCCCCTGTCACTGCCACCCATCAATCAGCCCCTAACCTGCCCCTTGCGGGCAATCTGATCACCCACCCACACCATTAGATCGCCCGCAAACCCGCCGTCAGATTACCTCCCAAATGTATTGTTTACATCTGTTATCTTCTCTAAACACCCACTAATTACCCATCAATCACCCCCTATCACCAACCGTCACTGTTACCTATCAGATCAGACCCTAATCTGCCCCTTGCAGGCACCCAATCACCCGCCCACACGCTCAGATTGCCCTCAGACCCCCCCCCCCTTATAAATTCGCCAGTGCATTAATTACATCTGGCCTTCCCTGTAATAACCCACTGATCACCTGTCAATCACCTGCCAATCACCTATCACCCATCAATCACCCCCTGTCACTGCCACCCAACAATCAGCCCCTAACCTGCCCCTTGCGGGCAAACTGATCACCCACCCACACCAAAAGATCGCCCGCAGATCCGACATCAGATCACCACCCAAGCGCAGTGTTTCCATCTATTCTCTCCTCTAAACACCCACTAATTACCCATCAATCACCCCCTATCACCACCTGTCACTGTTACCCATCAGATCAGACCCTAATCTGCCCCTTGCGGGCACCCAATCACCCGCCTACACGCTCAGATTGCCCTCAGACCCCCCCTTATCAATTCGCCAGTGCAATATTTACATCTGTTCTCCCCTGTAATAACCCACTGATTACCTGTCAATCACCTATCAATCACCCATCAATCACCCCCTGTCACTGCCACCCATCAATCACCCCCTGGCACTGCCGCCCATCAATCACCTGCTGTCACTGCCACCCATCAATCAGCCCCTAACCTGCCCCTTGCGGGCAATCTGATCACCCACCCACACCAATAGATCGCCTGCAGATCCGACGTCCGATCACCTCCCAAGTGCAGTGTTTACATCTGTTCTCTACCCTAAACACCTACTAATTACCCATCAATCACCCCCTGTCACTGCTACCTATCAGATTAGACCCCTATCTGCCCCTAGGGCACTCAATCACCCGCCCACACCCTCAGAATGCCCTCAGACCCCAGCGCTGATCACCTCGCCAGTGCATTGCTTGCATCTTCCCCCCTCTAATCACACCTTGAGACACCCATCAATCACCTCCTGTCACCCCCTAGCACACCTACCCATCAGATCAGACCCCAATTTGCCCCGTGTGGGCTCCTGATCACTCGGCCAAACCCTCAGATCCCCCTCAGACCCCCTTCCGATCACCTCCCCAGTGCATTGATTGCATCTATTTTCCCCTCTAACCACCCCCTGAGACACCCATCAATCACCTCCTGTCACCCCCCTAGCACTCCTATCCATCAGATCAGGCCCAATACAACCTGTCATCTAAAAGGCCACCCTGCTTATGACCGGTTCCACAAAATTCGCCCCCTCATAGACCACCTGTCATCAAAATTTGCAGATGCTTATACCCCTGAACAGTCATTTTGAGACATTTGGTTTCCAGACTACTCACGGTTTTGGGCCTGTAAAATGCCAGGGCGGTATAGGAACCCCACAAGTGACCCCATTTTAGAAAAAAAAGACACCCCAAGGTATTCTGTTAGGTGTATGACGAGTTCATAGAAGATTTTATTTTTTGTCAAAAGTTAGCGGAAATTGATTTTTATTGGGTTTTTTTCACAAAGTGTCATTTTTCACTAACTTGTGACAAAAAATAAAATCTTCTATGAACTCGCCATACACCTAACGGAATACCTTGGGGTGTCTTCTTTCTAAAATGGGGTCACTTGTGGGGTTCCTATACTGCCCTTGCATTTTAGGGGCCCTAAACCGCGAGGAGTAGTCTAGAAAACAAATGCCTCAAAATGACCTGTGAATAGGACGTTGGGCCCCTTAGCGCACATAGGCTGCAAAAAAGTGTCACACATGTGGTACCGCCGTACTCAGGAAAAGTAGTATAATGTGTTTTGGGGTGTATTTTTACACATACCCATGCTGGGTGGGAGAAATTTCTATGTAAATGGACAATTGTGTGTAAAAAAATCAAACAATTGTCATTTACAGAGATATTTCTCCCACTTAGCATGGGTATGTGTAAAAATACACCCCAAAACGCATTATACTACTTCTCCTGAGTACGGCGGTACCACATGTGTGGAACTTTTTTTTACACCCTAAGTACGCTAAGGGGCCCAAAGTCCAATGAGTACCTTTAGGATTTCGCAGGTCATTTTGCGACATTTGGTTTCAAGACTACTCCTCACGGGTTAGGGCCCCTAAAATGCCAGGGCAGTATAGGAACCCCACAAATGACTCCATTCTAGAAAGAAGACACCCAAAGGTATTCCGTATGGAGTATGGTGAGTTCATAGAAGATTTTATTTTTTGTCACAAGTTAGCGGAAAATGACACTTTGTGAAAAAAAACAATTAAAATCAATTTCCGCTAACTTGTGACAAAAAAATTAAAACTTCTATGAACTCACCATACTCCTAACGGAATACCTTGGGGTGTCTTCTTTCTAAAATGGGGTCATTAGTGGGGTTCCTATACTGCCCTGGCATTTTAGGGGCCCTAAACCGTGAGGAGTAGTCTTGAAACAAAAATGACCTGTGAAATCCTAAAGGTACTCATTGGACTTTGGGCCCCTTAGTGCAGTTAGGGTGCAAAAAAGTGCCACACATGTGGTATCGCCGTACTCGGGAGAAGTAGTATAATGTGTTTTGGGGTGTATTTTTACACATACCCATGCTGGGTGGGAGAAATACTTCTGTAAATGACAATCTTTTGATTTTTTTACACACAATTGTCCATTTACAGAGGTATTTCTCCCCCCCCAGCATGGGTATGTGTAAAAATACACCCCAAAACACATTGTACTACTTCTCTCGAGTATGGCGATACCACATGTGTGGCACTTTTTTGCACCCTAACTGCGCTAAAGGGCCCAAAGTCCAATGAGTACCTTTAGGATTTCACAGGTCATTTTGAGACATTTAGTTTCAAGACTACTCCTCACGGTTTAGGGCCCCTAAAATGCCAGGGCAGTATAGGAACCCCACAAATGACCCCATTTTAGAAAGAAGACACCCCAAGGTATTCCGTTAGTAGTATGGCGAGTTCATAGAAGATTTTATTTTTTGTCACAAGTTAGCGGAAATTGATTTTAATTGTGTTTTTTCACAAAGTGTCATTTTCCGCTAACTTTTGACAAAAAATAAAATCTTCTATGAACTCACCATACTCCTAACGGAATACCTTGGGGTGTCTTCTTTCTAAAATGGGGTCATTTGTGAGGTTCCTATACTGCCCTGGCATTTTAGGGGCCCTAAACCGTGAGGAGTAGTCTTGAAACGAAATTTCTCAAAATGACCTGTGAAATCCTAAAGGTACTCATTGGACTTTGGGCCCTTTAGCGCAGTTAGGGTGCAAAAAAGTGCCACACGTGGTATCGCCGTACTCAGGAGAAGTAGTATAATGTGTTTTGTGGTGTATTTTTACACATACCCATGCTGAGTGGGAGAAAGATCTCTGTAAATGGACAATTGTGTGTAAAAAAAAATTAACAAATTGTCATTTACAGAGATATTTCTCCCACCCAGCATGGGTATGTGTAAAAATACACCCCAAAACACATTATACTACTTCTCCTGAGTACGGCAATACCACATGTGTGGCACTTTTTGCAGCCTAACTGCGCTAAGGGGTCCAAAGTCCAATGAGCACCTTTAGGCTTTACAGGGGTGCTTACAATTTAGCACCCCCCAAAATGTCAGGACAGTAAACACACCCCACAAATGACCCCATTTTGGAAAGTAGACCCTTCAAGGTATTCAGAGAGGGGCATGGTGAGTCCGTGGCAGATTTCATTTTTTTTTTTTGTCGCAAGTTAGAAGAAATGGAAACTTTTTCTTTTTTTTTTCTCACAAAGTGTCATTTTCCGCTTACTTGTGACAAAAAATAATATCTTCTATGAACTCACTATGCCTCTCAGTGAATACTTTGGGATGTCTTCTTTCCAAAATGGGGTAATTTGGGGGGTATTTATACTATCCTGGAATTCTAGCCCCTCATGAAACATGACAGGGGGTCAGAAAAGTCATAGATGCTTGAAAATGAGAAAATTCACTTTTTGCACCATAGTTTGTAAACGCTATAACTTTTACCCAAACCAATAAATATACACTGAATGGGTTTTTTTTAATCAAAAACATGTTTGTCCACATTTTTCGTGCTGCATGTATACAGAAATTTTACTTTATTTGAAAAATGTCAGCACAGAAAGTTAAAAAAAATCATTTTTTGCCAAAATTCATGTATTTTTTGATGAATATAATAAAAAGTAAAAATCGCAGGAGCAATCAAATAGCACCAAATGAAAGCTTTATTAGTGACAAGAAAAGGAGCCAAAATTCATTTAGGTGGTAGGTTGTATGAGCGAGCAATAAACCGTGAAAGCTGCAGTGGTCTGAATGGAAAAAAAGTGGCCGGTCCTTAAAGAGGAGCTGTTAGGTATAAGGTCTCAGAGAAAATAAACACATATATCAGTAGCTAAAGATTGGCTGTACTTACATTACATATGCATTTCACTGTCCACGTTTGGATTTCACAGAATTTGTATATAGTATATGCAGAGATAGATGCTCCTGACAGCTCATGGCAGGCTCCATGTTTTTCTGTCAAATGTGTCGTCATGTCCTGCCTGCTTCCTGATCACAGATAAGCTGGTACTAAATAACACAGTGTGCAGTGAATATTAATGAGCCATGTGGCTAGGAACAATAGCTGACTCCTGCAGTGTACTCTGCCCGAGATTTATCAGTGCTACGCGATTACAAGCTGCTGTAACGTCTCATTAGCAGCCGAGGGGAGAGCCCCAGAATGCTTTGCAGTATGGTATGCGGCTTGCGTCTTCTTAAGAATAACAGCCTTGCTGATAAGCACACATCAAAGGTAACTGAGATTTTTATCTTCACTAATTGCTTTTGGGCTTCCTTCTAAACTGTTTAACCACTTGAGGACCCACCCTTTACCCCCCCTTAAGGACCAGCGCTAGTTTGATTGATCTGTGCTGGGTGGGCTCTGCAGCCCCCAGCACAGATCAGGGTGCAGGCAGGGAGATCAGATTGCCCCCCTTTTTTCCCCCCTATGGGGATGATGTGCTGGGGGGGGTCTGATCTCTGCTGCCTGCGAGTGGCTGGCGGGGGGGGCACCTCAAAGCCCCCCTCCGCGGCGAAATGCTCCCCCTCCCTCTCCTACCTGGCCCCCTTTGGTAAGCCGGGCTGCACAGGACGCTATCCGTCCTGTGCAGCCAGTGACAGGCTGTCTCCTGTCACATGGCGGCGATCCCCGGCCGCTGATTGGCCGGGGATCGCCGATCTGCCTTACGGCGCTGCTGCGCAGCAGCGCCGTACAAATGTAAACAAAGCGGATTATTTCCGCTTGTGTTTACATCTAGCCTGCGAGCCGCCATCGGCGGCCCGCAGGCTATTCACGGAGCCCCCCGCCGTGATTTGACAGGAAGCAGCCGCTCGTACGAGCGGCTGCTTCCTGATTAATTAGGCTGCAGCTGGCGACGCAGTACTGCGTCGCTGGTCCTGCAGCTGCCACTTTGCCGACGCACGTTATGAGTGTGCGGTCGGCAAGTGGTTAACACAGGAGAATAGAGGTTTAAATTAGCTTCTGCAGCCTGACAGTTACTCTTTAAGGGGTAGAAAGCCCTAGGTCCTCAAGTGGTTAACAGGGGGAAAAAGTTTTTTCGTAAGGACAAGAGAATAAAACTAAACCCCAAAACGGACGTAAACCCTGGTCCTTCTCTCGCGAGCAGAACAAGCCAAATGCATTGTTTGGCGGCTCAGACTCCACTACAATAAAACAGCAGTGACAGTGAAGAAGCTGTAGGAGGAAGGTTGGGCTCCTTCCTCCCGTAGTGGCAGAAGTTTGCGACCAGCCCATTCATTCTCAATCTGATCGAGTTGGGATACCATATTGTATTCTAACAAAGACCTTCAACAAAGTTCATAGTGACAAAAGAGTTGAGGTCAAACGAAGAACAGAGGGCCATATCTTGCATTCTACAAGATATGTTAGCAAGAGAGGTGGTCACTCTGGTGTCAGTTCTGGAGCAGGGAAAGGGTTTTTATTCAAAAATCTTCCTAGTGAAAAAAACGTAGGGCAAGTATCATCTAATTCTGAAAAGACAATCGAAACTTTGGATCAGTTAGTACAGATTCTGGTGCAGGTAAAGGAAAGTCTAGATTGGTGGACTATTTCCCACTCGTTATCTCAGGGCAGACCATGGCAATTTCCAACTCAGGTAGTCTTGACCACAGATGCAAGCTTGTTAGGTTGGGGGGCCCATGTTCAAGATTTCAAAACACAGAGTCTTTGGCAGCATCATATGAAGAATCAGTCTGCAAATCACAGAGAATTGAGTGCGGTGAAATTGGCTCTGATAGCATTTCAACATTTGATAGCATTCAAGCAGGTGCAAATCAGGACGGACAATTCCACAGTAGTGGCGTATATAAATCGCCAGGGGGGAACAAGGTCACACAAGCTATTGACCCTGGCGTTGAAAATATTGGGCATAGCAGAACAGATTCTGTTGTTAATTACAGCAATTCACTTGAAAGGGTCTATTAATGTACTAACAGATCTACTAAGTCAAAAACAGCTGTAGAATACAGAATGACAATTGAACCCCGACGTATATCAATGGATAACGTCTGTGTGGGGGACGCCTGTCATAGATCTGTTTGCCAACAGGGAAAATACAAAGTGTCGTCAGTTTTTTTCCCTTAACGCCAAAGACAATCCAACGGCAGTGGATGCTTTGTCACAGACATGGGATTTCAATCTAGCATTTGCATTCCCTCCGCTGAATCTGTTACCGTGGGTACTGAGAAAGATTGCAGCATCCAGGACAAAGGTGATTCTTATTGCTCCAAATTGACCACGAAGGTCGTGGTATCCTCTGCTTCTGAAATTAAGTGGCGGAGCCGATACTTCTTCCTTTTCTGGACAATTTAATTTTGATTCAGAGGCAGGTTGTTCAAGACATCAACAAATGGAAGTTAACAGCCTGGTTACTGAAGAGCGCATTCTAAAGACGTATGGACTATCAGATAAGGTAGTAGATACTCTGATTAAGATTCGAAAAAAGAACACTAGAACAATATACCTGAAATATTGGGAAACTTATAATTTATGTAAGGAACAGTCAGGATTTAGATCTAATGAAGTTGCTACTGTTTTAGAATTTCCCCAGAGTGGAGTTGATAAGAAATTGGCCTTAAGTACGATTAAGGTGCAAATTTCAGCACTTTAGTTTTTTTTTAGACAAACAATTGGCTGGTCATCCTTTGATTGCATGGTTTGTTAAATCAATAGAAGGCTTTGACGAAGCCTCCTTTTGACTGTGCCAGTAACATAAATTTACGTTTGTTAACGTTCAAAACAATATTTTTAGTAGCAATCACCTCAGCAAGGAGAGTGAGTGAACTTGAGGCCTTATCCTGCAGGGAGCCTTATTGTATTTTTTATAATGATAGGGTAGTCCTTAGAACCAGTTCAGAATTTATTCCGAAAGTTGGGGATATTTTCTATTGATCTATCGAATTCAGGAAATTATACTACCAACCTTTTATCCTAATCCAACAAATGCTAATGAGAAACAACGACATTTGTTGGACATAAGACAAATTCTTAAAGATTATCTGGAGAGAGTAGAGAGTTTAAGGAAAACTGAAGCCCTTTTTTGTAAATCTCAGGGGGAAACTAGTGGGACAGAGGGCTTCGAAGAGAACGATAGCTAACCGGATCAAATTATGTATTATGGAGGCCTATAAAGTGATGGAAACGGCTCCGCCGAAAGATCTGAGAGCTCATTCTACTAGAGGGACAGCAACAACTTGAGCCTTCAGAGCTGGTGCTTCTCCTCTGGAAATCTGTATAGCAGCAACGTGGAAGAACTTGGGAACGTTCATGCGGCATTACAGATTGGATCAGATATCTTCATCAGACCAAGACTTTGGAAGAAAAGTCTTGGAGGCGGTCAGCCCACCCTAAAGTTAGTGTTTACTTGAGAATCATCTCGATGTATACCTGTCCTGGAGGGTTAATGGAAAAAACTAAACATTAGCTTACCTGGTAATTTAATTTTAAGTAACCCTCCAGGACAGGTGGGATAACCCACCCCATTTCCTTTTATGATACATAGTGTTTAAAATGCAAAGGTATAAATTATATATAAAGGTATATAAGACACTATTATGAATGGTTAGGTGTCAGGTAGTTGAGACCTGTTGGAATGTTTCTTTGTCTTTACCTGACAAAGTTTTTTATTTATAGAGAGGCTTGTGGATGTTTCCTGTTTCCTGGGAGGGGCCAAATCTCGATGTATACCTGTCCTGGAGGGTTACTTAAAATTAAATTACCAGGTAAGCTAATGTTTAGTTTTCATTCTTGCAATATTAACCTCCCTGGCTATACAGACCACCTATTGGGCCAGTCAGAGTGCAGGGATCAGGTCCTTTAATGTGACTGGACCCGCTGGGGCTCAGGGCGGGAGGAGTGGAGCCGACGTTAAGCTACTAGCGTTCGCTATGCTGCAATTCGGCAGCATAGCGTGCGCAGAGTGCCCTGATTATTCACGCTATGCTGCCAATAGCACACATAGCATGCAGGGATACTGAATTAAGGCAGGCTGATCAAACCCATAGAAACAAAACAGCAGTTTCTGCTTGCCTCCACTCCAGGTGAACGATGAGATTGCCCCGCCTGCCAAGGGGGCAGGAAGCACAAGATGCAATCAACCACTTGCCGACCGCCGTATTGACAAATGGCGGCCGGGAAGTGGACCCCGCAAGGACCGCCATATAGACAAATGGCGGCGGTCCTTGTAGGGGCATGGGCGGAGCGATCACGTCATCCGTGACGCGATCCTCCGCCGCCGCTCTTCTCCGCTCACCCGCCGCAACATCCCGCCGGCCATACGGAAGCGCCGGCGGGATGTTAACCCGACGATCGCCGCATACAAAGTGTATAATACACTTTGTAATGTTTACAAAGTGTATTATACAGGTTGCCTCCTGCCCTGGTGGTCCCAGTGTCCGAGGGACCACCAGGGCAGGCTGCAGCCACCCTAGTCTGCACCAAGCACACTGATTCCCCCCCCCCCCCCCTGCCCCAGATCGCCCACAGCACCCATCAGACCCCCCCTCCCTGCCCACCCCCCAGACCCCTGTTTGCACCCAATCACCCCCCTAATCACCCATCAATCACTCCCTGTCACTATCTGTCAACGCTATTTTTTTTTTATCCCCCCCTGCTCCCTCCTGATCACCCCCCCCCCACCCCTCAGATTCTCCCCAGACCCCCCCCCCCCAAGTACTGTATGCATCTATCCCCCCTGATCACCTGTCAATCACCCATCAATCACCCCCTGTCACTGCCACCCATCAATCAGCCCCTAACCTGCCCCTTGCGGGCAATCTGATCACCCACCCACACCAATAGATTGCCCGCAGATCCGACATCAGATCACCACCCAAGCGCAGTGTTTACATCTATTCTCTCCTCTAAACACCCACTAATTACCCATCAATCACCCCCTATCACCACCTGTCACTGTTACCCATCAGATCAGACCCTAATCTGCCCCTTGCGGGCACCCAATCACCCGCCTACACGCTCAGATTGCCCTCAGACCCCCCCCCTTATCAATTCGCCAGGGCAATATTTACATCTGTCCTTTCCTGTAATAACCCACTGATCACCTGTCAATCACCCCCTGTCACTGCCATCCATCAATCACCCCCTGTCACTGCCACCCATCAATCAGCCCCTAACCTGCCCCTTGCGGGCAAACTGATCACCCACCCACACCAATAGATCGCCCGCAGATCCGACATCAGATCACCACCCAAGCGCAGTGTTTACATCTATTCTCTCCTCTAAACACCCACTAATTACCCATCAATCACCCCCTATCACCACCTGTCACTGTTACCCATCAGATCAGACCCTAATCTGCCCCTTGCGGGCACCCAATCACCCGCCTACACGCTCAAATTGCCCTCAGACCCCCCCCTTATCAATTTGCCAGGGCATTATTTACATCTGTCCTTCCCTGTAATAACCCACTGATCACCTGTCAATCACCCCCTGTCACTGCCACCCATCAATCAGCCCCTAACCTGCCCCTTGCGGGCAATCTGATCACCCACCCACACCAATAGATCGCCCGCAGATCCGACGTCCGATCACCTCCCAAGTGCAGTGTTTACATCTGTTCTCTACCCTGAACACCCACTAATTACCCATCAATCACCCCCTGTCACTGCTACCTATCAGATTAGACCCCTATCTGCCCCTAGGGCACTCAATCACCCGCCCACACCCTCAGAATGCCCTCAGACCCGAGCCCTGATCACCTCACCAGTGCATTGCTTGCATCTATTCCCCCCTCTAATCACACCTTGAGACACCCATCAATCACCTCCTGTCACCCCCTAGCACACCTACCCATCAGATCAGGCCCTAATTTGCCCCGTGTGGGCTCCTGATCACTCGGCCAAACACTCAGATCCCCCTCAGACCCCCTTCTGATCACCTCCCCAGTGCATTGATTGCATCTATTTTCCCCTCTAACCACCCCCTGAGACACCCATCAATCGCCTCCTGTCACCCCCCTAGCACTCCTATCCATCAGATCAGGCCCAATACAACCTGTCATCTATAAAGCCACCCTGCCTTTGACCGGTTCCACAAAATTCGTCCCCTCATAGACCACCTGTCATCAAAATTTGCAGATGCTTATACCCCTGAACAGTCATTTTGAGACATTTGATTTCCAGACTACTCACGGTTTTGGGCCCGTAAAATGCCAGGGCGGTATAGGAACCCCACAAGTGACCCCATTTTAGAAAAAAAGACACCCCAAGCTATTCTGTTAGGTGTATGACGAGTTCATAGAAGATTTTATTTTTTGTCAAAAGTTAGCGGAAATTGATTTTTATTGGTTTTTTTCACAAAGTGTCATTTTTCACTAACTTGTGACAAAAAATAAAATCTTCTATGAACTCGCCATACACCTAACGGAATACCTTGGGGTGTCTTCTTTCTAAAATGGGGTCACTTGTGGAGTTCCTATACTGCCCTGGCATTTTAGGGGCCCTAAACCGCGAGGAGTAGTCTAGAAAACAAATGCCTCAAAATGACCTGTGAATAGGACGTTGGGCCCCTTAGCGCACCTAGGCTGCAAAAAAGTGTCACACGTGGTACCGCCGTACTTAGGAAAAGTAGTATAATGTGTTTTGGGGTGTATTTTTACACATACCCATGCTGGGTGGGAGAAATTTCTATGTAAATGGACAATTGTGTGTAAAAAAAATCAAACAATTGTCATTTACAGAGATATTTCTCCCACTTAGCATGGGTATGTGTAAAAATACACCCCAAAACACATTATACTACTTCTCCTGAGTACGGCGGTACCACATGTGTGGCACTTTTTTACACCCTAAGTACTCTAAGGGGCCCAAAGTCCAATGAGTACCTTTAGGATTTCACAGGTCATTTTGCGACATTTGGTTTCAAGACTAATCCTCACGGTTTAGGACCCCTAAAATGCCAGGGCAGTATAGGAACCCCACAAATGACCCCATTCTAGAAAGAAGACACCCAAAGGTATTCCGTTAGGAGTATGGTGAGTTCATAGAAGATTTTATTTTTTGTCACAAGTTAGCGGAAAATGACACTTTGTGAAAAAAAACAATTAAAATCAATTTCCGCTAACTTGTGACAAAAAAATAAAAACTTCTATGAACTCACCATACTCCTAACGGAATACCTTGGGGTGTCTTCTTTCTAAAATGGGGTCATTAGTGGGGTTCCTATACTGCCCTGGCATTTTAGGGGCCCTAAACCGTGAGGAGTAGTCTTGAAACAAAAATGACCTGTGAAATCCTAAATGTACTCATTGGACTTTGGGCCCCTTAGCGCAGTTAGGGTGCAAAAAAGTGCCACACATGTGGTATCGCCGTACTCGGGAGAAGTAGTATAATGTGTTTTGGGGTGTATTTTTACACATACCCATGCTGGGTGGGAGAAATACCTCTGTAAATGACAATCTTTTGATTTTTTTTACACACAATTGTCCATTTACAGTTATTTCTCCCACCCAGCATGGGTATGTGTAAAAATACACCCCAAAACACATTGTACTACTTCTCCCGAGTACGGCGATACCACATGTGTGGCACTTTTTTGCACCCTAACTGCGCTAAGGGGCCCAAAGTCCAATGAGTACCTTTAGGATTTCACAGGTCATTTTGAGAAATTTTGTTTCAAGACTACTCCTCACGGTTTAGGGCCCCTAAAATGCCAGGACAGTATAGGAACCCCACAAATGACTCCATTTTAGAAAGAAGACACCCCAAGGTATTCTGTTAGTAGTACGGTGAGTTCATAGAAGATTTTATTTTTTGTCACAAGTTAGCGGAAATTGATTTTTATTGTTTTTTTTCACAAAGTGTCATTTTCCGCTAACTTGTGACAAAAAATAAAATCTTCTATGAACTCACTGTACTACTAACGGAATACCTTGGGGTGTCTTCTTTCTAAAATGGGGTCATTTGTGTGTAAATATACACTGAATGGGTTTTTTTTAAATCAAAAACCTGTTTGTCCACATTTTTCGCGCTGCACGTGTACAGAAATTTTACTTTATTTGAAAAATGTCAGCACAGAAAGTTAAAAAAAATCATTTTTTTTGCCAAAATTCATGTATTTTTTGATGAATATAATAAAAAGTAAAAATCGCAGGAGCAATCAAATAGCACCAAAAGAAAGCTTTATTAGTGACAAGAAAAGGAGCCAAAATTCATTTAGGTGGTAGGTTGTATGAGCGAGCAATAAACCGTGAAAGCTGCAGTGGTCTGAATGGAAAAGCCCACGGTCCTCAAGTGGTTAAATAGCCACATCCACCTACCTAGCCTCAGTGCTTTCCTCTCCCTTGGACAGACAGGATGCAATCTCTGGGCTGCGGGAGGCCCAAGGGTAAGACCAGCCATCCATGCCTGCCTGCGGGGGACTGAGGCAGGAAAACCTGCAGGCGATCCAATGAGAATGGCACAGGATCGAGGCAGAGTGGTGGCTGGAGCAAGGGACCCTGCACATGCAGACTCAACCCTGCGGCTGCGGGTCAGATTCCCCTCCGCTTGCAGCTGTATGCTCAGCACAGGAGCGAGGGGCAGCGCAATCCGACTGAGGCAGGGGCGGAAGTTGACACTGGTGGCGTTCCCGGACTTCCGCCGGAAGGGAAGGCCTCGTGGAATGCCGACAGCATCTATTTTAAACAAGACACAGTGCACCGGGTGGCTGGCTACAGCACATTCCCTCTGCCATCTGCAATGAAGGACACCTCCGCTCAGGGCAGGGACGCCGAGGGACACCTTGACACAGACCAGGTCTTTTGATGTCAGTTTTAAGGGGAAAGCTTTTTTATAAAGACACAATATACTTTATTAATACTGGGTCTCTCTCTTTCTTTGTGTTTCAGACCCCCATGCCACTCAGATCCACAGACAGTTCAAGTAACAGAGAGTGTGGTATCTGCCATAAAAAGCTTGCTCCTCCCTATCCCAAACCCTTATGCAATGCATGTATACTGCAAATAGTAAAACATGAAAGTGGCAACATGTTTAAAGTGAACCTAAAGTCCCCCAAAAAAAACGAGATGAACTCACCTGGGGCTTCCCTCAGCCCCCAGCAGACGATCGGTGCCCTCGCAGCTCCGCTCCGATGCCTCTGGACCCGCCGGCGAGCACTTCCGGTTTGGCCGTCACCGGCCGACAGGCATGGGAACGCGACGCGAACAATCACTCGCGTTCCCATGCCTGTCGGCCGGTGACGGCCAAACCGGAAGTGCTCGCCGGCGGGTCCAGAGGCATCGGAGCGGAGCTGCGAGGGCACCGATCGTCTGCTGGGGGCTGAGGGAAGCCCCAGGTGAGTTCATCTCGTTTTTTTTGGGGGACTTTAGGTTCACTTTAATGATATGCTTTATAAGTTTCAAGAGCAGATTTCTTGCTGCAAAAGAAGCTCCGACTGCACCAGGCACTTCTGTGGAAGCCCCACCAACCTTAGGCTCTGACTCGCCTAACGTTTTGGGGGCTCAAAAGGTTTTGGAGTCCTCTTCGGAGGAAATAGATCATGTAGGCGAATCTTCCGCTCTAGAAGAAGAGACACCCAAGACTATTACCTTATCAAACTGGTGAATTGTTAAGAGTACATTTGTGCGGCTTTCAATATTCCTATTGATAAGCCTAAACCTGCTTCTGTTGAGGATGATATGTATTCAGAACAGACAGTTTTGAAACCAGTGTTTTTTTCAGTGCATGAAACAATGATGGATTTAATTGTTAGCGAATGGAAAGAACGGACAAGAAATTGTTTAATAAGCATTCAAAAGACGATATCCTTTTAATGAGGAAGACATGCTTAAATTATCTAATTGGCCTAAAATTGATGTTGCCATTTAAAAATTGTCAAAAGATTCTGCTATTCCTTTTGAGGATACAGTTTTGTTGAAACACCTTTCAGATAGAAAGCTGGAGACTCTGCTTAAAGGAATCGTTAGGCAAAAAAAAAAAAAAATCTGTTTCACTTACCTGGGGCTTCTACCAGCCCCATGCAGCCATCCTGTGCCCTCATGGTCACTCACTGCTGCTCCAGTCCCCCGCCGCCAGCTAATTTCATTTTTGCCGACCTCGGGGTCAGCAGGCCGCATTGCGTACATTTTTACGCATTCC
Source organism: Hyperolius riggenbachi (assembly GCF_040937935.1). NCBI lineage: Eukaryota > Metazoa > Chordata > Amphibia > Anura > Hyperoliidae > Hyperolius > Hyperolius riggenbachi. The sequence continues at coordinate 163,774,173 of NC_090652.1, read as the reverse complement.
TGCTGGTGCAGGAACATTAACACACATACATTTTTACATGTTAGTGGTGCAACATGTAAATTTTCTCCACTAACGCGTAAAAATGTATGTGTTAATGGTCCTGCACCAGTGGGAATGCGTAAGAATGTACGCATGGCGGCCCACCGACCCCGGGGTCAGCAAAAATGAAACTTGCTGGCGGCGGGGGTCTGGAGCAGCAGTGAGTGACAACGAGGGTGCAGGATGGCTGCATGGGGCTGTTAGAAGCCCCAGGTAAGTGAAATTATTATTTTTTTTGTTTTTGTCTGACGATTCCTTTAAGAAAGCCTGGGAGGAAATTTCTGCTTTATCTCCTAATTTAGCAGCCACCTGCACTGCTCAGTGTTTAATTGTCTGGCTGCAGGAGATGCAGGCTCAATTAAAAGGGGGATCTTTAGTTGAGAATATTTCTAAATCAGTTTCTGTCTTAAGATTAGCTGCTAAGTTCCTTGCAGACGCTTCCAGTGAAGCTGTCAGAATTTCTGCTAGAACTCTAGCTTTGATTAAATCTGCTCGCAGGTGTTTATGGCTAAAAAATTGGGGGGAGATATAGCAACCAAAAACAAACTTTGTAGTCTTCGGTTTGAAGGAGACCTGTTGTTTGGTTCTGCTCATGAACAAGCCCTAGAAAAGGCAGCTGAAAAGAAAATGAGTTTTCCTCCCCATAAGAAAAAGCGAGCTCCCAGAAGATTTTGGGGCTCTAGAAAAAAAATTCTAAAAGTAAAGAATTGAATAAGAAATGGCAATCGAAAAAAGGGCCTAAAGCCAAGGGCTTCCTGTTCAATACTCGAATACCCCAAAGCAATCAAACCCTGCACAATGACTATGTGCAGGTGGGGGGGCAGGCTAACCACTTCCCGACCGCCTAACGCACAGGGGCGGCCGGGAAGTGGAGCCCGCAAGGACCAGCTCACCCACAGAGGCGGCGGTCCTTTTAGGGGCATGGGCGGAGCGATCGTGTCATCCGTGACGCGATCCTCCGCCGGCACCTGTCTCCGCTCACCCGCCGCAACATCCCGCCGGCCATACGGAAGCGCCGGCGGGATATTAACCCCGCGATCGCCGCATTATAATACACTTTGTAATGTTTACAAAGTGTATTATACAGGCTGCCTCCTGCCCTGGTGGTCCCAATGTCCGAGGGACCACCAGGGCAGGCTGCAGCCACCCTATGTTGCACCCAAGCACACTGATTTCTACCCCCCCTGCCCACCCCCAGACCCCTGTTTGCACCCAATCACCCCCCTAATCACCCAACAATCACTCCCTGTCACTATCTGTCAACGCTATTTTTTTTATCCCCCCCTGCCCCCTCCTGATCACCCCCCCACCCCTCAGATTCTCCCCAGACCCCCCCCGTGTACTGTATGCATCTATCCCCCTGATCACCTATCAATCACCTGTCAATCACCTGTCAATCACCCATCAATCACCCCCTGTCACTGCCACCCATCAATCAGCCCCTAATCTGCCCCTTGCGGGCAATCTGATCACCCACCCACACCAATAGATCGCCCGCAGATCCGACGTCAGATCACCTCCCAAGTGCAGTGTTTACATCTGTTCTCTCCTCCAAACACCCACTAATTACCCATCAATCACCCCCTATCACCACCTGTCACTGTTACCCATCAGATCAGACCCTAATCTGCCCCTTACGGGCACCCAATCACCTGCCTACACGCTCAGATTTCCCTCAGACCCCCCCTTATCAATTCGCCAGTGCATTAGTTACATCTGTTCTTCCCTGTAATAACCCACTGATCACCTGTCAATCACCCATCAATCACCCCCTGTCACTGCCACCCATCAATCACCCCCTGGCACTGCCACCCATCAATCACCCCCTGGCACTGCCACCCATCAATCAGCCCCTAACCTGCCCCTTGCCGGCAATCTGATCACCCACCCACACCAATAGATCGCGCGCAGATCCGACGTCAGATCATCTCCCAAGTGCATTGTTTACATCTGTTCTCTCCTCCAAACACCCACTAATTACCCATCAATCACCCCCTGTCACTGCTATCCATCAGATTAGACCCCTATCTGCCCCTAGGGCACTCAATCACCCGCCCACACCCTCAGAACCCAGCCCTGATCACCTCGCCAGTGCATTGCTTGCATCTATTCCCCCCTCTAATCACACCTTGAGACACCCATCAATCACCTCCTGTCACCCCCTAGCACACCTTCCCATCAGATCAGGCCCTAATTTGCCCCGTGTGGGCTCCTGATCACTCGGCCAAACCCTCAGATCCCCCTCAGACCCCCTTCCGATCACCTCCCCAGTGCATTGATTGCATCTATTTTCCCCTCTAACCACCCCCTGAGACACCCATCAATCACCTCCTGTCAACCCCCTAGCACTCCTATCCATCAGATCAGGCCCAATACAACCTGTCATCTAAAAAGCCACCCTGCGTATGACCGGTTCCACAAAATTCGCCCCCTCATAGACCACCTGTCATCAAAATTTGCAGATGCTTATACCCCTGAACAGTCATTTTGAGACATTTGGTTTCCAGACTACTCACGGTTTTGGGCCCGTAAAATGCCAGGGCGGTATAGGAACCCCACAAGTGACCCCATTTTAGAAAAAAGACACCCCAATGTATTCTGTTAGGTGTATGACTAGTTCATAGAAGATTTTATTTTTGTCAAAAGTTAGCGGAAATTGATTGGGGTGTCTTCTATCTAAAATGGGGTCACTTGTGGGGTTCCTATACTGCCCTGGCATTTTAGGGGCCCTAAACCGTGAGGAGTAGTCTAGAACACAAATGCCTCAAAATGACCTGTGAATAGGACGTTGGGCCCCTTAGCGCACCTAGGCTGCAAAAAAGTGTCACACATGTATTATCGCCGTACTCGGGAGAAGTAGTATAATGTGTTTTGGGGTGTATTTTTACACATACCCATGCTGGATGGGAGAAATCTCTCTGTAAATGGACAATTGTGTGTAAAAAAAATCAAACAATTGTCATTTACAGAGATATTTCTCCCACCCAGCATGGGTATGTGTAAAAATACACCCCAAAACACATTATACTACTTCTCCTGAATACGGCGGTACCACATGTGTTGCACTTTTTTTACACCCTAAGTACTCTAAGGGGCCCAAAGTCCAATGAGTACTAGGATTTCACAGGTCATTTTGCGACATTTGGTTTCAAGACTACTCCTCACGGTTTAGGGCCCCTAAAATGCCAGGGCAGTATAGGAACCCCACAAATGACCCCATTCTAGAAAGAAGACACCCAAAGGTATTCTGTTAGGAGTATGGTGAGTTCATAGAAGATTTTATTTTTTGTCACAAGTTAGCGGAAAATGACACTTTGTGAAAAAAAAATTAAAATCAATTTCCGCTAACTTGTGACAAAAAAATAAAAACTTCTATGAACTCACCATACTCCTAACGGAATACCTTGGGGGGTCTTCTTTCTAAAATGGGGTAATTAGTGGGGTTCCTATACTGCCCTGGCATTTTAGGGGCCCTAAACCATGAGAAGTAGTCTTGAAACAAAAATGACATGTGAAATCCTAAAGGTACTCATTGGACTTTGGGCCCCTTAGCGCAGTTAGGGTGCAAAAAAGTGCCATACATGTGATATCGCCGTACTCGGGAGAAGTAGTATAATGTGTTTTGGGGTGTATTTTTACACATACCCATGCTGGGTGGGAGAAATACCTCTGTAAATGACAATCTTTTGATTTTTTTACACACAATTGTCCATTTACAGAGTTATTTCTCCCACCCAGCATAGGTATGTGTAAAAATACACCCCAAAACACATTGTACTACTTCTCCTGAATACGGCAATACCACATGTGTGGCACTTTTTTGCAGCCTAACTGCGCTAAGGGGCCCAAAGTCCAATGAGCACCTTTAGGCTTTACAGGGGTGCTTACAAATTAGCACCCCCCAAAATGCGAGGACAGTAAACACACCCCACAAATGACCCCATTTTGGAAAGTAGACACTTCAAGGTATTCAGAGAGGGGCATGGTGAGTCCGTGGCAGATTTTATTTTTTTTGTCGCAAGTTAGAAGAAATGGAAACTTTTTTTTTTTTTGTCACAAAGTGTCATTTTCCGCTTACTTGTGACAAAAAATAATATCTTCTATGAACTCACTATGCCTCTCAGTGAATACTTTGGGATGTCTTCTTTCCAAAATGGGGTCATTTGGGGGGTATTTATACTATCCTGGAATTCTAGCCCCTCATGAAACATGTCAGGTGGTCAGAAAAGGCAGAGATGCTTGAAAATGGGAAAATTCACTTTTTGCACCATAGTTTGTAAACGCTATAACTTTTACCCAAACCAATAAATATACACTGAATGGGTTTTTTTTTTAATCAAAAACATGTTTGTCCACATTTTTCGCGCTGCATGTATACAGAAATTTTACTTTATTTGAAAAATGTCAGCACAGAAAGTAAAAAAAAAAAATCATTTTTTGCCAAAATTCATGTCTTTTTTGATGAATATAATAAAAAGTAAAGCTCACAGCAGCAATCAAATAGCACCAAAAGAAAGCTTTATTAGTGACAAGAAAAGGAGCCAAAATTCATTTAGGTGGTAGGTTGTATGAGCGAGCAATAAACCGTGAAAGCTGCAGTGGTCTGAATGGAAAAAAAGTGCCTGGTCCTTAAGGGGGGTAAAGCCCACGGTCCTCAAGTGGTTAAGGGCTCATTTTCACTATAGCGAATTCGCATACGTTTTTCTCATGCAAATTCGCATAGCAATACAAGTGAATGGTACTGTTTTCTACTTGTCAGGATTCCTTTGCGTTTTTCTGTGCAGAAAAAATTTGCATGGCAGAGCCATCAGAATTCGCATACCGCTATGCGAATCGCATACAATGTATTTAATAGGAAATTCGCATGAGGTTTGGGTATGTGAATTTTCATGCGAATTCACATAGAAATAATGAAAAAGCACACCAGCACTGCTATGGTTAAATTTGCATACATTGTCATCCATGCAAATTCGCATGAAAATTCGCATAGACCCGCATGCGAAATTCGTATCCGCATGCGAATTTTTACCGCGGCGATTTGCACCGCACAAGTGGAAATGCAGCCTAAAAGTGATTTACCCAGCTTGGCAGAAAATTTCAAAAAGCAAATACATTTGCCAAACGATCAAAGAAGGGTACAGAATACAATTTTCCAGAAAACCTCCAAAAACTTTCCGGGTAACAGGTTTTCTACAGTCCCCAGTGAAGCAGGCCGCTATGGAAGATGCTGTGAAAAGTACTTTCCAGAAGGGTATAGTGGAAGAGGTTCCAGTTCAGGAAAGAGGAAAGGGTTTTTACTCCACACTCTTCCTGGTTCCGAAACCGAACTGTGATTTTCGCCTGATAATAAATCTTCGGTTTCTGAATTGTTTTGTAGAATACAAAAAGTTTCGCATGGAATCAATTTCTTCCACGATTCAGCTTCTGGGGAAGGATTACTTCATGGTGTCAATAGATCTCATGGAAGCATAGTATCATGTACCCAGTCTTCCTGCTCACTGGAAATACTTGAGAACAGCAGTTTGCACTCGATCCCAGGTCCTTCACATGCAGTTCAAGGCACTCCCTTTTGGGATTTCAAGTGCTCCCAGGATCTTATGATAGAGGTTGCAGCACATCTGAGAATGCAGAAGAGCATTCTAGTACCTTACCTAGACGGTCTGCTGATGGCGGCAAAATCCAAGGATACTCTCCAAGAGCATATTCAGAGGATTCTGACAGTTCTGGAGGACCTGGGATGGATTTTGAATCTAAAGAAATCCGACCTTACCCCAGATCAGAGAAAATAATTCCTTGGGGTGTCACTGGACACAGTGAATCAGATCTCCTGTCTGCCACAAAAGAAAGTGGATCAGGTGATCATTTCTACTCAGGAACTTCTGAGAGCAAAGTCTGTCACAGTAAGACAATCTATCTCTCTCCTAGGCAAGTTCTCGGGAAGTATTCCAGCCGTGGTCTGGGCTCAGGAAAATTACAGAATCTTTCAACTGACAATACTGTGTCAGTGGTTGGGCAGATGGGAGGATCTAGACCAAAAGATCTATTTGTCAAATCCAGTGATTAATTCTCTGAATTGGTGGACTTCCACTCAAAACCTACAAAAAGGTGTAAGTTGGATCTCACAAAATCCAGTGATTATTACAACAGATGCGAGCCTCTGGGGTTGGTGAGCTCATCTGGGTCGAGAATACATCCAAGGCAGGGGTTCACCAATAGAAAAGACCTTCTCGTCCAATCACAAAGAGTTATTGGTGATTTGGAAGTCTCTACAGAGATGGGAAAATCTGCTTGTAAACAAGAATGTGATGGTTCAGTCAGACAACCAGACATCAGTGACTCACATAAACAAATAAGGAGGAACTCAGTCCTCCTTTAATCTATCTATCTCTGCAGATTTTCCGCTGGGCGGAGAACAGGGTTCTTTCCTTATAGTCGCTTCTCCTCAAAGGAAAAGACCATGTTCTAGCGGATTGATTAAGCTGCCAGCAACTAAATCGGAGCAACTGGTGTCTGAACAAAGAGGTCTTTCTGATGATTTGCAGCAAGTGGGGTTTTCCATCCTTAGACCTGTTTGCTGCCTGGGACAATGCACTTCTTCCCATATGTTGCTCCCTCAATCCCAGGGGCTCCCCGGTTTGTTTAGATGCATTCCTGCTTCACTGGGAACTGGAGAGTGTGTTTGTACACCCACCCTTGAAAATGATCGGGAGGGTACTACAGAAAGTGATGAAAGACTGGGCCACGATAATTTTTATCGCCCCAGACTGGCCAAAAAGACCTTGGTATCCTCTGTTACTCTCCCTAGCAGTAGAGGGTCCCTGGATCCTGCCGATCAGGGAAGATCTGCTGAATCAGGGACAAGTATACCATCCCTGTAACCAGTCTGAACCTGAAGGCGTGGCTTTTGAGTGGCGCTTATTATTGAATCAAGGCCTATTCGAGAAGGTGGTTTCTACTTTGCTACACGCAAGGAAATCTGTCACTTCCATTATCTCAGGATTTGGAAAGTGTTTTGTGAATTTAACAAAGACACTCTAGAACAGGTATGTTAAACCGGTCCTACGAGGGCCAAGGTCCTTACACATTTTTGACACAGCTCAATGGGTCTGAATCAGGATAGGTGTGGTCCATCAGGTAGAACACATTCCTCTCATTCTCAGTCCATCCTACACTGGCATGGATCTGGCCCTCCAGGCCTGGAGTTCGACACGTGCTCTAGAAAATCTTGTAACGTTTTCTATCCCAAATATTCTAGACTTCCTGCAGAAAGGGTTAGACATGGGTTTAAAGTTGAACACCCTTAAGGTGCAGTTAGCAGCCCTGGGTGCATACTTTGATTTTCCTCTTACCTCAAATTCTTTGATTAAAAGGTTTATCAAGGCAGTTAAAAGGAAATCCGTGGTGAAAAAACAACTGTTCCGCCTTGGGACTTGAATTTAGTCCTACATTCTCTTATTACATTCCCCTTTGAATCAAATTTCCATAAAGGACTTAATGCTAAAAACTCGTTTTCTTGTAGCGATTACTGGGGCTAGGCGTATTGGGGAAATACAAGCCTTAAACATAAAGCCACCATTTGTGTCTATTCAGGCGGATAGAGTCACTTTTAAGTTACCTTCGAGTTTTTCTCCAAAAGTTGTGACAGATTTCCATAGAGAACAGGAAATCTTCATCCCTTCTTTTTGTCCGAATCCTTCAAACCGCAAAGAAGAAAAGTTTAGTTCCCTGGATGTCAGGAAAATGATTTTTGTTTTATTTAGATAAACCTGCTGAATGGAGAACGGAGGATAATTTATTTGTTCAGTTTCAGGCTGCTCGTAAAGGTTAAAGTTATGTATAAGCAAAGCTAATGAATTAGCAGGTAAGCCAGCCCCTGTCAATGTCAAAGCACAATTTACTAGGGCTGTCTCCTCTTCCTGGGCAGAAAGAAATTCTGCCTCAGTACTTCAAATTTGTAAGGCAACCACATGGTCCTCTTATGACACCTTCATAAAGTACTGTTTGGACTTACCAAGTAACCAAGACTTGGGGTTTGGTCGCAAAGTATTGTCTGCGGTGGTGCCGCCCTCAGAGAGGTAATATTCTATCGCTCATCGTTCACCAGGAGTGGAGGCAAGCAGAAGCCAATAATTACACATACCGGTAATTGGATTTCTGCGTAGCCTCCACGACAGGTGGACATACCCACCCAAATCTAACGGTAAGCCTCCTACTAAAGTCAAGGTAATAGTCTACGCACTGAGGCTAGGTAGGAGGATGTGGCTATTTAATTGCATCTTGTGCATCCTGTCCCCTTGGCAGGCAGGGCAACCTGTTGTCTTCACCTGTTGTGGAGGCTACGCAGATATCCAATTACCGGTAAGTGTAATTATTGGCTTCTGCTTGCCTCCACTTCTGCTTGACTGCAGAGCCGGCGCATCCAGTCCTGCACGTCCTAGATGTAAATAAGGAAGAGCTCTGCAGCGGCGACCAATCAGAGGAATTAGTACATACAAAACGAGCAAAAACATTATTTATAATACAATATACGCCAAAAAGCACCCGGCACACCAGGTAATCCATCAAAAATAAACAAATAAAGAAAAAAGGGTGGACTTCAGTAAGCACCTGGGAACTTCATAGGTCTAAAGGTAAGATTTAGAATGCTATTAAAAGGGCCATACACCAAACAAATTAGGGAAATATCCAATAACAGTGCAGAAGTCCTATATATCGGATAAATAAAAATTAAGAAAAATAAAAAGGCTTTAAATAGTAGTAGGGACATGGTTGAACTCGCTACCCAAGAGACACTATGTAAATGAAGGGAAGCAAATCCAGCTCCCTATTAAAGAGACACTGAAGCGAAAAAAAAATGATGATATTATGATTTGTATGTGTAGTACAGCTAAGAAATAAAACATTAAGATCAGATACATCAGTGTAATTGTTTCCAGTACAGGAAGAGTTAAGAAACTCCAGTTGTTATCTCTATGCAAAAAAGCCATTAATCTCTACGACTTTCAAAGTCGTGGAGAGGGCTGTTATCTGACTTTTATTATCTCAACTGTAAGTGAACTGTTTACTTTTCCTCTGCTAGAGGAGAGGTCATTACTTCACAGACTGCTCTGAAAGACTCATTTTGAATGCTGAGTGTTGTGTAATCTGGACATATTATAGAATGATGCAATGTTAGAAAAAACACTATATACCTGAAAATAAAAGTATGAGAATATTTTCTTTGCTGCTAATCTTCTAGTAATTATTCATAGTACACAACCAATTCATTATATCATCATTTATTTTTCGCTTCAGTGTCTCTTTAAGCCCTCTTGGTTTCATAGTATCTAATTTTTTAGGCACGCAACAGCAGAGGAATGTGTGCATCAAACACCAAGTTAAAACCTGATCTATCTGGCTTTGTGAATTTGGCCTAATTGGCTTAATCACGAGGCATTGCTCATACAAATTTGCATTTGCTTTTGCATGCAATAATATGCAGGGTCTAAAACTAATTTACCACATTACTGTTTCCCTGCGGGGATTAGTTCACGCAACATTTAGCACTGTCCAGGGGCATCACGGGGAGGCCCCCCATCAACCAGGGAGCCGCAGAGCTCTAAGCCCTCTCACTGCTCGGAAACCCTGTAGCAGCACCCCGGAGGGGGAGGCTGGGAAGTGCAGGCGACCCCTCCAAGCGTGGGCGGTGCCGGTAAGAGTGACTTGCACCCACCTCCCAAAAAACAGGCACCTACCTTACAACGTCCATGTGTATCATTACACTCTAATTTTTTAGGGCCCATATACAGTGGCACGTTGCGGAGCTGCATTATAAAGTCTTATAACGCAGCTTACCGCACTGCAATGATAATCCGTCCCGTTCACAGTGCGACATTAAAGTCGCGTTGAAAAATGTTGCGTTATGGTAACTCATTGCTTGCAGTGTGTTGCGACTTTGTTGCATTAAAACGCAATGTCCCACTGTGAATGCGACCTTAATTCAATATGCTTCCCTACAGAGAAGCTTCTTAATTATATCCACACCCCTCCTGGATGGCAAGACATGCTCTATAATCATGTATCTCAGCTGACTGGCATTATGATTGGCTGCAACAAAATGGTATGGGACGGCTTGCTCATCCAGACGCTTTTGTATGGCATGCTTATGAGACGAAAGCCGTTTTTTCATTTTCTGAGTCGTCTGACCTATATATAGAATTCTACATGGACACTTTAAAGCATATACTACATACGTGTAGTCACATGTATGACATTTGATCTTGAATTTTGTCCCCCTGTAGAGATATGTAATTTCATCCCCTTAATGACTGAATTGCAGTGCACACAATTCAAGCATGGGATTGTGCATTTACGTGTAGATCTCTGTTGATAAGCCGTACCCTCCATATCTGCATGGACAAACCGGTCTCTCAAATTAGGTGCCCTTTGTAGTTCCTTAACAGCTGGAGAGCCAAGTTTGCAGATCACAGCTATATAGGATTCAAAGGTTATAAATGCCCCATATATTTCTAGTAATTACTAGCAAATAGCAATACAAAGGCTTTGTTTCATGTTTTCATTTCTTATGTGAAGAAAATGACATTTGCAGAGAACTGTGGGAATTACTACGGAGGCAGTACATCCAGCATACAAAAACAGTCCTTACTGGTTGTAATCCTGTGACTTAAATGTCTTCAGAACGACAGAAAGCATCAAAATAGTGTGTAAATAACTGCAGCTTTGTCAAACTAGTCTTTCTGTGGGAGGTATTTGCTCCCAAGAATAATTTAGTTTTTTTTAATGCTTTTCAAGTAAAAACAAAGTAAAGTAAACGTAAGTAAGTAAAAAAGAAAAATAAAACTGAAAAAAATATATTTCTCAGTTTTTACCCATTAGTTTTTTTTGTAACAGCTCTACTGTAGATAAAATCCACACATTTTATTTGGCTATTGGCTGTTTATCACAAAACAGATTATAGTATGTTCCTGTGACAATTTATGATGATGATATTTGATTCTGAGATAAATAGGGGTTTTTGCTACAGTGCGTACTTTTTGGGACTATAAGACACACCTAAAGGTGCCCATAGACCTAACGATTATGGGCAGATTCGACAAAGAGACAAATTTATCGCTAATCAAATCTGATAAGAGATAAATTTGGCTTTTTGTTGATTCTGCCCATACACTACATGCCGATTCCTGTCCGATTTCAGAATGAAATCTTCAGGGAATCGGCACCGCCGCTGCCCCCAATGTATAAATGTTCCCCGCCAGTGAGTGCATTTATACATTACCTGTCCTGTAGCAGCCTCCGCACAGTGTCCGTTACCTCCGGGCGTCTCTCCGTACACGCTACTGGCGTATAGCATCTGACGTCAGACAATATGCCTTAGTAGCTTGTATGGAAAGCCACTCGGAGGTTACGGACACCGCGCGGATGCTGCAACAGGACAGGTAATGTATAAATGCACTCACTGGGGGGAACATTTATGCATTGCAACAGCAGGGGTTTCGTCTCGTCGCTCGTTCCGAAATCTGCCACCGTACCGCACCACACCTGACCAAGCAACTTTGGCACTACATCTTGCGGCATGCGCGATCGACCAGGCAACAAATTTCCGTCCCGAAATGGTTCGCTTTGTCGATCAGGCATGCACTTGTCAGCACCAATTTTCATCCAATTCGATTATAATAATCGAATTTGATGGTCGATTGGCTGCCAAGTCACCTGATGTATGGCCACCTTAAGTTTAGAGGACAAAAACTAGGAAAAAAAATATACTAAACCCAGCGTGTCCATGGTGCAGGGGCGTTTTATGGATCTTCTACCCCCAATTATTATGTCCCCATTGTGTGCCTGTTTCCCCCCCTTGCACCTTATGACCTCCTGTGCACTCCTCTGTTTCCGTCCTTTCCTCTATCCCAGTGTCCTCTTCTGTACCCCTTGCATGGTCTTTCAGGTGCCATCTTGAACTAGGTAGCTTGCCTACAATGTATGCGTCATGTCCCTTGTAAGTGCAGGTGCCCAACCGGACCAGTGGCATCCAAGTGCTGCCAATTAGAAGCCGATGATAAGGATAAGCAGTGCTGAGAACCACTACTTTGGTGTATCTGAAAAAATAAATCTTTCACTGGAAACGTGCTAAAAATTTGCATTGCCTATTGTTATTAATAGGTGCATTAAGCGCTGTAACGGCCCCATGGGATTAAACACTAGCAGACTTACATGTTCTGCCAATTAGAAGCTGCTAAACAGCAGACGCTGTTCTTAGGAGCAGACGCTGGCTTCATGATCTGACCAACTGAATCAGCGGCACTGCTGGAGGCTGCTGGTGATAGGCGCAGACAGTCTTGACGGCGGCACCACAGCTTCGTCATTCAGCCAATCAGCGCAAAGCATTTTCACTGGCCCCCAAACACAAAATGTAAACTTATAGATGCAGTCCACTGCACCTGTGAATATTGGCGGCCCGCATATACAATAGCAGTGCTGGCACCACCCATCCACATACTGTAGAAGCCAGTGAGCAGTCATTTGCTGGCTTCCAATCCAATTCTGCATCAGGTGAAACTGCTGTCCAACTGGATAGCAGGTTGTCATCTGCGCAGCTAGTGCTCTGGCTGGGTTTTGAACCAGGGACACAGCGCTGCGAGGCAAGAGTGCTAACCACTATGCCACCATGCTGTGATAGCAGGTCCCCAAGTATTGCCACTGTGGATATCACCAGGCCTTAATAGCATATTATGAAAACCAGATTGGCTGCCTTCCAGACCTTCTGTACCTGTCATCCAACAAGAAAAAACCGTAGTGGGGTTTTACCAACTATCTGTATCAAACACATTGACAGCCTTCATCCAGGGCAGTGGATGGGGGTCAATGGAAAGGTTCATCAAGCACAGACATTACATATTTGATGACTAAAACAATAATTTGTGATACTTTTAGTTAAAAGTCTGATGTACACCTGTGCATGCTTGGACAAGGTGGCAAATATGATTTTGGATGGTCATTATGGGTTACCAAAGTTGCAAGCATGTAAAGGCCTTAACATACACTCTCCTATCTCTGGAGAAACCTCTGTCCTATTACTCTTTACTTCCTGGGAAAGCCCCCAAAGAATCTTCTGTCTTCCTTGTTATCGACCATGTCTTCTTTCGGTCTTTTACCTTCTGAGAGGAAGTAAGGAGCTGTTCTGAAGCAAACTGAAGGAGGGTTAGGATGAGTTGCCCTGTAAGTGAAAATGAGGTAGGAGAAAGGATGCAGTTATGTGTGTGTGGTTAAAGGTGGTAAATGGGGTTAACAGAAGAATTACAAACAAAGATCCCACTTAGTAAATGTAATTCCAGTAATGTCCCATCAGACTTACTGCACATCTGAACTTCTCTTCACAGATTTCATCATAAAGACAGACTACTTTAAGTCAATCCAGGGGAAGCTCCCTGGGAACCTTATTTTCTTCTTGCTGCCCGCCACTTGCTTGTAAGATGGAAGGAACTGCGCAGCACAGAAGAAAGGTGCTGATGGCAAGTGGCGACTAGCAGTTATGTGCATATTAGGCAGAACACAGACAGTAGGAATGGATAGTGTAAGGCATGAGTGGAGTGGAAGTCAATAGAGTAGGGGTTGTAAGAGAGATGGAGAGGCGAGACAGGTGAACAGGGAAAGCGTAGGGCGATCCAAGGATAGTGAGGTAGCGATCATCTGATGAAAACAAGGGCTGTACCTATGGAATTGCCACCGGGAGACTTGGGCGCAGGATACAGCCGATATATGGCTTACCCTGCTCCTGCACAAGCGGCCGTGGACCCATCACAGCCACAAAGCCAGTCATCAGGGACACTAACCGGCCAGGCTTACACTGCAATCCCAAGGGGTCTCACGCTCACCTTCTCTCTTTTTAGCTTTCCTTCTCTCTCTTTCATCTCCTTCCCTCTCTTTCCCAGGATAGACTGGGGGACATCTGATTCAAAGCATCGCTGCAGAAGTGTTTTGAGTGCCTAGACGTCAGCAGATTTCCCCCTGGTTCTATCTTTCTACAGGTTCCTCTACTATGCCATACACTCTATAATCTATGCCTATATAAGCTTTGTACTTACCGCAGGTATCTACTGTATGCATCGGCAGAGAGTGAGTGAGTGTATATATATATATATATACAGTGGTGTGAAAAACTATTTGCCCCCTTCCTGATTTCTTATTCTTTTGCATGTTTGTCACACTTAAATGTTTCTGCTCATCAAAAACCGTTAACTATTAGTCAAAGATAACATAATTGCACACAAATTGCAGTTTTAAATGATGGTTTTTATTATTTAGTGAGAAAAAAACCTCAAAACCTACATGGCCCTGTGTGAAAAAGAAATTGCCCCCCTGAACCTAATAACTGGTTGGGCCACCCTTAGCAGCAATAACTGCAATCAAGTATTTGCGATAACTTGCAACGAGTCTTTTACAGCGCTCTGGAGGAATTCTGGCCCACTCATCTTTGCAGAATTGTTGTAATTCAGCTTTATTTGAGGGTTTTCTAGCATGAACCGCCTTTTTAATGTCAGGCCACAACATCTCAATAGGATTCAGGTCAGGACTTTGACTAGGCCTCTCCAAAGTCTTCATTTTGTTTTTCTTCAGCCATTCAGAGGTGAATTTGCTGGTGTGTTTTGGGTCATTGTCCTGCTGCAGCACCCAAGATCGCTTCAGCTTGAGTTGACGAACAGATGGCCAGACATTCTCCTTCAGGATTTTTTGGCAGACAGTAGAATTCATGGTTCCATCTATCACAGCATGCCTTCCAGGTCCTAAAGCAGCAAAACAACCCCAGACCATCACACTACCACCTCCATATTTTACTGTTGGTATGATGTTCTTCTGCTGAAATGCTGTGTTACTTCTACGCCAGATGTAACGGGACACGCACCTTCCAAAAAGTTCAACTTTTGTCTCGTCGGCCCACAAGGTATTTTCCCAAAAGTCTTGGCAATCATTGAGATGTTTTTTTAGCAAAATTGAGACGAGCCTTAATGTTCTTTTTGCTTAAAAGTGGTTTGCGCCTTGAATATCTTCCATGCAGGCCGTTTTTGCCCAGTCTCTTTCTTATGGTGGAGTCGTGAACACTGACCTTAATTGAGGCAAGTGAGGCCTGCAGTTCTTTAGATGTTGTCCTGGGGTCTTTTGTGGCCTCTCGGATGAGTTTTCTCTGCGCTCTTGGGGTAATTTTGGTCGGCCGGCCACTCCTGGGTAGGTTCATCACTGTTCCATGTGTTTGCCATTTGTGGATAATGGCTCTCACTGTGGTTCGCTGGAGTCCCAAAGCTTTAGAAATGGCTTTATAACCTTTACCATACTGATAGATTTCAATTACAGTACTTTTGTTCTCATTTGTTCCTGAATTTCTTTGGATCTTGGCATGATGTCTAGCTTTTGAGGTGCTTTTGGTCTACTTCTCTGTGTCAGATAGCTCCTATTTAAGTGATTTCTTGATTGAAACAGGTGTGGCGGTAATCAGGCCTGGGGGTGACTACAGAAATTGAACTCAGGTGTAATAAACCACCTTTAAGTTATTTTTTAACAAGGGGGGCAATCACTTTTTCACACAGGGCCATGTAGATTTGGAGTTTTTTTTCCTCACTAAATAATAAAAACCATCATTTAAAACTGCATTCTGTGTTCAATTAGGTTATCTTTGACTAATAGTTAACGGTTTTTGATGAGCAGAAACATTTAAGTGTGACAAACATGCAAAAGAATAAGAAATCAGGAAGGGGGCAAATAGTTTTTCACACCACTGTGTGTGTGTGTGTGTGTGTGTGTGTGTGTGTGTGTGTGTATATATAGTGGGCAGCGAACGTTTGGGACCGTGTTAATCATTATGATTTTCCTGGATAAATCATTGGTTGTTACAATAAAAAATGTCAGTTAAATATATCATATAGGAGACACACAGTGATATTTGAGAAGTGAAATGAAGTTGATTGGAGTTACAGAAAGTGCAATAATTGTTTAAACAAAATTAGCCAGGTGCAGAAATTTGGGCACCACAAAAAATAAATGAAATCGATACTTAGTAGATCCTCCTGTTGCAGAAATTACAGACTCTAAACACTTCTTGTAGGTTCCAATGAGAGTCTGGATTCTGGTTGAAGGTATTTTGGACCATTCCTCTTTACAAAACATCTCTAGTTTATTCAGGTTTGATGGCTTCTGAGCATGGACAGCTCTTTTTAACTCATACCACAGATTTTCAATTATATCCAGGTCTGGAGACTGAGATGGCCATTACAGAACGTAGTACTTGTTCCTCTGCATGAATGCCTTAGTGGATTTTGAGCAGTGTTTAGGGTCGTTGTCTTGTTGAAAGATCCAACCTCGGTGCAGCTTCAGCTTTGTCACGGATTCCTGGACATTGGTCTCCAGAATCTGCTGATACTGAGTGGAATCCATGCATCCCTCAACTTTGACAAGATTCCCAGTCCCTGCACTGGCCACACAGCCCCACAGCATGATGGAACCACCACATTTTAATGTAGGTAGCAGGTGTTTTTTGTGGAATGCTGTTCTTTTTCCTCCATGCATAATGCCCCTTGTTATGCCCAAATAACTCAATTTTACTTTCATAAGTTCATAGCACCTTATTCCAAAATGAAGCTGGCTTGTCCAAATGTGCTTTAGCATACCTCGAGCTGCTCTGTTTGTGCTGTGGGTGGAAAAAAGGCTTCCTCTGCATCACTCTCGCATACAGCACCTCCATGCACAGTGACTCCATCTGCAGCAAGATGATGTTGTAGGTCTTTGGTGCTGGTCTTTGGGTTGACTCTGACTGTTCTCACCATTCATCGCTTCTGTCTGAGATTTTTCTTGGTCTGCCACTTCGAGCCTTAACTTGAACTGAGCCTGTGGTCTTCCATTTTCTCAATGTTCCTAACTGTGGAAACAGACAGCTGAAATCTGAGACAGCTTTCTGTATCCTTCCCCTAAACCATGACGGTGAACAATCTTTGTCTTCAGGTAATTTGCGAGTTGTTTAGAGACCCCCATGTTGCCACTCTTCAGAGAAAATTAAAAGAGGAGGGAAACTTACAATTGACCCCCTTAAATACTCTCTCATAATTGGATTCACCTGTGTATGTAGGTCAGGGGTCACTGAGCTTACCAAGCCAATTTGAGTTCCAAATATTAGTTTGAAAGGTTTTGGAATCAATAAAATGACAACAGTGCCCAAATTTATGCACCTGCCTAATTTTATTTAAACAATTATTGCGCACTTTCTGTAAATCCAATAAACTTAATTTCATTTCTCAAATATCACTGTGTGTGTCTTCTGTATGATATATTTAACTTTTTTTTTTATCGTAACAACCAACGATTTATACAGGAAAGTCATGATTAACAAGGTTGCCCAAACGTTCGCATGCCACTGTATATCTATTGTACCTACTGTATACTCAATGTATTATTCTGTTATTGTACCATCACTGAACCGGTTTGTGCCAAAATCAATTTCGGGTACAACTTACGTGGTACTTGGCGAAATAAATTATATATTTTTTTTAATAATTGTATTACTACTATATTACATTAAAGTTGAAAGAAACTTTACTTTCTTTACACTCTCTGGTTGTATGATTCTTTCCGGATTTTAGGGTCATTCGATTTTAGACCCTAAAATTCAGAAATAAAAATCATACCGCTGAGAAATCTGCATTAGCTCCTGCACATTACTCACCTTCCTTGGATTCAGCGCTGCAATTCTTCCTCCTGTACTTCAGGTGGAGCTCTACCCCTATGGTGAGATCACCATCTGTTGTCACATGATAAACAGCGATCTCACCCAAGGGATTGAGAGCCTTCAAAGACCGGAAGATGATCGGCAGCAAGCATCCAGATCCCGAGGGAGGGGAATTACAATCACTGCTCTGCTGCAGGCTCTGCCTATACTTCCCAGCAGCTACCCCGACCCTGGCTCAGGATTACTGTTCCCAGAATTTTCTTTTTTCGGGAATACCACCAAGGAGGTTAACTTACTTTTACTGCAACATTAAGAGCAAAGGACAAACAAATTTCATGTGTGCACATAAAGAAAAAGTATTGAGTGGCATATGCTAAACATACCTGTATTATGGATTGTAGCAAGTCTCAAGTTGTCTCTATAATCAGCTGACTGATAAAAGAAAGCAGAACCCTATAGGCAACAAAACAAAATATACCAAAAAACTAAACAATACAAAACTGTATAGGTAACCTTCCTTTTGTCAAACTAGATTCTTTATGCAGGTGTAGATTACTGAGCGACAGAGAACATATCAGTCTTATCAGTCCAATTACTTGGAACATCCATAGGGTGTCATGCATAGTATGGTGTATAAAGTCCATCAATATACTGTAAATTCCTCTAATTATTAAATATTTGCTCAAAGGGGATGGTGGATTGCTATAGCTCATGCTTGTGCATATGAAGTAACCCACTCCTCCGACCCCAACAGAAAGCTCTGTTGGTGGCACGCACTTCATAGGTGCCTTCTGCAAATGCTCCAAACTTGGCGCATAAATAATGCACAGCTGGTCTGGTAGTTGATACCCAGTTGCAGTTTATATAGGAAGGCATACTATTCAGGGGCACCAATTTCCTCTTTTCTTTGTTTTTGAGAAAGTCTACCCACTTAAATATGGATAGGGACTCCTCTTAGCTCAGAGGTAAATAGACCTGTAGTGAATATGACAAGTGCTGCCTTTTGCCAGGAGAGATGAAACTTAGAAAGTATATCGTATAGACATCTGCTCTAGGATATTTATTTGATGTCAGTCAATTTAAGCATATTACTAGGTTGGATTATAAGCTACTGCTTACGGTATTTATACATCATTGTGACTACACTTAGAAGATTACAGGTCACCTGCTTTTGATGCAATATGTTAACAACACGATTGATATTCTTTGCATTGGACATGGTTTTTGCTACTTATGTTGACATGGATGTACTAGTAGTGTGGTCTTGTATGGTGTTTACTTCAATAAAAATTTTATTGGAAAAAAAAAATTTGAAATTACATTTGTGCTTACGAAAACATAATACACCCTCTTCCATAAACTTCACTTTTCATTAGTTGTATGGATTTATTTTTGTAAAAATGTTAAACAAATATACAGTATATTGTTTTATATATACAATATAGAATTCTATATATTACACACACATATACTTGTTTGTTTATCTTCCAAGTCAAAGGACCAGGCCTTGGATCACTATGGTCAGGAATGGTGGTTTAATGTGGAGGGAGCAAAATGGCACCATTGTCTGTACTGGTTCACATAGAATGGGAGGGATCTACTGCACATGGCGGGAACTCCAAAATAATCAGGCCTACTGATGTAAATCCATCCATATCTACCATGTATACAACTTGAGGGATACAAGGCATTTAATTTACCACTTCAGGACTGAGTACAGTTAAAACTACACTGCACTTGTGGCTGCTTAATCCTGACGCAGCATTGTTTTAACACCACCGTCTCCCGTGCACGGGATGCGGTTATGCATCCGTGTGGGCACAAAACTCAGCTGTCTAAAGACATCGGTCAAGAGCCAACGCAGCATCTCCCTCGCGCACGCATCTCTGCTTGAATGACAGAGCTAGAAGACTGTTACACGGCGAAACCGCCGTCTGTTTACATTGTACAGCGCAGCAATCTATAGCAGCGCTGTACTGGGGACATCCGTGTCACTTGGCTATCCCCTAAAATAGACTTAGGAGCAATCGGCTCTCATAGGCTCATGCCTATGACAGCCGATCGCTGTCATTGGCTGGCGGGGGGAAAAAATAAATACAAAAACAATAGTTACTCACCGGGTAACGTTCTTTCTAGTGATCCTCTAGGACAAGACTCCGAGATATCCATGCCCCTTCCAGGAAATATTTCAATCCCTCCCCTATAATAGAAAGGCCATGAGAATCTCCCCTCAGTCTTAAATAATAACTGTCTAGAACTCTTCCTTTCACTCATTTATACTATGAACCACTCCATACAACTTACAGAATAATTCAACTATACCCAAATCGGGTGGGACTCTTGTCCCAGAGGATCACTAGAAAGAACGTTACCCGGTGAGTAACTATTGTTTTATCCAGTAATCCTCTGGGACAAGACTCCGAGATAAGCAAGCATGAAACCTCAGGGTGGGTAGCAGCCTTCAAGACCTTACGACCAAAGGCCTGTTGTTGTTCCGATAACACATCCAATTTATAATGTTTAACAAATGTGTTAAAACTTGACCACGTAGCGGCTTTGCAAATTTGCTCCGGGGTAGCCCCTGAATTATGTGCCCAGGATGCACTGCTCTGGTTGAATGTGTCGTAAAGGACAACGGAAGTTCCAAGTTTAATGAAGAATAAGAAATATTAATTGCTTTCTTAATCCATCTAGAAATAGTAGATTTGGATGCTGCGCAACCTTTATTTTTCCCCCCACATAAAACAACCAAAGAATCAGACCTCCTAAATTCTGACGTAACTCTGTGTAAAATACACCTTCTGACCGACTAAGTACAGATCTTTATCCTTTTTCCCCCACTAAAGGAAGGGATAACAATAGATTGGGACCTATGGTATTTGGATACCACCTTAGTAAGAAACCCTGGATCCGTTTGCAACACTAACCTGTCCCCTAAATCCTGAAAATATGCAGGCTTACAGGATAACGCCTGTATCTCACTGACCCTCCTAGCTGTAGATATGGCAGTGAGGAACACAGTTTTAATTGTGACATGCAACAAATCACACTGATCCAATGGTTCAAATGGGGCCCCGGATAACCCTTTTAGACGGCAAATCCCAAGGGGACACATTAGGTGCTTTAATTGGTACCTATCTACTGATAGCTTTAAAAAAAATCTTACCACTAAATCCTCTGCAGCTAATTTTTTACCTGTCATGGCTGCCAAGGCTGATACCTGCACTTTTAATGTGCTAACCGATAATCCTTTTTCCCAACCTTCCTGCAAAAATTCCAATAATGCTGGAATAGAAAAAGAATTATAAGAGGAAGAATCTAACCAATGAAAAAACGTTTTCCAATACTTAATGTACATACTTCTGGTAGAATCCTTTCTGCTTTCAATAAAGTTTGAATAACTTTACTAGAAAGCCCCTTGCTCTTAAAGAGACTCCGTAACAAAAATTGCATCCTGTTTTTTATCATCCTACAAGTTCCAAAAGCTATTCTAATGTGTTGTGGCTTACTTCAGCACTTTCTGCTATCACTATCTCTGTAATAAATCAATGTATCTTTCCCCTGTCAGACTTGTCGGCCTGTGTCTGGAAGGCTGCCAAGTTCTTCAGTGTTGTGGTTCTGCTATGAACTCCCACTTCCTGGCCCCTCTCTGCACACTGCCTGTGTATTTAGATTAGAGCAGCTGCTCTCTTCTCTTTTACAAGCTGGATAAATCGTCCTCTGAGCTGGCTGGGCTTTCACATACTGAGGAATTACAGACAAGGGCAAAGCTGTTTGCAGGAGAAAAACAAGCAGCCTGAAATTTTTAGTGCATGAGAGATGCAGGGGGGAAAGAAACACACAATGATCTCTTGAGATACAAAAGGAAGGGTGTATACAGCCTGCTTGTGGATGGATGTATTTTCTATGTGTGGACCTACTGTACCTCAACCTACTTCCTGTTTTGGTGGCCATTTTGTTTGTTTACAAACCAACTTTTTAAAACTGTTTTTAACCACTTTTAATGCGGCGAAATTGTGACAGAGGGTAATAGGAGATGTCCCCTAACGCACTGGTATGTTTACTTTTGTGCGATTTTAACAATACAGATTCTCTTTAAGCCATACTACCTCAGGATCCAGGCTGCTAGTTTTAACTTTTCCACCTCCGGATGCCAAAGCTTCCCCTGGAACAGTAGATCTTTCCTGTATGGTAACTTTAGAGGAGGCTCCACAGAAAGCTTTTTTTAGAATTGGGAACCAACTTCTTTTTGGCCAAACTGGCGCAATCAGAATTAATGGGGCTTTTATTTCCTTCCATTTCTTGATGACTAATGGGATGAGAGGCAGAGGAGGGAATGCAAACGCCAAAGGAAAGTTCCATATTTGTGACAACGCATTTATCCCCCAAGAATCGTCCCTTGGATTTATTGAGCAAAAAATTGGCAGAAGAGCATTCTGCTTTGTCGCAAAAAGATCGATTGAGGGAACCCCCAAACCTCTGAAATCAGAGCAAAAACTTCTCTGTTTAGGGACCATTCTCCTGGAAGAACAGCATTCCTGCTTAACTTGTCCGCGTCTAAGTTCTGAAGACCCTTCAGATGAAAAGCCTTCAGAGATAGTACGTTTTCTTGGGCCCAAGCACAGATTTCCTCTGGCTCCTTTTGCAACCATTCCGACCTCGTGCCCCCTTGTTTGTTTATGTATGCCACAGTCGTGGAATTGTCCGATCTCACCATAACATGTTTGTTTTTTTACAAACTTTTGTGCCTGAATGAGGGCAATTTTTACTGCCCTCAATTCTCTCTGATTGGACGAAAATCTCTTCTCTTCCTGACTCCACTGTCCCTGAAAGGCTTGATGCTCCACATGTGCAGCCCACCCCCAAGAACTGGCATCTGTTGTGATAGTTACTTCTCTCGGGAATATCCATAAATTCCCGTGACAGATTTCCCTTGTTTAGCCACCAGTTTAAATCCCTGATTACTGTCCCTCCCGGGACGCATCACTTCCTGATCCAAGTTCCGCTGAGATCTGTCCCAGCTCTTTAATAGAAAGGACTGAAGCAGTCTTTGGTGTGCTAAGGCCCACTGCACAGCTGGAGCCGTGGAAGACATAAGTCCCAGAGTTCTCATTATCACTCTCAAGGAAATTTTTGGGTTCTGTTGCAGACAGGTTATTTCGTTCATAACCTTGTCTATTTTCTCTTGTGGCAAGAACATTTTTTGAACTGAGGTGTCTACTATCATCCCTAGAAATTTTAAAGTTTGGGTTGGTATCAAAACAGATTTGTCTCGATTTACCAACCACCCCAGATCTGCCAGGTGTCTCAAAGAAGTCTCTAGTTGTGCCTTCAAAAGCTCCACTGAATCGGCAAAAATCAAAATATCGTTGAGATAAAAAAATCACCTGGATAGCATGCTCCCGAAGAGGAACTAAAGGCTCTGCCATAATTTTTGTAAAAATGCAAGGAGCTGAACTGATCCCGAAGGGAAGGCAAGTGAATTGGTAGTGACACAGAGTGCCTTCTAGAGATACGGCAAATCTGAGGTATTTCTGTGAATATGGGTGAATGGGAACATGCCAAAACGCATCTTGCAGATCCAAGTTGATCATGAACGAATCTGCCTCCAACAGATTTCTGATAGAATGAATCGATTCCATCCTGAATCGTTTGTACTTGACCAACGGATTCAGTTTCTTTAGGTTGAGAATTAACTGGAATTTCCCCGATGGTTTCTTTACCAGAAACACGGAAGAGTAAAACCCCCTTCCCTGTTCCGACCGAACAACTGGAATAATCACATTCTGATCTACCATGTCTTTCAGTATCAGAGATAATTCTTGCGACATTGTCGCAACCTCCGGACTTTTTGCTATCATAAATCTGTTGGGAGGAACAGAATGAAACTCTATTCGATAACCCATTTCCACAATTGAGCAAATGTATGGGCTGGCGACTGAATTTCTCCAAACCTCGCTGAATTTCTTCAGTCATCCCCCCACTTGATGGTCATTGGGATTTTTTATTGTCCTGGGGTTTGATAAGAAAACCCCCCTTACCATTTTTGTTAAAGGACCATCCCTTCTTTTTAGTTTGTCCTTTACGCTGATTACGTGGCCTATTGAAAGGACGTTTGCTAGGTTGTGTAACCTTTTTCTTTGGAAAACCTTTTTACTAGAAGTCCTTTCCAAAGTAGCATCCAATTCAGGTCCAAATAATAGATTACCTGTAAAGGGAACTGAACATAACCTGGATTTTGAAGTGATACTCCCTTCCCAGGTTTTGAGCCAAACTGACCTTCTAGTAACATTAGCTAACCCAGCAGCCCTAGCCGTATATTTAATGCCTTCTGCTGATGCATCTGCCAGGTAGCTGGTACCTTTAAAAAGTAATTCTAAAGCTTCCAGAAGTTCTTCTTTAGAAGCCCCTTCCTGAATTTTAGTTTTAAATTGATCCAACCATAACAACATGGTCCTAGATACACAAGTAGAAGCTATAGTCGGCCTAAAGATAGCTGAAATAGCTTCCCATGTACGTTTTGAAAAGGCATCTGTTTTCCAATCTAACGGATCTTTTAAAGAACCCAGATCTTCAAAAGCCAATTCTCCCTCTTTTACCATTCGAGAGAAAGGCGTATCAAGTTTAGGACATTTACCCCATACATTAACCTCTTCTTCATTAAATGGAAACCTCCTCTTTATTCCTTTAGAAAAAATAAGTTTTTTATCAGGTTCGCTCCACTCCTTCAGGATAGACTGACAAATAGACTTATGAAATGGAAAAACAATGTCTTGCCAACCTTCATTAAGTTTATCATGAGGAGTTAACGAATCCGAATTCCCTTTATCAATTTGTAAGGTATCTATAATTGCATCAATAAGGCCCTCTGTGTCCTCAATTTAGACGGGGTCTCTTTAAATTCTTCTGCACTATCCTGGGAATCTGAACCCACCTCCCCCTCTGAAGTAGAAGAAACTGCTGCTACAGAAGGCTCTGGTTTATTAGAATGTGCCTTAGTTTCAGCCAAAGAAGATTTAAACTGTTTAATAGTATCTGCCATCTCGTCTAAATTCTCTTATAGTATCCTTTACAGAGAGACCATCTTCTGCCAAAACCTTCTTTGAGCAGGGTTTGCAAAGCGTCTTTTCCCATTCAGTTGGTAAGCGTGCATTGCATACTGGGCACTTTTTCTTAGATCCATCTTTTGCCTGAAAAACATGATCCAAATAACCCCCCATTAGAAAGGGAAAAGGTCGCCCAGATACTACTAAGTATTTGCTATCAGCCGTAAAATACCTTAGATGGACCAGCAACTTCCTCCCCCGGAGCCACAGATATTGCGACTGTCCTGTTCGCTCACCAGTGCAGTGTGAGAGGACGCCGGCGCGTCCCACCACCTCCCTTATGCCAAACTCCGCCCCAGCTTCCGCCGGAAGTGACGTCAGCGGCTATTAAACTTCCCCACAACATACCTGGTGGATCTTTTGTTCCACTGACGCTTGTCTCCAGCTGCGTGCGAGACAGCCCAGCTGCCACCTCCAACCAGGACAGAGGGATCGAGGACACCTTCTCGTTTTCTCCCTTCTCCCTAAGGGAGCAAACATGAGGCAAGGTAAGAAACCTTGATGCTGCCAGACTGACCAACTCAGTCTCGGCCCCCTACAAGGTTCCCCAGGCCCTACCTACCACAGACCTGGTTCACCTGAGGGAAAGAAACATCCTTCTCACGCAGGAAATATATCATACTGAGGGGAGGGATTTAAATATTTCCTGGAAGGGGCGTGGATATCTCGGAGTCTTGTCCCAGAGGATCACTGGATAAATTAATATTTAAAATAAATAAACAAAGCCCTGCACCACTGAGCAGAGCCCACCAACAGAAAGCTCTGTTGTTGGGCAGAAAAGTGGGGGGAGGGGAAGAATCACTTGAACCACTTGTGTGCCGAGTTGTGCAGCCCTGCAGCGAGCCCTTAAAGCTGCAGTGGCCTAAACTGTAAAAAAAATAGCCTGGGCACTGGGGGGGTTGTGGTTGGGGAGTGGTGGTGGTGGTGTAAGCCTATAGTCCTGAGGTGGTTAAACAGTACCAGTTGCCTGGCAGTCCTGCTGATCTATTTGGCTACAGTAGTGTCTGAATCAACAGAAAAACTATGCAGCAAGTTGTCCTTTAAAGAGACTCTAAAGAAAAAAAAAAAAAACCCTCTGGGAGATACTTACCTCAGGAAGGCGAAGGCTCAGGGTCCCAATGAAGCTTCCCCCCGACCTCTGAAGATAGCAGGAATCCAGCGCTGGTTCCCCCGAATAGCGAGGATTTACCTCTCCGGGATCCAGCACAGGCGTAGTAGCGGCTCTTTGTTCGGGCTAGGCAGAAATAGCCGAGCCTGATCATATCTGTTCTACTGCGCAGGCGCAAAGGACTTGTTCCTGCACAGTAGAGCGGATACGGTTGGGTTCAGCCATTTCCGCCTTTCCGGAAGAGCCGCTAGAGCGCCTGCGCAGGATCGCGGTAGGTATTTACCTCGCCGCACTTCAGGGGGACACAGCGCTGGATTGCCAGGACAACGGAGGAAGCCTCGTAAGGATCCAGAGGCTTCCCCCTCCCTAGGTAAGTATCCCCCAGAGGGGTTTTTATTCATTACAGATCCTCTAAGGGGTTAGGGCATGTTAGCCCGCAATGAGTTAACCTTAAAAAAACAAAAACAGACAACAGGAGCCATACTGGTGTAGTATGTTTGGATAATGGAAGAAATTTATATGAAAATGAAAGTACTCACAAAATAAGGTTGCAAACGGCAACCAACCAATAAGGCCTGTGTAGGTCTCTCTGTGCTTGATGGTTGCTCTCCATAAAAGTTCTAGACACTAGGTGCTGACAAGAAGCCATCCTCCGAGGGAGGGTATACAATACAACACGAGAAAAGAGGCGCCTTGGTTAAACATTCAAAAATTGTCACTTTAATATTTGTAAGCACTGAAATTTGGCCTGAGGAAGTGATCAAATGTGCTCACAAAATGCGTTGCCATAGTGCACATACGTGTTTTAATTTTTCCACAACTAGTGTCACCTCTGAGGTAAGCCTCCTCTTCATTTTCAATTTTATTGTTTTTAAAGTGTTTTATTTTACCCGTGCACCACTTTTCTCCTGTTATACTGTATTACTTTAAGGATTTAAAGAGACACTGAAGCGAAAAAAAAAATGATATAATGAATTGGTTGTGTACTATGAATAATTACTAGAAGATTAGCAGCAAAGAAAATATTCTCATACTTTTATTTTCAGGTATATAGTGTTTTTTCTAACATTGCATTATTCTATAATATGTGCAGATTACACAACACTCAGCATTGAAAATGATTCTTTCAGAGCAGTCTGTGAAGTAATGACATCTCCTCTGGCAGAGGAAAAGTAAATAGTCCAGGAACAGTTGAGATAATAAAAGTCAGATAACAGCCCTCTCCACGACTAAAGGTGCCCATACACTCGTCAGATTGGCAGCAGATAGATAAGAAATGCATCTGATGATCTATCTGATGCGTTTTTAGAACATTTTTTACCAGGATAGAATTCCAATAGATTTCAGTTTGAAATCTATTGGAATTCTATCTGATGGCATTTTTTTGCCATCAGATTTCCATTAAGGCCAATGCAAACTGATAAGCAATCTCATCAGATCGACCTAAATTTTCCATCCTGCCAGCTCGATGGAAATCCATCGAAATCGATCGAAATCGGCCATCGATCGGTCGATTGGCCAACGATTTGCAAACGATCAATCGATCGGTCGGCCAGAAAATCGGCTGAGTGTATGGGCCCCTTAACTTAGTCGGAGAGCTTAATGGCTTGTTTGCATAGAGATAACAACTGGAGTTTCTCAACTCTTCCTGTACTGGAAACAATTAGACTGATGTATCTGATCTAAAGGTGCCCATACACTCGTCAGATTGGCAGCAGATAGATAAGAAATGCATCTGATGATCTATCTGATGCGTTTTTAGAACATTTTTTACCAGGATAGAATTCCAATAGATTTCAGTTGGAAATCTATTGAAATTCGATCTGATGGCATTTTTTTACCATCAGATTTCCATTAAGGCCAATGCAAACTGATAAGCAATCTCATCAGATCGACCTAAATTTTCCACCCTGCCAGTTCGATGGAAATCCATCGAAATCGGCCATCGATCGGTCGATTGGCCAACCGATTTGCAATCTATCTATCGATCGATCAATCGGGATCGATCGGTCGGCCAGAAAATCGGCTGAGTGTATGGGCCCCTTTAATGTTTTATTTCTTAGCTGTACTACACATACAAATCATAATATCATAATTTTTTTTTCGCTTCAGTGTCTCTTTAATTAATGCAAATTTGTAGATACCACTTTTTTCATCCTTCCATTGCCAAACACCCATAAAATATGTATGCTGAGAAATGGAGAATAAAATACAGAACACAGTAGCCACTAGGGACAGTCATTAAGATGCAAATATATTTTGTATGCAGATTTATTCAGCTTGAAAATGGAAAGGGACCAGTCAAATCCTGTCAAGGTGGTATTTGATGGGTCCATTTTCAGGCTGCATAAACTCAGAATTATATGCATTTTATTGACCATACCTAGTAGCAGCACATCCCCCCTTATCTTCTGTTGGGCAGATAATTAAAATTTCTGCAGTATCTGCAGGTAATGTCCTCCCACAATGTGCAAGATTGACCAGGTCCTTGTAGTCTGGATGGGCTTTTATAATACAATGCAGGGTATTCCTGCGCTGTCACCATCAGGCCCTTCCACACTGAACTAGGTGGCAGTCTCCATGTCTGCTGCCATGTGCTGCTTTACTCGCCTTGTTGTCTCTAAGGGGGCATGGACCAGGGAGAGTTTATATAGAGCCCAGCAAGAAGTTGTCAATCATGTTGAAATTACATTGAAAAACTTAAGGCAACAGGATGGGGCCATTGGTATATGGAGTTTATGCGGCATCCAAAAGTATCATGCAGGACGGACACTGCATTCTGCTACTGCAGTGGAGACAGCAGATGCATTGAAAATGAACAAGTCTGAATGGGTCCAACAGGTAATATTAGATCCATCAACATGCCAGTTTTATCGATTGCTGAAAACAGTAAAATTTTGTGTGAAGTGTGAAACCAGCCTTAGTGTGATGTTCCCATATAAAACTCATAACTGTAAGTTTGCGAAACCAGCGTTTTTAATTTATATTTAACAGCAATTGGTAGTTTGGCTTTCAGCTTCTGTATGTGTGTGTGGAGTGTATTTGTAGAGTATGTGCCTTTAATTGGCTAATCAAAACTCCACGCAGCCCTACATAATGCAAGATGCTATTTGCCTTAAGAAAGCTTACCATTTCACTTATATTGCCTCCATACTCTGCCTGCATTAATCTGTGAGCGGTCTACCGTTACCAAACCCATCCACTTGAGTCCAAATTAAAGCCCTCCAGTCCTTTGCCACTCCTGATAGTGCAAGCCTATGTTGCAGTTTAGAGCTCTTAAGGGTTGGTTCACACGGACGTCTGCCCAGCTTTCGGTAGCGTCGCGTTTGGGCTGTCAATTGCTGTCGGCGGTTTTCATCCCCACAGGTGGACATTAACCATCCCAGGACGCTACATGTAGCGTTCAGGGTCACCTCAAACGCCAGTGAAAATCAGGATTGGAACACCTCGTTTGCGCAAATGCCTGTAAAAGCTCGGTACAAACTCTCCCATTCACTTGAATGGAAGTGTTTAACACCAAGTCCTGAACGCCGGTGGTAAACGCGGGACAGACGTCCGTGTGAAACAGCCCTAATTCTTTCCAGGTTGATGTGAAGAAAACCAGGGGCCACTTAGATTGCTGAGCTCATAATTCCTTGTGGGATGCTCTGGTAAATTTTAAGGGGCCACTTGGATGCCACGCCATTGAACCTATGTCACCTGCCAGCACTAAGAATCCTGACAGTGGAGATTGGTCAATGAGGGAAATAATCCTGAGCTGATGCAGGAGTATGGAAATTCTGCATGCAGATTCATGCAGCTTGAAAACTAACCAATTGAATCCCTTTCTGACAGCATTTTTCTCTGCTAACTGGGGATAAAACTATTTTTCTACTAGAAATATTAAGTGAAACTAAACTGAAGCTGAAATAAAATAAAACCAATAATAGTAAAATATTTTAATAATTAAAGGCCACATATTTACTTTTATAACACTATAATTATGCAATGCTTACATCTTTCCATTTAAAAATAAACAAACGTTACTACATCTAAAATAAATATCAACGTACATTAACAAAAGTGCTCATGATAATTGGCTCTGGTGGATGGCTTCTTCTGCAATGACCTGCAATCTGTTTTTCTTAAGAAAAAAACAAAACAAAAACAAAAAACAGAACAGAACAAAGACTCCCATCCTCCATGAACAATAAAACAAATATTGAAATTGTTCATCTGACGTTAAATACTCTTTAAAGCATATCCAGCAGAATTCAAGCAGAAATATCTGTTTAAAAGAGAGCAGAAATATAGGGATACCATTAAAGACAAAACAATACAATTAACTTGCAGCAAGCTCTGAATTTTACCATCTGCACAGAATAAACAGGCACAAGGTCAGCATTATAAACATCAATAAAGGGCTATACATTATACAAATCAGTAGCAATCACTTGACCTCCATTATGTTGCTGCAACTATTTACTTCAAGTTTTTATAACCAATTACTCTAGGTAATCTGGGAGGGGGGTGTCCAACACTGGTTGCTTGTGCTTGTTTTTTAACTGGCAAGCGACTTAAGCCCACGGTTCCCCTCCAAATGTTCCATCTAATCATAGCCATCATCCATCATTTTCTGTTAAGGTGCGTACACACGCACTGCGGCAATAAACGACGGGTCCGTCAGACCCTCCCGCTGGGCGGGCGTTCCAGCGACAGTAGTGCGTGTGTACAGTTTGTCAGGCAGACTGATAAGGCTGTTTCTGAATGATCCGCTCAGCGGGAGGGTCTGACGGACCAGTCGTTCATTGCCGTAGTGCGTGTGCACGCACCTTAAAAAACAGACTGAAGCAAAATTTAAAATAAAAAAACAGATACTTACCTAAGGAAGGTACCTAAGTTCATCAAGATGGCGCCGGATGCGGACGCCACGGCCACAGGGCTCCGGCCTCTTTTCTTTCTTTTTCTCTAATCCCCCCCAATTGCTCTCACCAACATCCTCCATCCTCCTGGGTGAGATGCGGGGGCCACGGGAGTGCATCGCAGGCTGCAATCAGTTGTTCGGTCTGCTCTGCCGCGAGGAGACCGTCCACTGTAGTGGAGAGGACAGGACGAGCACCTTGGGGAAGCCCGGAGCAGCATGCGCTCACAGGCATGTGTATCGGGTCTCTCTGCTCTCCGCAGAGCCGCAGGTCCGCCGGAACACCGCTCTCTGCATGCACGGGGGACTGCCAGGGCGTCGGAGCATCGCAAAAACAGATCAGCTGGGCTGCATCCACCGCCACCCACGTGGAGCGATCGCGGGGCCCAGGCGCTGGGCTGCACTGCTTCGCCCTGTCTCGGGCAGGGAACTCGGCGTCATCGTCCGCCGCCGCTGCTGCCGGGGAGCCACCTCGGGCACACACGGGATGCTTCCCTCGTCTGACCGGGCTGCAAGGAGAGCCGCCGTTTGCAGGGCAGATCACAACAATCGCTTGTCGGGCTGCCCTGCCCAGGTTAGCCTGATAGCATTGCTGCTCCCCCACGCCAAACCACCATCTCTGCTGTAAGCCTGACCATCCACCGCTGAACTTGCTGGGGTCCTCCTGGCCCCTCAGCTGCCTGCCCCTGCTCCACCAATTGGCCAAGATGCACAGCCCATGGCAGCCACCAAGCTACATTGCACAGCCCTGTGCGGCCACCACCTCCAACTCACAGCCCTGTGCGACCACCATATCTGCTCCCTGAGAAGCCTGGCCATCCACTGCTGAACTTGCTGGGGTTTTCCTGGCCCCTGGGCTGCTTGTCCCTGCTCCACCAATTGACCCAGCTGCAAAGCCCCAGGCAGCCACCAGCTCCATTGCACAGCCTTGTTCGGCCACTAACTACATCGCACAGCCCTGAGCGGCCATCAGCTCCATTGCACAGCCCTGTGCAGCCACCAGATGCCGCGGATCCATCACTGCTGCAAGCCAGCCAGCCAAACGGGACACGAATGGGCCAAACCGCAATCCTGAGGGGACTTTCACTGTTCTTTCACTTTTTCTCTCTATCTTTCCCTTTATCCTTTTCCTCTCTCCTCGCTCTCTCTTTCCCAGGATGGACTGGAAGGGTATCTGATTCAATTTATCGCTGAAGAAGCGTTTTGAGTGCCTAAGATGGCAGCGGATTTACCACCTGGTCCTTTCTCCTGGGCCCATCTTCTACAGTACCTTCTACTTATGCCTTATATTCTATGCTCTGTATATGCTATGATCTGTATATGCATTGTACTTACTGTATGTATCTAATGATGTATCTGTATGCACTGTACATATCTACTGTACCATCACCGACCCTGTTGTGCCAAAAGCAATTCCGGGTACAACTCGCGTTGTACTTGGCGAAATAAATAAATTCTGATTCTGAAGGAGAGGGAAGGCTCTGGGTTTTATAGAGCCTTCCCGTTCTCCCAGTGTCCGTGTTCCCCAGCAGGCTCCCCCGTTGGCAGTCCACGACCATTCGATCATGGACTGCTCTCTTCCGGGTTGGGGAGACTTTGGCAATCTTCGGAAGCACTCGGGCCACTCCGTACTGCGCACACGCCCTCTTTCGGCACTCGCACCTGCGCAGTACAGAGACCCCTGACTTCAGAAGCCCGAGTGCTTCCGAAGTCTCCCGCAGTGGGAGATTTAAAGCGTGAAGCCTGTGGGGAAACGAGGAGACCAGGAAAACTCTACTACTGGGAATTCTGCTGGGGAGATATTGTAAACAGCTGTATTTCTGTTACACTGTACTTACTTTCTGACGAGGCCCTGCTGGGTGAAATGTCAAAGTTGTGTCACTATATATTTGCATCCTATGTTTGTCTTTCTCAGTATGTTTGAGCAACTGCTGTGAGTAGTATCGCACAGGACCTGAGGTGGTTGATAACATTGCCCCTCGGACTGATCTACTTACCCAGTTGTATTATGCTCTCCTTGTCCCACCGGTGTGCTGGATAGATACACCCCTCCCTGAGACATACACACGGGGAGGTGGGGGATCACCAGCACACTGATGTGCTTCACACTAGTACCTCCCACATAAGCCGGTTTGGGGGGCTTTTATTTTAATATCGATACATTGCCTGTTGCTACTTAACCACTTGCCGACCGCGCACTCATAACGCGCGTCGGCAAAGTGGCAGCTGCAGGACCAGCGACGCAGATCTGCGTCGCCGGCTGCAGGCTAATAAATCAGGAAACAGCCGCTCGTGCGAGCGGCTGCTTCCTGTCAATTCACAGCGGGGGGCTCCGTGAATAGCCTGCGGGCCGCCGATCGCCGATTCCCCTAGTGGGGAAAAAAGGGGGGTGATCTGGTCGCTCTGCCTGGTGTTTGATCTGTGCTGGGGGCTATAGAGCCCACCCAGCACAGATCAGTGAAATCAGCGCTTGTCCTTAAGGGGGGGTAAAGGCTGGGTCATCAAGTGGTTAAGCAAACATTTATATCTCTGTACTGCACAGGGCTGTCCTTAGGACCCCATATATTATATTTCTTTACCCTCAGTACAATATTCTGAAGTTGTTTGTTTGACCCAGAGCCTTCCCTCTCCTTAATTATCTGTTTTTGGTTTTTAAATTGGCTTCAGATTCACTTTAAAGATGGTCAATAAGATCCTATAAATTTTAGCTTGAATACAATTTTATGTAGCTTGGGATTAGACCAGTCATATGCACTGCCTACCGATTTTGCCTGGCTCATTTCCAAGATGCATACAATTGGCATTAAATGTGCTTGCAAGACAGGATTCTTAGCCTTTCACTGGCCATCTGTGGCCACAATATCATAATGTCCCATTAAAAAAAAACCAAGATCTTCAATTTTATTAGCAAGGCTTCTTGCATTAGTTACCATGCATTTTATCGCTACATTTTAATTAACAATTGATGGTGCACACAACATTACTCGCACATGCATTCATCAAAGGCTGCTCGATAAAAAACAAAAACAAAACACAAATCTGGGAAAATACAGCATTCAGTATTTTAGACTTTTGTGTGCCAATTCATCAATATTTTTACAGGTACAATAGAAGTTCGGTAATTTACCAAAGCCCATTGTTCTCCCTGCAGAGACAGCATTACAATGGTAAGAGACAGCCCTTTAGATGTTTGTTATAATGCCTCTGCTTGCTCTAAATCTGTCTATTCTTTTCCATTAGTCTTTCAGAACATTTTATTCAATTGCCACAGCTTAGATAAACTTCCAAGAGACATTATACCTGCCCTGCTTAGGTGATTTCCCCAAAAGCTCATCTGCATCTTTAAACAGGAACCTAAGCGGTTAAACTGTCAGGGTAGGGGGAAACCTGTTGTGTTAGATCTCTTTCTGCTCGCTGTCTGGGGGGTAGAAAAGCCAGACCCGCCTGAGAAACCTGCAGGTCCTATCAATGGGACTTGCAGGAGGCAGGGGCTGTTTCTATTGGCTCTGCTTCTGTCAGTCATAGGTAATGGTCTCTGCTTCTGCGAATCCTGCACCGATTCTGACAGAGGAGAACTGCCAGTAATGTGTTTTACCATGCTGTAACCGTGATGAACTGACATTTGTGGAGGTATTTACCGAATAAGTCGGTAATTTACCTCACTACTCAGTAGGGTTGCAACAGTATGAAATTCCATGGTATGATAACCATCGAAAAAAAGAATACCACCACTTTATGACGGTATTATACAATTATTTGGACCTGGGGCCCCCTTACATTAAATAATGTGCCCCACCCCAGTGTGGGGTACCCCACTCCTTCGGCATACATGATTAAGCCGCCGGGAGATTTGGGGCTCTGGGTAAAACTGGAAAAAAGGCTCATTCTGCTCCTGCAAAAGTCCAGGTGGAATTAGAGATAGGTGTAGCCAGTAATAGGTGCTGCAGCATAGGTAACCAGGGATAGGTGTATCCAGTAGTACGTGGCCGTAGCATAGGTAGCCAGGGATAGGTGTATCCAGTAGTAGGTGGCCACAGCATAGGTAGCCAGGAATAGGTGTAGCCAGTAGTAGGTGGCTGCAACATAGGTAGCCAGGAATAGGTGTAGCCAGTAGTAGGTGGCCGCAGCAAAGGTAGCCAGGGATGGGTGTAGCCAGGATAGGTGCCTGCAGCATAGGTAGTCAGGGATAGGTATCTGCAGCGTAGGTAGCCAGGGATAAGTGTAGCCGCCAGGATAGGTGACTGCAGCATAGGTGGTAGGTGCTCCTCTACATGGGTGGCCTAGTCTGCCGCTGGAGCAGCGGCATCTGCAGGTGGTGTGAAGGACACTAGCTGGTCGTGTCTTCTGTTTGAGCCTGGTGGTGGTGGATGCGAGGAAGGCAGACAATGTGAGGCGACTCGGGAGGAGAGGGCTCCCCTGCGTGCATGGTATGGTGCATTTCATATATATATCATATCATGCATTTTGAAACCGTGGTATACCGTCATACCGCACCGCAGCAACCCTACTGCTCAGTAATTTCAGCTTTACTTGCAGTAACAGCCTTGATGAATTGACATTTTCCTAAGTGCTCGGTAAACTCAGCTGTTTTCAGCATTACCGAATGCGGTAATGCTTGATGAATTGACGTCTATATCTAGTTCTCAGCATGTGGTGCGAGTACCTTGACTGTGTTTAGGGGATACAGTCAATTACAGTAAATTTTGGGATTAAAAGTCTGATAAAATCATGTATACATAAATAAAGCTTCTCAAGAGGTACTTGGGATGTAATTCACAAGAGAAATCTTGGCAAACAACATCTTTTATAAAAGGGCACATGTCATAATAACTGAGAAATACAGCTCTAAAGCTATGGGAATTATTAGGAAAAAAGTTTCTATGAGGGCATGTAAAGCAGTGGGAACTGAGCAACCACATTTCCCAAAAAGTTTGGTTGTCATGTAAACCAAAACGTATCGATTTGCCAATAAACCCTGTTTACTAAATAGTTTACAAAGACAACAAATATAAAAACTAATGTTTAATTTGAATTTGATCTCAGCAACAATCTTAGGTGGAGCAAAGACAAAATACAAAAACCTACAAAAGCTGCAGAACACAAAAACTAGGAGAAAAAAAACAACAACACACACAAGAAAACCCCTGTAAACCATTTCACAATCAATTAGGGTAATGGGCCATGAGTCAGCAATATGATTGGGTGTAAACAATGCACCCAAAGAGGTGGAATCTCTCAGGCTAATTGCACACATGGTGCAGTGTGATTGTCCTGTGGCAGGAGATCTCACTGCAGGACAATCACACCACCATTTTACAGATAATCCACCAGAGAGCACTGACGGTAATTTAACTAGCTCCGCCCATGAACAGTGACATGCTCCCTGCTGGACAGGAAATACATCACAGGATTTTGAACGATCTGTGCATGAGCACGGCTACCATTAACTCCAATGCAATTGCGTGCCGAGCAGTACCGCTCAGCAATGCACTCCAGAGCCTCGGTCGTCTGAAGCACTTCCGTCGCACCGCGGGTACTGTGACCAGTCACATAGACACTAATGGCCACTGCAACGTTCAAGTGGCAGAGGAGAGTAGGGCAACGTGACACACCGTGATAGTGTGAAAGGTGCCTTAGAAGTAAAGATGGGAAGGCGTTTACTATCAAACACTGTAAACAACATAAAAGTGCAGCAATTGAAATACAATTATTAATTGTATTGTATTAATAGAACTAGGTCTCATTCGGCTTATACGCGAGTCAATATTCTGAGCGCACCCACCTTCTGCCATGAGAACAGCGGAGCTGAACAGTAATGGCATGTGTAACTGCCGTGTATTGCTAAAGTGAATGCGTTTGTGCCAATTTGCAGCCCACGATGTGCAGTGAGGTGAGACCTAGCCACGCTGCTCTCACCTGCTTGCTGGTGCTGCCCAGGCCACCCATGCTGTCTCCCTCTCCTCATTGGCCCTCTCACGCCGCTCTCTTGGGTGCATGGCCAAATTCGAGGATTACTGCACTCTGTCCCGAGCTGCTGACAGAAGGGGACTGTCAGCAGCTCGGGACAGAGTGCAGTAATCCTTGCTGGTGCTGCCCGGGCCACCCGCTGTGTCTTCCCTCCTCATTGGCCCTCTTACGCTGCTCTCCACTCCCCCTCTGTCAGCAGCTCGGCGCTCAAGACACAGCACAGTAATCCCGCTTAACCAGTCTCATATCTGTAGCACCCTGTAGTGGCGCCTTTAACCTCCTTGCCGGTTATTCCGAGCTCAGCTCGGGGTAACCTGCGGAGGAGGATTTCTCAGGCCCCACTGGGCTGATTTGCATAATTTTTTTTTTCCTACACGCAGCTATTGCGTGTAGTACGCGATCGCCGCCGCTCGCCGTCGATTCGCCGCTACCCGCCGAGCCGCCCCAGAGCCCTGCGCAGCATGGCCAATCAGTGCCAGGCAGCGCTGAGGGGCGGATCGGGATTCCCTGTGATGTCCCGACGGCATCCCGCCCCGTCGCCATGGCGACCGGGGAAGCCCTGCAGGAAATCCCGTTCTGAATGGGACTTCCTGCTTACTCTGATCGCCGAAGGCGATCGGAGTGGGTGGACGGGATGCCGCCGCTCAGCGGCTATCATGTAGCGAGCCCTGGGCTCGCTACAGGATTTAAAAAAAAAAAAAAAAAAAAAGTTCTGCGCTGCCTCCTTGCCGGATTAATTAGACCAGCAAGGAGGTTAATCACGTGCACCACTGTAAAAATTGTGGCAACGACACTGCGTTGTGTCCCGACAGCCGAGCCGATGAAGATGGGAGACACCGGTGGTGTCCCGGGCAGCACCAGCGAGAATTACTGCACTGTGTTTCAAGTGCCGAGCTGCTAAAAGAGGTGGAGTGGACAGTGGTGCGAAGGGCCAATGAGGAGGGGAGACACTGCGGGTGGCCTGGGCAGAACCATCAAGCAGGTGAGAGCAGCGTGGCTAGGCCTCACCTCACTGCACATCACAGGCTGCAAATTAGCACAATCACATTTACTTTAGCAGTCTACGGCAGTTACATATGCCATCACAGCAGGAGACTGAGACCATGGCCTTGATAGCACCAGCAAACTGGGAGTGAAGTGTGGCTTGGCCTCAGCTCACTGTACATTGGGGGCTGCAAATCAGCATGCACACATTCACTATAGCAAAAAACAGCAGCTATACATGCCATCACTGCTCAGCTCTGCTGTACCTACAGGTGAAGGTGGGTGCACTCAGGGTGCAGCTATACATGCCACACTGCTCTGGGGACGATATAGCGTAGCTTGTCTGCAAATGTCCCATTGCTATCTGTACATTCCCATCTGCTCCCATAAACGCACACAACCTCTCCATTATTAATGCTGTCTGGAGAGATGTATTACTTATGCTGGCTGGTACAAGTTATCGTAGTACATGGTGTGCTTACCAATAGCCACTGTATTTCCTACCCTGGTTTATATTTGAATCAATTTTTTTTTTTACATAAAAAGTTGAGGGGTGGTGAGGGGCAGGGTCCGCTTATACTATAGTATATACGGTACTTAATTTTAAGACTTAATTCTTAGCAGCTGTGACAAATCTGCCAAGCTCAGCTGAAGAAAAAAATATTAATAACAGAAGTAATGTCCCTTGAACTTTCCAGCGCTAAAATCTTAGCACAAGCCTAAGCTTAAACTTATTCCCATTTAAAATTGCAAAACCGCGAGGTTTACTAAGCACTGTACCGTGATCGCTCCAGAATTGCAGAAAAAAATGCTGCAAGTAATGAGTTTTGCGATTGGCGCTGATTGCGGTCGGTGCCAATCGCAGCAGTGAGAACACTGCCAAAGGTTAGAATAGCACTAGCGCTACGATTAGCGGGAATTGCCCGCTAATCGCTCTAGTGTGAACGGGCCATTTACTCTCTCGCACTCTTTTTGGTTCCATTTAATTTCAAAGGAAACATA
Organism: Hyperolius riggenbachi; assembly: GCF_040937935.1. Taxonomy (NCBI): domain Eukaryota; kingdom Metazoa; phylum Chordata; class Amphibia; order Anura; family Hyperoliidae; genus Hyperolius; species Hyperolius riggenbachi. Next base: position 163,735,363 of record NC_090652.1, on the reverse strand, counting down.
CTAAATTCAACAAGCTGTTTAACAAACTAATTTGCATAGATAACCCCCACTTGCTGTACTAGAAAACAGAAAACCAATATGTTCATAAAATTCTGAATTAAAAAAAACAAAACAAACAAAAAAAAAAACAAAACTCATAAAAAGTAATAGTCAAACAATTTTCATTTTTTTCAAGTATAAGGGCCCGTTTCCACTAGTGCGGTGCGGAATCGCCGCATATCACCGTTGACAAAATCGCATGCGGGTGCGATTCCGCATGCGTTTTTTGCCGCGATTTCGCATAGGCAGGGTATATGCGATTTTAACCATGTCACTGCCTGTGTCAATTTACATTACTTTCAATGCGAAATCGCACGCAAAATCGCGGGAAAAAACGCATGCAAAAAACGCATGCGATTTCCCTATTAAATACATTACCTGCGAATCGCCCTGCATTCCACACGTAGGCGAATTCTGCAGGGTCTACCGTGCAGAAAAATCCTGCACATAAAAACGCAAATGAAAACTGACAAGTGGAAACAGTCCCATCCACTTGTATTGCCTATGCGAATCCGCATGCGTTGTCTGCATGCGAATTCGCGCTAGTGGAAACGGGCCCTTATGTTTTTATTTCCATTTTTGGGAAAGGAAGTTGTGTTTGGTTTTCTTTTTAATTCTGAATAGATTTACCAAGCTCACTAGGCAATTGTTTTAGTCGCTAATGGAAGTCTATGGGCCGCAGGAAAAAACGCGTATAAAAAACGCACATGCGGTTATAAAAATGCGTTTTTAAAAACCGCAGGTTTTGTTGCATAATATTCAAAAACGCATCAAAAACGCACATAATGAAAGTCAATGGGAAAGCAATAGTATGCATTTTTCATGCGTTTTTATATGCATTTTTTTTATTGTTTTGTGATGCATTTCCGCTCCCGGTTGTCTTCCTAGTGATTAGCAAAAAACGCAATTGAAAAACGCAAACACATGCAAACTGCTCGAAAAACACATCTGCGGAAAAAAACGCTAACAGTAAAAACGCACATGACAGAAAACGCGACCTTTCACACTTTGTTATGTGTGCACTAAGCCCGAGAACTCCACAAAACCCCACTTACCTTTTTCTGGTTCTTAATTGCACAGGCTATCCAGCAGCTTGTTTTGTACTATCATTTGTTGGCACCAGACTATCCAGCTGATGTCGGTTTCCAGTTTTAACCAGCCATTCATTAAACTTATGTTCTACAAGTGTTTGAAACTTTTTTCTCTGCTCCCTGCAAGGTAAAATAAAAATAAATTGTGTTAAAAGTATCAAAGCTAAACATTATATGAATCTGTTACATTAATACAGCCAAGAATAAAATACAGTAGTGACCCAAAACAAATGCATCATAAAATCGACCACCATAAGGTTTTGGCACATTAAAGAGGAACTGTAACGACAAAACGGCCCCTGGGGGGTACTCACCTCGGGTGGGGGAAGCCTCAGGATCCTAATGAGGCTTCCCACGCCGTCCTGCGTCCCTCGGGGGTCTCGCTGTAGCCCTCCGTACAGCCGTGACGCAATATTTACCTTCCTGGCTCCTGCGCAGGCGCGCTGATGGCTGTCGGCGCCGAAGTAGGCGGAAATACCCGATCGCCGTCGGGTCTGCTCTACTGCGCAAGCGCAAGTTTCCGGCGCCTGCGCAGTAGAGCGGACCCGACGGAGATCGGGTATTTCTGGCTATTTCCGTGCCGAAAGTCGCCACAGCGCCCCCGCTGGAGCCAGCAAAGGTAAATATTGAACTGACAGTCGGCACAGTCGCCGGCTGTTCGGAGGGCTGCGGCGAGACCCCCGTGGGACAGAGGACGGCGTGGGAAGCCTCATTAGGATCCGGAGGCTTCCCCCACCCGAGGTGAGTACCCCCCAGGGGATCTTTTTGTTGTTACAGAGTCTCTTTAAGGGAGGGAGAGTTCGAGACATTGAAGCAAAAACAAAATTATATAATGAATTGGTTGTGTAGTACGGTTAATTACGAGAACATTAGCAGCAAAGAAAATATATTTTTATTTTCAGTTATACAGTTTTTTTTATAACATTGCATCATTCCTTAATATTTGCAGTTTACACACTACTCAGCATTCTAAATGATTTTACAGAGCAGGCTAGGAACTTTTGACCTGTCCTCTGCAAAAACAATACAGTGCCAAAACAAAATGTAACATTTCTTGAATGGCAATTATGATCTTTATTGGGATTTATTTATTGTATTTATAAAGTGCCAACATATTACACAGCGCTGGATGTTAGTTAAGGTTACAGACAATATTTAGGGGTGACATACTGCAATAAGACAATACAGGAATACATGCAAACCAGATCATGCAGCACAGTATGAGTCCAAGGTAATGCTTAGTCAGTTATTGGATGGGAGCATGAACAAGACCCCCAACTGTCCCGGATTCTGCGGGACTGTCCCGGGTTGGGGGGCCCCTCCCGCTATCACCCCTCAATATCCTGGCCACTAAGCAGAGGCAAAAAAAAAAAAAAAATTATCGAGGCGCGCCAGCCGCGCAATGTGGGGAGGGGGGCGGCATCATTCCTCCCTCCTTCTGAATGGGCTTCCTACTGTGTGTCCCCCACCTGCAAGCAGAGTGTGCGCAGCGGAGGTCATCTTCCCAGTCTATGCACGCATACCGGCAGCCGTCATCACTCTGCTTTGCGTTTCCTATGGCGTCATAGGAAACAGGAACTAGCAGAGAAGAGATGGCTGCCGGTATGCGTGCATAGACTGATAAGATGATCACTGCTCCGCTGCGCAAACTCTGCATGCAGGTGGGGGACACACAGTAGGAAGCTCATTCAGAGGGACGGAGGAATGATGCCGCCCCCCCCCCCCCTCCCCGCATTGCCCGGCTGGCACCTCGATCATTTTTTTTCCTCGTCTCTGCCCAGGCATCTTCCTCTCCAAAGTGGCACCCTCCTCCCCACACATGGGCACCCCCCTCCCCACCCATGGGCACCTTTCTCCCCACCCAGTGGCACACCCCTTTCCACCCCTGGGTACCTTCCTCCCCACCCAGTGGCACCCTCCTCCCCATCCATGGGCACCCTGCTCTCCACCCCTGGTACCTTCGTCCCCACCCATGGGCACCCTCCTCTCCACACCTGGGTACCTTACTCCCCACCCAGTGGCACCCTCCTCCCCACCCACAGGCACCATACTCTCCACCCACTGGCACCCTCCTGCCCACACACAGGCACCTTCTTCCCCACCCAGTGGCACCCTCCTCCCCACCCATGGACACCCTACTCTCCATCCATGGCACCCCCCTCTCCACACCTGGGTACCTTCCTCCCCACCCAGTGGCACCCTCCTCCCCATCCATGGGCACCATGGACACCCTACTCTCCACTCACGGGCACCTTCCTCCCACCCTACTCTCCACCCATGGGTACCTTCTTCCCCATCCAGTGGCATCCTCCTCCCCGCCCAGTGGCACCCTCCTCCCCACCCACGGACACACTACTCTCCACCCATGGGTACCTCTTCCTCACCATCCAGTAGCACCCTCCTCCTCACCCATGGACACACTATTCTCCACCCATGGGCACCTTCCTCCCCACCCAGTGGCACCTTCCTCCCCACCCATGGACACCCTACCCTCCATCCATGGCAACCCCCTTTCCGCCCCTGGGTACCTTCCTCCCCACCCACCCACCCAGTGGCACCCTCCTCCCCACCCCTGGACACCCTACTCTCCACCCACCCTACTCTCCACCCATGAGTACCTTCCTCCCCACCCATGGACACCCTACTCTCCACCCACACGGGCACCTTCCTCCCACCCTACTCTCCACCCATGGGTACCTTCCTCCCCACCCAGTGGCACCATCCTCCCCACCCAGTGGCACCCTTCTCACAACCCAATGGCACTCACCTCCCCACTCCTCCCCACCCATGGGCACCCTGCTCTCCACCCCTGGTACCTTCGTCCCCACCCATGGGCACCTTTCTCCCCACTCCTCCCCACTCAGTGGCACACCCCTCTCCACACCTGGGTACCTTACTCCCCACCCAGTGGCACCCTCCTCCCCACCCACAGGCACCCTACTCTCCACCCACTGGCACCCTCCTGCCCACCCACAGGCACCTTCTTCCCCACCCATGGACACCCTACTCTCCATCCATGGCACCCCCCTCTCCACCCCTGGGTACCTTCCTCCCCACCCAGTGGCACCCTCCTTCCCCACCCCTGGAAACCCTCCTCCCCATCCACGGACACCCTACTCTCCACCCATGGGTACCTTCCTCACCACCCAGTAGCACCCTCCTTCTCACCCATGGACACACTATTCTCCACCCATGGGCACCCTCCTCCCCACCCATGGACACCCTACCCTCCATCCATGGCACCCCCCTCTCCACCCCTGGGTACCTTCCTCCCCACCGACCCAGTGGCACCCTCCTCCCCAGCCTTGGACACCCTACTCTCCACCCACGGGCACCTTCCTCCCACCCTACTCTCCACCCATGAGTACCTTCCTCCCCACCCAGTGGCACCCTCCTCCCCACCCATGGACACTACTCTCCACCCACGGGCACCCTTCCTCCCTACCCAGTGGAACCCTCCTCCCAACCCAGTGGCACCATCCTCCCCACCCAGTGGCACCCTTCTCACAACCCAATGGCACTCACCTCCCCACCCACTGGCATCCTCCTCATCCACGGGCACCTTCCTCCCCACCCAATGTCACCTTCTTCCACCCACTGGCACCCTCCTCCATCCCATTGTCACCCTCCTGCAAAAGCAGGGGTGTGGCTTAAGGCCACACAGGGGGCATGGCTTAAGTGTCCCTCTTTGGCATCTTCAAAAGTTGGGAGGTATGGCATGGAGATAATGCAATTCGAGTTCACTCAGATCCATAGGATGGGTGTACAGAAATGGAGGTGCATAAAGACAGAAGGAGGAGGACCCTGCAGAAGGCTTACAAACTAGAGGATACAATATTTATTAGATAACCACCATATCTCCTCTTGTAGCAAGCGGAACATTTCAGTGAGTGGCAAACTTATGTTCCCAGAAGTAACAAAGATTTAATTTGTGTATCACACATTAAATCATAACCTGTAGTTAATTTTGCCCCAACCCACCACTGGAAAGGCTTTTCCATCCCTTAGTCCCGAAGCAAAGGCTGGATGTCCAAGAAAAGAGGTCACTGGTTTATGTGAGGAGATCAGGTCGCCTTTAGGCCCTGTTCACACTTGGAACTGCAAATAGCGATTGCAACTGCCTAGATGTGCTGTGTTCTGCGTTTTTTTGGCAACTGAGAATGAGAATTGCGATGCAATTGCTGGGAAAATGCTACATGCTGCATGTTTGCGACCGTCAGAAATTGTTGATTTTACTTTGCGTAGAATTAATCACTATCAAATTGCAATTTGATAAGGATCTACCGGCTTAGCTTATCGGGTTACGATCAACCAGGGTATGGCTAGATCTAAGATGGACCAGATGGACCTATACATCACAGTTCTCTAGAAAGGTGGATTTTACATAATTTCAAAATGGTTCAATATTAGGTTATGTGCTTATCTGGGAAATGGCTGCAAAAAAGTTACTAAAAGTCACCATTCAATTGTGCTATGGCATGGTGGTGATGGGACTTTTCTGTTGGGCATCCTACCACTACCCTTTGAAGATCCTCTTCTACCCAAAAAGGCAGAATAGGATGCACTTTTAATGGCATTGCTGCCTCAGGCTGCATGTTGTATTTTATTTGATAGCACTGTTGCCTCAGTCTAGATCTAGTAATTTGAGGTTACCTGTATTCCCAGTCATCTATCATCTTTGCACACTATTTCATTATCCACAATCTGATCAGTAGATGTGACTTGCCCTGGGTTCTGCAAACTCTCTGATAAATCTATCTATCTATCTATCTATCTATCTATCTATCTATCTATCTATCTATCTATCTATCTATCTATCTATCTATCTATCTATCTATCTATCTATCTATCTATCTATCTATCTATCTGGTGTAATGGTTAGGGGCTCTGCCTCTGACGCAGGAGACCTGGGTTCAAATCTTGGCTCTGCCTGTTCAGTAAGCCAGCACCTATTCAGTAAGGAGTTTCTTGGGCAAGTCTCCCTAACACTGCTACTGCCTACTGAGTGCGCTCTAGTGGCTGCCTCGCAAGCGCTTTGAGTCCGACAGGAGAAAGGCGCTATACAAATACTGCCATTATTATTATCAATATCTCTATATATATCTATACAGTATATATCTCTATCTCTATCTATCTATATATATATTAAAGTTCTATACATACTTTGGTCTTCCTCCAGCCCACTTCAGGCTAATCAGTCCCTCGCTGTCCTCCTCTACAACCTGGATCTTCTGCTATGAGTCCCGGTATTTCAGCCAGTCAGCGCAGTCCAGCCGTGTGGTATGTATAAAGCCACAGGTATGTATAAAAAAACTTTAATTTCATCTGTCTCAGGATTACTGTGTTACACAGTAGTACTATACATATGCACTCCCCACAGAGCTGCAGGGAATCCACTGAGAATGTTGTGTACATTGAACAAAGAGGTGTTGTACCCATAAACCTGGTTCAGATTGTACCTGAACAATGTGTAATAGAGGAAGAATCGCCTCATTCTCCTGTAGAGTACCTGCACATCACTCTTATATGTACCCACAGTTACATTGCCTAGGGCCTGATCCATGTTCAGGTTGTGCATGAAGAATGTGTAATAGAGGAAGAATTCCCTCATTCCCCTGCACATCACTCTTACATGTACCCGCAGTTACATTGCCTAGGACCTGATAGATGTTCTTTGTTCCTGTGTGTACTTTCTACAAGTTCTCTTACCAAGGACTAGTTTTAGTCTATGACTAAAAGTATTAGAGGCAGAAGATCCGCCGGATATCCAGGTAACTGGTACTGTTTAAAAGGGAATAAATATGGCAGCCTCCATATCCCTCTCACTTCAGTTGTCTTTAAAATTCCTAAAGGTGCCCATACACTATTTCCTGCCGACAGCAGATGCGATCACTGTGATCAAATCTGCTGTGAAATCGATACGCAAACGCTGACCGTTCGACCGATTTCCATCCAGATTTCGTTTGATCGCCAGCGGGCTGGGAGTGCGTCGAATGTCCGACGACCGACGCTAGTGACAGTATATTACCTGATCCGGCCGGCGCGAGTCCCCGCTGTCCCTTCTCCGCGCTGAGCTCCAGCTGGCTTCACTTCCTGTCGGGGGAAGTTTAAACAGAGCGCCCTCTACTGTTTAAATTTCCGCCGACAGGAAGTAAAGTGAAGCCGGAGCCAAGAGTGGAGAAGAGACTGCGGGGAAAGCGAGGACTCGTGCCAGCCGGATCAGGTAATGTATCCTTTCATAGTGAAATCGATTCAAAATCTGTTTGCAGTGTAGGCAGATCTGGTGACAATCGACCAGCGTATGGCTGCCTTAAGCGTTGGCAGTTAAGAGATACAAACAGTTAAGAGATTACATACTTTCAAATCAACAAGATTGTAATAAGCAAATTAGAGGAGTTAAGGAGTCGGAGTAATCCTAACCTGAGGAGTCGGAGTCGGTGGATTTTTGTACCGACTCCACAGCCCTAGATTATGTAGAGAAAAAAACTGAAGACAGAGAGTCTAAAATAAATAAAATGTTTCCCTAATTGATTAAATGTAAAGGTCTTTATTTTCAAGGTATGCTGATGACAAGTGGTGTAAAAACCCACCTCCATGAGATAGAGTTCTGACACAGATGACCACTTTCACTCCCTTTTTGTGAACTGGTTTTATTTTCTGTCCAAAATATGAACATCATTATCCACAAAAAGACGTCCATTTGCCTTGAGGTATAGATAGAATGCAGAGTTTTGTTTTGCAGTTAGCCTTAGTATACTGGATGACTGCTTAGCCTTTCCAATGGAGAAATCTTTTCACTCCTCAGTATATGGGCTGCAAAAATTAAGTTGCTTTGCTGTGGTTTATGTAATTTATCTAAAAGATGTAGACGTTTGTTTCAGTGGATGTTACTGGGTCTGCAGTAACAAGGTAATGAGCTTTGTTGAAGATTCTCTTGAGTTTCTCAAACACTCCAGCTATGTACAAAATCTCAAACTTTTGAAGTTTACATAATTAACCAAGTTAGGAAAAAAAAAATAAAGACATTTCCATCAGGTCCAGCTTCATAAATCAAAGTTAAGAAAGCATCCAAACTCCTTTCCTACCATGCATATATCAAGTCTTATCAGTTGTACAGGATTAGGGATAAAACATGCATTTGTCAAGCTTTTATATTTCCATTGAATGTATTCATACATATTGTTCAGGTTGCCTCTTAGCCGTCATTTACCAAGCCAATTAAGCCCAGTTCCTAACCTTTCTTGGTAAGAAAGACCTTCCTTCCTTTAATTTAATTGCTTATCTTTGTAACTGTTCTAAAACTCCAAAAAGTATATCCCATACCACAGTTGTGGCCTTACAAGTGATTTATACAAAGGTAGTAGCATACTAGCAACTCGTGATTTCACATTTTATGCATCCCAGAATTTGACTGTCTTTAGCTGCAGCTGCATGGCATCAGATATGGCTGCTTAACTTGTTATCAAACAGTTCTTCTGCAAGTCTGATGTTCCCAGCTGTATGCCTTTTATATGGTGTTCTGCCACTGGCACATCCAAGGTGCATGACCTTACATTTATCAACAATAAATGTAGTTTGCGTTATACATGCTTACATACCAATGCTGTCAAGATCCTGATGTAATATATAATTATCCTTATATTATTATGCATGTTGACAATTCAGCATAATTGTTTACAATATGCGAAGATGGCAACATACATTTTTATTCAATACACTAGGTTATCAAGTAAATTTAAGCGAATTGGACCTAGAACTGAATCTTTCAAGACGTAGTTTTCTATTTTGAGTAGGATTGTTTTACCACCACTCTTTGCCTTCTGTCCCTTGATTATTTCTTCATACCCTAGAACTTGTTCCGGTTCTACACCAGGCTATTGTGGGGAACAGTGTTAAAAGCATTTGAAAAATCCAAGTATACTATATCTATTGCTTTCCCAAGATCTAAATTTGAAAACATGACTTCAAAAATCTGACCACGTTGGTCAGACAAAACTGATGTTTAGCAAATCCTGCTAGCTGTTGATAGTGAATTGAAACACCCATTATTCTGCGCTATATAATTTTGTATGGCATGCTTTAGGATACTTTCGAACAGTTTACACACAATTTATGTTAAACTTATAGGGAATTGATAAGAGTCACGGAAAATAAAAGTACCTGGTTAATTTTGCTTCTTTAACAGTTTTCTGCCACATTTGTACCTTTTGCTGTCTCTGTTCAATTGATTTCAGGAATGCTGGTGGCAAGGATCCAGGAACTTCAGTTGTGTCTCCTTCCATTTCAAAAGGCACAACAAATGTATAAAATTCTCGAGGAGACATAAGTTTCCATACCTGAGAGTCACTTTCTGTAGAAAAAAACTGTGGCCTGTCCCAATAATTTGGTAGGGTGGCTATACCAGCATGTCCCATGTGATCTTCTAGCATTGCATAGTGAGTATGATATGGTGCAAATGTAACACTCTGATTGCCAGAGTATAAAACAGGCCTTGTGGGTGTAAGGATGTGAAAAGTACAACTTGTGGTAGAAGACAGTGACAGTCGCTGACAAACACTTATGACTCTCACATGGTCACACATCTGAACATGAAGAACAATTTGCACAGGTCCCAGGACAAATGTGCTATTCCGACATTTTTCAATGGTCACACACCTAAAAAGACAATGAATAGAAAATATATCTTAGATTCAATAAAGATGACATATTTGAAAACCTGAAAACAAACTAAAAAAAACAAAACCACAAATCATATGCAAAATTCAACTGGCTAAAGTAAACAAAAATTAAAGGACACATGAACAGAGGGATATGTAGGCTGTCATATGTATTCTCTTTTAAACAATATCAGTTGTCTGGCTGTACTGCCTCTTTCAGCCATAGACCCCGAACAAGCATGTAAATCAGAGGTTTCTGACGATCGTATGACTGGGTAGGCTGCATGCTTGTCAGGTAAGTGATTCAGACACTACTGCAGCTAAAGATCATCAGGATGCCAGACAACTGGTATTGTTTAACAGGATATAAATATGGCAGCATCCATATCGCTCTCAATTCAGATGTCCTTTAAATACGGTACCAAGCTGCCACCATCAAAAGTACTTTGAAAAGTAAAAAAAAAAAAAAAAAAAAGACAGCAATTGGAGAATCTTATATTTTGCTACATCAAAAACGTTAGCAACAACAACAACAACAACAACAACAACACAGACAAACCTACCGTATTTTTCAGAATATAAGACACACGGTAACTATGAAGAGTATCGGCAGAGGAACGAGTACACAGGAAGGCTGCAGTCTATATACCGAGACTGCAGCGATGAGGAACACGGCGGATGGGACGCCAAAGAGCTTAGGACAGGAGCGCGGCGGCAGGATCAGGTGAGATACAGCAGAGGTTAGTTAGTGAAGTGTAGCATAGTGTAGTGTCGTTGGTGGTGGGGGGGCAGAAGGGGTTAGTTAGTGAAGTGTAGTGTAGTTGGTGTGGTTAGTTGGTGTGGTTAGTGTTATTTTGTCTGTTACTTTTCTACCTCAAAACGAGAACAGCCATTCCTCCTTCCAGCGGGTCGCTCTGACTGTGACATGGGGTCTAAGTAGCAGAAGGAGACAGTTACAAGAGAATCGGCCGCCCGCCTAGATGCCAGTGTGCGCTGCCCATGGCCCCTTCCTCACACAGCGACTTCCTGCCTCTGATCCAGCCCCACTGTCCGCCTCCACCAATCTGCGCACAGTGGGGTAGGCAAATGTAAATGAGACCTTCCTCCTCGCCAGGCTCAGCTTCTATGATTCATTGCAGCATGGGACTGAACACAGAGGCATTGGAGGAGTTGAAGGCAGTGCTCCTATAGTTTATTTGATTTATAATCTATTAGTGTAATGAAAATAAGCATGGGTGGGGGGGGGGTGTAACCCCAGAAACTATATGTAAGGGGTCGGATAACAGAGTTCAAAATTTTCAGATCCGAATCGGATATCAGACCCTAGTATCCGGCGGATTCGGAAATCCGGGTAGAAAACCGGAAGTGGCCTTTAAATGGCTTTAAAAACTTTTTTTTTAGGGTATATGAGGCATGTAGCATCATTCATTTGTAAAGGGGAACACTAATGATGTGGGAACTTAAAATCCCCCCTCCCCCCCAAAAAAATGGCTGTCAATTAACATTAGGCCTAGGTTCCAGACAGCGGTCGTGCAGCCCACATTGTGTCCAAAGTCCAACCGCACAACTGGTACATGACAGTTTTCAGCCAAGACACCTCCAAAAAATTACGTAGCAATTGTGTTTTGGGTTAAATACAGGTGGTATCAGTGGCCTGTGGCACCCTGGCCTGGCAGTGGGAGCTGCACAGGCTGCAGGAGCAGGGCAATGCAGCAGCAGCATTTGTAATGTGTGCAAGGAGTATGTCGGATGTGGCACATTGCAATTGGCACTTAGCACGTGTCACTTGGCAAGTGCCACGTGACACGTGCCGAGTGATAGTCAGACAGCAGAGGAGAAGACACTAGTGCACACTAACTGTCACACTGCCACTGCTCACAGCACAGCAGTTCTGTAGAAAGCTAACACAGTAGTACTACTACTCTAACAACTACTAGCACACTGACTGCAGTACTATAGTACTAACTACACAATAACAGTAATCCTCCTATCCCCTAATCCAGGCATGGGCAAACTTGGCCCTCTAGATGTTAAAGTGAACCTCCGGACTAAAAATAGACTCAGCAGCACTGGAAAGGCCTGGTGTTTAACAGTTTCACAGCATCAGAACTTGGTTTCTCTTATACAAGCCTCATTTTTAGCTGCACAGAAGAAAACTGTCCGGGCAGTTTTCCCCTTATGCTGTGCAAAGCATGATGGGATTTCTGATGTTGTTCTCATTCTGCCGTTTAGGTGCAATTATTATTTTTTTTTTTTTACATTTTGAATTTGACATGTGAAGCCTAGTGTGTGCAGCTGGGAGGGGTAATCAGGACACAGGATAGTTGGAACTGTGTCTCCTGCTCCTTGTCACCTCCTTTCAACCAAAAAGATGGCTGCCCCCATGACAAAGATGGCAGCCCCCATGAATCACAAACATTTGCCTGTTCTTTTAAAACAGGGTGGGTAAGAGATTAGATTCACTATCTATTCTAATTAACATAACTAATGTAACTTGATGATTGTATATTTGTTTAGGCTGAAGTTCCCCTTTAAGGAACTACAAGTCCCACAATGCATTTGTCTTTATGAGTCATGACTGTGGCTGTAAGACTCCTGCAATGCAGGAGGAGGGGGGGGGGGTCGGGTCGGCGGCAGCTCCACAGTTTGCAGTAAAGGCAGCCATACGATCCCTCTCTGATCAGATTCGATCAGCGAGGGATCTATCTGTTGGTCGGTCTGATGGCAAATCAACCAGTGTATGGCTACCTTTAGGCTGCTTACACACTAAGACGTTACAGGCGCCTGTAACGCTCCCCCAACGCACAGCAATGTAACACAAGTGGGCTGTTCACAAAGCCCACGTTGCGTTACATGTAACGCTGCACGTTCTCCGGAAAGTGCAGCATGCTACGGCGTTACAGCGGCTATAGCCGCGTTAGACTGTTTGCACATGCGCAGTGGGGGGCGGAGAGGAGGCGGGGAGAGCCAGCTACAGTAGCCGCGCACATGGCTACTTAATATTCACTGCACTGGCGGCCGCTGATTGGCCGGTGGGACCACGTGATGCGGAGTGTCTCGCTCCGCATCACGTGGTCCCACTGGCCAATCAGCGCCACTCTGGGAGACATTATAGGAATCGAGCCGCCTAACGCGGCTCACTCTACCGTCCTCACTTGCAGCACCATACGTTGTGTTAGGTGCACGTTATGCGACCTTAACATAGCACCTAACGCAACGTCTTGGTGTGCAAGTAGCCTTACTCACTGAACAGCTTATTGTGTACAGCCCTTGGCCCAGTAGTACTGGAGCACACGCTGACTGTCACACTATGACATCAATCAAGCTAATTAACGATTAACAATAGTGTAGTAATAGTAGTGATGGGGTTTATCACTGCACAGCTTTAGGTTTATAACGGTGTACAGCCCCCTTGCTAGGCCACCAGCACTGGAGCATGTCTCTCAGTGAGCATTCAGCAAGCTAAGACTATATGTCTCATGGCAGGCCTCATTATACAGGAGGGCTGGCCAGTGTTCCTTTCTGTGATTGGGTGCCAGGGTTTAGGCTGGGGGCCCTCTGATTGGCTCAATGAGGTCAGGTGGGGCTGGCCAGGGTTCCCCTCTGATTGGTTGCTAGGGCTTCTGCTGGGAGCCCTCTGATTGACTCCAGGATGTCATCTCCTTAGTTACAGTATTTCAGATCCGGATATCCGCGGATATCTGGGTTATGCGGCCAAATATCCGCAGATAGCCAACCTGATTTTTTAAAAAATCCGGAAGTTGGTTACCCGGAATCCTGATGAGCAGCCCTGAACATGATCCACCTGTATCAATTTTTTTTTTAAAATAAAGTTGCAAAAACCTCAGTAAACTTGTATTTTACGTTGTCATCATGGGGTGTGTAGAACTGAGGAAAAAATAAGAATTTAACCCCTTCAGGACCAAGGACATTACATTTACGTCCTGTGCTGATGAATGGACGTAACGTCCCTAGATCCCATTGCACGCAGCTGAATGTGGAGATTTAGCTGTGTATGACAGCAGACATCTCCCCTCACTGATCAGGAGCCATGGCGATTGGCTCCTGATCATGTGATTGCTACGATCGCAGTGATCACTAGGCGGTGGGAGAAGAGGATCCACTCACCCCAGACGTTCCACTGGTGATAGTCACCCCTTTGCTCTGCTCAGCATCCAGCCTCGCACTGTCTCTAGTGTCGGGTCCCGGCTTGATGACGTCGTCAAGCCGGGACCCGGAACTTAGTGGCAGTGCAAGGCTGGATGACGGGGAGAACTGCTCCTCGCTGGATCTATGGGAGGTGAGTAATTGCTGGCTACCTATACTGGGGACACCTAAGCTTTGCTTTCTATACTGGGAATCAGGGTTGCTCTCATGAGTAATTACTCGTGACAAGGGGTTATTTATCCATAACTCACCGTCCACCTTGCATTCCAAACAGCTTGCACGCGTCCTATTGGTCACGTTGCAAGCCTCACCACGGCGCACTACCTCCTTCAAGCCGGAAGTGCGCCGGTGTGAGGCTTGCAACGCGACCAATAGGACGCATGTAAGTGGTTTGGAATGCAGGGTGGACAGCGGAATTATGGGTAAATAACCCCTTTGTATCCCCGCCGCACACCTGCGCCAATTAAATTCATTTGAACCACAAGTAATAGTGAGAAACCCTGCTGGGAATACCTATGCCTGGCTATCTATAATGGGGAAACCTATTACTTTTTACCCTGGTTCTGAAGTGGTTAATCCATTTTGGAATAAGACTAACATAACAAAATGTGGAAAAAGTGATGCTCAGTGAATACTTTCTGGATGCACTGTATAGATCTCCTGGAGCACTAGCAGGGATTCTCCAACTTTACACAGGTATTCTAGGGTGCTTCAGTTTCCTGGTATGATTTTTTTTTATTTATTAACAAGGTGAAAGAAACTATCTTGTTTGTAGCTGGTAATTTTTTTCTTTAGTCACAGAAAGAAGAAAAGCTTACGCTAAAAGAAATGATAGACGGTTTTCAGCACAGATTTCAAACAACATTATGGCACTCCTATTGTATGTGAATAGTAGGTGTATATAACATCACATTATATTTTAACTTCATAAAATTTATACGAAGGTCTTTATCTTTAGAATGGCCAGCACCAGCAAGTCGAGCAGCTCTGGAGGCATGCCCTTATGCATAGGTATGCCCGTGCGTGTGAGTGTGTGCACAAACATCCATTCACATGAAATGTGCCCAACTGCCAAAGCCAGAATGCACGCCTGGCCAAAACACTCTCACATTGCTCCTCTTTCTGCATGTCCTCCCTTTTGCTATATCGATTTCAGGAGAAAGTACACGATACTCATAAAACAAAGATGGGAGGTGGAATTTAAGATTTCTGCCACAGAGATTAAACAGATTTCTGCTTTGAGGTTAAAAAGAGACTAGTCTGAGCACCCAAATATAATATCTAAGAATTATTCATAGATACAAACCTTCACCAACAGGAACACAATAGCTTGGGATGGAATAATCTCTCCTGATTAGAAAGTTTCCTTGCCATGCTTATAGAAAATAATGTTTTAGAACTCATTCACACTATGCGAATTGCAGCGAGTCTTGACTCACTGCACATAGGCCTCGATTCATCATTCTCTTTGAGATAACTTTTTCCAGTTTGTTAAATTACCGAATTCGAAGTTTAGCGATTTCTAGTTGTATTCATCAAGGTTTTTCCTCATTCGGTGTGAATTCGATAACAATTCGGTAAACATTCGGTAACGTGTCGATATTTCCATTTTACAGTGGTAATTTAACACAAGGCCATAAGATTACTGTGGAATTGTGGGTAAAAGGCAGTCCTTTGAGCACTACGTAGCAACATTCTGAATAGGGCTTAACACCTGGACCAGGAATCTGGAAGTGGTTGGGACAATCCCACAATTTGATAGGAGTTTTTTCTAAAAAAAATTATAGTGCAGCTAGCAAATTAGTTAACCCTGACACTGCCTGTGTTCTCTTACAAGATGATTCAAGAGAAATGCAGATGTCGTGTTATCAGTGGCGTACCTAGGGCATTTGGCACCCGGTGCTGGGTATTAAAAGACACCCCCGCTCCTAAAAAAAATGGGCGTGGCCACAACCTGCGGCGTGCTTCGCAGCAAAAATGGGCGTCGTCATGACCAGATGAGGGCGGAGCTAACTGTATTTTAAAGTATTAGCTAGTATAGTTGCCCCCAGTATAGCTAGTACAGTTTCCCCCAGTATAGCTGCCCCCAGTGAAGCTAGTATAGTTGCCCCCAGTATAGCCAGTATATTTGCCCCCAGTGTAGCTAGTATATTTGCCCCCAGTATAGCTGCCCCCAGTATAGCTAGTATAGCTGCCCCCAGTATAGCTAGTTTAGCTGCCCCCAGTATAGCTAGTTTAGTTGCCCCCAGTATAGCTAGTTTAGTTGCCCCCAGTATAGCTAGTATACTGCCCCCAGTATCGCTAGTATAGCTGCCCCCAGTATCGCTAGTATAGCTGCCCCCAGTATAGCTGCCCCCAGTATAGCTGCCCCCAGTATAGCTAGTATAGCTGCCCCCAGTGTAGCTAGTATAGCTGCCCCCAGTATAGCTGCCCCCAGTATAGATAGTTTAGTTGCCCCCAGTATAGCTAGTTTAGTTGCCCCCAGTATAGCTAGTTTAGTTGCCCCCAGTATAGCTGCCCCCAGTACAGCTGCCCCCAGTATAGCTAGTATAGTTGCCCCCAGTATAGCTAGTATAGTTGCCCCCAGTATAGCTAGTTTAGTTGCCCCCAGTATAGCTGCCCCCCAGTGTAGCTGCCCCCAGTGTAGCTAGTATAGCTGCCCCCAGTATAGCTAGTATAGTTGCCCCCAGTACAGCTGCCCCCAGTATAGCTAGTATAGCTGCCCCCAGTGTAGCTGCCCCCAGTATAGCTAGTATAGCTGCCCCTCAGTATAGCTAGTATAGCTGCCCCCAGGTATAGCTAGTATAGCTGCCCCCAGTATAGCTAGTTTAGTTGCCCCCAGTATAGCTGCCCCCAGTATAGCTGCCCCCAGTATAGCTGCCCCCCAGTATAGCTGCCCCCCAGTATAGCTAGTATAGCTGCCCCCAGTGTAGCTAGTATAGCTGCCCCCAGTGTAGCTAGTTTAGTTGCCCCCAGTATAGCTGCCCCCAGTATAGCTAGTATAGCTGCCCCCCAGTATAGCTAGTTTAGGTGCCCCCAGTATAGCTAGTTTAGTTGCCCCCAGTATAGCTGCCCCCAGTACAGCTGCCCCCAGTATAGCTAGTATAGCTGCCCCCAGTATAGCTGCCCCCAGTATAGCTAGTTTAGTTGCCCCCAGTACAGCTGCCCCAGTATAGCTAGTATAGCTGCCCCCAGTGTAGCTGCCCCCAGTATAGCTAGTATAGCTGCCCCCCAGTATAGCTAGTATAGCTGCCCCCAGTATAGCTAGTTTAGGTGCCCCCAGTATAGCTAGTTTAGGTGCCCCCAGTATAGCTAATTTAGTTGCCCCCAGAATAGCTAGTACAATTGCCCCCAGTGTGAGGAAAGCCTGGAAGGAGGGGTGGCGGGGAGGGGGGCCGGACCACCCACCTCCCTCACCTGGGTCCCCTCCTTCTGGCGCTTCCCTCTCCTAATTAACAGCAGCGGGCAGGAGCGGCGAAGAAGACTCACTCACCTGCTCCTGGCGATGGCGGCGGCGCATAGCGTCATCCTCACGCGACGCTGGTCTCCGACCTCTCTGTCGCTCACTGTGCTTCCGCCAATCAGGAAGCACAGTGAGCGGTGGAGAAGGCGGAGACCAGCGTCACGTGACGATGACGCTATTTGCCATCGCCTGGAACGCAGGAAGGTGAGTCTCTTGCCCGCTGCTGCCCGCTGCGACTAATTAGGAGGGGGAAGCGCCAGAAGGAGGGGACCCAGGTGAGGGAGGTGGGGGGTCCGGCCCCCCTCCCCGCCGCTTTCCCCGCCACCCCTCCTTTCCGTGCTGCTTCCCCTCCTGTCTTGCACAGGCCTCTGTGGGAGGCCTTGATGACACCCCCTGGGGCGCCCGACACCCGGTGCGGGGCGCCCCCTGCCGCCCTATGGTAGGGACGCTACTGCGTGTTATAGCAAATAAATCTATTCTCTTACAAATTTATATGGTTGCAGACCTTATTCTTGCCCTTCTGTGCCTTTGAATCACTCTCAGCTGATACCTAACCACTTCAAATGGCTCCCTTCTCTGTCAGCAATGATCTGACAGGAATAACGACAGAGCAGTGAAGGAGATAACTAATCCTAAATGTAACGCTAAACCACGCCCACTTTCTTTTTCATGAATTGCACTTTATTCCGTTTAGCGAATCGTTACCGAATCGTTACCGAATGTTCGCTAACAGCTGTAGATAACTTTGATGAATCCTGAAATCCTGATGAATCGAGGCCATAGTGTACGTTTTACTTGGTAACAATTTCCATAGACTCATTTTATCATTCACACTACTTCAGCAAGTTGCTGTGCAGGGCATTTCAACTCGTCCAGATGTAAAAGTTATGAAAATGCACAACAAACCCATTCATGCGTTTTTATTCATGCATTTCAACTCACTAACTAGTGTGAATAGTATACTCTGGATATGCAATATTTCTCCAAACTGTCACTTAAATATGTACAGTAATCTCACCTTAAAGGAGATAATAAATATATATACGACTCGTTGCAGTTAATTAATTTAACACGTGCATCTACCAGAGTTTCCGAGCTTTTGGCCAGTGTTTGTTTGGATATGTGACTCATAACAACCATTTGATTACCAGGTGGAACTTTGTAAACGTTGCAAGCAATCTTTGCCTTTCTACTGGATCCATCAACTAAAACAAAATAGAGACATAAATCAGTCAAAAAATATTAACTGGAACAAAAAGGATGTAAATGAAATTCTACAAACACAATGGAGGGTAGGAACACTCTAGGCAGAATTGCATATGCGTTTTCCATAGCACATAGTGGAAAACGCTAATGCGATTCTACCGTGTGTGTGTGTGTGTGTGTGAGTGAGTGTGAGTGTAATGCTGCATACACACTTGAGATAAAAGTCTTTGGAAAAGGCAAGATCACAGACCAATTTTACCCCATTCCATGTAGTATGAGAGCCATACCTGCACAGTCTATTCTATGGAGCTGCACTCCCCATCAGATAAGATCTTTGCAAGATGCTGCACACAAAGATGCCCGTACACATGCAACAGATCAGTATCTGCAAAAGATCTGTTCCTGCAAAAGATCAATTCCTGCAAAATGCATTCATAGTCTATGAGATCTGCAGATCATCATACACACCTTGTTTAACAGGCAATCATCTGCAGATAATCTGCAGATCAGATCCACCAGGATGGATTTTCAGATCTGCAGATGATTGCGAGATATGCAGATGAAGTCTGTTAAACAAGGTGTGTATGAGGATCTGCAGATCTCAGACTATGAATGCATTTTGCAGGAATGGATCTTTTGCAGGAAGAGATCTTTTGCAGATAATGATCTTTTGAATGTGTACAGCATCTTTGTCTGCAGCATCTTGCAAAGGTTTTAGCTGATGGGGAGTTCAGCTCCATAGAATAGACTGTGTAGGTATGGCTCTCATACTACATGGAATGGGGTAAATTTGGTCTGTGATCTTGCCTTTTCCAAAGACTTTCCTCTCTTTAATTTTATACCATATAGCGTGCCAAACAGTTTCATATCTTTTTGGATCATATATAAACTTGTGTTACATTAAGTTAAGCTTGTCTTTTTTGGTCTTAATTTGTTTGCTGTATTTTTAATTTGGGTGGAGCTGGGGAAGACCCAGATGGCATGGCACACAGTGGTACCAATGACAACGTTAGTGTAAGATGAAAGGTCCTCAAAGGATTTTCAGGTACTGTATTAGGAGTTAAACCTAAAAGCAAGGACCTCCAAGGTGGTACTTTCTGAAATACTACCAGAGGTACGTTTTACCACAGAGAGACAGATGGATCTTATGGAGTTAAATAAGTGAATGAAAAATTGGTGCAGGAAGAATGTGTGCGAGTTCCTGAAGAACTGGGCAGACTTTGCAGTTGGCGGCAGGTTCTACAGCAGGGATGGGCTGCACCTAAATGGGGAGAGTACATCTGTATTGGGAGGAGAAGATGGTTAAACAGTTGGAAAAGATTTAAAGGGAACCTTAACTGAGAGGGTTATGGATGTTTCCTTTTAAACAATATCAGTTGCTGGCAGTCCTGCTGATCTCTTTGGCTGTAGTAGTGGCTAAATTGCACACCTGAAACAAGTATGCAGCTAATCCAGTCTGACTTCAATCAGAGCACCTGATCTGCATGCTTGTTGAGGGGCTGTGGCTAAAAGTATTAGGGCCCGTTTCCACTATCGCGAATCCGCATGCGGGCAACGCATGCGGATTCGCACAGTCAGTACAAGTGGATGGGACTGTTTCCACTTGTGCGTTTCCCCGCACGTTTTTCTGTGCAGAAAAAATCTGCAGGGTAGGGGCCTCAGAATTCGCCTGCGTGTGGAATGCAGACGAATCGCACGCAATGTATTTAATAGGGAAATCGCATGCGTTTTCCCCATGCGTTTTTTTGCCGCGATTTCACATGCGATTTCGCATAGGTACCCATGTTAATTCACACAGGCAGTGACATGGTTAAAATCGCATACAGCCTTACGCATGCGAAATCGCAGCAAAAAACGCATGCGGAATCGCACCCGCATGCGATTTGCCTGCGGTGATTCGCCGGCGATTTCGTAACGCTATAGTGGAAACGGGCCCTTAGAGACACAAGATCAGCAGGAGAGTCAGGCAACTGGTATTATTTTAAAAGGAAAAATACATATCCTTCTCAGTTTAGGTTCCCTTTAAAGAGCCTAGCATTATAGGGGTAGTGGTAAAAATATAAAGTGCATGGTAACCAATGCTAGGAGCCTTGCAAATAAAATGGATGAAATAAAGTTCGTTCTGATCGAAAAAGGCTATAACAATGTGGGAATAACAGAGGCATGGATGGATGGATGAAAGCCATGATTGAATTGCAAATTCAGAGGGATACAAAGTGCTTAGGAAGGATAGAACTGGGGGTTTGTCTCTGTTACAATTATTTTACAGCTACCATGAACGATGAACTGGATGCAGATTGTGAAGATGTGAAGTCCATTTGGGTAAATATTCATGATGGAAATAACTGTTTCCAATTGCTTATTAGGGTGCCACATATTCATGATAGGCTGCCACATATTCATGATGCTGCAGAACTGCAACTGCTACAGCAGATTGAAAAAGATGCAAAGTGAGGTCAAAATTATGGGCGACTTCAACTATCCAGATCAGGGGTCAAGAACCTTTTTGGCTGAGAGAGCCATAAACACCGCGTATTTTAAAATGCAATTCTGTGCGAGCCATACAATATGTTTCAAACTGGGACAGTGCGCACACGCAGTAGAGGGCTCAAGCCCCTGTTGTCAAGGCGATGTGTATACAGTCGATCCGCCAGGCAGCATTAGTGTCAAACACGTCTTCAGCTTCACTTGGGTTTGAGCAACATCACCAATTTGCCTAAAAACCAGACAGGAGTAGACTCGGAGAACCGCTCTCGTCGCAGTAACTTAAGGATCCGTGGGCTCCCGGAGTCCATTTTGGATCTTAACTCTACCGCAACAGCTCTGTTCCAGGAACTGGTACCTTCCATCCCCATAGAACGTTTAGAATTCGATAGGATTCACAGGGCACTGGGCCCCCAGAAACCCAATGGACCACCGCGTGATATCCTTATCAAATTTACTTTCTATCGCACCAAAGAAACAGTTCTGCAGGCGGCACGAGAGAAAGAACCGCTCACCTTTCAAGATCATCCATACCAAATATATGCGGATTTGGCACCTGCTACTATTCTAAAAAGAAAGGCTATGAAGCCCTTTACCTCTGCCCTTCGCTCACAGGGCATTAAATATAAATGGGGATTCCCCTTCAAAATGATTTTTGTACACGCTGGGAAATCCTATGCAGTGTCCTCTCCGGATGACGCTCAGCGGCTCTTGGAACAGCTTCGCCTTCTCCTGCCGGCCGACACTTCTAGCACCTCTAGATCTCCTCCGAAGCAGCCCTCCCAGAGGTCACCTTCGCTGCAAGATGAATGGCGACAGGTCCCCACCACCGGAAAACCGAGATCCAACCTCAGCTCCCAGGCAAGAGCCTCTCCCGGACGCAGCAATCTACCGCCAGATTGATTTTTGTCTTGCTTCTCCTCGACTCCACTCCTCGTTTCTCTTTTGACACTTTTCACCGAGGCCTCTCCGGTGCGCAGGCCACGCTGAACTTGCCATCTGCCGACACGGTTGGGTAAGACTATGAGAGCTGCTCTCCCCCTTTTTCTTTTCTCTTTTTTCCCCCACCTCAGATCCCGATCACCCATGGGACATAACCGGACAGGGGCTCCCTAACCCCCTTAGAACGCCCATGTACGAACAGTGCTGCAGGATGTTTGTTATAGCTCCCGCACATATGGCTTCCAGTTGGCGAACAATGACCTAGCTTGAGCAACAGCTTTTAGTAATAATTTTTTTTTTTTTTTTTTTTTTTTGCATCCCTGCTCACACTTAAGGATCGCCATGTGTGCCTTGTTGCTGTTGAGAACTCTCAACACGGTTATTAGTTTCCAGTAAGCTCATTCTATGGTACCCTCGTCTGAGACATACTGCTACTGACTGCACCACCAGTTATCTTTACGGTTAAAACTGCTTTGTGAATATCACCTTACACCTACCCTCCCTTCTACCCTCCTGCCCGTACCTGTCCAATATCTGCTTATACCCCAGGGACACCTAGCGTGCCCCTCCGTCACTGAGCGCTCCCTCTCCTCCCTCCTTTATCCTCCTCCCTCAGTCCCCTCATGATATGTACCATGATAACGATATAACATGTGGTTACCCTATAATACTGTTACCAAGCTCTTAACTTGGCCCAATATGGGCTACCAGTGTATAGAATGAGCTGCTATCTGCATATGAGGTGCCATTTACTGTGTTTATGATTGCATATTTTTGCTAATGTGCCCTTATACCCTCTCTCCCTCCTACCCCTTCCCCTATACCTGACCACTAGCCGCTTATACCCCAGGGACACCATGTGTGCCCCTCCGTCACTGAGCATCCCTCTCCCTCCTTCCTACACCCTTCCCTTCCGAGTCTTTCTAGACGGTATATCATGGCAGTGATGTAGCACGTGGTTACTCTAGAACATTGTCACCAGCTCTTAACTTGGCTCAAAATGAGCTACCTGGGCATAGAATGTGCGGTGGTTTGCATATGTGATGCCATTTACTGTGCTTAGGACTATAGGACCCTACTAAAGTGCCCCTACACCCTCTCTCCCTCCCCCCCACCCTCTCCCCTACACCTGACCACTATTTGCTCGCGTCCCAGGGACACCGCGTGCGCCCCTCCATCACTGAGCACTCCTCTCCCTCCTTCCTCGACCCCCCCCCCCCCGAACCCTCATGTTATGTATTATGGCAGTGATACAGTATGTGGATATTCTATTATATGGTTACCAGCTTTTAATCTGGCTCAATATGAGCCACTTGTGTACAGAATGCGCTGCTAGTTACAGATAAGACACCATTTATTGTTGTATGACTATAAGATCTCTTGAATGTACCCCTATACCTTCCCTCCCCTTTACCCTTCCTCCTACACCTGGCCTTTACCTGCTTATACCCCAGGGTCACCATGTGTGCCCCTCCGTCACTGAGCATCCATCTCCCTCCTTCCCTATCCCCCCCTCCCTCCCCCGAGCCCTTTCAGGATATGTATTATAATAGTGATATAACATGTGGTTATTCTATTACATGATTACCAACTTTTTATCTAGCTCAATATGAGCTACTGGTGTATAATATGTGCTGCTACCTGCATATGAGGCGCCATTCACCGCGTTTATGCTTACAGGATTATTACCAATGTGCCTCTATACCCTCCCCCCCCCCTTTTTCGATCTCTACCTGCTTATACCCCAGGGACACCGTGCGTGCCCCTCCGTCACTGAGCACCCCTCTTCCTCCCTCCCTGACCCTTTTCTTCCTACCCCCCCCCCCGTTAATAACCTTATCACTATCCCTCCCCCTAAACCTAACCAATACCTGCTTATACCCCAGGGGCGCTACGGGTGCCCCTCCGTCACTGAGCATTCCTCTCCCTCTCCCCCTGGCTGTTTAATATCCATCCATGATATGCACTGGAACACCAATATATTGTGTGGTTAGCTCATCACAATGTTGTTAGCCTCTGTTAAACTTAATAGGAGTTATCTCCACTCTTGTATGGTTTCATATAAAAATGAATGCCGGACACTCACTGGTCGCACTCTAAATCCTTTGCCCTCCTTTAACCTTTCATGGCATCAAATTGCACAGCCTTTCCCCTGTTTAACAGACTAAGCCAAATACGAGGGATCTCCCTCGTTGCATTTATTTAATAAACTCACTCCTTTTCCATCAGGTGGCGCCAAAAGACCACCAATATTTCCCAAACCTTTTGTTGCCGCGACCATTGAGTGGACCGGTATATTCAATATTACGCTTTTAGTGTTTCTGACCCTTTCCAGTCTTCTTTGGTTATCATTTTCACACACCCCATACCTCGACCTCTCCTCTTCCCCTCCTCCACCCTGACTACAGTCGTTGGGACTCTCCCAATCATCTCAGGCTCTCATGTAGCCGGCAGGGCAGTCGGTCTACACATGCTCTCCCTATGTACCGGCTAGAGCTCATCTCCACCTGGTACTCTGCTCTCTCCGAGCTAGTCTTACTGTTGACCTATTTCAGGTCTACCCTCTTAACACTTGTTCTTATCTCTTTCACTCTTTTCCTTCCTCCTCTCTGTCTCTTTCTCTTCTGGGCCTCCCGCCTCATGGTCTCCCACCCCTGGCTCGATCCTCATACAGATCCTCCATGACCTCTGACACTTTCAAAATTTTCTCACACAACGTCCAGGGTTTTGGCTCCCCTAATAAACGCTCCAAAGCATTTTCATACTACAAAGCATGTCAAGCGGATGTAGTCTGCTTACAGGAAACCAGATTAGACCAATCCTCCTGCCCTAGGCACTTAAGCCGCCACTTTCCTATCGCTCATTTTGCCTGCGCCCGTACCAAAGTCCGAGGCGTCATTATTGCATTCCGGAAAAACTTCCCGTTCAATTGCACGAAACAAATTGCTGACCCTACGGGCCGATACCTCATTTTAACTGGCTCTATATACGATAGAGAAATTACCTTTGCTTCTTATTACGCGCCTAACGCACACCAGTCCAACTTTTACTCCCACTTCCTCCAAGTCCTAACACAACACGGAACTGGCCAAATAATAAATCGCAGGCGACACCAATGTCACCCTCAACCCTAAAATAGATAGACAAAGATCTGCTAACCCTAGCTCCTCTCCAGAACCCACCGACCTCCAAGGTATCAAAATCAAAGCACTGCTTGATAAATATGGTTATACAGACATCTGGAGAGAACTTCATCCCACCACTAAAGACTTTACCTTTTACTCAAACCCCCATGACAGCTTTAGTCGCATCGATCATATTTTTACCCAACAGAAATATTTACACCTTGCTCCAGCTGCCAAAATCCACTCCACTACTTGGTCTGACCATTCCCCAATTTCAATCTGCTGCTCACTGTCGCTCCCGCTTAAAAGAGAGTTCCATTGGCGTTTAAATGATTCTATGCTTTCTAGAGAAGAAATCCTCAACCAATTAAAAGACAAAGTCACGGAGTACTTTGTTGATAACACAGGCTCCGTATCCTCCTCACTGACCTTGTGGGAAGCTCACAAAGCTACCATCCGGGGCTTTCTGATCGGCCTGGCTAGCTCACTTAAACGCCAACGTATCCAAAAGATTACAGACTTAACCAACAAATTCGAAGCGGCTGAACACACTTGGAAACAACATCCCACTCGGATCAACAGAATTATCAAAGACAAACTCCGCACAGAATTAGATTTACTCCTAATGGACAAAGTAGAACGGCAACTGCGTTGGAGAAGGCAATTATATTACTACAACGCCAATAAGCCCTTGGCCCTTCTAGCTAAATGCCTTAACAACAAGCCCCTTCACCCTACCATCCTGAAAGTACGCGACACTTCTGGTCAGGCAACTGCCAACCCCCGCAAGATAGTGGACATTTTTACCACATTCCTATCAGACTTATACACCAACACTAACTCCACTTCCGATAGAGCCATACATGATTTCTTAGACCAAATAAACCTACCAAAACTCACTACAGACACTGCTACTAGTCTCAGTGCACCTATTACCTCTCAGGAAGTTCTTTCCGCCATAAAAACCCTCAAGGTCAACAAAACCCCAGGCCCAGATGGTTTCACAGCACAATACTATAAAAAGTTAGCAACCTCACTAGCCCCAACCCTAGCTGATTGCTACAATGAACTACGCGAGGGTAAACCGCCTCCTGGCTCCTTGCTATCCGCCCATATTTCTATGATTCCTAAAATCGAACAGGACTGTCTTGCACCCCACCAATTTCGCCCCATTTCCCTCATTAACGTAGACCTCAAGCTGCTGGGGAAAATATTAGCTTTACGCTTAGAGTTTTGCCAAATCTCATTCATCGTGACCAGGTAGGTTTTGTCCCGGGCCGTCAGGCGGAAGACAGCACTAGACGAGCAGTCCTTTTGTCTCATTACTTACACTCCCAAAAAATCCCAAGTGTAGCCTTATCCCTAGACATTTTTAAGGCGTTCGACACCCTCTCATGGAATTACCTCAAACATACTCTAAGCAAATGGGGGCTTGATCCCTACTTCCTGAATTGGGTCGGGGGACTGTACTCCACTCCTACAGCCTCGGTGAGATTTTTAGGCCACACCTCACAAATTTTCCCCATACAGAGAGGTACTCGTCAGGGCTGCCCTCTCTCCCCTTTACTTTTCATTTTAGCTCTAGAGCCACTCGCATGTTTTCTACGTGAAAACACTGACATTAGGGGGGTAGAGAGGGCCGGCCTAGCCCATAAGCTACTTATGTTTGCAGACGACACCCTTTTATTCCTCACACAGCCTCATATCTCCATCCCAAACGCCCTCAAAGCCCTTGAACAATTTGCTCTGGTCTCTGGTCTAAAAATTAATATGACAAAATCTAAAGCCTTAGGCATCTCTCTTACACCGCACCTCGCTACTCAACTCCAAGAATTTTGCCCCTTTCAATGGGTCCAATCTATACCCTACCTTGGCATCACCTTAACCCCCAATTATGCCTCCCTTTTCGCGGCCAACTACCCGCCACTGCTCAAATCCCTATCTACACTAACAGATAGATGGTCCACACTCCCGCTCTCATGGCTAGGGAAAATTAACTCAATCAAGATGACGTTCTTACCTAAGCTTCTTTACTACTTTCGGACCCTCCCCGTCAAAGTGCCCCCCCATTATCTACGCACTCTCCAGCATAAAATACAATCCTTTATCTGGGGTCGTAAACATCCCAGAGTTAATAAGTCAACCCTTTTTGCTCACAAATTAGACGGTGGATTGGGAGTCCCCCAGATTAGCTCTTACTACCGAGCAGCAACTATAACTCAACTAACACGGGTATTTCAAACCCATGATACCCCTCTATGGGTGTTTCTCGAGATCCCAGACAGTGCCCCTATGCTCCCGAGCACCCTCCTTTGGGTACCTCAAAAGACGCGGCCCACTACCCTTAGCCCCCCCATGCTTCATAGCCTACAAGTTTGGGACTCAGTCCGATATTCTTCCCTTCTCCTATCCCCCCACCTCCCCCTGCTACCTCTGGTTAACAATCCACTCTTTCTCCCAGGGTATGAGAACCCGGAAGCCTTCAGATGGTGGGTCGATAACGGCCTCACCAAAGTTATGCACTTCATTAACCCTAGAGGGGTATACAGTTGGCCAGCCCTACAAGAAAACTTCCAGGTTCCACCGAGAGAATACTTTCGATTCCTACAAATAAGACATTGGATGCAGTCCCTCACTCAAAATAGGGAACCCCCTTTCGACCCTACCCCATACGAGAACATATGTCTCCACCGCCCTAATTCCAAAGGGTTAATTTCCACAATCTATTCCTTCCTGACCCGCCCGGAACACCCACTCACCCACGCTTACATTACCAAATGGGAATCCGACCTGTCGGGCACGAGAGACCGAGAGGACTAGCTTAATATATGGAGCAGGATTTCCTGCTGCTCATCGAATCTTCACACCATAGAGGCGGCATATAAGGTTATGACCCGCTGGTATCTTGTCCCGGCAAGAATAGCAAAGGTGTTCCCCTCGGCCAGCCCCTTTTGCTTTCGTGGATGTAGATCACACGGAGACATGCTTCATATCTGGTGGACCTGTCCCAGGCTCACTAGATTTTGGTGTCAAGTTTTTAGGCTACTTTCATCCCTTTTTCACATAACCATCCCCAAAAACCCTTGGCAGGCTCTCTTACACGAAAAAATAGAATTGCTAACTTTACCCCAGAACAAACTGGCCTCTTTTGTCCTTTCAGCAGCTACAATGACCATTGCCAACAACTGGAAAAAACCCTCGGTCAGCATTAACGAGGTGAAATCCAGAATCAACTCTTTCATGACTAATGAAAAGCTAACTAGTATCCTGAAGGATACTCACAAAAAATTCGAGAAGATTTGGGACCCCTGGATCCAATTAGAACACCCCCTCATGGAGAATTCCCTGATCAGGAGGCTATGAGTCGGGACGGCCCTTCTCTTTCTCTTTCTTTTTTCTTTCTTCCTCTTCCTTTCTCCTCCTCTCCTTCCATCTTCCTCTCACCCTCTCTTTCTTGATTCTTTCTCTTCTACCTAAACTCCTCAGTTGAGCTTATCATGAGCGACCTCTCTGTTGCCCGTCTATCGCTGGACGATGGGCTCAGGGGATCACAGTTTTCCCTAGCCATCGGCTAGGACCACCCCCTTCCCACCCATATACTTGCCCCAGATAGCTGGACATGGTCCTCTGGGTCACATCTCTATAAAGTTCCTAATATGCACTATTCCCTAGTTTACATTTTGATTATGTTATCATTTCTTATGTTGCATGATATTTGACCGATGTTATGTTTATCACCCGGTTATTGTATGACATCTGACCAATGTTAAATTGACTGTTACGATACTATATGGCAATATTGTTAGCCTTAATGTATCTTTTGGAAATGAAAAATTTAATAAAATTTTTGAAACAAAACAAAACAAAAAAACAGACAGGAGAAATACAGACTAACAGCTTGTACAATTAGCTAGCTGACTTGGGGGTTGATTCACTTTGTAGGACAAGATACCCGCACCTCGGCCCAATAGGCTGCCTTTCAAGTTACATGCCGCCTATTGGGCCAATCAAAGTGCGGGTATCTCGTCCTACAAAGTCACTGGACCTGACATTGTCCACAGTGGGACAATTGGAGCAGCCGTTGGTTTTGGGGTAGCGTGAGTAAGTTAGTAGTGCATGATACAGCAGTACTACTTTAAAAATGTTATTTGCGCTGCCACACTAAGCTGCGCTGCTTGAGCAGTGTAGCTTAGTGAATCAATCACTACTGATTAGTATGTGAGCCAGATGCAGCCATCAAAAGAGCCACATTTGGCTCCCGAGCCATAGCTTCCCTACGCCTGATCCAGATGGATATTGAAGCTACTCATTCAGGTAAAAAAGTGGCAGATAACACTACAGGACAGTTACCTGACTCAAATGGTAACTGAACCAACTAGAGGGATGACTCAATGGATGAATAGAAAGGTTAGAGATAAAATGAAGTGGAAAAAAATGGCCTATAAGGCCTGGTGCACACCAAAAACCGCTAGCAGATCCGCAAAATGCTAGCAGATTTTGAAACGCTTTTTCTCATTTTTCTGTACCGTTTCACCTAGCATTTTGCGATTTTGGGAAGCGTTTTTGGTGTAGTAGATTTCTTATATTGTTACAGTAAAGCTGTTACTGAACATCTTTTGTAACAAAAACGCCTGCAAAACCGCTCTGAACTGCTGTTTTTCAGAGCGGTTTGCGTTTTTTCCTATACTTTACATTGGAGGCAAAAACGCCTCCGCAATCCAAAATCTGCAGCAGCCCGGGAGTATGCGTTTCAGCAAAACGCCTCCCGCTCTGGTGTGCACCAGTCCATTGAGATACATTGACCAAGCGTATCTGCAGCCGCAAGCGGATCACAAAACGCTGCTGAATCAGAATCAGAATCAATTTATTTTCGCCAAGTAAGTTTGCACCGTCAAGGAATTTGTCTTGGCAGTTGCTTAACCTCCTTGGCGGTCTGATTCTTTCCAGATTTTAGGGTCTAAAAGCGGTGCAATTTTTTTTCACTCTTTCAGACCCTAAAACATGAAAAAAATCATTCTGGCAGGGAGATCTGCAGCAAAATAAAAAAAAAATTACCTTCCTGGGCTCCTGGGCTGCAGTTTTCTCTTTGCCCACAAGATGGCGCTAATATACATATAAACGAACTTCTCTATATTTCTCTAATATAGAGAAGTTCGTTTTCAATGTTAGCCCCGCCCCCGATGACGTCACGCTGCCACCACCGCTCTGCTGCCACCACCACGGCTGCGCTGCTCCAACTGGCTGCCGGGTCCCCGGAAGAATAGCGGGGACATGGGGGATCCCGGCGGCCAGGGAAAGACCCCACACTGCCGGGGAGAGAGGCTGGAGTCCCGCTGCGCAGCGAGATCGCGCGCGGGACTCCACAACTAAAGGTAAAGCTCTGCAATGTCTACCCCGACCTGAGCTCGGGATCACCGATAGCAGCTGCTTTTTTCTACCCTGAGCTCAGGTCGGGAAAACCGGCAAGGAGGTTAACAAACACAAACAAAAACAATACAAGGACAGACAGTGTGAATATTACAAGTTAAGGACATTATAAGTATAGTGGCAGTAAGCAATGTGAGAATTGTTCATGTTTAGTTCTGTGCTGATTACTTTCAGTCCTAGCAGCTCTAACGTGGTTCAGCATTAAGTATGGCTACCGCTTGAGGAAAAAAACTGTTCCTGTGTGTCCGCTCTGGTGTGCACTAGGCCTAAAGCCTTAAAACAGGAGGTGACCGAGGTTGCGTTAAGCAATTAAAACTTATAAAAAAGAAATTAGATTGGCAAAGATTTAAGCTGAAAATGAAATCGCTGGGGATATCAGATCAAATCCACAGTTTTACAAGTATATTAACTGTAAAAATAGAAACGCAGACTGTAGTGGACTCCTAAAGAATGAGGTAGGAAACGCAATTGTCGATGACCAAAGTAGGGCGGCGCTATTAAATGCTTGCTTTGCTTCTGTTTTCACAAGGGAAACCTCATTGTTGCAAATTACAGATGCAGAATAAATCTCGCTTCAGAGCTCATAGTTAGCAGGGGCACGTGTGCCCCTGCTAAACCGCCGCTATAGCGCCGCTAAAACGGGGGTCCCTTCACCCCTAAACCCCCCACTGCGACACTTGGTCGCTCCTCGAGGCAGGGCTAACGGCTGCAGCCCTGCCTCCAGTCGCGTCTGTCAGCGGTGCATCGCCGCCTCTCCCCCGCCCCTCTCAGTGAAGGAAGACTGAGAGGGGCGGGGGAGAGGCGAAGATACACGCTGACAGACGCGCGTGGGGCAGGGCTGCGGCGGTTAGCCCTGCCCCAACCAGGAAGCGCTCCCCCGCTGAAACGAGGGGATTTGGGGGTGAAGTGACCCACGTTAAGCCGCGGGATAGTGGCGGTTTAGTAGGGGCACATGTGCCCCTGCTATCTATGAGGTCTGAAGCGAGATTTATTCTCGCTTCAGACCCTCTTTAAAAAGGAACTGTCCGAACTAAAAAAAATGGACATCTACTTACCTGGCGCTTCCTCCAGCCCTGGGCAGCCGATATGTCCCTTGCCGCAGCTGTTCGCGATGGCGACCACGCCAGGTCAGGATCTTCTGTGCCTGCACGAGAGCCACTCCACGTTTAGTCCACGTTCTCTGGAGTGTACTGCGCCTAGCATAATACTGCCCGTTTAACTCTCTAGTAAGGCCACATCTGGAATATGGAATTCAGCTCCTGGCACTGCATTACAGGAGGGACATTGCAGTTTTAGAGCATATGCAGAGATGAGCAGTAAAACGGATTAGAGGGATGGAAGGTCTCACTTACCAGGAAAGGTTAGATAAACTGGGTTTATTTAATCTGGAGAAAAGACACCTTAGAGGAGATCTAATTAACATGTATAAATAAATCAGAGGGCAATATTAAAGCTTGGCAGGTAAGCTTTTTGTCCCTAGGCTTGTGCAAATGACTAGAGGAAGTGATCTGTGCATGGAGAAAAAAAATCTTTGGCCATTTATTTAGGAAAGGGTTCTTTACAGTAAGAGTGCTTAAAACGTGGAATGCATTACTCCAGGAAGTAGTTAAAGCGGAACAGAGACGAAAAACTAACTATAACAGGAAACTTGTCTATATATCTTATCTAAAAAGTTTAGATAATTTACTCAGCAAACCGAGCTGCAAACAGCTTCAACAGTTTATGTTTATTTATTCCTGTGATACGAGGGCAGCCATGTTCTGTTTGTCACAGGCTGAGGGCTAGAGATGCTATCAGCTTGCCTGTGTGTAATGTGACAAATTCACTCCCCTCTCCCTCTGAAATCTCTGGCTAGTAACCTCCTCCTCCTGCCCAGACTGAGCTCCCATAAGCCCTTGCTACAGTGCCAAGGCACTCTAAAAAGCTGCGAGGCTTTAGTTTATAGGGAATTAGAGTATTGAAACAAAACAAAAAAAAGTATTTGGCTTGAGGAAAGCCCTACAAACTATATGAAAGGAACACAATTATGCAATGACAGTTTATCTCGGATCCACTTTAAGGCAAATTCTATGCCTGTGGCTAAGAGGAGCTTAGATACTTTCATTGTGTTGAAAGAGATCCATGGTTATAAATCACTAGGTTATTCCTGGTGGTGGTGAATCAGGGATTTTATCTGATTGCTTCTGGAGTTGGGAAGAAAATTTCTCTTTGGGGCCAATTGGACCATGCCTTGTAAGGGTTTTTGCCTTCCTCTGGATCAACATGGATATATGAGGATGCATGCTACCTTATTTTCTGGTTGAACTTTATAGACGTTTGTCTTTTTCAATCCAAATAACTATGAATACAAGGTTTATGGCAAGTATACAATGTATAATACTGTTAACTAGCCCTATTTTTATCGATGACTCTCAAGCAACCAGAAACTACACTTATGTGAAATCAGCTGATCCTTGTTGGTGCCATAAAATGTGCGTTTTACCTTATTTACTTTTCAGGACAGCAAAAAGGGACTTCAGACGATTTTTTTAGTAGTTCTTAGTGTTTCATATACTTATGTTTACCATTCTGTCCCTTCAGGTACACTTTAGAGAACTATCAAAGTTAACTAAAATGCTAAATGCCACATATTTCCAGTAATTACTCGCAAATAGTAATACAAATGCTTATATTCATTTTTAACGTAAAGAAAATATGCCATTTACAGAGAACAGTTTTCACTGGGCATTACTATGTAGGACTGTGTCCAGCACATCCAGCATACAGAAACAGTCCTCACTGGCTGTAATCATGTGACTGAAATATCTTCAGAATAATAGAATGCAGAAATATAGCATCAAATATTATGTTAATAACTCATCAGCTACTCCTGTGTCCATCTACCTCGCAATGTAAAGTAAACAGAGATTGCAGGCAGGAAGAGCTCATTCTAAATGGTGGGTGTAAGCATGCAAGTACAAGAATAAAATACAGCTCCTCTTCAGATCATTTCTCTGTAGCTGAAAAATCTCTCAACTGTTCTCATATGATCTGTAAGAAGAAATCAGTGTGAGGGGGCAGGGCAGAAACAAACAGTAAATCATTCCTCTGTCAACAGTAACAGGGAAGTGGCACCTATTAGGCCTGAAAAATAAATCGAATTTAAATCTAAATCGCGATCACCAAGATCACAATTTCGGAATCGTCAAAGCGGCAATTATCGCGATCACGTCATTTCCACATGGGAGAAGTTTGAAGAAGTTTGCTTGGTAAAACTCCGGGTTCCTGTATGTCACATGACATACAGGAAGTATTCCGTGCATTAGAGGCTATGTCCAGAACTGATGCAGTTTGGGGGACAGAGAAGGCACAGAGAGAGAGAGAAAGGAGCAGGCACAGAGACACAAAGGGGGCAAGACAGAGACCCAGAAAAGGCATAAAGAGGCAAAGGGGGCACAAAGAGAGACAGAGGAGGGAACAACTAGGCAAAGAGGGGGAACAAAGCTTGATTTGAAGTAAATCGTGAATCGAAATCGCAATTTCAGACAGAAATCGCTCAATTCAATTTTTCCCTAAAATCGTTCAGGCCTAGCACCTATCTACATGGTACAGCTCTGGTCTTGACACCGACTTTGTTACAAAAAGCTGATACACAAGGTATTCCTTTCACACAGGATGTGATCAGAGACTTCTGAAAAGCTTTCTATTGTTACTGGCTAAAAGCTCTACAGGTATGTGGGGTTTACAGAATGACAGTTTGACAGTTCCTCTTTAATAAGTGTAGGCATTTAGGTTAGATTGTTGTGTCCTTTTCTCCCACTAGTTAGCAGGGCTGTGGAGTCGGTCCAAAAATCCACCGACTCCTTAGTTTAGGATTCCACCGACTCCGACTCCTCGACTCCGACTCCTCTAATTTGCATATTACAATTTTGTTGATTAAAAGTATATAACATGAAATTCGTCTCTTAACTGCCAACGCCTAGGAATTTTACAAGACAACTGAAGTGAGAAGGATATGTAGACTACTATATTTATTCCCTTTAGACTAAAACTAGTCCTTGGTAAGAGTACTTGTAAAAGGTACAAACCGGAACAAAGAACATCTATCAGGCCCTAGGCAATGTAAGTGTGGGTACATGTAAGAATGATGTGCAGGTACTCTGCAGGGGAATGAGGAGATTCTTCCTCTATTACACATTCTTCATGCACAATCTGAACAAGGTTTATGGGTGACAGACAACACCTCTGTGTTCAATGTGTACAGCATTCTCAGTGGATTCCCTGCAGCTCTGTGGGGAGTGCATATGTAGAGTATAGTACTACTGTGTAACAAAGTAAACCTGAGACAGATGAAATTAAAGTTTTATACATACCTGGGGCTTCCTCCAGCCGCCTTCAGGATAATCAGTCCCTCGTTGTCCTCCTCCACCACCTGGATCTTCTGCTATGAGTCCAGGTACTTGAGCCAGTCGGGCGTAGTGCGCATGCACACTCTCCGCCGCCAGGAGCATACTACACCTGTGCAGCACTATTGCGCAGGTGTAGAATGTTCCTGGCTGTGGGTTCGGCATGCGGCCGGACAGCGCTGACTGGCTGAATTACCAGGACTCATAGCAGAAGTTTCGGGTGGTGGAGGACAGCGAGGGACTGATTAGCCTGAAGGGGGCTGGAGGAAGCCCCAGGTATGTATAAAACTTTACTTTTCATCTGTCTCAGGTACCTTTTAATTTGTAGTCACCAAACCAAATTTTAACAACATGTCAAATTTTTTATTTCATCAGCAAAGGGAGTGCATACATTTGCATAAATCAGCATCAGTGCACAATTATTTCCATCTCATTGACCATCTCTATTAGTGACACAGCTACACATTAGGCTGTATTCTTACAGCATAGATGTTATTTAGTATATATAAGAGATTCCTGTGTACACATCATATATACTGTACAGTCACAATCAGATATGTATATCTGACCTTAAAGAGTAACTGTCAGGCTGCAGAAGCTAATTTAAACCTCTATTCTCCTGTGTTAAACAGTTTAGAAGGAAGCCATAAAGGCATTATTGAAGATAAAAATCTCTTTTACCTTTGATGTGTTCTTATCAGAAAAGCTGTTAGACCTAAGAGGACGCAAGCCGCATACTATACTGCAAAGCATTCTGGGGCCCTCCCCTCGGCTGCTAATGAGACGTTTCAGCAGCTTGTAACTCAGTCCAGCGCATAGCACTGATAAATCTCCGGGGCAGAGTACACTGCAGGAGTCAGCTATTGTTCCTAGCCACATGGCTCATTAATATTCACTGCACACGGTGTTATTCAGTACAAGCTTATCTGTGATCAGGAAGCAGGCAGGACATGAAGACACATTTGACAGAAAAACATGGAGCCTGCCATGAGCTGT
This sequence comes from Hyperolius riggenbachi, assembly GCF_040937935.1. Classification (NCBI taxonomy): domain Eukaryota; kingdom Metazoa; phylum Chordata; class Amphibia; order Anura; family Hyperoliidae; genus Hyperolius; species Hyperolius riggenbachi. The sequence goes on along the minus strand of NC_090652.1, from coordinate 163,699,381 downwards.
CAGGAGCATCTATCTCTGCATATACTATATACAAATTCTGTGAAATCCAAACGTGGACAGTGAAATGCATATGTAATGTAAGTACAGCCAATCTTTAGCTACTGATATATGTGTTTATTTTCTCTGAGACCTTATACCTAACAGCTCCTCTTTAAAAATACGGGAACTGCTTTATTGAAGCAGCACAAGTAACTAATTTTGATTGGTTTATTTCATTTTTGTGGACAGCTATTACTGTATATATACTGTATTTATACATTATTTTTAATGACTATTATCTGAGAAATAGAACATTTTATCATATTTTCTATTTTAATTACAGTTACAAATTCATTAGGAGTCGGAGTCGGAGTCGGTGCATTTTTTTCCCGACTCCGACTCCAGGCACCCAAAATTGCCCGACTCCACGACTCCGACTCCACAGCCCTGCTAGTTAGCACTTAAAGCGGAATATAACCCTGCATTTCAACTTTGCTCTAAAACATTATTTACAGTATATTATATGCAACCAGCATTTTTTTTTTTACTAGACCAGCATTGGAAGGGTTACACAGGGCTTTAAAGTCCCTAGAGATTTCTGCAACCGAATCCGAACTTGAGTTAGATACTTTTTGTTTACAAATATGTGTTTATTATGACTCATCTCTCTCACTGAGAAGGAGCTTGGAGGACAGCCAAAGAGATGTATCTATTGATAAACAGTTACACACTAACTAAATAGAATGTAACCATCTGAATGTCTGCACGGAACTTAAAACCTCTGTGTTTAACCCTTCCAATGCTGGTCTAGTAAAAAAAAAATGCTTTTTGCATATAATATGCTGTAAATAATGTTTTAGAGCAAAGTTGAAATGCAGGGTTATATTCCGCTTTAAGAGTCATGTTTGTATTTGTTTATTTATCCTAGGCTGAATCTCAATCGTAGAATGCAAAACAAATACCTGCACTTTCCAACCTATCCTTGTGAAACATGCTGTATCCTTCCACGTCGACTATGCATTTACACCTGTAGTCAAACCAGGTTTCCTTTACTACCATGAAGCAGCATGGTGAGGTACTGGATAGCTCCCTCACCTTGCTGTGCCAGAGTCCCCAGTTTAAATCTTGGCCAGGACACTACCTCCATGGAGTTTATAGGTTCTACCCGAGTTTGCATAGGTTACCTTCCACATCCTTAAAATATACAGCCAGGTTAATTGGTTCCCCACAAGGGCATGTATGGAACTTCTGGTGCAAGGTTTTCATTTTTTTTTTTTAGATTAGATCATTTTGTTTGATTATTCTGTTAGATTGAATAGAAAGATTTTTCCAACATGTAAGTTCAGATTTTTATTGAGAAAAAAAAAAAAAAAAAAAAAAAACACACAACCCCCCCCCCAAAAACAAACAAACAAAAACCAAAAACGGGATAATCATTAGTTTTCCTTACATATTCTTTTCAGCTTTTTCAATTCAATCGTTTTGGTCTAATGAACAGGAAAATCGAACATTTTTATTGTACACAGTGTATGTGCACCACTAAACAAACAAGGATGAGACTGCAAGCCATGCTAGTAGAAACCTGAGGCATTTGAGGAAGATGGGGATGAAGCTACTGTAAAAGAGCTCTAGAGATTGGGTAGCTGTCAGCAGGCCAGCTAAATGGGCTCTTGGAGGTCCATGAAGTGATGAGAGAAGAACAATATACAATATTCATCTGCCAGAACCCCATTCATATTAAGACAGAAGTACAGTAGTATTTAAACTTACCTTGTTGCGCCCATGCTAATATTTGACCAGACTTTATGCAATTAGACAACCCAAATGGATTCACCACCAAACACTCCTTTATCCACGCTTGTAACTTTTTCATTGAAAATGATTCAGTTGTTTTTGAGTAACCACTTCTAGATTGCAAAGGTAGCCATGTGGCCAAGTCAATGAAGCGATGGATAGTTCTATTTTTGTCCATTGTTCCTTCAATAAGGAAGCCCAGTGCTTGTGCTGCCTCAATAAACAAAAGACTGAATTCGCTTGAGTGGGAAGATTTTGTAAGCTGATCATGATCCAAAAGCAATTCTAAGAGGTACGGAATGTGGTTCTGTATAAACTGATGGTGACTATAATCATCCCAGTTCTAAAAAGGAACACATGAAAATAATACCATTACATATTGTAGAAGAAATAGAACTGTAGCGGGCATACTATAATAAAAAGCATACTGTGCAAAATATAGCACAGTAATGAAGACATCTGAACGACATTTATTTATATTTGCAAAACAATCTACAGTGGAGGAAATAATTATTTGACCCCTCACTGATTTTGCAAGTTTGTCCAATGACAAAGAAAATGAAAAGTCTCAGAACAGTATCATTTCAATGGTAGGTTTATTTTAACAGTGGCAGATAGCACATCAAAAGGAAAATCGAAAAAATAACCTTAAATAAAAGATAGCAACTGATTTGCATTTCATTGAGTGAAATAAGTTTTTGAACCCTCTAACAATAAAAGACTTAATACTTAGTGGAAAAACCCTTGTTTGCAAGCACAGAGGTCAAACGTTTCTTGTAATTGATGACCAAGTTTGCACACATTTTAGGAGGAATGTTGGTCCACTCCTCTTTGCAGATCATCTCTAAATCCCTAAGGTTTCGAGGCTGTCTCTGTGCAACTCTGAGCTTGAGCTCCCTCCATAGGTTTTCTATTGGATTAAGGTCCGGAGACTGACTAGGCCACTCCATGACCTTAATGTGCTTCTTCTTGAGCCACTCCTTTGTTGCCTTTGCTGTATGTTTTGGGTCATTGTCGTGCTGGAACACCCATCCACGACCCATTTTCAGTTTCCTGGCAGAGGGAAGGAGGTTGTCGTTCAGGATTTCACGATACATGGCTCCGTCCATTTTCCTGTTAATGCGATTAAGTTGTCCTGTGCCCTTAGCAGAAAAACACCCCCAAAGCAAAATGTTTCCACCCCCATGCTTGACGGTGGGGACGGTGTTTTGGGGGTCATAGACAGCATTTTTCTTCCTCCAAACACAGCGAGTTGAGTTAATGCCAAAGAGCTCTATTTTGGTCTCATCAGACCACAGCACCTTTTCCCAGTCACTCACAGAATCATTCAGGTGTTCATTGGCAAACTTCAGACGGGCCTGCACATGTGCCTTCTTGAGCAGGGGGACCTTGCGAGCCCTGCAGGATTTTATTCCATTGCGGTGTAATGTGTTTCCAATGGTTTTCTTGGTGACTGTGGTCCCTGCTAATTTGAGGTCATTCACTAACTCCTCCCGTGTAGTTCTAGGATGCTTTTTCACCTTTCTCAGAACCATTGACACCCCACGAGGTGAGATCTTGCGTGGAGCCCTAGAGCGAGGTCGATTGATGGTCATTTTGTGCTCCTTCCATTTTCGAACAATCGCACCAACAGTTGTCACCTTCTCTCCCAGCTTCTTGCTAATGGTTTTGTAGCCCATTCCAGCCTTGTGCAGGTCTACAATTTTGTCTCCGACATCCTTGGACAGCTCTTTGGTCTTTCCCATGTTGGAGAGTTTGGAGTCTGCTTGATTGATTGATTCTGTGGACAGGTGTCTTTTATACAGGTGACTAGTTAAGACAGATGTCCTTAACCACTTCAGCCTACAGCTTCGAAAATCTTATGCATCCGAGCAATGTTCACCTCCCATTCATTTGCTAATAACTTTATCGCTACTTATCAAAATTAATTGATCTATATCTCGTTTTTTCCGCCACTAATTAGGCTTTCTTTAGGTAGTACATTTTGCTAAGAGCCACTTTACTGTAAATACATTTTAACAGGAAGATTAAGATAGAAATGGAAAAAAAATTATTATTTCTCAGTTTTTGGCCATTATAGTTTAAAATTAATACATGCTACAGTAATTAAAACCCATGCATTTTATGTGCACATTTATCCCGCTTATTACACCATTTAAATTACGTCCGTATCACAATTCATGGCGCCGATATTTTATTTAGAAATAAAGGTGCATTTTTTCAATTTGCGTCCATCACTATTTACAAGCTTATAATTTTAAAAAATTCAATAAGATACTCTCTTGACATGTACATTTAAAAAGTTCAGACCCTTAGGTAACTATTTATGTAATTTTTTTTTTTTAATTGTAATTTTTTTTAATACAAAAATGTATTTGGGTAATTTTAGTTTGGGAGGTAAATAGCCAATTTTAGATGGAATATAATGTATTCTTTTATTCAATACAGGTATGTGGGTGCAGTTTACTATTTGGCCACAAGATGGCCACATTCAAAAAATTCCTGGATGCGAACGATGTTGCATCTAGGAACTAAAATGAAGAGAAGAAGTTTCCTGGGGGCAGAAATACCACGCTCTCTGATGAGAAAGCGTCGGTATTTCTGCCAGGGACTTAGATCGGTGAATGGGAATTATATTCCCATTCACTGATCGGGGGGGCAGCGGAAGGCAGCGGGAGCGCGCGCGGGCGCCCGATCGCGCGCACCACACGGCTGCAGCACCACTGCCTATCTGGATGGATATATGCGTCCAGATATGGCGAAGTGGTTAATGAGGGTGACTAATTGAGTAGAAGTGTCTAACTCTGTGGGAGCCAGAACTCTTAATGGTTGGTAGGGGTTCAAAAACTTATTTCACTCAATGAAATGCAAATCAGTTGCTATCTTTTATTTAAGGTTATTTTTTCGATTTTCCTTTTTGATGTGCTATCTGCCACTGTTAAAATAAACCTACCATTGAAATGATACCGTTCTGAGACTTTTCATTTCTTTGTCATTGGACAAACTTACAAAATCAGTGAGGGGTCAAATAATCATTTCCTCCACTGTATGAGGTTTTCTCCCAGGCTCTAATTTTGGTAAACTCCCTGCTGACATCCGCTCCTCCACCTATGCTGTAAGCAGAGCTGTGCCGGCCCTGCATTCCCCCGTCGTACCCCACCAGGCTAGTTTTTTATGCCACCCAGCTGGAGAAACATTCTGAGAACACTGTACCTCCTTATAATGTTTGAAGTACCTATATAAGCTCTGTGTTCTAACTTCTTCTCAGCATACAGGGATAGAGTCTGAAGAAGGCTTATTAGCCAAAAGCTTACTCTTTCTTTTTTAAAGGGAAGGTTCAGGGAGGGTGGGTAAAAAATAAAAATCAATTTCCACTTACCTGGGGCTTCCTCCAGCCCGTGGCAGGCAGGAGGTGCCCTCGCCGCCGCTCCGCAGGCTCCCGGTGGTCTCCGGTGGCCGACCCGACCAGGCCCTTCTGCGCTCCAAGGCCCGGCACTTCTGCGTCCCACGCCGGCGCGCTGACGTCATCGGACGTCCGCCGGGCTGTACTGCGCAGGCGCAGTAGTTCTGCGCCTGCGCAGTATAGCCCGGCAGACGTCCGATGACGTCAGCGCGCCGGCGTGGGACGCAGAAGTGCCGGGCCTTGGAGCGCAGAAGAGCCCGACCTGGCAGCCGGCCTGGCCAGGTCGGGTCGGCCACCGGAGCGGCGGCACCTCCTGCCTGCCACGGGCTGGAGGAAGCCCCAGGTAAGTGGAAATTGATTTTTATTTTTTACCCACCCTCCCTGAACCTTCCCTTTAAAGTAACCCAATAAATGGTATCATCTCAATTCAAAATGTCCTACTTTATACACACTTAATAGCCTCTTTATTCAGACTGACATTCAAACCATGCTAAACTTCGTGTTCTCCCCAGACTTTTAGGCAGGTGCTCCACCCAGCTAGTTTTGGCGAGCACCCGGCTGTCATTGGCTCACCTCCTCCTTTACTGTAAGCAAAGTTGTGCAGAGAAGCACCCGGCTGGAATAAATCTCTAGGGAGAACACTTAACTGGTACTAAGGGACCCAAAGTGTGCCAAGAAAATGTCCCCCACACCATTACACCACCAGTGAACAGTTGACAAGAGACTTGATGGATCCATATTTACATGTTTATGCCAAATTCTGACCCTACCATTTCAATTCCCCAAATAAATGCCAACAAGCACCCTAGCATAGAATACAGCAATGCTTGACCTGCCATCACAATAGCTGTATTATACCAAATTCATTCAGAAAATTTACACTGAGCAGAGGAGACAACGCTTTTGTTTTTTTCCTAAGGCTAATACCGGGCATACACGGCACATTTCTGGATGCAATTATGCGCCGGATCGCGCCGCTGGCTCGATGCCGGCACATCCCCGCTCGGATTGATTCCCATTCCTCCCCGCCGGTGCTCCTCATCAGCTGCTAGATTCCTCACTATTGTCCGCCGGCAGGGATCAAGCGGGGAATCTATCCGGCAGGTCATCGGACCTGTCAGATATTATCAATCGAGCCCATCAGCGGCTCGATTGATAAGGAAAGAAAGTGCCGTGTATACCCAGAATTACAGTGAATCCCAGAGGGATCCAACGCTGTAAGAGGAAACACTGTCATAGGGCTTTGCCAAATTACCAGTGATCGGAAAGCGCTGCAAGAAGCACTGTAGTGGGTCTCAAACCTATTGCACTCTCTTTGCAACGTATGGAAAGCCTAGAACCTTTCTATCTTGCTGCAAAAGTAATTGGTTGCAGACAGCGGAAGCATGTTACTCATTTTCCACTCCTGAACTAATCCACTCACTGACAGAAAATGTGTACACTCCAATAACACAGTCTCCATTCGGAAGAGTGTTGAATAGTGGTTTTATATACATGTATTACTAATTTACATTTAAGCAAGCTGAAATTGGGCTTGCTGTTGATCCCTGCAATGTATAGAGCTGAGCTGAACAGATTGCCACCTTCTCAGCAATAGTGGCATTTAAAACATGAACTGAAAACAAACATACCTTATTATGAAAGCTCGACTGTCCAGCCAAATCAGCAGTAGGTGATCTGGCTCTAGGACTCGGCCATTCATCTACGATTAAAGAAGTACGCAAAGAAACTTTATTTATTTGCTGAATATATAGAAAGAGAAGGAACTGGAGAGTGTCCACAGACAACTGTTGGGGGAAAAATAGGAACATTAAAAAAAATTAAATAACACAACAACAAAAAAACAGTTCTTTGCTTTCCAATCAACAGGCTTCCAATTGCTAGCATGTATTATTTTTTTTTTTTTTATATCTAGTAGATAAATTAGAGCCTACGTGGTAGAAACAGCTCTAAGGCTAAACAGCTCAGGGATGGTTCATACTGCAAAAGCTTTTTCTAAGCATTTTAAAAGCTCTTGCTAATGTAATGCTGTGTTTGTGTGTTCTCACTTGAGTGATGGGATTTTACAAAAAATAAATAAATAATAATAATAAAAAAAAAAATCACCTATAGCATTGCATTAGCAAAGCTTTTCAAATCAACAGCACTCAAAAAACTCTTGCCAGCTTCAACACATGTAACAGTAATGTACAGTGGGCAGAAATGGAACAACTACAGGAATAGTTTTGTTTAAAGGGTAACTGTTAGGCATGAAAAACAAAATCAATTCTCTATTTCTATCTGTTGATTACCGTATATACTCGCATATATGCCGAATTTTTGGGACCAAAAAAGTGGCCCAAAAGTTGGGGTCTCGGCTTATGTGCGAGTCTCCAGATGGTAGCGACCCCCCTGTATGCAAAAACTACCGCAATAGGTGGCACCGATGCAATATTAGCGGTAGCTGGCTCCCGATTCCCTGCATGTCCGTCATATGCAATGTTGTGCGGTTTTATGTAGTGTTGGTTAATGGCTATGTCCAGCTCCCCCTGCCCTCCTCCCCAGAGCTGAGCAGCATGCGAACCTAATGCCTGTGTCCCTCTGACAAGTGTCCGCACGGCATCAGGAGAACGGATCTTACGTCTCCTGCTCACTGATCCGTGCCGCTCTTTACTTCCCTGCCGCAGTCTCATTTCTATGACGCCATCTAGTGGCGTCTCTCATCACGTGTACTGCTACCAGTGTCAGAGATGAAGCTGCGACTGAGTCGAGAGGGATCCTAACGTGGTGCAGACCGGAAAAAAAAGCAGCAAGAGCCATTCCAGAGGACACACGGCAGAGGGACACATGCATCAGGTATGCACTCCGCTTAGCTCTGGAGTGGGAGGGTAGGAGGCACGGGACACAGCCATCACTACATACACCCTCACAACACATGACAGGCAGGCAGGGAATCCGACACAGGCGCTCTGCATTGGCACAGCCAGAGCTATATATCTGGGGACAGCCATCAGCCCACATCCCTGGACCCACAAACAGCCCACATCCCTGGACCCACAAACAGCCCACATCCCTGGACCCACAAACAGCCCACATCCCTGGACCCACAAACAGCCCACATCCCTGGACCCACAAACAGCCCACATCCCTGGACCCACAAACAGCCCACATCCCTGGACCCACAAACAGCCATCACCCCAAAGCTCTATATGGGGGGACCTTCAGTCATCAGCCCACATCCCTGAACCCTGAGCCATCACACCACAGCCCTAAACCCATAGCTATCACCCTAGTCACAGATCTATATCACACCCTGGGCTTATATGCGGGTCAATTATTTGTTCCTTGTTTCGGAGGTAATGCTTATATGAGAGTATATAAAAGAAATGCTAAAAAGGCAATGCATAACTTTAAAATCAATCTTACTTTTTTATTGCAGAGATTAATCCTCATGTCCCCAGCTCCTTAGTACGCAATCAGCCGCAGAAGAGAAGTTGCAGTGCAGGCTGGGGCGGGGGGGGGGGGGAGTTTCTGCACAGACACAGCTAGTTCAGTCTGATTGGCTGCAGCCTGTGTCACTCTCACTCCTTTTCCTCTCATTGGCTGTCTTCCATGACTGTCCGTGTCTGCCCCCTCCCCACACGCCAGCCCGACAGGCATCTCTTCTAAGTCATGTGGGCAGTGGCTGCCACCACTGCATCGCATTCATGGGGACCTCGTCCCTGCTACCATTTCCTTAGGGATTCCCTGCATTTACAATCAATGCTCGCTATTGGCGTGGGGAGGAGGGGGAGTAAGGGAGGAAATTACCTCACCATTAGCTTCAGTTGGAGGGAGTAAAGATGGCCCCTGCCAGCGAACAGAATTCTCTCCATTTACCTTTTTTTATTTTATAAAGTTCACTGAAATCAACACTTGGACCGTGCAATACACGTTATGCAAGTAGAGCTAGTATTTATCTACTTATATATGTCTTTTTTTTATCTTGCATAGTATGGCTGACAGCTCCTCTTTAACCTCCTTAGTGGTATGCCCGACACTGTGTCGGGCATACTGCTCTGTGGCTCCAGGAGTCCCTCATAAATAAACGTGCCTAATGGCTGTAAATCCTCTAGCTAGCACTAGGCTAGCTAGTAAGTGTCCGGCACCCATGGATCCCCGCCGATCTCCCCGTTTATACATTACCCGCCCCCACCCGGGACCAGCGGTCGCGCAGCCTCCCGGCACAGCTTCGGTCTCTCTATGGGGAGGATCGGGTTTGTGCATGATGTCATCTGCGATCCTTCCCATAGTGAAGACCGGAGCTGTCTGGGGAGGCTGCACTGATCGCTGGATCCAGGCTGGGTAAAGTATAATCGGGGGAGCGGCGGCGATCAGAGGGTGCTAGCTAACCTAGTGCTAGCTAGAGGATTTACAGCCATTAGGCCCATTTATTTTAAAATCGGGAAAAAAGTAACAAAACTTCCTGAGTGGCATAACGCTCAGGAGGTTAAACACCTCTTCACAAGATTAGTTCAGTTTTATAATATACAGGCAGCTACATTTGTTTCCTTAGCTGGGAACAATCCAAACAGATAGGATAACAATGCATATTAATGCTGACCCGAATTCTTGCACAGCACACACACACAACAAAAAGTCTTTATTCCACATATAGTTGCTTTAGGCCTCTTTTCTACTAGCAGCTGAAGGCGGTGAATTTATCAAATGTCAACTGCTCCTCTCCACAATGACATTATCATGCAAGTAAACAGGGGAAAGAGGCATGTACAGTGTTCTCCCCAGGCTATTTTAGCCGGGTACTCCACCCGGCTAGTTTTGGTGACCACCCGGCTGTCATCGGCTCTCCTCTTCCTATGCTGTAAGCAGAGTTGCTCACAGAAGCACTGGCCCTGCATCCTCATCTCACCCCACCCGGCTACTTTTTCATGCCACCCGGCTACTATTTCATGCCACCCGGCTGGAAAAAATTTCTGGGGAGAACACTGCATGTATATGCTTGACTCTCCAGAAATTTCTGGTCCACACCACTCCAAAACAAAAGGCGGGGAGTGATCATACAAGGGAGCAAGCCAAGAACACTGTGATGTGTGTATGTGGTGGACACAAAGATTAATTACTTCATCAGCCACCAGGGAGAAAAGAAAAAAGGGGCAGGTCTGGCCATTCCAGTGCTAATACACTACAACTTGCATTATAACGCATGTGTTTGTTATTGCTGTCAGATCTTACGCTATGTCAATAAAGCTCTGCATAGGAGCATACGTGTAGGGGGAAGAAAGCCCCCCCGGACATTCATAGGGACCTGAGCGTTAGTGCTGGTGTTCAAATTTCAACTCAGATTTCACAGTTTGTGTGTCTATTTAACTGTGCATTTTCATCCATTGCATATTTAATTGAAGCAAAAAAAACAAACAAACAGATGTAAAGGTGCTAATCAATGACACCATCTTAATGGTACAGTCGTACCAAATCTATCTAGTTGAAGGGTAATCTGAGTGAATGTACTTTAAGGCCTCTTTCACAGTGGGACGTTAAAGTCGCACATTATAAAAAATTATAACGCAGACTAACGCACAGCAATACAAAGTCTGTGTGACATTCACAGTGCAAATGTTGCGTTGTGTGTAACATGTACAGTGTTCTCCCCAGAGCCTATTACCCGGGCGGAGCGCCCACCAGATCTCTGTCCCCGCCCGGCTGCTGTGATTGGCCGCTTTCTGCATCATTAATTCTTTCCTCCGCACGATAGACATGACAGCTTGGAACGCAAGCAGAGACACCATCTCCGCCCTCCTCCTCAGCTCCTTCCTTCCTATCAGCAGCGTGGAAGGGCGGGGAAATCTCATAGCAGAGAGAGGAACAGGCAGACCGAGGGAACTTTCAGCTGGAGTCCGCACTGAAAAGAATGTGCGGTTTGATTTGTTATCTTTTGGTGAGTCACTCCCGCTGGCTACTACAGTGGACAGACGCTCTTCTCTTCCTCTCCCTGTCAGAGCAGCATGTACAATGCCCCCTTCCCCAGGTCCTTCAGGTCACAAGAATGTCAGAGACCTCAAAGAAGTGTGGCACATTAACATATCAGCATGTTTCTTTATTCTGGAGCATTCGGTGAGAGAGATAAGTGGTTTACAAAGGCTGTAAAAGGCAGCTTTCATTCTGCCTCCTGTGTCTCTGCACTTTATCACAAGCTGACACTTGGTTTGCTAGCTATTAACCCCAAATTGTTCAGTTCAGTTCCATCACTGTATTATCTAGCTTTCAGTATGGGCAATGGCAAAAAGTTTAGTTCAGCATTTTACATCAAGTTTAGCCTTTTTTTTTTGTCTCAGCAGTTAGTTATTTAGGTTGACAAAGACATACATCCATTGAGTTCAGACAGACTACTTGTATGTTCACAAATCACTGTGCTGTACAGAACAACTGTAGTGAGAGGTATAAGGAGGCTGCCATCTTTATTTACCCGACAGCCTCGCTGAGCCTTTGCCTATAATACTTTTAGCCATAGCCCCTGAACAAGCATGCAGCAGATCAGGTGTTTCTGACATTGTTGTCAGATCTGACAAGATTAGCTGCATGCCTGTTTCTTGTCTGATTGAGACACTACTGCAGCCAAGTAGATCAGCAGGGCTGCCATGCAATGTGTATTGTTTAAAAGGAAATAAATATAGCAGCCTCCATATTCTTCTCACTTCAGTTCCCCTTTAAACTAGCATGGCTTTTGCAAAGTCTTCGCTGGAGTTCTCACCACTCATGTCGCCTGCCCGTGTGATCAGCTTTAAGTCAGCACTCCTCTGCAACTAGTGTGTGCAGCAGCAGGAGTAACATACATTGCATGCAGGGATGGTGAATGGTGTCAGGTCATATATGTGATGATGGGGCTATGGCACTAAGGCCCCATTCACACAGGTGCTTTTCAGGGAATCCTTAGAGCTTTGCTGAACGCCAGCGAACAGAGAATCGCTATGACAAAGCTGCCCTATGGTGGCATTCACACTGCAGTTGCGATTTGTATGAGAAATGCACTGCATACAGCATTTTGTGAGTATTCGCAATGCGATTTTTGTTTCTTGAACAAGTTATCGTCCCACCCAGTAGCACTCAGTGTGATGCTGACCTCTCCCCAGCCAGTGCGATTCCCCAGCCAGTATGACCCTCACTCTCCTTTCAGCGTTTCCTTACTTTCTGACCCAGCAGCACCCTGCGTAACCTTACTTCCCCACCCGGCTACTTTTTCATGCCACCCGGCTGGAAAATATTTCTGGGGAGAACACTGATGTAGCAATATTCAGAATGTGCTGCATGCTGTGCGTTTAGCAATACATTTGCTGCGTTGTGTGTTGCACATACTCAGTAATTTTTTTTTTTTTAAATGTAACGCATGCACCGTTTTCATTCCTTCAGTATTCTACGAAAACAGCACACCAAGAGACACATAACGCAGTGCAAAATAATGTCCAATTTTATAACCTACATGCGCTGCGTTAGGGGCATGTTGTGCGACTTTAACGTCGCATCAAACGCACAGTCCCACTGTGAAAGAGGCCTAAATGGATACTTTTTAGGTAGAAGTTGTAATGTTGTGTTATTAATGGACAGAGAATCTGTACTCTAAAATTCTTACAATAAAAAGCATACCATTCTATTCATTATGTTCTCCTGGGCCACTCTGTGCTGTTTCTGCCACTCCCTGCTGCAATCCTGGCTTTTAACCTCCTTGCCGGTCTAAAAAATCCGGCAAGGAGGCAGCGCCGCACTTTTTTTTTATTTTTTTTTTTTTTAAATCATGTAGCGAGCCCAGGGCTCGCTACATGATAGCCGCTAAGCGGCGGCATCCCCCCACCCACTCCGATCGCCTTCGGCGATCAGAGTATGCAGCGAATCCCGTTGAGAACGGGATTTCCTGCAGGGCTTCCCCGGTCGCCATGGCGACCGGGCGGGATGACGTCACCGACGTCATAGACGTCAGAGGGAACCCCGATCCGCCCCTTAGCGCTGCCTGGCACTGATTGGCCAGGCTGCGCAGGGGTCTGGGGCGGGGGGGCTCGGCGAATCGGCGGCGAGCGGCGGCGATCGCGTACTACACGCAGCTAGCAAAGTGCTAGCTGCGTGTAGGGAAAAAAAATTATGCGAATCGGCCCAGCGGGGCCTGAGAAATCCTCCTGCGCAGGTTACCCCGAGCTGAGCTCGGGATAACCGGCAAGGAGGTTAATTGCCAGTTTTAGGCAGTGTTTACAAACAAAAGACATGTCTGCTTATTAGAGTGTGATAGGCTGAGAGAAGCTCAGTCTGTGACTCATACAGAGCCTGCAGGGGGCTTGGAGAGGGTGTGTATAGCTTCTATCCTATCACAAGCAGCACAGCACATTCCAGCATGAGTGCCTGAGCCCGACAAAGCCGTCAGAGGAAAGAAGATTAGATTATATAACAGAGATAATACAGCCACTGTGCAACTAGGAAAGGCTGCAGTAAGACAGACTACATTAGAACAGGTATAGGAACTTATAGGATAGAACAAATAAGCCTGAAAATTTTGTTACAGAGTCTCTTTAAAGCTAATAGAAACTGTCAGCAACAGAAACTCTCCAGTGCATCAATGAAAATAGAATTCAGCTCACAAGTTAATTCAAATATTGGGTCCAAGTTGTTTAAAGAGACTCTGTAACATGAAAAAGATCCCCTGGGGGGTACTCACCTCGGGTGGGGGAAGCCTTCGGATCCTAATGAGGCTTCCCACGCCGTCCTCTGTCCCACGGGGGTCTCGCTGCAGCCCTCTGAACAGCCGGCGACAGGCCCGACTGTAATTTCAATATTTACCTTTGCTGGCTCCAGCGGGGGCGCTGTGGCTGCTTTCCTCTCCGAACTACACGGAAATACCCGATCTCAGTCGGGTCCGCTTTACTGCGCAGGCGCCGGAAACTTGCGCCTGCGCAGTAGAGCAGATCCGACAGCGATCGGGTATTTCCGTGTAGTTCGGAGCCGACAGCCGTCAGAGCGCCTGCGCAGGAGCCAGGAAGGTAAATATTACGTCACGGCTGCACGGAGGGCTGCAGCGAGACCCCCATGGGACAGAGGACGGCGTGGGAAGCCTCATTAGGATCCGGAGACTTCCCCCACCCGAGGTGAGTACCCCCCAGGGGATTTTTTGAGGTTACAGATCCTCTTTAAAATGAAACAACACTGAACTGAGGCAGTGAGAATCCTTGTGCCAGAGCAGTAGTACTGTGCAGGTGCAGAACGCTCCCAGCGACGTGAACACAACCGGGCCACACATGCGCAGTTGGCCCCAAAGGACTTTCCAGGAAGTTGGAGGATGACGGCGTGGGAGCGATCAGCCTGGAGGTAGCCCCAGTTATGTATAGATTTTATTAATTCAGCCCCATCTCAGGTTCCCTTTAACTAGAATTAAGCTCTCAAGCCTCATTCACACATTTGAGAACTGCCGCTCATAAGAATCAGGGTTCAATCTCTAAGGCAATGGGTCAAGGTTGAGTCCTGCACAGACACGCCATGTTGTGTTGCTCTCTACACTTGTGGGTGCTATTGGCATGGCACACGATGGAGCAGGAGAGGTAAGGAAAACAAAATGCCTCAACATGCACCAAGAAAAGATCATCTTGCAGACCAGATATCTCACTGACGCATTGGAACTGCTGTACACACACTAAAATATTGGCAAAGGCAGTCCCAACAGCCTCCTTGGCTGAAAACCATATAACCTGTGTGTAAAGCTTTGGGTAAGTTCACACTATGCGCACTGTGTTGCATGTGATTGCACTGCTCATATAGTTGTATGGGCAAGTTCACATCTCTGCATTGTAATGGATCACATTATCCTAAAGCACTTTCTACCAGTGGCGTAGAAACAGTGGGTGCAAAGGTTGAGACCGCCTCGGGCCCTTGGTGCCATCCCTCAATCACAGTATTCTCTCTTTATTGGTCCTGATCTGATAATATTCACTTCTATAGATACTTTGAATAGTAGTAATCCTTAAAATGTTCCCCTGTCCCCTTTTTGCCCCTCCGACACTGTGGTTGTCCTTAGTTTTGCTGCGTCATATCAATTAGTGCTTAGGGGGCCCCAATTTCAAACTTGCATCAGGACCCACAGCTTCGCCACTGCTTTCGACATAGCATTCCCTACAAAAACCCAAACAGAACAGGAAAATCGCACTGTGCATTGCGTCGCATACAAAGAAAAGTACACTTCAGGGCTCTTTTCCGCTATGAAACGCGATCACGATTGTAATCGAACGCAATCGTGTTTCAAATTCCACTATGCGTTTGAGCTACTAAACTCAGTTTAATAGAGCTCAATCGCATTTAACCACTTGCCGACCGCCCCCAGCCGATGGGCGGCGGCAAAGACTGGGCGTTAACGACCGTAATACGCCCATCGGCGGAGGCAGGCGTAGTTACGCGGCGATCGCGTCATTCGTGACGCGATCAGCCGCCGGCGACTGGCTCCGCCCCCCTCGCGCTGTAACCCGCCGGCCGTTCGGAAGCGCCGGCGGGTTACTAGCACCCGGATCGCCGCATGTAAATAGTATAATAGGCTTTGTAATGTATACAAAGCCTATTATACTGGCTGCCTCCTGCCCTGGTGGTCCCAGTGTCCGAGGGACCACTAGGGCAGGCTGCAGCCACCCTAATCTGCACCCAAGCACACTGATTTCCTCCCCGCCCCCTGATCACCCACAGCACCCCTCAGACCCCCCCCCCCCCCTGCCCACCCCCTAGACCACTGTTTGCACCCAATCACCCCCCTAATCACCCATCAATCACTCCCTGTCATTTTCTGTCAACGCTATTTTTTTTAACCCTAAACTGCCCCCTGCTCCCTCCTGATCACCCCCCCACCCCTCAGATTCTCCCCAGACCCCCCCCCCCCTGTGTACTGTATGCATCTATCCCCCCTGATCACCTGTCAATCACCCATCAATAACCCCCTGTCACTGCCACCCATCAATCAGCCCCTAACCTGACCCTTGCGGGCAATCTGATCACCCACCCACACCAATAGATCGCCCGCAGATCCGACATCAGATCACCTCCCAAGTGCAGTGTTTACATCTGTTCTCTCCTCTAAACACCCACTAATTACCCATCAATCACCCCCTATCACCTCCTGTCACTGTTACCCATCAGAATAGACCCTAATCTGCCCCTTGCAGGCACCCAATCACCCGCCCCACACGCTCAGATTGCCCTCAGCCACCACCTTATCAATTCGCCAGTGCATTATTTACATCTGTTCTTCCCTGTAATAACCCACTGATCACCTGTCAATCACCTATCAATCACCCATCAATCATCCCCTGTCACTGCCACCCATCAATTACCCCCCTGTCACTGCCACCCATCAATCAGCCCCTAACCTGCCCCTTGCGGGCAATCTGATCACCCACCCACACACTCAGATTGCCCCAGACCTACCCTCAGATCACCTCCAAAGTGCATGGTTTACATCTGTTCTGCCATCTAATCACCCACTGATCACCCATCAATCAGCCCCTGTCACTGATACCCATCAGATTAGACCCCTATCTGCCCCTAGGGCACCCAATCACCTGCCCACACCCTCAGAACCCACCCCTTATCACCTCGCCAGTGCATTGCTTGCATCTATTTCCCCCCTCTAATCACACCTTGAGACACCCATCAATCACCTCCTGTCACCACCTGTCACCCCCTAGCACACCTACCCATCAGATCAGGCCCTAATTTGCCCCGTGTGGGCTCCTGATCACTCGGCCAAACCCTCAGACCCCCTTCCGATCACCTCCCCAGTGCATTGATTGCATCTATTTTCCCCTCTAACCACCCCCTGAGACACCCATCAATCACCTCCTGTCACCCCCTAGCACTCCTATCCATCAGATCAGGCCCAATACAATACAATACAATAACATTTCTATAGCGCTTTTCTCCCATAGGACTCAAAGCGCTTAGGCTCTCTCAGATTCAGTAATTAGTAGGATGAAGTATTCACACAACAAAAGTTATATTTCTGCAAATGCCAGACTGAACAGGTGGGTTTTCAGTCTGGATTTAAACACGTCCAGGGATGGGGCTGTCCTGATCTGTTGAGGTAAGGAGTTCCAAAACGTAGGGGCAGCATGACAGAAGACTCTGGGACCAAAAGTTTCTAAGTGGACTCTGGGTATGACTAGATTATTAGAACCTGTGGATCTGAGAATGCGGGGATTGCTTCGCAGCTGTAACATATCTTTCATGTATCCAGGGCCCAGATTATTCAGGGATTTAAATGTCAGTAGGCCGATCTTGAATAGGACCCTCCATTCTATAGGTAGCCAGTGAAGGGAATGCAGGACTGGCGTTATGTGGCAGTGACGGGGTTGGTTGGTTAGCAGTCTGGCAGCAGTATTCTGTATCAGCTGTAGGCGGTACAAGTCCTTTTTTGGAAGGCCAGTGTAGAGAGCAATGCAGTAGTCCAGTCGGGATGTGATGAAGGCGTGGACTAAGGTTGGCAGATCTTCTGGGGGTATGAGGTGCTTGATTTTTGCAATGTTCTTCAGGTGAAAATAGGATGATTTCACCACAGCAGAGATTTGAGTTCTGAAGTTTAAATCCCCATCAATTAGAACTCCCAGGCTACGCACATGATCAGAGCTGCGTAGATCCGTGCCTCCTATTCCCAGTGGTGAAGACTGCAAGTTAAGTTGTTTTGTTATCATGCTCTGCCCTCCAATCAGAAGGACTTCAGTTTTGTCTGCATTTAGTTTCAGCCAGTTGTCATTCATCCATTGCTGTAGTTCACGTAAGCAGGCGTTTATAGTTAGAGTTGGGTCTGTCACACCAGGCTTGAAGGAAAGATATAGTTGGGTGTCGTCTGCATAGCAGTGGTATGTCAGGCCATGTTTTTGGATTAGTTTTCCCAACGGTAGCATGTAAATCGTGAAAAGCAGGGGAGAGAGGATTGAGCCCTGGGGCACCCCATACTTAAGTGTTACAGGGGTGGACAGGAAGGGCCCCATAGACACTTTGTGGGTTCTGCCACTCAAGAAGGATTGAAACCACTGAAGTACTATGCCATCAATGCCGCAGTATTCCTGTAGCCTGTTTATCAAGATGTCATGGTCAACTGTGTCAAAGGCTGCAGAAAGGTCTAGCAGTATGAGGATCGAGCACTCTCCTCTGTCTCTTGCCATGAGCAGGTGGTTGCATATTTGGATGAGGGCAGTTTCAGTGCTGTGGTGTTTCCTGAAGCCAGACTGGAATGGGTCATAACTGTTATTTTGTAGGATTCTGGCTTCTAGCTGGAGGTATACAGCTTTTTCAATTAGCTTTCCCAGAAAGGGGAGGTTAGAGACAGGTCTGTAGCTGGTCATTGCATCTGGGTCCAGGGAGGGTTTTTTGAGGAGAGGCCTGATGATTGCTTCCTTCAGTAAAGCAGGAAATATCCCTGATTGTAAGGAACAGTTAACAATTTTGAGGAATACCGGTACGAACAGGTCGGGGCAGTTCAACATGAACTGTGTTGGGCCAGGATCCAGGTCACAGGTAGTTAGGCGGACGTGAAGGAGGATGCTTGATGTGACTTCTTCATCAATTTCTTTGAAGTTTGACCAAGGTGTTACATTGTCTCTGCTAATGGTCTTCGGCGCTATATTAGGCTCAGATGCTGTAAGTTGGATGGCGGACCTTATAGCGGAGACTTTGTCTGTGAAGAAATGGGCAAATTGGTCACAGAGGTCCTTTGAAGACTCGATATTAAGTTTTTGACATGCTGGGTTGCAGAGTTTTTCCACTGTGCGGAACAGTTGGGCTGGTTTGTTAACTGCATTTGCAATCTCTTGTGATAGAAAGGATGATTTTTTTCCCGTGATTACCTTTTGGTAGCTCTTCAAGTGGAAGATTAAGGCATGTTTGTCTTCTGGGGACTGAGATTTGCGCCACAGCCTCTCAAGTTTTCGGCCTTGTCTTTTCAGCTCTTTTATAGCGTTATCAAACCACTGTGCATGATGGTGTGGAGTAAGATATTTGGTGCGCAGAGGAGCAATGGTCTCAAAGGTGGAGGACACACATTTGTTGTATTTAAACACCAGAGTATCAGGGTCCAAGCTGGAGTCAGTCAATTCATCAAAGCTAAGGTTATCTCGGATATGTTGAGGTGTTAGCCCTTTTAAGCGGCAATATTTTATTTGATTCTTGACCTGGTGTTTGACGGCTGGTATTGAGAGGGAGAAGTGGATAGTGTGATGGTCTGACCAGGCAACAGGATTAATTTCCACATTGGCTATTGACAGCCCAGTATGGAATATAAGGTCCAGAGTGTGACCTTTCCTGTGAGTAGCAGAGCTGATTGATTGGAGGAAGCCCAGTTCATGTAAGGCACGAGGTAGCTCTTTTCCAAATTGTGAGGAGTCGTCGTCCACCCATGTATTGAAATCTCCAAGAACAATCCATCTGGGGTGTTCCAGTGTTAGGTTGCATAGGAGGTCTACAAGTTCCTCAAGGAAGTCTGAGTATTTTTCTGGTGGGCGGTAGATCAGCAATATGTTAATGTTTTCCTCAGCTGAAAGTTGCACCCCCAAGCATTCAAACGAGTTGGTAGGACCTACAGTAAGTAGTCTGATTTTCAAAGCTGATCTAAAGCAAAGTGCAACCCCTCCTCCCCTGCGTTCTTTCCTGTTGCAGTATATCACGGAATAGTTTGTTGGCACAGCTGCCTCCAGGGTGGGGCCAACAGGTTCAGAAAGCCAGGTTTCAGTCAGGCAGGCCAGATCAGAAGACTCTATTAGATCATGTATGATTGCTGTTTTGTTGTTTATTGATCTGACGTTGCAGAGGACAGCCTTGATGGGGCTACCCTGGGAGCTGAGGTCTGAGATTGAGGACTCCAGGAGGGAACAGTCTCCAGATGTGTGGCTGTCATCTCTGCTGGATTGTGCTGGAGCTATTAGGGTTGTTGGCTGGGTGTACTCTGTAGATTTTGTCACAAAGTTATTTTGGTTCTGCAGTGAATAACGTCTTTTCCCACGTCCCCTGGATCCTCTCTTTGTCTTTCTGTAGATTCCAACAGACTTGAGTAGAATTATTGTTGATTTGTCAATTGGATATATATTTCTTGGTTGGTATACAGCTAGAAGTGTCTGTGCTGAATATTGATGTTTACACATTAGGATGGACAAGAGACAGCTCAGGGCTCCTGCTAAGAAAGGCCCTATTTAAAGTCAAGGTGTGAACTTTCACGGCTGTGGCTGGTATCCTGCAGAGATCAAAGGGCCTGTATAGACTGAATTGTCCTTACACAGAGATGTATGGATGGACAGCATGGATTTGAAAACACAGTCCTTTGTTTAGGAGTTTGAAGATATAATATATAATATATGTAGAAAAATACAACCTGTCATCTAAGAGGCCACCCTGCTTATGACCGGTTCCACAAAATTTGCCCCCCTCATAGACCACCTGTCATCAAAATTTGCAGATGCTTATACCCCTGAACAGTCATTTTGAGAAATTTGGTTTCCAGACTACTCACGGCTTTGGGCCCGTAAAATGCCAGGACAGTATAGGAACCCCACAAGTGACCTCTTTTTAGAAAAGTTCTAGACGAGTTCATAGAAGACTAATTTTTGTCAAAAGTTAGCGGAAATTGATTTTTATTGTTTTTTTCACAAAGTGTCATTTTTCACTAACTTGTGACAAAAAATAAAATCTTCTATGAACTCACCATACACCTAACGGAATACCTTGGGGTGTCTTCTTTCTAAAATGGGGTCACTTGTGGGGTTCCTATACTGCCGACATTTTAGGGGCCCTAAACCGCGAGGAGTAGTCTAGAAAACAAATGCCTCAAAATGACCTGTGAATAGGACGTTGGGCCCCTTAGCGCACCTAGGCTGCAAAAAAGTGTCACACGTGGTATCGCCGTACTCAGGAGAAGTAGTATAATGTGTTTTGTGGTGTATTTTTACACATACCCATGCTGGGTGGGAGAAATCTCTCTGTAAATGGACAATTGTGTGTAAAAAAAAAAAAAATCAAACAATTGTCATTTACAGAGATATTTCTCCCACCCAGCATCTGTATGTGTAAAAATACACCACAAAACACATTATACTACTTCTCCTGAGTAAGGCGGTACCACATGTGTGGCAATTTTTTGCACCCTAAGTGCGCTAAGGGGCCCAAAGTCCAATGAGTACCTTTAGGATTTCACAGGTCATTTTGCGACATTTGGTTTCAAGACTACTCCTCACGGTTTAGGGCCCCTAAAATGCCAGGGCAGTATAGGAACCCCACAAATGACCCCATTTTAGAAAGAAGACACCCCAAGGTATTCCGTTAGGAGTATGGTGAGTTCATAGATTTTATTTTTTGTCACAAGTTAGCGGAAATTGATTTTGTGTTTTTCACAAAGTGTCATTTTCCGCTAACTTGTGACAAAAAATAAAATCTTCTATTAACTCACCATACTCCTAACGGAATACCTTGGGGTGTCTTCTTTCTAAAATGGGGTCATTTGTGGGGTTCCTATACTGCCCTGGCATTTTAGGGGCCCTAAACCGTGCGGAGTAGTCTTGAAACCAAATGTCGCAAAATTACCTGTGAAATCCTAAAGGTGCTCATTGGACTTTGGGCCCCTTAGCGCAGGTAGGGTGCAAAAAAGTGCCACACATGTGGTATCGCCGTACTCAGGAGAAGTAGTATAATGTGTTTTGGGGTGTATTTTTACACATACCCATGCTGAGTGGGAGAAATATCTCTGTAAATGGACAATTGTGTGTAAAAATAATCAAAAAAATTGTCATTTACAGAGATATTTCTCCCACCCAGCATGGGTATGTGTAAAAATACACCCCAAAACACATTATACTACTTCTCCTGAGTACGGCAATACCACATGTGTGGCACTTTTTTGCAGCCTAACTGCGCTAAGGGGCCCAAAGTCCAATGAGCATCTTTAGGCTTTACAGGGGTGCTTACAATTAGGCACCCCCAAAATGCCAGGACAGTGAACACACCCCACAAATGACCCCATTTTGGAAAGTAGACACTTCAAGGTATTCAGAGAGGAGCACAGTGAGTCCGTGGCAGATTTCAATTTTTTTTTGTCGCAAGTTAGAAGAAATGGAAACTTTTTTTTTTTTGTCACAAAGTGTCATTTTCCGCTAACTTGTGACAAAAAATAAAGGTACTTATCCGTTAGCCGGGCGCATCCTCTAGGTGGCGACAAAACGCCACCAGAGTTACATCTTTCCCTACTATCCATGTCGGCCTGGAGGGGGAATAGTAATTAGCGCCACCTGCCGGATGCGCCCGGCTAACAGATAAGTACCAAAATAAAATCTTCTATGAACTCACCATGCCTCTCACTGAATACTTTGGGATGTCTTCTTTCCAAAATGGGGTCATTATGGGGGTATTTATACTATCCTGGAATTTTAGCACCTCATGAAATATGACAGGTGGTTAGAAAAGGCAGGGATGCTTCAAAATGGGAAAATTCACTTTTGGCACCATAGTTTGTAAACGCTATAACTTTTACCCAATCCAATATACATACACTGAATTTTTTTTTTTTAAATCAAAGACATGTAGCAGAATAACTTTCGTGCTCAAATGTATAGGAAATTTTAACTTTATTTGAAAAATGTCAGCACAGAAAGTTGAAAAAGTCATTTTTTTGACCAAATTCACGTCTTTTTTGACGAATATAATAAAAAGTAAAACTCGCAGCAGCAATAAAATAGCACCGAAAGAAAGCTGTATTAGTGACAAGAAAAGGAGGTAAAATTCATTTAGGTGGTAGGTTGTATGAGCGAGCAATAAACCGTGAAAGCTGCACTGGTCTGAATGGAAAAAAAGGCTCTGGTCCTTAAAGAGACTCCGTAACAAAAATTACATCCTGTTTTTTTTCATCCTACAAGTTCAAAAAGCTATTCTAATGTGTTCTGGCTTACTGCAGCACTTTATACTATCACTGTCTCTGTAATAAATCAATGTATCTTTCCCCTGTCAGACTTGTCGGGCTGTGTCTGGAAGGCTGCCAAGTTCTTCAGTGTTGTGGTTCTGCTATGGACTCCCCCTTCCAGGCCCCTCTATGCACACTGCCTGTGTGTTATTTAGGATTAGAGAAGCTTCTCTCTTCTCTTTTACAAGCTGGATAAATCGTCCTCTGAGCTGGCTGGCCTTTCACATACTGAAGAATTACAGACAAGGGCAAAGCTGTTTGCCGGAAGAAACAAGCAGCCTGAAAAAGAACCCGAGGTGTGTTTAAAGAATGTTATCTGCATACAGAGGCTGGATCTGCCTATACAGCCCAGCCTCTGTTGCTATCCCAAACCCCACTAAGGTCCCCCTGCACTCTGCAATCCCTCATAAATCACAGCCGTGCTGTGAGGCTGTGTTTACATCTGTAGTGTCAGTCTCAGCTGCTCCTCCGCCTCCTGCATAGCTCCGGTCCCTGCCCCCATCCCTTCCCTCCAATCAGCAGGGAGGGATGGGATGCAGGCGGGGACTGGAGTTCTGCAGGAAGTGGGGAGAGCAGCAGACTGACACTATAGAGATAAACACAGCCAGCTCTGACAAGCTGTTTGTCAGCAGCGTGGCTGTGATTTATGAGGGATTGCAGAGTGCAGGGGGACCTTAGGGGGGTTTGGGATAGCAACAGAGGCTGGGCTGTATAGGCAGATCGAGCCTCTGTATGCAGATAATATTCTTCAAACCCACCTCGGGTTCTCTTGAAACTTCAGTGCATGAGAACGGGGAAAGAAACACACAAATGATCTCTTGAGATTCAAAAGGAAGGCTGTATACAGCCTGCTTGTGTATGGATGTATTTTCTATGTGTGGACATACTGTACATCAACCTACTTCCTGTTTTGGTGGCCATTTTGTTTATAAACAAACTTTTTAAAACTGTTTTTAACCACTTTTAGTGCGGCGAGGAGCGGCGAAATTGTGTCAGAGGGTAATAGGAGATGTCCCCTAATGCACTGGTATGTTTACTTTTGTAGAGACTGTATACTTAACCAGAAAGGCCTCCTCAAATTATAACTAATATATCTTTATCAATATGTGGGCAGCAAGGTGGCGTAGTGGTTAGTGCTCTCGCCTTGCAAGCGCTGGGTCCCCAGTTCGAATCCCAGCCAGGTCAACATCTGCAAGGAGGAGTTTGTATGTACTCCCCGTGTCTGTGTGGGTTTCCTCCGGGCACTCCGGTTTCCTCCCACATCCCAAAAACATACAGATAAGTTAATTGGCTTCCCCCCAAAAAATTGGCCCTAGACCATACATGCACTACACGATACATACATACGACTATGGTAGGAACTAGATTGTGAGCCCCTCTGAGGGACAGTTAGTGACAAGACAATATAGTCTGTACAGCGCTGCGTAATAATTCGGCGCTATATAAATACATAAATAAAATAAATAAATATGTATCTATTTCCTACTCTCATCATAATGCACTGAAACTTGTAGAGAATTTACCCTGTTCTTCAGTCTGTCATATTCTTCCACTGATCTGCAGCTTGAAACTGCCTCAGCCCACTCCAGGCTCTTTGGCGGGCTCCGTTCAGACAAGCAATGAAACGCCTCGAAATAGAGCCAGGCCGTATCCTCTGCCAGCTGCAGCTTGCCGCAGGCAATGTGCCGCCACGAAGGCCACCTGAGGCGCGGATAGCAGCCGTCCGAAGAGCGGGTTCTCACGTACGTAGCCATCTTCCGTAGGTAATGCAGGCTGAACTTGGCCGGAGGAGGAAACTGCAGAACTCCGATCAGAAATGGATCCGTCCTCGCCCACATCTGTACTCTGTACAACTCCATTACGGCTCAGACATTAGTAACATCCACAACTTGCCGCCGCACTCCGGCCCGGCGAGGACTTGCCTCTCAACTACAGTGGCAGTGGCAGGGCGTGATGGGAAACCAAGGAGACGCCGGGGCGGAGAGAGGGGGGCGGCCGGGGAGGCGGGAGCAGGAGGAACAAGGAGGAAGCCAATGCCATGCAGGCAAATCGTAACCGAAGTACCTGTACCCTCACAGCGAAGATAAGCATGTTCTTTGTGGAAACATCCGCAATATTGCTCACATATTTATAATCGATTATAATCTCGCCCTAAAAAGACATGCTGCAAAAGAGGAACTACGATCGAGGATAATTTTGGTATTATACTGAACAAATAAATATCACACCCTAAAAAACAAACAAACAGTGCAGAGCATCATGCTTACACTGGGGATTCATTATGAAGTGCCATCAGCTTGATTGTCACTTTATACATAACTAGATAGTTTTCACTATTATTGCTTAGATAAAGGTCCAGAGTGTACAGAAGAGAACAGTCAGAGCATACATTTGAAATCCGCACCTGTAGACTTGGGCGCAGGATACAGCCGACATATGGCTGATCCTGCTTCTGCACAAGTCCGGGCCGTATTACTATTCCCCCTCCAGGCCGCCATGGATAGTGGGGGAATGATATAATTTGGCTTCCAGCGATTGCTGGAGGCCAAATTATTGTTTTTTAAGCAACCTCGGCTCTGTCTTGTGACGGCGCCGACTTTACTCACTGAGCGCCACTCAGTTGTGATTCCTGTTATAGTCTATGGCTGTGCCCAAATCTAGCAGCGCCGAAAAGCACTGCTCCGCAGTCAGAAGATCTGATCTCTACTTTTGCTACAGATCCCCAACAAAAAAAGGGTACTTACCTATTATCCTGTCTGGAAAGTTTGGCAGCTTTTTGTTAAAGTTCTGTTTGATCCTCTAGCCAGATCTAACCATTTTTGGAAAGCTGAAAGTCCCGGCTTTCCTTTGCACTGGGTCCCGAGTTAATGCGATGACCCATTCCCAAGTTAGGGGAGGTTTGGGGGATGGGTGTCGCCTGCACTTTGCTGCAGAGAGCACAGTGGAATTGAGTCTCCTGCCCATGCCAGTAAAGGTAGCCATACACTGGTCGATTTGCCATCAGATTCGACCAACAAATAGATCCCTCTCTGATCAAATCTGATCAGAGAGGGATCGTATGGCTGCCTTTACTGCAAACAGATTGTGAATCGATTTCAGCATGAAACCGATCACAATCTGTGAAGCTGCCGCCCACCTGCCTGCCAGCTATACATTACCTGATCTGGCCTGCGCGACTTCCCTGGTCTCCGCTGTTCTCTTCTCCGAGCTAGTCTCCGGTCCGGCTGGCTTGCTTCACTGAACATCCTGTCCAGGGGAAGTTTGAACAGTAGAGGGCGCTCTAATGTTTAAACTTCCTGCCGGGACAGGAAGTTTAAGGAGGCTGCAGCCCTGGAGCTTGGAGCGGAGAAGACGACAGCGGAGACCGGGGGAGTCGCGCCGGCCGGAACAGGTAATGTATCTCCGCTGTATTGCGTCGGTCATCGGGCATTCGAACGCCGCTATCGACGCACTCCCGACCCAACGGCGGTCGAGAAAAATCTTCCGCACGGACGTATCGACGGGAATCAACGGGAACGATTGATTTCGGACGGAAATCAATCGTTCTGTCAGCGTTTGCACAACGATTTCACAGCAGATTCGATCACAGTGATCAAATCTGCTGTATATCGTTAATCGTTAGTTGTATCGAAAATCGTTAGGTGTATGGGCCCCTTGAGACAGAGAGGAGATGAGGGTGCAAAGCTGCGCTGCTCCTTCATCTGTAATCAGAGACCCATGGCACTTGACATAAGTTTTGAAGACACAGATTTATGCTGCTAAGGAAGAAGACCTACCTGGCGTGCTGCTTATCATCATGTCGGGTTTGTCCTGTACTTCTGTAATTGCACTTTCTGCAGCCAAGTTCAGGGGTCACCCCTCCTTCAAAACCCCATAACTTGGGAACTGAGCATCATACCAATCTAACAAAGCAAAATTTTGTGCATAACACAACCATCAACCTAATATAACATATGACTCAGAGATTACAAGTCGTTTCAAATGCTATGTCATTGTGCAAAAAATATTACATAGGCAAAATACAACAGATCCCTCAGTATTGCACCAACCCATGTAAAACCCGGAGTAGTGGCCACCTACTCAGCAACCCAATTTCCCTCCCCATAAGACGGCACTGTTCTTTGTACCTGCACCTGACAGACCATACCAAAACTGATGTGAATAACGTTCTTTCTCCAAAATGGTGGTATGCAGCTTGGCCCGTATGATCAGGGCTTCTCAAAAAAATGAACTGCTGCTTGCATATAAGAAATCAAAGTTCCAGTTCACATGTACAGTTATCATGCATGAGAGATGAAGCAAAGAGGGGCTGAAAGTAACTCACATGATCCTCCGGACGAACAATAAAACCACAAGTTCAGTAATGGTGGCCACTAATGATCCAATCTTTTTCATCCAATCCTACCAAATCTATGTAGTATAGGGTAAATAAGTAAATATACTGAATGGATACTTCAGGCAGTTACCTTATATTACATAGAAATGGTAAGATTGGATGAAAAAGATTGGATCATTAGTGGTCACCTTAAGGCTCACCAGTTCAGACCTCTCCCCAGTGCACTTGGGGGTCCCTTAAAACGACCGCTGCTGTACCACTCTGTGCTGTGCTGGCCCAATTGCAGCCAACTCACGCTTCTCTGTGTAGAAGTTTTTAGGGCGGGCGTCCCCGCACCTATGGATGGTTACTGGAGGCACACACGGTACTCCCCGCTGGGTCACGTCATACCAACCCGGGACCCAGTGCAACAGACAGCTGGGACTTTCAGCTTTCCAAAAATGGTCAGATCTTCCTGGGGGAGCAAACAGAACTTTAACAAAAAGCTGCCAAACTTTCAAGACAGGATAATATGTAAGTACCAAAAAAAGTACTGGTATATTACTGCAAAGAAGGCTAGGAGCACACTGTGGAAAACTATGAGGCAGGGGTCACGCTTGTCTTTGGTTTTCTGTGCACGTTTTTTCTGTGCGTCAGTATCCAGAAAGCCGCATGCGTTTTTTTCACAGCAGTAGGCAGGAATATGGCATGACAAACTTGGCCCTGGGTTTTGGGTTCAGTGTGATGTTTATTAACACACTGAGAATGCATTGCAAGCTGTATCCCATTTCATACAAACTTAATTCCAGGTCATATAAACTTAAAGCTGAGCTTCAAGATCAGCAGAACTCAACCCGGAGTAAAGACTGCCCCTCCCACTCCTGGATATTAGGTAGAGATGGGTGATTGAATTTATGGCACCACTCAGGATCAGGTTTCATCTTTAGGAACCTATAGGCAGAGCCGCCATCAGGGGGGGACAGCAAGCACTTCAGTGAGGGGCTCCTTGCTCTCAGGGGGGGCCCGCCCCCCAGTGTTGCCAACTATCCATATTTGTGGATTCTGTTTATGCACGCTCACAGGGCTGATTGCCGGGGGCGGACGTGGCTGAGAGTTAGTCCCGCCCCTCGGCTCACCCTGCTGCAGCTACAGCCACTAGTAGCCTCAGGAAAGCCTTTGATCATCCCCCTCTCCTCCCTTTTTTTGTTCCTATTGGCTGCAAATTCACCCCTCTTCTCTTCCTGTCACACTTCAGGCAGGCAGCCCATGTGGTGCGCAGCTCTGAGTCTCCTATGACTCAGAGGGGTCATCTATCAGTGCTGGCCAGAGTATGAGTGTTCAGGGAGGCAGCAAGCCCAGGAGGGGGAGAGAAGAGCCAGACACCAGGTCAGATAATGATCTTTACACAGGCTTAAGCTGGCCACCAACGGTCCAATTTCTAGCGAAAAATCATTTGAGCGATCAGAAATTCTGATCGGATTGGTTGTAAATAATCTCAGTTGATGGGCACAATCGATAATGAATGATTATAAAAAAAAAATCGTCCGATTGAATTTTCGGCGAACCAAAATTTGGATTTTCTTGTTGGTCGTGATAGATAGAAAGCAATGATTGGTTAGTTGATGGTGTGGTGAATGATTTTTCGTCCGATCAGAATTTCTGATCGCTCGAACGATTTTTCGCTAGAAATTGGACCGTTAGTAGCCACCTTTAATCTCGCTCTCTGCTGAGTGTGTAAACTGCTCCTGAGCCTGTGTATGGGATTTACTGTGCAACAGGAAGAGTTGCACTTTGCGATCTCCTGTCAGTGCTGTTTGTCAGGAGTAGGGGACAATGAGTGGTGAGAGTGTAGTGACTGGGGAGAGGGCTGTCTGCCAGGAACTGGCCTTATACTGGGCACACACGGTGCATTCCCGCACTCGATGCCCCGCTTGATTCCCGGCCGCTCGATTATTTCCGAGCATTTACGATCCTGTTTCGATAATTGTTAGGTCGATTCTCATGTAAAGTATGCCAAATCGACCTAATGCTCCATCGAAATGCGAATCGGACATGTCTGAAATAATCGAGCGGCCGGGAATCGAGCGGGGCATCGAGTGCGGGAACGCATCGTGTGTACCCAGCATAACTTTTGAGTGTCTCTCCTCTTAGATTTGTTTCCCTGCATTCACTGTCCAGTCTGTGAGACTCTGTGGGCCAAGATTTATCAAGAGTGTCTGAGACAAAATTGCTAGGTTTTTAGAAATCCATGCAGAACTGTCTCGGGCATCTTAAGAAATCATTAGATAGTGCAGATTCCTTCTAAGGGCTGGGGCACACCGAGCTGGTTTTCAGGCGTTTTTGCAGCCGCTTGCGGCTGCGGATATGCTAGGGTAATGTATTTCAATGGGGTGGGTCACACCAGAGCGGGAGGCGTTTTGCTTAAACGCATACTCCCGGGCTGAGGCATTTTTTGGATTGCGGAGGCGTTTCTGCCTCCAATGTAAAGTATAGGAAATACGCAAACCGCTCTGAAACACGCCAGTTCAGAGCGGTTTTGCAGTCGTTTTTGTTACAGCTGTTCAGTAACAGCTTTACTGTAACAATATTTGAATTCTGCTACACAAAATCCGCTACCCAAAACCGCAAAATGCTAGCTGAAACGCTTCAGAAAAATAAAAAAAAGCGTTTCAAAATCTGCTAGCATTTTTTCAGATCTGCTAGCAGGTTTTGGTGTGCACCGGGCCTAAAACTGTTGTACAATAGGAGGAGCTAGGAAGGTCTCTCAGACAGTGCAGTGTGTGAGGGGAATTGCTGTTGCTGAGGTAACCAACACACCTGCTGTATTGATAGCAGCAGGATCTGAGGAAGAATTCAGCAAGGGGGGAGGGGGAGCACATCACATCACAAATCATGTCTAGCCTGCAGTTCTACATCTTTAGAACTGCTATCAAGCACTTCTTAATCTGCGCCAGTTTAGGGATGGATTTGCACTTTTCTTAACTGTAGTGCAGCTCTAGAAATGCTAAATTTCCACTATTACCTAGGATTTAAAGGGAAGGTTCAAGCAAAATAAAAAAATGAGTTTCACTTACCTGGGGCTTCTCCCAGCCCCCTGCAGCCATCCTGTGCCCTCGCAGTCACTCACTGCTGCTCCAGTCCCCCGCTGGCAGCTTGCCGACCTCGGAGGTCAGCGGGACGCATTGCGTACATTTTTACGCATTCCCGCTAGTGCAGGAACATTAACACACACATTTTTACGCATTACTGGTTCAATGCGTAAAAATTTACGCATTGAACTAGTAATGCGTAAAAATGTATGTGTTAATGTTCCTGCACTAGCGGGAATGCGTCAAAATGTACGCAATGCGTCCCGCCGACCTCCGAGGTCGGCAAGCTGCCAGCGGGGGACTGGAGCAGCAGTGAGTGACTGCGAGGGCACAGGATGGCTGCAGGGGGCTGGAAGAAGCCCCAGGTAAGTGAAACTCATTTTTTTTATTTTGCTTGGACCTTCCCTTTAAGAAGGTTCTTATTTTCATGCAGAACTGTTCTCCCTGCTAGTTAGAATAGATTAAGAAGAAAAAAACTGTTGGTAATGCGTTGATAAATCTTCCCGTGTCTGGTCAGCTGGGAGAAGCTGCTAAATACAGGACAGGAATAATGGGGGAAGGGAGCCTTCTTATTGCTACAGATACTCTCTCTGACCAGCCATGACCTGGGGTCAGCTTAGTTAGGCATCTCTTCTCCTGCCACTTGTCTTTATCTCCTTCACTTCTATTAACCCTAAAGGAACTTACTATGTTTTTCCAGCGACCAGGGTTTTTTTTATTTCTGTGCATCGGGTGAGCATTTTTACAAATTTTCTGACGTGGGTACATGTGTGTGATTATACAAATGCTGTTTTGTGATGCTAGGCGATTATGACCATATCGGCGCATTGAATCTTTAAAAAGAACCCGAGGTGGGATTATATTATGCTAGTGGGGCACTGAGGCTGGTTATGCACAGTAACACCAGCCTCTGTTGTCCCATGGTGTGCCTCAAAAGCCCCCCTGCGCGCCGCTATGCCCCCGCAGTGCTGGCGAGAATGTTTACCTAAGCGCTGTCTGTCAGCGCCGCTCCCCCACCTCCTCCTTATCGGCACTACCCGCCTGTGTCCCTTCCCTCCCGCTGATTGGAGGGAAGTGACGTGGCGGGTAGCGCCGATACGGAGGAGGCGGGGGAGCGGCGCTGACAGACAGCACTTAGATAAACATTGTGCTGGCGACACGCTGCTGGGGTATAGCAGCGCACAGGGGGGTCTTTGAGGCACACCATGGGGCAACAGAGGCTGGTGTTACTGTGCACAACCAGCCTCTGTGCCCCACTAGCATAATATAATCCCACCTCGGGTTCTCTTTAAAGGATACCAAAGCTGAACTACTACATAAAAATAGGGGGAGCAGGCATGTATTAGATGCCCTCCTCATGCCCACCACACCCACGCTTCTCCTCCATCCTCCTCCTATGCATGGTAAATCCGCCGCAGCTAAGCCCAGGTTGCCGAAGTTGAGCAATAGTGCACAGGTATGCGGCCAGGAGCACCTGCGCACTACTACCCGACACCGGTGGACTGAGCTGCAGCGGAGGATTTACAGTACAAAGGAGGGGGACAGAGATCAGGGGGAGTGGTGGGCATGAGGATGGCATCTAATATATGCCTTGCACCCCCCCATTTTATATAGTAGTTCAGCTGTGGTATCCTTTAAGCTATCCAACGACTCCAGCACAAAGTGCCGCAATTGTTTGTACTCTCACTCGGGCCCATTGTGTGCCGTAGAGTTTTCCCGCAGTAAGAAGATGGATCAAGGAATGCTCGTTCCTCAGGTCGTGTCGCTGTGGGTTCCCTGATCCATCTTCTGTAGAGTATGTAGCTTTACATTTCCCTTAATTAGTGCCTGCTGAGATGACACATGCAAGCATATATACTTACCTGGGGCTTCCTCTAGCCCCTGTAAGCCTCCCTCTGTGTTCTGAGCCTCTCCATTGTACCGCGGTCAGTTCCAGTAGTCAGGTACTACGGCACATGCGTGGCCCTGGCCATTCGCCTCCTTGGTCACACTCCTGTGGCCAGTTGCGTACTGCACCTGCAAAGTTAAGTTAACACTACAAAGACGCAGAACACTCTTGGCCACGAGAGCACAACCAAGGAGGTGCTCGGCCAGGGCTGCACATGTGCAGTAGTCCCTGACTGGCTCAGTTGAGAGCTTTACCAAAGCTGCCCGCAGGAGAATGGACCAAACCAGATGGACACCAAGGTAGTATATGGATTACAGGGGCCAGGAGGAAGCCCCAGGTATGTAAAAATCCCCTTTTTTGGCCAATTCAGTGGCACTTTAAGTACAACATATTTTTTACAGAAAAATAATCTGTATTAAAATACCAATGAATTGGCACCAAAAAAGTGATTTTTTTTTTAACTTACCTGGGGCTCCCTCCGGCACCCTGTTGTCTGTCAGGTCCCTCAATGTTCCTGGGCCACTTGCTTGTGTCATAGCCTCCTCTGACAGTGCTGCGACTAGAGCTCCAGTTGCAGCTACTAGACATGCCCAGTCTTAGTGTCTGAGGGCCTTCTTGATTGTGCTCCCATCGCCAGGAACGCTCTTGCGTGTGCACACGGCACAATACAATTCTATTGAGAACCGTGCAATGCTGGCGAGTATATCTTGGCATTATTTGCTTGTAGGAGAGGAGCCTACAGCCAACTCTGGGCAGACCCACCACTAAGTTCATATATATTTGGTGCGGCGCACACAGGCAGTTGGGGGGGGGGGGGGCAAGATTTCTGATGGTGGCCCTGCCTATAGGCACAGAAAGCATCCACTCCTAACAGATGCCATACTTTAATATAAGCTCACACTGGTAGACTGACTTGGTAGACTTACATTAGAGTGAATGCAGCCTGTAATTTCCTTGGTTAACATGGGCACCCATTTCTTAAAAATGTGGTCACGGCCAAACTATGTGCTTTGTCCTACACCACCCTTTGAATTAAATCTCCATGGATTGCAGTATCGATGACTGATGGAATTGCTAGATTTCCACTGGTTGGTACAGTGCCATGCATAGGCAAGTCCAGGGGGGGATTACAGTTGCCCAGAATCCCCCCTCAGACCAAGGCCGATGCAGTGTGTGGGGACAGGCACAAACAAACCCCAGAATATCTACAGGCATCCTGTAGCTCACAGCACCGTGCTGCTGCCTGGTCTATGTGCTGCCCCAGCTACGTTTGACTTTGGATGTAGCAGCAGAGAGTGCAGTATGTGCAGCAGCTCTGGGAAACTTTGTAGAGCACAGAGCCAGGTATGAGCATAGCCGCGTGCCCCTGCTGTGCTAGTAAAGAAGGAAGTCAGGACCTCACCAGAGGCGTAGCTAGTTTTCAGTGCCCGAGAACAAACACCGGTTTCATGCCCCCTGTGGTCAGTCCTGCAGCAATCAAAGGGCACCACACATGAATGGGTGTGGACATGCAGCTAAATGTGGGCATGGTCATGGGTGGCGCCAAATGCACAAATGCTGCAGTAGATGGTCTGCTGTTGCAGAGGGAAGGAGAGAAGCAGAGACACTTTGGGTGGCCAGCGAGCCACCTCTTGCTTGCCCTTACAGTGCTGCGCCCAGAACATATGTCCTTCCCTTGCCCCCCCATGCTACACCTTTGAACCTCACTGAATGGTTCACTTTCCTCTTCATTACAGATGTTGTCTGTCCTCATTATTATCTGTATTCACTGGCTCCTGTAACACCAAACTGAAAATGCTGCAGAGGCCAGAGGATACAGATAACAATGCATAGTCAACAGACTTCTGTAATAGCAGAAGAAGCACCGAGGGCAGTCTGGAAGAACAAGCTAGCTGAATACGTGCTGGTCTCAGGCTGCCCATGTAACTGCCCTCTTACATCCAATTGCTTCCATTTCTCACTGTCGAGTGTCTCACTCTTCTCAATGTCTTTCTCACCCTGTCTCCCTGGTACAGCCTCTCTCCCCTTTACCCAGTCTTCTCCACAGTGCAATATGTCTGTGTATTATCTCAGTAAGGCTCTGCAAAATAGAATATTGCAATCCTGGTCGGGTATCGCTCACCTGTTTCTGTGTTGCCTCCCATTCCTTCTGTCCTGTGCCTCTCTTTCCTGCCTCTTGCACACACAGGGGAAAAAAAATATCAGAATCGCATGTAGTGTGCAAGAGGCCTTTGTGTGTCTCTTTTGGTTTCCCTCATTCCTGTCTCTCATTCTTCCCCACAGAATCACTGGCCCATATTCAATTCACCTATTCTCTTGAGTTTTCTTGTAAGTGATATGTTCACACCTTGTGATTTAGTGCTTTGTAAATTGCAAGCAAGAAAATACTCAAATAATTTTAATAGTACTTTTTCGCCAACTTTTGGGTAGTTTTGCAACTGTAAAATGCTGAAAAATTATAAAGAACATGAAAATGATCTCCTAGGAGATAACTCACGAGAAGGTGTTAATTGCATATTGGCTACTGACACTCATTCATGTCTCTTCCCCTTTACTGTCGTTCACTTTCCTCTCTCTTCCTTTCCCTCACTCTCTGTCTCACCATCTCTCTCCCACCCTCCTAAAAAAAATAATAAAATCAACATGGTCTCATTCTTACTATTATGTATTTATATAGCACCTCCATCTTCTGCAGCACATTGCAGAGTACATAATCAAGTCACAGACTGTCCTCAGAGGAGCTCACAATCTAAACCCTACCATAGTTAGTCTAATGTCATACCATAGTATTTTTATTCTTATGTATTTATATAGCACGGACATCTTCTGCAGCACATTGCAGAGAACAGGGCTGTGGAGTCGGAGTCGTGGAGTCGGGCAATTTTGGGTGCCTGGAGTCGGAAAAAAATGCACCGACTCCGACTCCTAATGAATTTGTAACTGTAATTAAAATAGAAAATATGATAAAATGTTCTATTTCTCAGATAATAGTCATTAAATATAATGTATATATACAGTATGTATACAGTAATAGCTGTGCTTAGTCCACAAAAATGAAATAAACCAATCAAAATTAGTTACTTGTGCTGCTTCAATAAAGCAGTCCCCGTATTTTTAAGGTCAGATATACATATCTGATTGTGACTGTATATATGATGTGTACACAGGAATCTCTTATATATACTAAATAACATCTATGCTGTAAGAATAAAGCCTGATGTGTAGCCGTGTCACTAATAGAAATGGTCAACGAGATGGAAATAATTCTGCATTGATGCTGATTTATGCAAATGTATGCACTCTCTTTGCTCATGAAATCAAATAATTTGATATGTTATTAAAATTTGGTTTGGTGACTACAAATTAAAGGGTAACGGAGACGGATGAAAAGTAAAGTTTTTTTTACATACCTGGGGCTTCCTCCAGCCCCCTTCAGGCTAATCAGTCCCTCACTGTCCTCCACCACCCAGATCTTCTGCTATGAGTCCTGGTAATTCAGCCAGTCAGCGCTGTCCGGCCGCATGCCGCTCCCACAGCCAGGAACATTCTGCACCTGCGCAATAGTGCTGCGCAGGTGTAGTACGCTCCTGGTGGCGGAGTGTGTGCATGCGCACTACGCCTGACTGGCTCAAGTACCTGGACCCATAGCAGAAGATCCAGGTGGTGGAGGAGGACATAGAGGGACTGATTATCCTGAAGGCGGCTGGAGGAAGCCCCAGGTATGTATAAAACTTTAATTTCATCTGTTTACTTTGTTACACAGTAGTACTATACTCTACATATGCACTCCCCACAGAGCTGCAGGGAATCCACTGAGAATGCTGTGCACATTGAACACAGAGGTGTTGTCTGTTTACAATCTCCTCATTCCCCTGCAGAGTACCTGCACATCATTCTTACATGTACCCACACTTACATTGCCTAGGGCCTGATAGATGTTCTTTGTTCCGGTTTGTACCTTTTACAAGTACTCTTACCAAGGACTAGTTTTAGTCTAAAGGGAATAAATATAGTAGTCTACATATCCTTCTCACTTCAGTTTGTCTTGTAAAATTCCTAAGCGTTGGCAGTTAAGAGACGAATTTAATGTTACATACTTTTAATCAACAAAATTGTAATATGCAAATTAGAGGAGTTGGAGTCGGTGGAATCCTAAACTGAGGAGTCGGAGTCGGAGGATTTTTGGACCGACTCCACAGCCCTGGCAGAGAACATAGTCATGTCACTGACTGTCCTCAGAGGAGCTCACAATCTAATCCTTCCATAGTCCTAGCTTAATGCCCTACCGTATTGTGCAGGGCTGAGAAAGACCTTTCAAGAATTCCCCCCCCTTTTGAGAGTCTCGGGTTTGCCCCTGCCATGCTATGAGGGCATCAAACCACATTTTCCCTACCCACTTCTCAATAAATATTTTTTTAACAGGTCTGATCACACTTTCAACTGAGAAACAAGTAAACTAATTGCAACATTATTTCAACAAAGTATTTATTGGGTATACTCCACGCGAAATCCCCCTGGAGTATACCCAATAAATACTTTGTTGAAATAATACAGCCTCTTGGGTCTGCTTACAGGAGGTAAGTCCACCACTACCTCCAAAGCAATTTTAAATTTTTAAGAATTTGTTTTATACTTTTGGCGCCTCTGTTTTACACGTGTTTATTCATATATATCCACCCCTGGTGGAGGGGGATACCCCCTTTTTTCTACTGTCTACAGAGAGCGACTTCTTAAATCCTGAGTGAGGACAGGAAAATCTCCTCACCTGCCTATACAGTGGTTGCCTGGAGGTAACCCTGGTTTGTGAGTATAAATTTATACTCTTTTCATACTTCACTTGCCTTAACATATTACACTATTGGGCTCTCGGTTTCTCTTTTACATATATTAAAAAGAACAAAGACCACAAG
Source organism: Hyperolius riggenbachi (assembly GCF_040937935.1). NCBI lineage: Eukaryota > Metazoa > Chordata > Amphibia > Anura > Hyperoliidae > Hyperolius > Hyperolius riggenbachi. The sequence continues at coordinate 163,662,080 of NC_090652.1, read as the reverse complement.
GAGTCCAAATGGTGCAGATTGTAACGCAAGTGGCAGAACAGGACAAATCTTCACAAACCCGGCTTCTCGTATCAGCAACCTACATATGTGCACCAGGGGAATGCACTCAGTTGAGCAAGTCTCTCTCTGGATGTGATCGCGCTCTAGAAAAATATGTAACAGCCCTTGGCTTCTGTAATTATGCAGAGAGTCTCTAGACTGGTGCTTTAAGTTTATTTTTTAATGCTTTCCATACAGTAGTTGAGCACCGTGAAAACTGCAAACAAAACATACATGTAACAGTTATCAATACAGAGCTAACAATCAACAAGATGCAATAAGCATGTGAACAGTTATTAACTGCAATGTACCTTGCTCCGCTTAACCAAGGGATATCAAACTTTAAGAGGTATTATGTCTGTTTCTTCATGAAGGCTCTGCTGCTTGGTCAGAATGCCCTGGAACACATACACACACTGAGCTGGGAGGAACTTCCTGTGTCCCAGATTGCAGTTCTCTGAAAGGGGGTTGGGCTGCACACACACCCACACTGTTACATAACTAAACTATGTGCAGAGCAAAGCTGTGGTCATTTACACTCCCACCAATCATGTTATTGTGAGTTCACCATAAACAAACATGATTTCAATGTATTACAATAAGTGACCACACAAAGTTCAGTTATTGTAGGTTACTTGCTCTCTAGAAGAAGTACTAGTTTTTGAATGGGTCGTTCAATAATTGAAGGTTTTGATCTATGATCTTGCTTCACTGTTGACTTTCGATCACCTACTTGCACCTTGACACGACGGACTAACCCATCGCTTTCTTCAACAGCTTCAACCACTCGTCCCAGTGGCCACTGATTTCTAAGCAAATTGTCCTCTTTGATGATTACTATATCATTCAACTTGATGTTACGCTGGGGTGTGTGCCACTTTTGGCGTAAGGAGAGGTTCACAAGGTATTCTTTTCTCCAGCGACTCCAGAACTGTTCAATTAAGTATTGGACTCGACGCCACCTTTTTGTGGCATACAAGTCTTCTCTCACAAATTTTCCAGGAGGTGGAAGAGCAGCTTCAGATTTCATTAAGATAAGGTGGTTTGGTGTCAATGGTTCAGGTGACTTAGGGTCATTGATTCCATCTACAGTTAATGGGCGACTGTTAACAATAGCCATTGCTTCATAGAAAAGTGTTCGTAAAGAGTTATCATCAAGTCTGCCTGGACATTGAGCAAGTGTAGCATTCAGCACACCTCGAACAGTTCGAATTTGGCGTTCCCAGACGCCACCTGCATGGCTAGCTGAAGGAGCATTGAAGATAAATTCACACTGCCTTTCAGTTAGGAAATGTTCAAGTGCATTGGTATCACACTGTTTAAGTGCCACTCGGAGCTCATTCTTGGCTCCCACAAAATTAGAACCTTGATCACAGTGAAGTTGACGAACAGCTCCTCTTAGACTGATGAAGCACCTTAAGGCATTGATAAATGCATCTGTTGACAGATCTTCAAGCATTTCTATGTGAATTGCCCGGGAAGAGAAGCATGTAAAGATAAGCCCATATCTTTTGTATTCCTTGTGTGCTCTTTTGATTAGAAAAGGACCGAAACAGTCCATGCCACAATACATGAAAGGAGCTGAGACTTCTACACGTTCTTTAGGAAGATCAGCCTTTTTTTGCCATTCTGTAGGTCGTCTGAGTTTTCTGCAAAACACACAATTATGTATCAACTTGGCAATAGACTTGCTCCCACCAATAACCCAAAATCCATTTGCTCTGAGTTCCATTAGGGTTTGGTTTCGGCCCTGGTGGCAGATTTTATTGTGGTAATGGGACAAGATCAACTTGGTGATATGATGATCCTTTAGGAGGATGATTGGGTGTTTAACTTCTTGACTGAGTGATGAGTTCTTTAATCTTCCACCAACACAAATGAGTCCTCTGATAATAACTGGGTCAAGGCAATAGAGAGAACTTGAGCTTGAAACACCATTGCCTGTTTGAAGCTTCCTTATCTCCGGAGAGAAGGCTTGTTGTTGAATGAGCTTAATTAAGACTTCTGCGGCTCTTTCACGTTCTACAACAGTCACAAGTTCTGAGTAATTTTGTTGTTTGGATCGCAGTCTCAAGATTCTTGCAACGACTTTAAGGAGTGTTGTCCAAGATGAGAATGTACTCAGTTGAGTAAGAAAATCAACGTGACCAGTGGCTCTTGTTGTAAATACATGAACTGGTCTAACTTCAGGATCACCGACAAGCAGGTCAGCACAGGGATAAGGTGTAGGGTGTACTTCTTGTTCCCACAGAAATTTGGGTCCTGATAACCAGGTTGAAGTTAAGATGTCTGATACCTGAAGACCTCTAGAGGCGTGATCAGCTGGATTCTCTGTTGTGTCGATGTAATGCCATTGACTAGGATCTGTGGATTCTCTTATAAAGTGGACACGATTTGCGACAAATACGTGGAACCTTCGGGCTTCATTTTTTAGGTATGCTAAAACAACTTGTGAGTCTGTCCAGAAAATGTCTTTATCGATCTTCATTTCCAGGTCAGCTTTTAGCATAACACTAATCCTAGCAGCAACCACAGCAGCTGAAAGTTCTAGTCGTGGAATGCTTGTAACCTTTGTAGGGGCAACTCTTGCCTTAGCCATCACTAAACTGCAATGAACTTCATTTTCTTCATTTTTGGACCTGAGATATGAACAAGCACCATAGCCCTCACTGCTGGCATCTGAGAAATGATGTAGTTCTGTTCTGACAATGTTTTTGAAGTTCTGAGGATGATAGCATCTGGGTATTGTAATTTCCTTGAGATATTGGAGGCTATTCTTCCACTTCTCCCACCGTGGGCGCAAGTCATCTGGAAGCAAATCATCCCATCCAATGCTTCTTCTACACATCTCTTGCAGGATACACTTTCCACTTAAAGTGAATGGAGCAATAAATCCAAGAGGATCATACACAGAAGCAATTACAGACAGGATACCACGACGTGTTGGAGGCTTGCCTTGCAGTTCAACCTTAAAGGTGAAAGTGTCATTTTCTACTAACCACTGAATTCCAAGAACACGTTCTGCTGACACATCTAAGTTTAAGTTGAGAGCCTTAGGGATAGTTGCTCTTTCTGAGGTATTCACATAGTCAAGAACTTCCTTTGAATTTGAGTTGAATTTGTGGAGATGGAGACCTCCCTTTTTGCACAGTTCTTGAGTTTCTACAATCAGTGTTCTGGCTTCTTCAACAGACGAGATGCTGACCAAACCATCGTCTACATAGAAGTTCCTTTCAATAAAGGATGATGCCAAAGGATAATTGGCCCTATATTGCTGTGCAAGATACTTAAGTCCAAAATTGGAGCATCCAGGGGATGAAGCTGCACCAAATAGGTGCACTGTCATTCTGTATTCTCGAGGCTCTTTCTCTAGATCTCCATCTGCCCACCATAAGAATTTCAGGTAGTTACGCATTTCAGGTGTGACGAAGAACTGGTGGAACATTCTTTCAATATCACAGGTTACTGCTATGGATTCCTTTCTAAAACGACAAAGAACTCCCACAAGTGGATTAATGAGATCAGGTCCTGTCAATAAAGTGTCATTGAGAGAAATACCATGGAATTTTGCTGAACAGTCAAACACAACTCGAAGCTTGTCTGGTTTCTTAGGATGGTACACGCCATGGTGAGGAATATACCAGTGAGTCTCTCCCTCAGATATGACTGGTGCTATTTCAGCTTTGCCGCTGTTGATCATTTCTTCCATGAAGTTTTTGTAGTGATGAAAGTACTGTTTGTTAGCCTTTAGCCTTCTTTGTAAATACTGCAATCGAACAGTAGCCAGTTTCTTGTTGTTAGGTAATACTGGTAAACCGTTTCCCTTGAAAGGAAGAGGCATTTCATAGTGTCCATTTTCCTTCTGTTTTATGTTTTCATGAAGTAGACGTAGGAAAATGATATCTTCTTGGGATACATACTTGTTTTCAGTACTTCTTTCATTGAAGTCTGCTTCAAGGGTTTTTAGGATGTCAGAGGTAGACGGTACAGGTACTTCCTTTGTCACCACTCGATGTACAAAGCTTTGGCCTCCCTGACGATCCAAGTGAGGGTTAGATGAACCTATTATACTCCAGCCGAGCTCAGTTCTTTGTGCAAATGGTTCATTTTCATGGCCTGTAATGACCTCTAATGGGGCTAGAGCTGATGGGCAGTTGTATCCGATCAACATTCCAACTTCACAGCTTTGGAGAGGTGGTAACTTATCCGCTAAGTGTCTAAGGTGAGGCCACTGCAGCACTGTTTTGTCAGTTGGGATGTAGGACTTGTCAATAGGAATGAAGTCACGAGTGTAAGCTTGCTGTAACCTGATGCTGTTTCCAGAGTAGAGTCCTCGAATTTGTAAGCTCTGAACTTTTTTACTGGTTATAACTGTATCAACAGTGGTCATTGTACTTAGTTTTAGCTGAACAGGTTGAGCATTCACATTTAACTCTGTAGCAAGATCTTCTAAAATAAATGTGGAGTCACTTTGTGTGTCCAGCAATGCATATGTCAGAATCTCTCTATGAGGCCTTTCTACTGATGATACAAAAACAGGAACAATACTAGATGTGGTGGTGACGCACTGCTTCAGTACATGGGACGTTACCTTGTGGAATATATGGCTCGCAGGGTCCTCTGTAAGGGCGGAATCCTCTTTAGATACTTCCATAGACCTTTCAGATTTTTCTTCATGCAGGCAGGTTGGATGTCGTCGGCCACATGTGTTGCAAGTGTGTCGCCTTCTGCAGTTTTTGCTAATATGTCCCTTTCTTAGACACCCAAAACATATATGGTTTTCAAGAATGAAAGTTTTTTTGTCTTCAATGGTTTTTGCTCCAAAGATTGGGCATACAGCAAGACCGTGTTCCTCGTTTACACAAATAGAACAAGGTAGTTTCAAATTTGAGTCAAACATATCTTTTCCTTTGAAGGTGTCAGTCTTAATTTCAACACTTGTGTTAAAGACATTGGCTTTCTTAGATGATCTTTCCTCTGTAGTCCTGAGGTTCATCATAAGAGGAGAGGCTATAGGATTGCAGGCTACCCGTGCTTCCATTTGCATGAACTCTGTGAAACGTGCAAAACTAGGATACTCTCCTGATGCATCCATTTTCTTTGTGACAACTCTGCTCCACCTATGTACAATCCACTCAGGTAATTTCTTGAGCAGTTTGTGATTTTCCTCACAATCGTTTAAAATAGCCAGACCTTTTACATGGGGAATAGCCTCAAGACAGCTGTGCAGGAAGTCTGCAAACTCTCTGATTGCCAGGGGATCATGCGCACTAAGCTTGGGCCATTTCATTAGCTTGTCTCGAAATGCCTTTTGTACAATAAATGGATTTCCATACCTTTCTTGCAAAACTTTCAGTGCGCTCTGGTATGCTTCCTCTGAGTTCCTATAGAAATGTCCTTCCACAGCTTTACGCGCTTCTCCAGCAAGGTACCGTTTTAGATAAAGCATCTTTTCACAAGCAGGGATGGGTCTTTGATCAATGAGAGCCATGAATGATATCTTCCAATCTATGAACTTTAAAGGATCACCTGTAAATGTAGTTAATTCAGGAGGAGATAGCCGATTTATTGTCAGTGCACTTGCAAGTGCCTGGGCAAGGCTGGATGATTCTGCAGATGGTGGAAGGCTGGGAGGGTTTTTCTGAGGTTGGAAGGAAACAGTCTCTGTATTCAGAAGAGGTTTGAATTCAGTACTCTGGCAGGAAAAGTCATCCTCATCCTTATAACAGTCAGGGTTTACTTGGAAATTGCTGTAGGCCTTAACTCTGGCTGCTGCTATTCTGACTTCTTTATCTGTATGTAGCTGTTGAAGCTTTGTTTTCTCTTCCTGCAGCTTTAACTGAAACTCTGCAAACAATTTTGCCTCCTTTAGTTTCCATTCGCTCTCCAGTTTGTGAAGTATTGCTTCCTGAGTCTGAATTTCCTCCATAGCCTTGGCTTGTTCTACTTTAGCTGCAAGCTCTGCTTCTGCATCTACTTGTTTGCTCGAGACCTTGGAGCTGGCATTAGAGTGGACATCTGATGCTTGTGATGGTTCTGAGTATACGGTTTCTGTGTTTGTATGTCCAAAAACAGATCCATATTCATCTTTGTTTAATATCACCCTTACTCTGTCTTTCTCTAGCCGATCATTATAAGTTGCATTATTAGTCTCTAGTCGCTTACTTACAAGCTCACACATTTCTGCAGTCAGAATCACACAGGCATCCATTTTCTTTACAATATCTGGGGTAGTAGAGCGGCTGCGTGTAAGGGAATTATAATGCTGGGAGACCTTGCAATGTCTGCTCTGAATTTCATGCTGTATTGTGTGGAGATCCTCTGGTAAACAGAATGATTTTAGTCTAGTCCTTGTCTCTTTTGCTATCTGCATCCAGGAGTCATATGCTTTGTTAAATGCACTCTCATGTTTCATAACTTCCTGGTCATGTAATTCCTGTCCCTTCTCTGTGAGAATTCTCTCCCTGGAGCTGCATCTGACCTGTGCAGTCTTCTCTGATTCCTCTGCAGCTGACAACATTCTTAATATCTCATGCAGCTAAATGCAAATCAGTGACTTATCTTCAGGTGCTCTTTATATGCAGACTCAGATGTAGCGACAAGTTTTCACTGTAACAGCCCTTGGCTTCTGTAATTATGCAGAGTCTCTAGACTGGTGCTTTAAGTTTATTTTTTAATGCTTTCCATACAGTAGTTGAGCACCGTGAAAACTGCAAACAAAACATACATGTAACAGTTATCAATACAGAGCTAACAATCAACAAGATGCAATAAGCATGTGAACAGTTATTAACTGCAATGTACCTTGCTCCGCTTAACCAAGGGATATCAAACTTTAAGAGGTATTATGTCTGTTTCTTCATGAAGGCTCTGCTGCTTGGTCAGAATGCCCTGGAACACATACACACACTGAGCTGGGAGGAACTTCCTGTGTCCCAGATTGCAGTTCTCTGAAAGGGGGTTGGGCTGCACACACACCCACACTGTTACATAACTAAACTATGTGCAGAGCAAAGCTGTGGTCATTTACAAAATAAACTGGGCCAGCTGATGGCTGCCCTCTAGTGTTGGGCGAACAGTGTTCGCCACTGTTCGGGTTCTGCAGAACATCACCCTGTTCGGGTGATGTTCGAGTTCGGCCGAACACCTGACGGTGCTCGGCCAAACCGTTCGGCCACATGGCCGAACTAAGAGCGCATGGCCGAACGTTCCCCGAACGTTCGGCTAGCGCTGTGATTGGCCGAACGGGTCACGTGGTTCGGGCCCGAACGCGCTCTGATTGGCCGAACGGTCACGTGGTTCGGGTAAATAAATACCCGAACCACGTCATATCTCCGCCATTTGTCTGTGGGTTTAGCTTTGGGTAGGCAGGCAGGGTAGTTCGCTCTCCAGCCACGCTAGCCAGGGTCCCCCCCAGTCATTGTGTGTCGCTGCTGGGAACAGTAGTACACCGCTCGCTCAGCCACACTATATATAGCATTGTTTACTGCCACTGTGTACCTCGCTCAGCCACGCTATATATATAGCATTGTGTTTTCTGACACTCTGTGTACACGGCTTAGCCTGGCTATATATAGCATTGTGTGTACTGCCACTGTGCACCTCGCTCAGCCACGCTATATATAGCATTGTGTGTACTGCCACTGTGCACCTCGCTCAGCCACGCTATATATAGCATTGTGTGTACTGCCACTGTGCACCTCGCTCAGCCACGCTATATATATAGCATTGTGTTTTCTGACACTCTGTGTACACGGCTTAGCCTGACTAATATAGCATTGTGTGTACTGCCACTGTGCACCTCGCTCAGCCACGCTATATATAGCATTGTGTGTACTGCCACTGTGCACCTCGCTCAGCCACGCTATATATAGCATTGTGTGTACTGCCACTGTGCACCTCGCTCAGCCACGCTATATATAGCATTGTGTGTACTGCCACTGTGTACCTCGCTCAGCCACGCTATATATATAGCATTGTGTTTTCTGACACTCTGTGTACACGGCTTAGCCTGACTAATATAGCATTGTGTGTACTGCCACTGTGCACCTCGCTCAGCCACGCTATATATAGCATTGTGTGTACTGCCACTGTGCACCTCGCTTAGCCACGCTATATATATAGCATTGTGTTTTCTGACACTCTGTGTACACGGCTTAGCCTGACTAATATAGCATTGTGTGTACTGCCACTGTGCACCTCGCTCAGCCACGCTATATATAGCATTGTGTGTACTGCCACTGTGCACCTCGCTCAGCCACGCTATATATAGCATTGTGTGTACTGCCACTGTGCACCTCGCTCAGCCACGCTATATATAGCATTGTGTGTACTGCCACTGTGCACCTCGCTCAGCCACGCTATATATATAGCATTGTGTTTTCTGACACTCTGTGTACACGGCTTAGCCGGACTATAAAGCATTGTGTGTACTGCCACTGTGCACCTCGCTCAGCCACGCTATATATAGCATTGTGTTTTCTGACACTCTGTGTACACGGCTTAGCCTGACTATAAAGCATTGTGTGTACTGCCACTGTGCACCTCGCTCAGCCACGCTATATATAGCATTGTGTTTTCTGACACTCTGTGTACACGGCTTAGCCAGACTATATAGCATTGTGTGTACTGCCACTCTGTGTACACCGCTCAGCCAGACTATATAGCATTGTGTTTACTTCCACTCTTTGTCTGCTGGGCCTGGGAACAGTAGTACACCGCTCACCCGCCTCTGTATAGCATTGTGCTCTGTGTCGCTGCTGGGAATAGTGGTACTGTATAGCATTTCTGTGCTGCCACTGTACTGCTGCCAGTCAGCGTGTACTGTAAGGATAAGTGAAATGAGGAAGAAATCCGGTGAAAGAGGAAGGGGCAAGGGAAGAGGTGTTTCCCCTGACGGTTCACGTACAGGCCACAGGGGAGCACCCAAGAAAACCCACTCAATACCGCCCATGTTGTCCAGGACAACAACCCTCACAAATCCAAAAGAACAGGACCAGATAATTACTTGGATGACCTCTCAAGCGTCCAGCAGTGGGTTAAGCAGCACCAGCACATCACGCACGAGGTCCGAGTCCTCAGCCAGTTACAAGGAGCCAGTGGGCACAAAGCTGACACAACCGGCAGCGACACCACGCACACAACTGCCAGATAACCAGTCCTATGAATTACCTCAGGACACAATGGGGTATTCGCAGGAGCTATTCCCAGCCCAACAAACTTCCACCTATGAAAGGTCAATGGAGGAACAGCCAGAAATGTTGTGCCCGGATTCACAACCATTAACTGTGGGAAATGCACCGCGCACTGAAATACAAGGCGAGTCCGAGGAGGACTCGGAAACCCAAATCCCAGAGCAAGTTGGGCAGGAGGGGTTGCAATTGCAGGAGGTCGGCCGACAAGATCTGGAAGACGACGTTGGAGTGAGCTGCGCAGAGGTTGTTCTGGGAAGCTCTACTCCACGGCGGCGGCCCCCCACAATGACATATGACGAGTTTGAGGAGATGGAAGAGGAGGGTATGGACAATGTGGACAGAGACCCAGATTTTATTTGTGAACGAGAACATCGCCGTCGTAGCAGCAGCACAGATGAGTCTGTTGAAGAACCCACTGCTGCACGAGTTCGCCTTGTGCCACAAGGTAGGCGGCGCGCAATTTCAGGCACCACAAGCGTGGAAGTTAGAGTGAGAGGCAAAAGAGGAGGAAACAGAAATCGCCAGCAAGGAGGCAGGTGCTCCAAAGTCTGGGCTTTCTTTGAAGACTGCACTGAGGATGTTACCATGGCGATTTGCAAGGTGTGCAAGACTCGCCTGAGCAGGGGGAAAAGTATTAACAACCTCTCCACCACCAGCATGAGCCGCCACATGCTATCCAAACATCCCACTCTGTGGGCAAACGCGGCAGGACAGGGTACCAGCAACACTGCCTCCCTTGGGTTCACCAGACTCACCACCAGACCCGCCTCAGCAGCAGCAGTAGCCCAGCCATTGCGTGGTTCACAACATTCACAAACATCAGACGACGCTGACACTGTCACTTTCCGGAGTAGTGCTCTTGAGGTCTCCCAGTGTTCATCAAACACAACAACCAACAGCCCTTCCGTGTGCAGCGCTACGGTTCAGTTGTCTGTGTCGGAGATGTTTGAGCGCAAGAGAAAATTGCCAGCAAATGACCCCCGGGCCGTGGCAGTAACAGCCAGCATAGCCAAGCTTCTGGCCTGCGAAATGCTGCCATATCGAGTGGTGGAGACAAACAGCTTCAAGGGCATGATGTCAGTGGCCATCCCACGTTACGTGGTTCCCAGCCGCTACCACTTTGCGCGCTCTGCAGTGCCTGAGTTGCATGAGCACGTGGTCAGCAAAATAACCCGAAGCTTGAAGAATGCCGTTGCCTGCAAGGTTCACCTCACCACTGACACCTGGACGAGTGCGTTCGGCCAGGGTCGATACATCTCCCTTACCGCGCACTGGGTGAACCTTGTGGAGCCTGGCAGCGATTCCTCACCTGCTACGGCGCGGGTGTTGCCCACGCCGCAAACAGCTGCACCGCCGTCCCTCCCACTGGATAACAACAGCAGCACCTACCTCTCTGACTCCTTCTCCTCCAACGCATCTCAAAGCTGTACCTCTTTCGGAAACGCTAACCCAGCAGCAGTAGGATCGTGGAAGCAGTGCAGCACAGCTGTTGGCATGCGTCAGCAAGCGTTGCTGAAGCTGATCTGCCTTGGGGATAAGCAGCACACAGGGGAGGAAATTTGGAGGGGAATAAAGGAACAGACGGATTTGTGGCTGGCACCGCTGGACCTGAAACCGGGCATGGTTGTGTGTGATAATGGGAGTAATCTCATTCGCGCTTTAAGGTTGGCTAAGCTGACACACATCCCTTGCCTGGCGCACGTGATGAACCTAGTAGTTCAGCGGTTCCTGAGGACATACCCAGGCGTGGCCGATCTTCTGTTGAAGGTGCGTCGAGTGGCCAAACATTGTAGAAATTCCAGTACTGCTTCGGGGGCACTCGCCAAGATGCAGGAGCGCTTCAATCTCCCCCACCATCGCTTGCTGTGTGATGTCCCTACGCGCTGGAATTCTACGCTGCACATGCTAGCACGCTTTTGTGAGCAGAAGAGTGCAGTGGTCCAGTACATGACGGCGCAGTACCGAGGCGCATCCGGACAGCTGCCAAGCTTCTGTGGATCCGATTGGGCCAACATGTTGGACCTCTGCCAAGTCCTCCAAAATTTTGAGCAATCCACGTTGCTTGTGAGCAGTGACAACTCTTCAGTCAGCATTGCCATACCACTGCTGTGTTTACTGAAGAGGTCGATGTTAAAAATCAAGGAAACAGCTGTCATGATGCAACTGGGGGAATCTGAAGGAGAAAACGATCAGCGTGATGGTACCAACATCAGGCCATCCGCCTCAGGGAACGCTGGCCCCAGCAGCTATGACGAAGAAGAGGAGGAGGAACAGCTGGAGTTGGAGCAGGAATTTCATGCCACCACTGACGAGGGCCAGAGCGGTGCACGTTGGACTTCCACAATTCAACGCGAATGGTCAGCAGAAGCAGACCAGGAGGAAGGTGACGACTATGATGCATCACAACAACTATCACAACGCTCACAAGAGGATGATGAGGATTCTGGTAGGACTCTGGCACACATGGCTCAATTCATGCTAGACTGCATTGAACGTGACCCACGCATTGTGCGCATTCTGGACAACACCAATTACTGGGTTTATACCCTTCTGGATCCACGGTACAAACACAATGTTCCAAAACTGCTTGAAGAAAGAGTCAGACAGGTCAAAATGGAAGAATACCAGCAGGCCCTTGTGGAGACTTTAGAGAGGAGATTGACATCCTCCCCCTCCTCTAGCCAGTTGTACGCAGACAGACTGACTTCCGCAAACCCAGGACGACCAGGAGGGCAGCAAACAACGCAAGCCGCAGCTAGTACCCAAAAGGGAACGGTATCGGCAGTGTCCTTGGAGTGGAAAAATTTTCTGACACCCATGCAGCAGCAGCCCACTGAACAGCAAGCGTGCAGATCCACCAACACCGATCGCCTGGAGAAGATGGTCAAGGACTACATGTCAGATGACGTAGCTGTGTCGAACAATCCATCTGCACCCTTCAACTATTGGGTATCGAAGCTAGACACCTGGCACGAACTGGCAATGTACGCAATAGAGGTGCTGGCTTGCCCGGCAGCCAGCGTTATGTCGGAACGCTGTTTCAGTGCTGCCGGAGGCATCGTCACAGATCGGCGTATCCGCCTCTCTACAGAAAATGCAGACCGTCTGACTCAAATTAAAATGAATCAATCCTGGATTGGAAATGACTACGCAACACTCCAGGACCCCAACCAAGTAACATGACCAATGAACATCTGGGATGGTGTAGCGTTTCCGGTCCCTGTTTATTGAACCTCTCATCTGTATTACATTTATGACTGCATGGCGGCAAAAAGCATTGCTGCTATATCCGCACGCTTTTTGTCCTCATGCAAGGCCTGGGTTGTTGTGTCTCAAAAACCGTGGCCTTCTCCTCCTGCGCCTGCTCCTGTTCCATCACGTCTGCTGCTGCTGGGTTAGCGTTGCCGCGTGGTCCCTGTTTATTGAACCACTTATCTTTATTACATTTATGACTGCATGGCGGTACAAAGCATGCTATCCGCACGCTTCTTGCCCTCATGCAAGGCCTGGGTTGTTGTGTCTCACAAAGCGTGGCCTTCTCCTCCTGCTCCTCCTCCTGTTCCATCACGTCTGCTGCTGCTGGGTTAGCGTTGCCGCGTGGTCCCTGTTTATTGAACCACTTATCTTTATTACATTTATGACTGCATGGCGGTACAAAGCATGCTATCCGCACGCTTTTTGTCCTCATGCAAGGCCTGGGTTGTTGTGTCTCACAAAGCGTGGCCTTCTCCTCCTGCGCCTCCTCCTGTTCCATCACGTGTGCTGCTGCTGGGTTAGCGTTACCGGTCCCTTTTCCTGGAACCTCTTATATGTATTACATTTATGACTGCATGCCGACAAAAAGCATGTTACCTGTGCAAAGAAAACAGACATTTCCCGCATTTAAAAGACAGTTTTCCCTTTGAAACTTTAAAATCGATTTTCTCAAAAACTATAAGCTCTTTTTGCTAATTTTTTTTTCCTCTTGTACCCACTCCCAAGGTGCACATACCCTGTAAATTTGGGGTATGTAGCATGTAAGGAGGCTTTACAAACCACAAAAGTTCGGGTCCCCATTGACTTCCATTATGTTCGGAGTTCGGGTCGAACACCCGAACATCGCGGCCATGTTCGGCCTGTTCGGCCCGAACCCGAACATCTAGATGTTCGCCCAACACTACTGCCCTCCCAAGGAAGATAAAACAATACAATGGGGAGGGGAGCCCAAATGTCATAAGATATTAAAAAAATAAAATAAAAAACAAAAAAGGTATTTTCTTACTTCTTTGAAGACAACCACAGTGGTTCAAATCATTGTACTGCACCAATGCTAAATCGTGACAAAACAAGTCATAAGTGCAATAAAATCCTTTCAACTATTACAGTTGTCATGATCAAGATGAGAAATTACTTAGCTTTTACATTTTAAATTGTTTTTAAAGTGGCTGCCTATGACAGCTAATCATGGTGATTGGCTGTTGGGGAGAGGAAGGGCGGGCTTAAAAAAAATAAATTAAGAAATGGTCACATTTATTACAAAAAGAAAGACAAATATTTACCAACAAAATAAACATTGGGGGAGCGATCAGACCCCACCAACAGAGAGCTCTGTTGGTGGGCAGAATGGGGGGGGGGGGATCACTAATTAAGTAACTAATTAAGCCAGCCCCTAAAGCTGTAGTGGCCTAATTTATAAAAAAAAATGGCCTGGTCTTTAAGGGGGTTTAAGCCAATGATCCTTAAGAGGTTAAAGCAGGTCCATACTCTATTAAGCATGCCAACAAGCCACAATTGTATAAAAATTCACGTAAAATAATTGTATGCATATGTATAGGCTATAAAATATCTGGTAATGAGGCCACATATTGTGACTGCTCCATGGGACTGCAGCCATGGTGGTTTTCTGACAGGGCCTGGATTAACATTATTTGGTGATGTGCACCATGCATAGCTTACTTTTTGTAGATGTACTGTAGGTGTGGATTACCTTGTCCCAGAACCGGGCATCATATTCTGTACACATTAAGACATTAAGTGTTTATTTAAATGGACACATTATCTGGAAGCATTGTAGTACAAAAAAAACAGCCATTGTGGAATCAATATTATTTAGCTGCATACATATAAAAATGTAAAGAACTACACACAAAGACATTCGCTACAATAAATTTTATGAAAGAGAACACACAGAAATGTTCAACAAAATGATACATTTTAGAGGTAACATAGGTAAAAGACTATTTCTTTTCATCTGAAGATTGTCTGAAAAGGTCAGTTAACAGTTCTTTGAAGATTTGAAATAGCTGGAATGCAGTATTGCATTACATGGCAGCATATCAGCATGAAATGTATTTTTTTTTATATAATTGTACTTAGGTACAGTAAAAGTGCTACTGTGTAAAATCTCGCATGTGCACACATGATCCCATTTAAGTTAAAATAAACGGTTACAACCATATATTTAAAATAAACTGTCACAACCAGTTTGGTCCAGAACATAGTACCATCATCTGAACCGCTTTGTCCAAAATACTGAGTACTTTTAGCTGCCTCTCCTTTATCAGCCATTTTAGTTGTTCTATTCTAATACAGTCATAGAGTCAATGTGTGCCTTTTCTAAGTGCTTCATGTGTTCAATAGGCATATTACTGTGGAAAGACATTCTGGAATATTATTCTTCACTTCAGTGTAACCAGTGAGCGTCTATGTACATGTACTTTCGTTAGATACATATGTGATAGTGATGAATCTCTATCTATATCTACGTCTAATGAATATTACTGTGATTGATATATACATACATATATATCATTTGCAGTCATCTTTCTAGATGTAGTGTTAATTTACAACCCTCCCTACTAAATATAAGTGTCCTAATGATTGTCAAAATAAAAACATCTCGTTTGTGACACTGTCCATATTTAGCAGATGACAGGAACTCCATCGGTGTTGTAGATCATTCCTGTGGTGGGTTCATAAGTTCCTGCAAGGTAGTAGAGATCCTCACTGTCCTGGTATTTCTTTGTCTTGATCATCTGTTCATACTGTGTAAGCTCTACGACTAAACACTTGTGAGAGACTGTCTGTACATCATTTTCATCGATGTGAGATGACCGGTACAAAGCACGCTGCAAAACAAAACATATAGTCACATTATATAGATACACCAAAACACATACCTGTTCCTGTGCTAAAAGCTTGAATACACTTTTAAAGTAATCAATCACTGGGGGGGATATGGAAGCTACCATATGTATTTCCTTTCAAACAATGCATATTGCCAGGCTGTCTTGCTGATTTTCTGCCGCTGATACTTTAAACAACCCCCCAGAATAATTATTCAGTATCAGATGCTGTGACCATAGTCTGACTGCACTGGCTTCAAGCTAATTTCAGGTATGTCAATCTGATGTTGTTGAAGCCAAAAAGATCAAGAGAAGACAACCAGGGGACTGGCATTGTTTAAAAGGACATAAATCTGACATCTCTCCCACTTCAGGTCCACTTTATGAAAGATTCCTTTTTATCTTCTCATCATGCATTGCCACAATCTCCACATTTCCACCCTGAAATCACAGGAAACTAGTACAGTAGTTGGAATATTTGAATTTCCTGCTGAAGATTGTGATAGAGTGGTATAGCTCACATGCCTGTTGGATATGTGCCACCAATCTCATTCATTTTGGGATGTTGTGTTAGCAGCTAGCTATCTGTGAGTTTTGAGACCGGGTCCCTTTAAATTTTGAATGCGGGTTGACTAAGCTACAAATACATGAATGAAGAACATAAAAACACAGATGACAATCTCAGAGCGCTAGACGCCAGGGGAGGAGCACATCACCTGTTGGTGAGTGCTGAATTCAGGACCATGCCTGGATTTGTTATTGGTAAATCTTTGTTGTACTTGAAAAAGGGACGATACAACATCCCTAAATGTTGCATTCTCATCTTGATCATGAATAAATAATTTTGCAATATTCTGGAGTGCTGATTTGCAGAGTAAGGTGAAACTGTACACCGTCCATGGGCGTCCGCACATTGGCCAAAATGGGGTGGAGGCCTCCCCCTGGATGTCCCTGCTGCCTATAATGTAATAGGCAAAGTGCCAGCAGCCAGCGTCAGACCTCTAATCAGCCGGCGACCAGTGAGTGCGGGCGCTAGTAGCTCGCGGACACCGCACTGATATGCAGAAGTGACATCACTTCCGCATATGCTGTGCGGTGTCCACAGGGTACCATGCGCCTGCTCTCACTGGTCACCGGCTGATTCTGAGGTCTGTGGCTGGCTGCTGGGACCACTGACTGAGTGCGGGGTCCCTGACACTAAACTTGGGGAGGCACCTGTCACCACCTACACTGGGGGGCACCTGTCACCACCTAAACTGGGGGGCACCTGACACCACCTAAACTGGGGGGCACCTGACACCACCTAAACTGGGGGAGGAGTCCTTGACGCTACCTAAAACTGGGGGCACCTATCATCACCTAAGCTAGAGGAGGCCTGTCACTAAACATTGGGGGTCCCTGTGTCAGAGGCGCTCACAATCTAATCCCTACCATAGTCCTTGTCCAGTGTCACACCATTGCTAAGTTGGCTCCACACCCTGGTCCATGGCCACACCCATTTTTCAGCACAGTGTACTGCGCGCGTCGCACAACTCCCCCCCCCCCTCCCCCCATTTTTTCAGCATGGCGCACATGCGATTCATCAGACATTGTGTAGGAGAGTGCAGTTTGAAACAGTACTCTCCTACACAAAGTGAAGCATGGGAATATCCAGGCTCTAATTTAGCCTCTTGAGGACTGCAGGGCTAAAACCCCCTAGTGACCAGGCAATTTTTAGTTTAAAAGGCCACTGCAGCTTTAAGGCCAAGCTGCAGGGCCGCACAACATAGCACACGAGTGATTTCCCCCCCCCCCTTTTCTCCCCACCAACAGAGCTCTCTGTTGGTGGGGTCTGATCGCTCCCCCCATGTTTATTTTTTTTTTAATAAATATTTGTGTTGCCAATTTTTTTTTAAAAAAACCCTCTTCCTTTAAATCCCTTCCCTCCCTCGCTCCCTCCCTCCCCACAGCCGGCCAATTACGGCGATCGGCTGTCATAGACTTCAGCCTATGAGAGCCAATCGCTCTCTCGTCCTCCAGGGGGACAGCCGTGTCACACGGCTGTCCCCAGTACAGCGCTGCTGCAGATCGCAGCGCTGTACAATACAATTAAGCGGCGGTTTCGCCGTTACAGTCTCCAGAGCGGCGATCGCCGCCCACCAAGCAGGAGATGCGCGATCTCCTGCAAATGCAAGCCCCAGGACTTTCCGCCAATCGGCGTTAGGCGGTCCTGGGGCTGCCGCCGCGGCCACGCCTACCGGCGTGTAGCCGTCGGCAAGTGGTTAATAGTTCCTCACATATCCTACACCCTTTACCATAAGGGAGACATTTAGTTAGACAAGCCAAGGTAATACTAGATGACGCTGTAAAAAGTGGCACCATAGAACCACAGCTGATAAATGCTGCAGAATTTCAGTGTTGAAGATTTAAACTAACCAACTCAAAACCTTTTCTTATCTCACGGGGCCCATTCTCAAAGGGAAAACTAAACAACTCTGTAATTT
This sequence comes from Hyperolius riggenbachi, assembly GCF_040937935.1. Classification (NCBI taxonomy): domain Eukaryota; kingdom Metazoa; phylum Chordata; class Amphibia; order Anura; family Hyperoliidae; genus Hyperolius; species Hyperolius riggenbachi. The sequence goes on along the minus strand of NC_090652.1, from coordinate 163,644,260 downwards.
ATGTTCAGCTTTAGGATAAGACCTTCTATGGCCATAAAATATTTTATACTTAATATTAATATGGTTTTCCAATACAGAGAAAAGTTAGGGATATGGTACTTCTGTAACACCAAGGAAACATGTAGGACATTGCATTGTGGCTTACAGCCTGGAATTTACACAGCAAGTCTGCCAATGTAAGGGGCAGGAGAAATACCTTTGATAGTGAAGCAGACTTTTGAAGTCTATAGAGTTAACTGGAGATGGCTAACAATATGAAATGACAGCATAGCAGTACTTACCTCCATGAAATCTTTCCGTTGTATAGACAATTGCAAACTGGGTGTGCTGCCTTTACCAGATGGCTGCTCCCAGTTCTAATTTAAGGTAAAAAAAAATATAAAATTGAGTTAGGAAAGAAAGGTTTGGGCACATGATAAACTGTACATCCTAAAAGACATAGCTGAATGATGAACATAACAGTATTAAAACAAATCTGCCAGAAGATTGTAATTTGCTTGCAGTTTGATAGCAAGCCAAATAGGCCTTTTACCTCTATACGACCGCGTCACGCCAATTGGCTCCCCCAGGACCGCCTAACGCCGATTGGCATCAAGTCCTGGAGGCGTGTTTTGCAGGAGATTGCATGCGCATCTTCGCTTGAATGACAGAGCTCCGCTCCGTCACCAGTGTCCCAGCGGCGATCACCACCATCTATTTGCAATGTACAGCGCTGCACTGGGGACAGCCGTGTCACTTGGCTGTCCCCCCTGGAGGCACAGGACGATCGGCTGTCATAGGCTAATGCCTATGACAGCCAATCGATGTGATTGGCTAGTGGGGGGAGGGAGGGCAGGGATAGTAAAAAATAAATAAAGAAATAGTAAAATTTATTGAAAAATAAATAAATACAAAATAAACATCACTGCAGCAATCAGAGCCCACCAACAGAAAGTTCTGTTGGAGGGCAGAAAAGGGGGCGGAATCACTTGTGTGCTGAGATGTACAGCCCTGCAGCAAGCCCTTAAAGCTGCAGTGCCCTAAATTGTAAAAAAAAATTGCTTGGTCACTAGGGAGTGTAAGCCTATGGTCCTAAAGAGGTTAAAGGGGAAATAAAGTAAAGTAGACAAAGGTATACTATAATAAAACCCCTCTGATGTTTCACTTTATCAAGACTAGAAAAAAAAAATTGTGCATGCACAGAAGCCTGCTACCCAGCTGGGGTCAGCCATCTTACAGAGGGCACAGTGGCGCTCTGGTTTAGTGCTGCAGTTCTGCTACCCTCCAGAGAGAGTTTTAGGGATTGGAAGAAGTCCCAAATAAACTTTTTTTCAGCTCAGAAAGACTTGAGGCCTGGTTTTACAACTGGCCATTGCGGTGCGATCGCACTGCAAAAAAACACGATTTATATGACCCTGCAGCAGAGTGCGTCGACAGGGTCATATGCATAGCGCAGCATGCCCGATATACTCCACCGCCAACATATTTAAAGTGCCTGTTGTACCTCCACACCTTATTAAGGAGTGTGCCCCTAAAACACAATTAGTCAGTGTATCCCTCAAAATATTTTAAGGCATGGTCCCCAAAATCATATAAGGCAATATGGCCCTTAAGAAATTGGGCTGTGTGTCCCCTGAAATGTAATTAGGTAGTGTATCCTCCAAAATATAAATAGGCAGTGTATCCTCCAAAACATAATTAGGCACTATGCTTCTGTGTCCCCTACAATAGACAGTCCTCAAAACTTAATTATGCAGAGTAGCCACTGGACAGCATAGTGTGGCAGATTCTGTTATCACGAAGCAGCTATGTCTGCATGCCATCTCTACCAGTCACTTGGATTACACATATTTAACCACTTAACAACCTCTGCCACGCTTATCTACGCCCCTTTAAACTTCACCTGAGTCACAGGGGCGTAGATAGGCATCTCCTGTTTATTTTGCTGCTGTGCGCGTTCGCGTGCACGCGAATTTGCATACGCGTCGGGCACCCGCGGGTCCATGATTGGCTGATGTGAACATGTGTTCACAAAGCCAATGACAGTGCTCATTCATGCAGAATGTGTGTAAACATTGCATCAGTCTCTATGCTGTTACAGTTACTGAGATCACTCGTGAGAGGATCTCAGATAACTAACACAGCATTAGTGACTGATCAGCATTAGTGAGTTTTTTTTTAAATAAATGATACCCCCATTAAGCCCATTAACCCTTGCCTCCCTTAAATGTGAAAATTGCTGTGGTTTTTAGGTGAAAAACCCTGTGGTAGAGAAGTGGTTAAAACTGCATCACCGGGTTGCTCAATCTCCCCTCTCCTATTTGCAATTGCTATAGAACCCCTTGCTGTCCACCTCAGGCAAGATGTGGAAATACAAGACACACAACATTTATATTGTACTTTTCTCTTGGCGGACTCTAAGCACCAGAGCTACAGCCACTAGGGCACGCTCAGTAGGCAGTAGCAAGTCAGGGCATGCTCAGTAGGCAGTAGAAAGTCAGGGCACGCTTAGTAGGCAGTAGCAAGTCAGGGCATGCTCAGTAGGCAGTAGAAAGTCAGGGCACGCTCAGTAGGCAGTAGAAAGTCAGGGCACGCTCAGTAGGCAATAGCAAGTCAGGGCACGCTCAGTAGGCAGTAGTAGGAAGTCTTGCCCAAGTTCTCCTTACTGAGTCCTGGTTTACTGTCAGAGGCAGAGCCCTTAACCAGTAAACTATCCACCCACCATGGTCCATATTGCTGATTACTTCTTGCTTCATTTAGCTGATCCAGGCAAGGCCCCTGGTGGTTAGCGTTAGGCACCACCAAAGGAGTGGTTAATTTTAGGCACCACCAGGCAAGGGTTCTATGTGAGAGTAGGGTTGGGTTAAGCTGTATTGTTGAATTAGGTTACGATTTTAAACGTTAATATATTTTCGTTATCAACTCCTGTCTGTTTTAAAACCGTATTTATTATTAACCTATTCCGGAAACGATGTTTATCATTGAGATTTCATTATCCATCTGCGCCATTTCGTTATCCAGCCGGGGCCCTTTTTCCCTTTAGCACAGGGTGGTTTTATCACATGATGTGGGAATGCCCTGCAATCGATGCCTACTAGTTGCACGTTACTAAATTCCTGCATGATGTTAAGGGTATCCCAGTGCCATATAGTCTAAGGAATTGCCTCTTAAATCTCCTGCCTATTCACATTAATGATAAAAACTCTAAAGCTCTCCCATGCATTTAGCCAGGAAAACACTAGTCACACACTAAATACGCCCTATAAGGGTTTTTTTCCCCACTAGCTGCAATCCGCTTCAAAAAGCGAATTGCAGCCTTTCTGATCGCAAGAGCACTGTGACATATGAAAATCGCAGTGCTCATTTTCCATTAGCATGTTTAAACTTTTTACCGCACACAATCGCTGGCTAGCGTGATTCTCGCTGCGATCACGCTTTGTTTACAACAGCTGCAAGGTGCAATCTTGGGTAGTGGAAAAAACAGCTTGCGATCACGCTTGCCGAAGGAAGAGCCCTTACTCCTATTTGTAGAGAATGGATTCACTCTGTGAATGCAATTCTGCCAGATCATAAAATAATCTACACGCATAGGGGAACCCTCACCAAATTTAATTGCATTTTGTCGCACTGGAAAAAGTCCTCTCTTACAAACATATAGATCCTTTCCTACGTTGTATAATGGGGCCTACATAGTCTTTGACTGCTGTGTTATTATTGTATGGTTATATATTGCATCGACCTGTTATACGCAGAATCCTGTTCTTTTGAGATCTATGCATACATTTGCTTTGCAATGTTTGAATTTATTGATGTGTCAAGTTTAATAAATAAAAACAAAAGAAACTACATTATAATTGACATGACGTGAACAGACTTTAGCCATGTAAACTGGACCGTCGCTTAACGTGAACCCGAGGTGAAAATAAACCTATGAGGTAAACAATTATATTTATCCTCCTACTCCTAAAAAGGACTTTTTTAAATCTCAGGGTTTCATTTTATATTTATAGATTTGCAAAGTAGTTTGAATGTTTTATTGTCTCTAATCAGTGGCAGCCTATTAAGTGTCCCAGAGTTAGAAAAAGGTGAATAGTTCATATGTATTTTATCTCTCCCTGCCCTCAGAAGTTGAATTCTGCAATACAAACTTTTGAAGCTATGAATTTGCTAGTGAGGTTTACCGGTACTATATTCTCGAAAAGGTACCAACAAGACTGAAGCTGTCACTTCCATGCCTAGAAATTACCTCTTTCAGGAAGCAAAATAAAACAAGTAAAACAGCCTGGTTAATGTTTTGTACTGTACATGCACATGTTTATCTCATGTCACGTCACCTCGGTACACTTTAAACATTAAATTTCTATTTATTACAGTAATGCTTTATGCTACGTTATTTTTAATCTGAAAGTGACTATAAGCTGACAGGATAAAACAATCGTATCTACAGAACTAACCTAGAATAAGATATTCCTGGAGTCCCATATTTTTATTTTAAAGTGTTAAAAAATGTGGTCTTGTAAGGTTGAACTGTCTCAGTGTGATTTGCTAATGTGCTTTATGTTTATTCAGTTCCAACAGCGCTGAATCTCTTCCCAACATATTTTGAATTAGTCCATCTCCTTTTAAAGTTTCATTTAATTATTTCAAAATCACTCCCTCAAAAGGACCTACATTAAGATGCCTGCCAGCCTGCCTAATCACGTGCAACTGCTTTTGAAAATAACAATCATGATATTACCCAACGAGGAGACTAGTCTAATGCCGGGACTACACGGGACGTTTCCGCGGCTCGATTATGCCACCGGATCGATTCCCGCTCGTCCCCGTGGGCGATTCTTTTATCTTCTGCTCGTTTTCCTTATCTTTTTCGATTGTCCCGGCCTGCGGTATCGAGCACGGAATCAATCTGGCGCGTGATCGGACACGTCGGAAATTATCAATCGATCCATCTAATGGCTCGATCGAGCCGCGGAAACGCACCGCGTATTCCCGGCATAAAATTAGTTGATAAAAGGTTCAGTAGGGCTGCACGATTTTAGGAAAAAACTGAAATTGCGATTTTTCTCTCAAATTGCGATTTCGATTTTTTCACGATTTTCTTCAAATCGAGCTTTAGCACTAAATTCACAATGCCCCCAGTATAGTTTAGCCAGCTATAGGTGCCCCAGTAAAGGTTAGCTAACTATAGGTGCCCCAGTATAGGTAATCCAGCTATAGGTGTTGCAGTGCAGGTTAGCCTGTTTAGGTACCGCAGTACAGGTTAGCCAGTGTAGGTACCGCAGTACAGGTTAGCCAGTGTAGGTATCGCAGTACAGGTTAGCCAGTGTATAGGTGCCACAGTACAGGTTAGCCAGTGTAGGTGCCGCAGTACAGGTTAGCCAGTGTAGGTGCCGCAGTACAGGTTAGCCAGTGTAGGTATCGCAGTACAGGTTAGCCATCCTGATCCCCTTTAGTGTAACCAGATTCCCCCTCTCCCCCCACACATACACACTCGCACACACCTTTAGTGTATATAGGCAGATCCCCCTTAGTGTATATATAGCCAGATCCCCCCCCCCCCCCTCTTAGTGTATTTAGGCAGATTCTTTCCCCTCTCTTTAGTGTATATAGCCAGATCACCACTTTAGTGTACATAGGCAGTCCGTCCGTCCCCTTAATGTATATAGCTAGATCCCCCTTTAGTATAGGCAGATCCCCCACTTTAGCTTATATTGCCATATCTCCCCTTTAGTATAGGCAGACACACTTCCCCACTTCCCTTTAGTGTAGATCCCCTTTAGTGTATATAGGCAGTTCCCCCCCTTCCCCCGCTTAATGTATATAGCCTGATCCCCCTCTTTAGCATATATAGCCAGATCCCCCCTTTAGTATAGGCAGATACACTTCCCCCCCCTTTTAGTGTATATAGGCAGATCCCCCTCACGATGGTACCTGCTTCTCTTCCGGCCCCCTCCTTCTCACCTGGCCCCCTCCTCCAGCAAGTTCTGATCCCATTCAGCTTCACCGCATTAGATTGCTGCGCAGTGAGCCGCGGTGAACAGGCAGTGAGTGTTGCTTGGTAACAGTGGGCGCCAGGAAGTGATGTCACACTTCCTGATTCAGGCCCCGCAATACTGGGCAACACTCGCTGCTTGTTCACCACGGCTCACCGCGCAGCAGTCTAATGCAGTGAAACCAAACGGGATAAGAACTTGCTGGAGGAGGGGGTCAGGAGAGAGGGAGGGGGCCGGGAGAGGAGTAGGTACCAGCGGCTGCAAAAATCGCAGCAAAACCGACACTGACGATCTGAAGATTGTCAAGCCCCTGATCGCGATTTTCGGTTTTAAACCGAAAATCGTTCAGCCCTAAGGTTCAGCATTATAATATCTGTAGAAACTGACGGCTACATACAAAGTAGAACTTTTATCCTGTATTTATTCTGGGACAAATGTACATCTTATATGTATGTGCACATATGAATTTATATCTTACAGTTTTACAGTTTTTTGCCATAGTGCCCCTTTAAAGGATACCTTAGCACTATTAAAAATTAAAAAATGGAGGGGAGCAGGCATGTGTAGGAGGCTCTGCTCATGCCCATCGCTCCCCCGTTCTCCTTCTCCACCAACCCCCCCCCCCCCCCCCCCATTAATGCCTGATGTCCCCTAAAGCTACATCCGGGTCAGGAGGGGCGGGTGCGCACAGTGCAGGCAATGCGCGTCCTTGATTGCACCCACGGCCGGGAGTGCTCAGCACATGCGCACTACGTCAGAACCACGTAGTGTGCATGGGTAGAGCGATCCCTGCCCCGGGTGCGCAATCAAGAATGCGCGTCGCCAGGCAGCATCTGCGCAATGCGCACCAACCCCCCTGACCCGGAGAGGGTCGGAGGAGAACGGGGGGAGTGGTGGACATTGGGACAGCCTCGTACACATGCCAGCTCCCTCCGTTTTTTTTAATTTTTAAAAGGGCTAAGGGTATCCTTTAATCAAAATATGTATACTAGGTTTTAAAACAATCAATGTAATGTGGACTTCATCTGTTATTCTGACTACATAATGTTACCATTTTTTAAGTTATGTTGCTGTTCATCCAGATTAAGAGAGTCAAGTGCTTTCTGTTAACTCGCTAAACACAAATAAAAACATGGGAACAATTAGATAGTTTTCTTTCTTTTCAACCTACCTTGGTGTCATTTAGCTTCTTTCCTGGACAAGTCTCTTCTGGGTGATAAAACCATTTAACTCTGACAACCATGTTATTTCCCCAGGATTCCCACATGCTTTGAATGCATCCTATGTATGGTAAATTTGGCCGTCCTGCAGATAAGAACACTGCGCAATCCCCAATTCGTATGATTTCCTTTCCACGGACTATCGCTTTGTAGAATAACTTTCGGGCCTTGCCCTTCATTCCTCTCCTCTGCAAAATTAGAAACGTAAATTATTTAAAAGAGAGTGAAAAGAGACAAAATGGTATTATTATACTTTAACTGTGACAAACACCCGCCAATCCCATTTTACTATGCCACACTTGCCATACAGTTCTCATCCACTAGAGGCTTCTGGAGGCAAAGCCTCTGTGAGAACAATAAACATTTAAGATTGGTTGTGTGCCCATACATGTTACAATCTTGATTGTATGCACAATCAGTAAAAAGTTATTGATTTCACACTGGAAATCAAGGTAATTTTGCTGCCACCACTCTACGGATTGAAATGAGGCAAAGAGACTTCGGAGCTAGCTATTCCTAAATGGTTATTTGCAACCTAGCTAACGAATAAACAATTTATAAAAATAAGACACTGCGGCAGTGTGTCTCTGCTTGAGGACAGAGTTCTAGCATGGACCAGAATAATTAGGTAACAAACTGGAATGATTAAATCGTTAGTTTTATCATAAAAACCTATATACACAAATATACATTGGAGCTGGCAAATAAATATATCTGACAGCTGAACAGATTGATTGGATAGTTGTAAGTAAAAGATGAGAAATTAGGTAGAAGGCCTCTTGCACACTGCAAGTGATTCCGATTCAGATTCCGCTTTTTAATCAGTTTTTACATCCGATTCAGATTCCGATTTGCAGTTTGCTCCCTGCACACTGCAAATCGGAATCTGAATCGGATGTAAAAACTGATTAAAAAGCAGAATCTGAATCGGAATCACTTGCAGTGTGCAAGAGGCCGAATGTCTGAAAGTGCAAAATACCGTGTTGGAGTCCAAGAAGCGGTAAAGTCTTTTTTTATTGAATAATCCAAAATGTGGATTTGTGGCCGATGTCCTGTCAGCGTATGTTGTAGATGGAATTCGACAAAAGAACAAAGGTCCCTGGACCAATTGTGTCCCTGGGTGTTGCTCACTTCTCCAGCTGGGAGTGGCTATGACACGCAAAAGTCAAGCCTTGTATAATTGGATCAGGGGTTCAGTTCCCCCTTCATGGAGAAAGATTTTGGCAGGCTTCCTGCTTTGCCTTTAGTAAGGCATTGTAAATTCCCCCATATGAAATGATGAAATGATTATGAAACAAAGTATGCCTGAGAACCTTTATTTCTCAGGGTGTGGATGTCACATTTGCCTTGGAATTTCACAGAAGGTGTGTTGGATTGGCATTAATAACTTGTCAAAAAATGGTTAAATTAACATGTTCCTATGGCCTAGGAAAACCTTAAATATGAAGAAATATTAATTTCCTGGTTGGAAAAGGGAGTTAGCCTGATCCTCGTCTCAGCAGCTGTGTGTGTACACATATACTTGAGCTTCTAGCAAAGTGTATCTGTGGTTTCCACACCTCTAAAAAGGCCTCAAATCACTAAGCAGTTTAGACTAGTCTACTGATGGTTTGGTATAAATCAGTTGCATCAAAAGGGAATTCACTAATAATTACCAAATGTTTTAGACCTGGTCTAAAACATTTGGTAATTAGGTCGGTAAAGCAGGGGAAATGATCAAAAGATGCAATTCACAAACTAGTAGCTATGACTGACAGAAATCAGCTGGTCTAATCTCTGTCAGAAAGTGGGCATGGTTACTCCTTGTTTGCCTTTGTGAATTGCATCTTTTGATAATTTCCCCTGCTTTACTGCCCTTATTACCAAATGTTTTAGACCAGGTCTAAAAACAGGTCTAAAACATTACACCAAACCATCAGTAGACTAGTCTAAACTGCTTAGTGAATTGGGGCCTTTATTGACTGGGAAGCTTGAACTTAATGATTTCTGTCAACATTAAAGGGATACTTAAGCGGGAAAAAAATTGATTTTTACTCACCTGGGGCTTCCCTCAGACCCCTGCAGCTGTCCGGTGCCCTCGCAGCCCCGCTCCGATCCTTCTGTCCCCGCCAGCGGCCACTTCCGGGTTTGGCAACAGCCGCCGACAGGCTGGGAACGCGAGTGATCCTTCGCGTTCCCAGCCACAATATATCGCCCCCTATGCTGCTATTGCCTTTTTGCCGCAATAGCAGCATAGGGCGCGGTATATTGTGGCTGGGAACGCGAAGAATCACTCGCGTTCCCAGCCTGTCGGCGGCTGTCGCCAAACCTGGAAGTGGCCGTGAGCGGGGCTGCGAGGGCACCCGGACAGCTGCAGGGGGCTGAGGGAAGCCCCAGGTGAGTAAAAAAAACTTTTTTTTCGCTTAAGTATCCCTTTAAAAGAAGATGTGTTGTTAATCAGCAGGGTGCTGGGACAAATGTTAATCACACTTGGGAAAAGCCCTCTTTTGATGTGACTAAAAGCTGAGCCAATTCATTCTGTACTGGAAAAGTTTAACTCTTTAGCTGCTGTGGCTCTTTTGTGATCCTGTAACTGAAATATGAGGTTATGATGCATTTGATATGCAATATATCAAAGGCATCACAATAACTGTCATATGTTTCAAGTGAAGCCAAGATGTCTTACTAGACAGAGCACAGTACTTGACTGTAGCATCCAGTAAAGTGTTTTGTTTTTTTAGCATTTGCAATTTTAATTATTCAACTTTGCTTTTATTTTGTAACTTTTATTTCCGTTACAAAGAGCTGACACAGTCAGGTCCTAACTCGGAAGAAAGGATGGGTCCTTACATGGAATCAAGGTTGTGTGGAGACACTGGCAGCAGAGTTTACGAACTACAGCACGGTCTTAAGGCAGCCAATGCACTGGGGAGAGCCCGATAAACTATGGACACAGTACAAGTTTGGATCATGTGAGTGATCATTTTAAATATTCAATACATTTATTAATGGTTTTACACTATAGAGTGATGAGTCTGAGGTGTTCTGGTTTGGAGGTGAACAGTGAACAGAGATTTACCTAAAGGATTTAAATTTGCAATTCATTGACTTAATGTGGCTGTAATTGCAATGGCAGTATACAATGCATGCTGCCCACCAGGCAAGCAGCTGAAATGTACAGGAGGCACAGTTACAGACAAAGCATCTCAACTTTGCAAAGTACGGTACCTTTCTTCCATTGGTAAGAACAGGGAATTCAGTCCCACCTCTGGAACATAGTAAGAGATGGGATAATAGTAAAAGGTGACTTGGTATACTTTAATTAGGCTAGGTCCACACTTGTGCCCTGCAGAACGGATCCGTTTAAAACGGATCTGTTTTTGTAAACAATTTTTTCTCTCTCCGTTTTCAGAGAAAATGGCTATTTTTGCAAGGACGTTTCCAGTCCCCCCCCCCCCCCCCCGGGTCCCTCCTATCTCTCCAGCTAGTTTCAATAATTTAAAAATCGTCTAAAATCAATATAATGTAGCAGGTGGCGAGTGAGGAACTTACTTCCTTGCGCTCCACCGCTCGCCGTGTCACTTCCTGTAATGCCGTCCAATGAACATCAGAGGACGGCATTACAGGAAGTGACGCGGCAGCGGTAGGGCACAAGGAAGTAAGTTCCACACTCGCCGCCTGCTACATTATATTGATTTTAAACGATTTTTAAATGCTTGAAACTAGCTGGAGGGGTAGCGGGGATGGGGGACCCAGGTGAGGGGGCATCCCTCCTCCCCACCGACCGCTGCCACCCCCAACCTGCCTATCACCCTCCAGCATGATGGCCCCCTACCCTCCCAGGCGGTGTGTAAAAAATTGTGTAGTGGAAAATTCGTTTTCCCATTGCCTGCCATTACCCCTCCATGTATCAGGGTCTAGATCCGTTGCGTGAAAATGCAGCAGTTCCGGACCTTCCGTTCAGGTTTCGAAAACGGGTCCCTACAAACGCAGACGGATCAGTTTTTTTTTCTTAGGTGAAGACGGCTGCTATTTTTAACATTAGTATCCGGGGCTCCATTTTTAATCAGGGCTGAAAACCGGAGCCACGGATACATTTCGGACCTAGTGTGGACTAGGCCTAATAAGGCCACCTGAATTTTGCCCTCTCCCAAGTAAATATTCACTGTAAAGGGTTGAAATATAAAAACACACTGTGAAAAAATGGTTGTAATGAAATAAACACACAAGTTTCAAAATACTTATAAGGGCCAATGAGAATTGTTCAGTGTGGGATACGCATTTCCTGCTAGGAACTTATTTGAAGAATGATTCCCATTGATCTAGACCTAGTCCTAAAAGCAGTATTCAAATATGTTCAAAATTTGGGTTCCCAGTGTTGCGTAAGGTATAGATGGAGGGACCAAACAAGGCAGTAGAAGTAAAGATGATCACAAAAGGAAGACACACTAATTACAGATGAAGAAGGGGGGGGGGGGGGGGGTGGAAACAGATGAAAAATGTAATACACAGAAATGTGAAAGTACAGATCATAATATGGCCTTAAATGCAGTTTAGGAAGACATATAAATACAGAGGTATACAGATTTATACAGATGAACATCTTGTGTATTTAATTGAAATCATGTTTGAATTACGCAACATCGAACATACATGTATGTTTCCCTATTCATAGTCATTCATTGTGAGGTTCAAGTCCAGGCCCATATGCATATTTATCAAACAAGACATAACCATTAGGGATGAGTGAGCACAGTTTTGTGAGAAGCAAAACTGTACCAGTGTGCGTTAGAGGGGGGAAATTTCTGCTTCATAACATGAACGTCCGCTGTGAAATAGAAAGTGTTGGAAGGATGGAGCGCAGCGCCTTTGGTCCCCCTTGTAATGCTTTTTCAACTAGGTTGAAATAGGTTTTGCCTATACTAGTTAAAACTGTGTTTAAATACATAACCCTTTTTACAAAGCAATATTTTTCCATGACTAACCTGGTGTGGTGTGTGTGTTTAATAAAATGTGCAATTACCTGAGTGGGTTTTCCAAACCACTTCCAAAGCTGTCTAGCAGGTAGGAAGGCAGCAATTTTTGGCCTGTTCTCTACTGAAGGTAGTCTCTGTCTTTTGGCCAGTTCCTTGGTTGTGGGCAGATGTATTCCCTCTCTTTTCTTTGGTTTACATCTAATACTTCTCAATTGTTCCTGCTTTTGTTGTTTAAGGTGTACAGCAGTTTTAGTTACATTTTCAGATTTCTCATATTTACAGCGTTGCTTTTGAGAGGTCTCTGGAGGAATGGAAGGGGTATTCACAGCATCATCTTCTGAGCTGCTTGAAGACGCTTCATCTGTTACAGAGGAAGAGGACGAAGAAGAGCTGGAACTAGAAGAGGAGGATGTTGACGATGAAGAGGAGGAAGACGAAGAAGAGGATGACGAAGAAGATGAACTGCTTGTGGTAGAAGATGAAGATTTAGAAGATCTTGAGCTACCAGCGGTATGTTGATTTTTGCTTTTCCTTTTTTGGGGGCTAGCTTCATCCTCAGATTCTGAACTGCTGTTACTACTCTCCATATCTTTTTTAATCTTTTGGCTTCTACTCTTCTTCCCAGGACTATTTTTTAACTTGCTGCCTGTATTGTCCAAAGACTCCTTTAGCGAGTGAGATTTTGATCCAGAATGCTTTTGCTTAGGTTTGCTTGGATGCAGACTTGAGTAACATGCACCTAATATTTTCTTACGATTTCTTTTTGTTAGGTTATTGGAATTCACACCACTCATCATAGCTTCTTTTGTTTTTTTGGTCTTTGGAGACGTAACTCCTTCATGATCCAACTTGACCATTAACGGAGCTTCAGAATTATGATAGCTTTTACCAAATGAATCAAAGTTTCTCTTGTCCTCTTGTTTCCCTCTCCTTTTTGCTTTTATTTCCTCTTTTAAAAGATCCTGGTTTAATCCACTGCCAGTCATTTCATGGTAAAAGTCTTCACTAACCAAATTCTTAGACAGAGAACAAGGATAAAAGGTCTTGCCAATTTTCATTTTCTCATATTTGCCAACATTTGGTTCAGTGGCAGCCTCAGGTGCTATCTGAGGATTATCCATATCGGTCTTCAAATTTGAGTGAAGCACATTTGTTTGCTTCTCTTCCACTTTCTTTGTCCGCGAGGAATCTTTAAATACATTTTCTTGAATGGTTAAGTCTTCTGCAAGAAGGAAAAGCAAAAAGAAAATAGAATGTAAGAATGGGTTATTCTACAGGTGCGTTGGAAAAAAATTTTCAGCTAGAAAAAATTCTTATAAACCACCATAGACACCTCGGGCCATATGCAATTCACTTTTTTAGCTGAGTTTTCACAATGTAAAATTAAATTCCTTTTAAACCACAAGCAAGCAAACAAATACTCAAAATTTTACAGTAATTTTTCACCACTTTTTGGTACTTTTTCCATTGCAAAGTGCTAAAAAGTTATTTTAAATTGAAGATGAAAAATTATCTCCTAAGAGAAAAAGTTAATTGCATATGGATCCTCATGTCATACATCTTAATGTGGTTGCATAGAGAACTGTGTGTCAAAGCCAAAAGTACAGAAGCACATCAAAGCAGGGCCAGTATCCTACCTAATAATATACAAGTGTCCTTGTGTCCTGTCCCTGTGCCAGTGCTTTTGGGCTACTGCGCATTTCCTGCACTGACAGCCGATGGGACAGGACGCAGGAGAAGCCGGCCGAGCGGGCGGGCATGTGTCCGCGCGCATGCGGCGGTTGGGTGTGCGAGCGGCGGTGACACTAGTAGAAAATAATTTAGAGAAGATCAACCTGCAAGGTCAACAATTAGGTCAATACAGTATAACAGATAACAGAACTGCAACCATAAACTGTACAAGCTACAGTAACAAGAATATGGTGTCCATTTAAAAGAGCATGTAATAATTATGATATGTTCCAAAATGGTTAAGTTCCTTAGAACATTGTATGATAGGAAGACTTTCAGGAGTCAGCAGCAACCTTATCAATTTATCTGTAAAAAAAAAACAAAAAAAACAATGAAAGTTCCAGTCTCATGAAATACAGCCATTCTAGCCAGCTAAAGGCCTACTCCTCCTAAAACATTTTGTTTTAGTTTTGGATACAGTGAAAGCGTCTCAACCTCTCTTACTGCAGTGAATATCCATGCTGATCAGAACGTTACTTATTCCCTGCCCAGAAAGAAGAGGGTAAATCTCCTGAGTAAAGAAGGCATTACAGAAAACTGAGTGGAAAAGTAAACAGCTAGTTTTCATTGTTACACAATAGACTAAGATTCAAGCCCTTGTTGTCACAACAGATTGAGCACATTTGTTTCTGGGAAGAACAAAGACAGCAATAGCAAATTTGCTGTAAAGATTAATCCTACCCTCTATATCAAAATCTAAAACAAAGAATGAAATGCAGTTGGGATTTATAGCACGTGGAGGATATGGAGGCTAACAATTTTGTCCTTTCAAATAACGCATATTGCCTGGCTGTTCTGCTGATTCTGTGTCTCTAATACTTTAAGCCAGCGCTGGGCAAACTATGGCCGTCAGGACATACCAGCACATTACACGCCGGCATGTCCTGACGGCCAGTAGCCATGGAGACACGATGCTGGAATCGGCGATCAGGTGAGTTTTAACCTATTCTTCTCACCCCGCTCACGACGCTGCATGGAGGGAGGGAGGAGGCAAAGTATTTTAGGAATGCACCATATGATCCGCGGCATGTGGAGTTTGCCCAGGCCTGCTTTAAGCCACAGGCCTTAAAGAGGAACTCCAGTGAAAATAATGTAGCAAAAAAAGTGCTTAATTTTTTACCATAATTATGTATAAATTATTTACGGTAGTCAGTGTTTGCTCATTGTAAAATCTTTCCTCTCCCAGATTCACATTCTGACATGTATTACATGGTGACATTGTTACTGTGGGCAGGTTATGTAGCTCTTTCTAGCTGTTCTGGCTGTTACAGACAGCTGTAAACAGTTATTTCCTGTCTGTGAACATTGTTACATTGTGGCAGTTTGCCCAGAGTACCGCGGTATTCAGAGCTTCTTGTGGGAGGGGTTTCAGCACAAAATCAGTCATACAGCGCCCCCTGATGGTCTGTTTGTGAAAATCATTATATTTCTCATGTAAAAGGGGGCATCAGCTACTGATTGGGATAAAGTTCAATTCTAGGTTGGAGTTTCTCTTTAAACAAGCACTTCAGGTGTACTTTAACCCTTTCCTCGCCGAATTAAAAGTTTTGCTGTGCCTGCTGTGGTGATGCATTTTTCTCCTTCTCCCAGCGTGGCAGCCTAATGCAGAGTGGGCGCAGGATGAGCCTTCATATTTACCCGTTCCAGATACTGGATCGGCTCTCCTCCTACTCCACCAAGCGTGCGCTGAAATGCAGACATCCTCTTCTTTATCCCGATCACATGCTATGACGTGATCTGGATCCAGAGAATGATGTCAGTGTTGCAGCGTCATTCGATGGAGGAAGAGTCTCTCTTCCATCACTACTCTTCCACCACCGAGCAACGCTGAAACACTGGCATCGTTAGTGTAGTCAGCAGCCCTGCCCAAAGAAATAGGCTACTATTGCTAATCCCACTTAAAATTATTTACCTGGCCCATCTAGAGTTTATAAATTGCGGACATGAATCAAAAACAAGCACATAGGGAAGTCACAATAAAACATTTCATCTGAAGAGTATGGTAATTTTTGGTGACAGCTACTTTCTTGTTTATTCAATGAAAAAATGATTACTTGTATAGAAAAATTACAATTTTCTCAAACGTTGTATTAGTTAGCTGACCTGGTTATGAAAAATTATGTATGTATTTTCAGGAAACTGAACCAGCTCTGCTGTCCGCCATTAAAAAGCACCAGGCCAGCGACACGCAGATTGTCGCTAGCCTGCTATTTACCTCAGCCTGTCATCACCGCCGCTCTTCCGCCTCCTGTATTACACAGTTCCCCGCCTGTGTCCCTTCCCTCCCCGTCTCCATAAGCATGGAGTACTGGGGAAACCCGTCTTCATAAGCAGATTGGAGGAAGCTTACGGAGGCGGGGAGGGAAGAGACACAGGTGGGGGAGCCGTGTAATACAGGAGGCGGGAGAGCGGCGGTGAGTGACAGGTTGATGTAAATAGCAGGCTAGCGACAATCTGTGGGTCGCTAGCCTGGCACTTTTTTTAATGGGGGGCTGGAGGCACAATGGAAGGACACAGAGGCAGGTCACTGAATACAGAACATGCCTCTGTGTCCTAATATGATTTGACAAAGCCACCTTGGGTTATCTTTAACTACCTGATGACTGCCCCACGCCGATGGGCGTGGTCGCGGCGGCAGCCCCGGGACCGCCCAACGCCAATTGGCGTCAGGTCCCGGGGCAGTCTACTGCAGAAGTTTGCGCGCATCTCCTGCTTGAGGGGCGGAGCTCCGCCCCACCTTCAGTCTCCGAGCGGTGATCTATTTACTGTGTACAGCGCTGCGATCTGCAGCAGCGCTGTACTGGGGACAGCCGCGTGACACGGCTGTCCCCTCCATAGGCTGGGGAGTGATTGGCTGTCATAGGCTGAACGTGGTGGGATCAGACCCCACCAACAGAGAGCTCTGTTGTTGAGGAGAAAAAGGACTGGGAGAGGAGAATCACTAGTGTGCTGTGTTGTGCGGCCCTGCAGCTTGCCCTTTAAGCTGCAGTAGCCTATTTAGAAAGAAATAGCCTGGTATTTAGGGGGGGGGGGGGTTTAGCACTGTGGTCCTGAAGTGGTTAAGAGTGCAGAAAATAATCATGTCATATTTTTGAAGAGCAGGTTTCCTATGAACATATCAAGCACTTGTGAAAGAATAGCAATGTAACTTAGAGCCGAGTTCCCCAACCCTGTCCTCAAGGCCCATCAACAGTACATGTTTTACAGGAAACCACACACAATCACAGGTGGGGTAATTAGTGTCTCAGCAGAGCTGATTAGCTACCTCTGTGGATTTCCACAAAACATGCACTGTTGGTGGGCCTTGAGGACAGGGTTGGGGAACCTAGACTTAGAGGAGCTGTGAAACAGATATAGCTAGGCTTTTTTGTTGCCATATCTGATGCTGACACATGAGTGGCTACAAATGCTGCAATTCAGCTCATTGAACTGTTAGGGCTTGTTTCCACTACATGCATATTTGATGCAGAAAAACTGACTCCAATGAATGCCTATGGGCCTGTTTCCACTAAACGCGATTTTTCTGATGCAGATTTTCCCGATGCAGATTTTCCCATCGGCATTCATTGGAGTCAGTTTTTCTGCATCCAATCTGCATGTAGTGGAAACAGGCCCTAAAACTTAAAATGTCTTCAGTATTCTGAGTTTATGAGAGAAAAACACACCTGATACGGATTTGATACTTGGTTTTCGGCCCCTCGGCTTTCGGTTTACAGCCATTCCTTCACAGCTTTCAGTACAGCTTTCTTTCATGTCATTTTTTTCCTTGTTAGTTTTTCGAGTTTTTCTTTTAGTACTTGGCACCAGTAAGGCTGGCGAAGGCTCTGCACCTGTGTAGCAAATATAGAGAGACAATTAAAAGATATTATTTCAAGCAATAACAGCCATTGCCTACCTGGAATATCTTAAATTATCTGCAGTCAGTGTTTGGCTTCGTTAAAGGGACTCCGAGCAGTGCAGAAACTATGGAAAGATGCATATCATTTTAAAGCTCTCTTACTCCTCTTTCCAATGATATATAAATTCGCCCTAGGCCTTTTAGTTTGCTATTTTTGTGATTGAAATTGCCGCGGCCGCAATTTCAATCGCGAAAATAGAGAAAACTAAAAGGCGTAGGGCGACGATTTAGGTGTCGCCAGAAAGAGGAGAAAGAGAGCTTTAAAATGATATCCATTTTTCCATAGTTACATTGTATTACACAGGGCGACTTTTTCCTAAAGTCAGCAGCTCCATTCTGCTGAATGGAGCTGCTGACACTGGGGAAAGTGTCGTCCTGTGTAATACAAGTAACTATGGAAAGATGGATATCATTTTAAAGCTCTCTTTCTCCTCTTTCTGGCGACACCTAAATCCTCACCCTACGCCTTTTAGTTTTCTCTATTTTCGCGATTGAAGTCGCGGCCGCGGCAATTTCAATCGCGAAAATAGCGAAAACTAAAAGGCGTAGGGCGGCGGTTTATATATCATTGGAAAGAGGAGAAAGAGAGCTTTAAAATGATATGCATCTTTCCATAGTTTCTGCACTGCTCGGAGTCCCTTTAAGTGAACAATTATGCAAGTGATGTACAGAATGCAGATGTAACTTCTGCATTCTTCATTAATATGTGCAGCTATAACAGTACAGCACAGTGTAGAGAGTTAACAATGGGAACTCCTGGGTGTGCATGATTTTGTAATGCCAAAGTATGTGGCAATAACCTGTGTTCAACAACAAATAACGGGTTTTAATTTCCTACTTAAAGTTGATTCCACCACTATAATTCTAAGTAATTCTACCACAGAGGCAAACTCAGCTGCAAACTTTCAGAACAAATTAAGTCGTCATGAGATATATGTATAATTAAATCTACAGTATGTACAAGAGAGATGCTGAATGCTCTATGTTGTATACTACAAAGCACACACACAAATAACTTTAGACACTGGTGACAAGATTATCTGCTTAATTTCAGCCACACTAGGTGAAGCCTGAAAAATTGGTCAATTACCTGTCAAATAAATATTTTACTTTCAGCCTCTGTATGAGAGGCCAGAAAGAACTGGCATGTGCCAGGTTAATAATAATAATTTCCAATAATAATTTGCAAAAGGACATACTGGGAGGTGGAGGTGTTGGTGGTGCAGGACAACTTTTCCTGTGGCCAGGGTGGGCATGCTGCTCCAATTCAATTAGGAAAAAAATTACACGTCCATGCTGTAACCCTCTGATACCGATGCCTCATTCAATTTTATAAATGTTAAAGCGGACCCAAACCAAACATTTTTTTTAATTCAAAATATTTAGTTGCACCACTGTGACACATACAAAGATAAATAAACACTCCTTCAAGCCTATAAGCATTTCAGTGCATGCTTTTCACCCTTCTCTTTTCATAACTAGGGTTATACAGGTGGCAGCCATTACTTCTGAGCCAAGTAGGAGGTTTTAGATCATGGGTGTGTTTGTCATCAGCTACCCTCCTTCACAGGGGCGTCGTCTATGTGAAATCTCACACAAGCTGAGATCACCTCCTCTGTGACATCATCAGTAGCAGCCTGTGTTTTGTTTTTTTCCATCTCCTCCACCAGTCTGCCAAATTCTGTCCCAGCAATATGAAAGGAAGGGGGGTTCCTCCAATAAATGTAAAATATTTTATATTTGTCATCATGCAGCTGAAAAAAGGCTGCCATTTATTATTATAATTTAGAAAATAGATTTTATTTCTGAAATCTTGTATTTTTAATTTGGGTCCACTTTAAGTAATCCACACTGCTGTGTGCTAAGAGACTTCGCATGTCATGGTCCCTCCAGCTGAACTGAATGTCCATTCGGATTGGACACCTGAAGCAGGGCAAGCCAAAAGCTCCATGGCAAATTGCGACAGCTCTAGCCATAGGTCAAGCCTGCACACCTAGAAGTCCAGAGGTTACTCGTTCCTCAGAGTGTCCACAGTGATTGTTAACCCAAGGTAGTCAGATACCTGTTGGTCAAAAGGGGTTCCCTGAACGTGGATCAGACCTATTGAGGCATTGCACAGAGGAAGAACCTCATATTGGACATGACTGGCACATCATCATCAGCAGCAAATCACACAGGAGGTGTGGGAGTGTTACTGGTGGCACCTCTTGGGTTGTGAATGGCCCTTCCTTTGCCACCACCCTGAACAGGGCAATCCAACATCTGTGTCAGCTTGGTATGGAAGTGCTGAATTTTGGCCACCCTCTGTGATGATGGTAGCATCTCATGCTTGTAACAAGGGTTTAACAAAGTTGCAACCCAGCACAGGTCTGTGTTCTACATTGTTTTGATACAGGGTTGCTTCCTTACAAACATCAGCATGAACTTCCCCATTCTAATGAGGTTTGTGGCAGAGTGCTCAGGTTCTGTTCCTCATCCAGGGCAACATCATCAACCACGATATGTCTCTTCCCCCCCCCCCCCCCCAAACATAGACAAGACCAGGGTCACCCGAAAAGGTAAGAAGGTCCCTGGAAAGCCTGCTCCTCTTGCTCTACCTCTCCACAGTCACCATCCTCCTCCTCTGAATGCTCTTTGGGCTGTTGTACGTGCCCCTGTACAGCAGAGGACATAGCGCCCTCTCCAATTTGCGCCAGCATGAACTGTTCCTCCTCTTCAGGCTCTAACTCATCCACAGCCTGGTCAAGGACACGCTGCAAGGCACACTCCAGAAAAAAAAAAATATACTGTATGAGGTCAGCAATGCTGCCTTCACTGCGACTAACTAGATTAGTGATCTCCTTGAAAGGACTCAACAGTCTGCAGGCATCACGTATGAGCACCCGTTGCCTCAGGTAAAAATAACCCATCTCCCCAGAGACTGTCCTACTAGTCAGTGCACAGATGTACTTGTATGCACATGGCTACTGGTACAGCCGATCCAACATAAGCAACGTTGAATTCCATCTCGTGGGGTTGTCCCAGATTATGTGTCTCACAGGCATGTTATACTGCTGCTGAATGTCAGCAAGGCGAGCCATGATTGTGTAAGCTCTTCAGAAAAATTGCCAGCACCTTTACTGGCCTGCTTCAAGACATCCTGGAATCCAGGGTACCTGTCCATAAAACGTCCAATCAGGTTAAGTACATGATCACATGATCCATGCAATACACGGGAGTCAAGTTGCCGATTTCAGTGCAGACACTAGATTGGTACCGTTGTCACAGACGACTCTTCCAACAGTGAGGTTGTGTGAGATCAGCCAGTCATTGACCTGGAGGGCGCAGCGGAAGAGGACGACTCAGCCGAGGAAGGGACTGCAGAGGGGTAGAAGCAGAGCGTGGCCTGCATGTAAGCTGTAGCACCAACTCCACTTGACAGCCACACAGTCCTCCCCCCTCCAGCACCCCCTGTGGTCCTGTTTTGGCGTCAATTATGAACAGCAGCTTTAGGTGTTAATTGAGGTTGGAAGGATATCTGACCTCAATTATCACAAGCCTGCAGGTCCCCTGCGCACTGTGTGCAGTGAATCATGAAGCAGAACTAAAGCAGCAGGTGGAGGGGGCAGAATTATGGATGCGCAGAGGGGAGGAAGAACTGCGACTTCCTCCCTGCTCATATTCAACGCTCTGCTTAGTCAAAGATTATGACTGAGCAGAATGGGTGCCACAGGAGGGGGGAGGATGGTGCTGTGACTTAGTAATAGCACCAATAGTAGAACACTATTAAAAGTTTAAGGGAGGGGGGACCGGATCAGGGTTACTTTAACCTCTTGAGGACCACAGTGTTAATCCCCCCTAAAGATCAGGTCATTTTTTTTTATAAATAGGCCACTGCAGTTTTAAGGCCTGCGGCAGGGCCACACAACTCAGCACACAAGTGACCCCTCCCCCTCCTTCTCCCCACTAACAGAGCTTTCTGTTGGTGGG
This sequence comes from Hyperolius riggenbachi, assembly GCF_040937935.1. Classification (NCBI taxonomy): domain Eukaryota; kingdom Metazoa; phylum Chordata; class Amphibia; order Anura; family Hyperoliidae; genus Hyperolius; species Hyperolius riggenbachi. The sequence goes on along the minus strand of NC_090652.1, from coordinate 163,622,515 downwards.
GTCAGATTGCCCCCCAGATGTTTGTTTGTAAATATTTATGTCTATTTTTTTAATACATTTCCCTGTGTTTTTTTGTTTCTATTTATTCCCCCCTCCCTCCCCCCACCAGCCAATCAGTGTGATCGCCTGTCATAGGCTTCAGCCTAGGACAGCCGATCAATGTCAGGTCTCCCAGGGGGACAGCCGTGTCATACGGCTGTACCCAGTACACCGCTGCTGTGGATCGCAACGCTGTACATTTAATTAGAACGCGGTTTTGCTGTCTAACAGTCTCCGATTTGGCGATCGCCGCTGAGAGGCTTAAGGTGGAGCTTCGCCTATCTAGCGGAGATGCGCGCGCATCCTGCAAAGCGAGCCCCAAGGACCTTACGCCGATCGGCGGTCTTGGGGCTGCCGCGGCGGCCACGCCCATCAGCGTGATGCAGTCGGCAATAGTTTAAGGGCTTCAGACCACAGGGCCTTGTGATGGACGCCAGGTACCTTCTCATTGAAGTTGTTCCTACATGGGTGCTGGTATTCCCATGACTCCCTTTGGTGACAGGATGCAGATGGCATTGGTTCTGTCAGCAGTAGACTCACAGAAATATTTCTATGCTAAAGAGCTTGTGCAGCTGGTTGTGGCTGTATCTGGCTGACCCCATGTGACCGCATGTGCCTCCTGTCCTTTCCCTGCTTCTTAACCTTTTACTCCCTTCTCTGAGGCTCTTTTTCTCCCTCGGAACTCTCCTCCTCCTGTGCCTGTCTTGTGAGCACCCATGACATATCCATCACCACATCATTACCCCCCTCATCGGTTACAGCTTCAAGCTCATAGCAAGCCGCAGCAGCAGGGACATAACACCTTGTGGTGACCTAAGGACTGTTTGAGCATCTGCCTTGCTCGTCTCCATCTGATAGCAAGAACGCTTGCCCATCACTCTGGTCCATCAATGCCTGGGGAAAAAGCTCCTCTGTTCAGTTGGAGGGGCTGTGTTGGTGGAGGTGGTGTTGCGGTTGAACACAGAGGAGGATGATGAGGGTACTGGAGCGTTGGCAGCAGAAGAGGTGGAACGCCGAGTGAGCCAGTCATCCACCTCTTCTGCATTCTGGTGTTTTTAGTAATGGTTTTTTTCTGTAGAAGATCACATATGCCACGCGAAAACACACCTTCACGTCCCCTATAACTTCTGCACTTTGGCCTACCTCCACTTGTCATGTTTGTTATAGTGAGTGATCAGCCAAGGAGCATCGTCCAAAATTTCTGTAACTCTTCAACACACTGCCTGATAACCCCGACAGTAACACATAGTAGTAACTTAAGGTGACACGAGTGTTGGGGTGACGCTGTGTGGGGGTCAGTGACAATCACTTATGCAAAGTGACAGCGGACTATAATAGTGACGCAGCCAGCCACACACTACACTCTATATACAGGTGTTGGGTTGCTAAAACACAAAATGCAACAACAAAATATAAGTACAACAGAGTCAATGTCAGTCCTCAAAAAAGGACTTTTGTGGTCAGGATGAGTCCTCAAAAGGACTACCGTGGGGTCCCTAGCCGGTGCACTAAAAGTAGCAGAGCACCTATGAAGCAACTACACAGCACTGTATTACAATACAGAATATCTATATCACGGTTCCTCTATCTGCAGAAGCAGCTCCTCTCCCTACACTGACTACAGCAAAATTAAACACAGCCACCAGGATCGTGCTTTTTATAGAGGTGGGAATGGCCAATGTGGTAAAAATGTCTAATTAGCTGTTCTGCTCCACCTGACCTCAGGGTGAAAGGTCAAAACATAGCTCCATGGTACAGATTAGGGAAGTCACAAATAGCCCGTATAGTTCACGTTACTCATGAACGGATGAGCAGCGGCTGTCCTCTGGCAAACGTGTTCAACTGTCCCTAATTGCAAGTGGAATTTGCTCCTCCACGCAGGCAGCTGAAACTCAGGTGATCTTATAGTTTCTGGGTGACTTGTCAAAACATCTCCATAAATGGAGGTGTTGCCTTCCAATGGGTTGAACCAACGTGGCAAACCAATCAGGGTTGTTCAAGGTAATGTTTTGATTTATAAGTGGTATGTTTTCTTTATGTATTCTGTAAATATGTGATTAATGCATGGTATTTTTATTATTTATTGTATTTATAAAGCGCCAACATATTACGCAGCGCTGGTATGTAAAATTACTGCTTTATAAGTCTGTACATGGAAATGAACAGTTGTCAAATCAATTCCATCAGAAGCAATCGATGTTTCTCTGCTGATAATAAAATGAAGGAGACTTCATGTTTCCTGGCTATTCAACTAAAGTCAGAATTCAATGTGATGTTCTTTCCTGTCAAACTTAAGTAGGAGATTGGCCTTTGCACTGGCAGAGGGGCTTAACCAACATGATTGGGTGCCAAATATCCAACTCCAGTTGGATATGTCGCACCAACAATCTTGTATATTTTCGGATGTGGTGTTAGCTGCTAGCTGTGAGTTTTGAGACAAGGTCCCTTTAAATTTTGCTCTGTTCATTTGCCCAGCCTTGGGAGCTCCTCATGATAGTTATCAGCCTGACTGAGTTACTACCAATTTTTTGCTGTGTATTGTTTTGTGTGTGTAGAGTTAAAGGGGGAATCTGCTGGTGGTCTCTCCCCCCCCCCCGATGTCAGACTGAACCCTTCGAGGTTAGGTGCTCATGGCCCTGTGGCCAATCTCAGATAAGTTTGCTCTTAGGGTGCGTTTCCACTAACGCGAATTCGCATGCGTTCCCCGCATGCAAATTCGCATAACCATTAAAAGTAAATGAGCCGGTGTCCACTTGTCAGGAAAACAGAGTTTTCTTGTGCAGGAAAAATCTGCACAGCAGAGCCATCCGAATTCGGACACCGCACATACCACATGCGATTCGCATGCAATGTATTTAATAGGGAATTCGCATGGCGGATTTGTATGCGAATTTTCATGCAAATTCGCATACGATTTCGCATGAAATCAATGAAAAAGCACACAGGCACAGACATGGTTCAATTCGCACACAGCATCATCCATGCGAAATCGTATGCGAATTTGCGGTAAAATTCGCATACAACCGCATGCGATTCTGCTCCTGCATGCGAATTCATCTGCGGGGAATCCGCAACGATTCCGCACCGCACTAGTGGAAACGCACCCTTAGACTTTTTATCTTATACCAGACGTGTCCAATTGTGGATAGGCTCGTATGTGTAGGATGCATATGCATCCACCATTAGTGTAGAGACCCCTCTAGAAGTTTGGCCTTGATGCCAGCAATAGATTAACGACTCAGATTGACGACTCATAGGGTCAGGGCCCCCCAGAGGTGGCTGATGGTCCCCCTCCAGGTCTCCCCCCCCACCTCAAGTTAATAGTGCTCCCCCAGGGGCCCATTGCGGTGCAGTATACTCACAGCAGTTGAGCAAAATGATCTGTCTAGCTGGCACATTCCCTCCTTTAGTCTGTGTCTATCTGTCTCCATCCCCTACAGCGACTGTTTTCCATGACCCGGCAGCATATTACAGAGTGTGTATATGCTGCAGAGTCACTAAGAACCGACACCAGCTGGGATGGAGATGGAAGGACGCAGGAGATAGCCCAGAACCTGGGAGGCCCATCAGTTATACTATCGGGGGGGGGGGGGGGGGGGGAAGAAGAAGTCATCTAATACTGCTATCGTCTGCAGCGCGGTTCGATACATTTTTAAGAGGCTTCAACGTGAAAGCTCTTAAAAATTGATTTGCAGTTTGTGTCAGGAATAGATACCTCTCTGATCAGATTCTGATCAGAGAGGGATTTATCTTTTGAGCATGTTGGGTGGCTGTGTATTAGTTTATGGCCACCTTAATACATTTTTAGATTGTGTAACCAGTCATTTAGGTCAGTGGTTAGCACAGCCTCTCTCAACCTTTTGACTATAGGGGAACCCTTCAAATAATTTTTGGATCTTATGGAACCCCAGCATTAGCAGTAGACTGGGGGATTTATTTTGTATGAGGCGCAGTCTTTAAAAGTGGTTGTTCATTGTACCAACCATGTTTAGCCACCATTCCAGGTTTCTTCCTTACAGTGTTTCCTATTATAATAGCACATTTTGGGGTTTCTGATTATAACTTCCACAATTCTAATGTTCTATTTAACAGTACCATTTATTATACTGTCCCCTATTATAGTGCCCCTCATACTGTCTCTATAATCTAGTGCTTTTCATTAATGTGCTCATTATTCTGACCCAGTATAGTGGTTCTTTTTACAGTACTTCTATTATAGTGTGCTCTATTTTATTCCTACCCTACAACCATTTGGAGCAAGCATACAATGTTTGAAGAGGATACAAAGGAGCCCCTGATAGTCCTCAAGGACCCCCAGGGTTTCAAGGAAACCCTGGTTGAGAAAGCCTGGATTATTACAATAGGGTCGCTGCACTACAGTATTTTTTTCATTAATATGTTGTTTAAACAAGCCACATCAACAACATTCAATGACTGGCTAACAGGTCCATAATGTATGTCATTGGTTAGTAACATTATTACCACTTGTTGCAAAGCAAAGTCACAATAAAAAGAAACTAACTTATGGCCCACACTACTGAATGTTTTTCAACATCAATAGGTCTACAGCAGGTCTCATCTGAGACTGCTAATTTTGTGGAACTGCACCTGATCTGACTGAGTTCATGGTCTTACTTCAAGTCCATTATTTGATGAGTTGATATAACAGGTCTATCACATGTCAGTGGTTAGCAATCAAGAGGCAGATCATTCGGATGGAAGAATACATGTAAGATGACTTACAGCAATTACAAGAAGACCACTGAGAATATAAAACCAATGGATATGGACAATTTAAACACAGATTCACAAAATGCTTTGTGGCAAAAAAATTTAAAATATAATCATATTTTATGGTATAATACAACTATGCATAATCTGTACTTACACTGTATTTTATAATCGGGGGGTAACAGACGGATATGTGACAATGGTATCTTCCCCGTATCTCCATCATCAAACTCCACTGTTACCAAATCTGTATCTTCTTCCTGGTCTGAGTTACCTAATAAGTAAAAAGATTATTTGTAAATATAAGAAAAGTAAGATTTTTAAAATAGAGGAGATTTTAATGGTTACTAATCCCACAGACTGACTTCTAATGTGTGACATGACATACCCGATTTAGTTTGTTTTGAATTTGGTGTGACAGGGATAGATCCTGTGAAATGGCTACATGATAGGCACCTGAGTCTAGGAAAAGAAAACCTACAAATATCCTTTCCCTCTCCAGCAGTTCTATTTACATGGTATGTTATTTCATATGATAGATTCAGTGATACAGAAGATGTTGGCACTATATAATTAAGAAATAATAATCATAAACAATAATGTTCTTAAACAGCTTTATTTGGTTTAACTTCCTTAAAGGAATACTGTAGGGAGGGGGGGGGGGAAGGAGTTGAACTTACCCGGGGCTTCTAATGGTCCCCCGCAGACATCCTGTGCCCGCGCAGCCACTCACCGATGCTCCGGCCCCGCCTCCGGTTCACTTCTCGAATTTCACACTTTAAAGTCTGAAAACCACTGCGCCTGCGTTGCCATGTCCTCACTCCTGCTGATGTCACCAGGAGCGTACTGCGCAGGCACAGACCATACTGGGCTTGTGCTATACACTCCTGGTGACGTCAGTGGGAGCGAGGACACGGCAGTGTAGGCACAGTGGTTTTCAGACTTTAAAGTCTGAAATTCTGGAAATGAACCGGAGGCGGGGCCGGAGCATCGGTGAGTGGCTGCGCCGGCACAGGATGTGTGCAGGAGACCATTAGAAGCCCCGGGTAAGTTCAACTCTTTTCCCCCGACCCCCTACAGTATTCCTTTAATTTCTGCATCAGTTATATTTGTAACAGATTTAAGATGCCCCCCAAACTTATAACACAGAAGCTACCACTTCATTTTTAAGATGAAATTCTTTAAAACTTTCCAGGTAGAGAATGAACTAGTCTATCCTGATTTAGGTTATTTTGTAATCAATGTTAGATCTTTTCTAACTAGCTCAAATAAGAAGTAAGGCGGGACATACTGGGATAATTAAGGATTAGGAACCTGAAATCTATGACAGTAAATTAAAAAAAAAAAAAAATAAATGTACTTGCCTTCACCATTTATCTTTAACCTCTTGAGGACCATGGGCTTTACCCCCCCCCCCCCCCCCCCAAAGACCAGGCTATTTTTGTAAAAAAAAAAAAAGGCCACTGCAGCTTTAAGGCCAAGCTGCAGGACTGCACAACACAGCACACCAGTGATTCCTCCCCTCTTTTCTCCCCACCAACAGAGCTCTCTGTTGGTGGGGTCGGATCGCCCCCCCTCCCCCCCCCCCCCCCCAGTGTTTGTTTGTTTTGTGTAAATGTTGTCATTTTTTTAAATAAAACTGCCTATTTTTTTTCTTTACGCGGTCCTGTGAGCTGGTCAGGAGCCGCTTTCATTGGCTCCTGACCTTGTCTATCAATGTAAGCTACTGGGAGTTGCTTACGGTGATAGACAGGGTCAGGAGCCAATGAAATCGGCTCCTGACCCGCTCACTGGGCTCTACTGTTATAGAGATGGCAGAGCGAGTGAGCTGCGGTGGGGAGACAGCAGCGAGATAGTCGGGAGCGTCCAAAGCGTCAAGAATGCGCGGTGAATATAAATCTATGCCCTGGCAGCCAGATCAGCATCAAAACAGGGGGTAGATTTCAATTAGCATAGTCTTTAAATGGTTAAAATACATAGGTCTGGGCAAGCCACAACCAGACTCAACATCAATTAATAAATAAAACCCAACATGTCAGGGATAGCAATCCTTGGTATCACTCAAGAATTCATGTAGGGGTCCAGTTTTCAGGCTGTATACTAGACACCATGGACCACTTTTCTGAGGTTATACTGTATATGTTGCCCTCTTTGGTAGCCCCACAGACTTGACATTATTGCTTCTCAGGCAGGTCTCCAGGTCTTCCTGGTGGCTAGTATTTGTTTTCAGCTGGAATTAAATGCCTTGGACATCTTGAAGAATGCCACATGTAATTCTACAAATCTGAGAAACTTTGCTTCAGAGGTTTCCAATATCCTGCTAGAGGAGCATTAGGTTGGCTTTGACCTCTTCTATGTTTACTATAAATGTGTCAGTGCACAATAACTGCAGTGTTCACCTAAAACTGAGGATACATGTGGTGTCCGGACAATTTGGGGACTTTTTTTCCCCCACAGGCCTTGATAAAATCAGGCCCCATATTAACTGCCTGCTGATTCAAAAGATTATTCAGAAACCATGAGGCTACAATAACTGAAACTACTGTATCCAGAGGCATAGCTATGGAGCTGTAGGCCCTGATGCAAGTTTTACATTGGGGCCCCCCAATCACTCTATACATAACAATTGATACGGCGCACCAAAACCTGCCAAGGACAACCACAGTGTCAGAAGTGCAAGAAGTGAATGGGCAGCAGTGTGTTAATGATTACCACTATTCAAAGTATCTATAGAAGTGATTATTATGAGCACTGGACAAATAGAGAGCCAATACTGCAGTTGATGGAGGGCCCCTTGGGGCCCTTCTGGCCCAAGGACCCCGATTCGGTCGCTACCTTTGCACCCCCTATTGATACGCCCCTCACTATCTTCTTATCTTTGGACAGCGCAGTCAACTAGAGTGGAGTACCACAACTATACCTCATTCAGAGTACTTGGAAATTATTTTAATGCTAATTGTAATGAAGAAAAAACAGTTGTTATAAACTACAAATAAAAGGCGTGGCATTGTTCACCTACCACGGACAATGGTGCCTGGGTACAAACAGCGATACTGCTGACTCCAGTAAGCAGCAATTCGTGTTCCTTCCTTGAGAAAACGGACAGAAGGGGGCTTCACATCTATAATCTGTCAACAAAAGATAAGCATACATAGTAGTAGAAACATTTACTAGTAAATGATATAAAAACACCCCGCTTCTGGTATGGATAGGAAATAATGGATATTGTAAAAATATAAATAAGACCTTTGAAGTAGGATTGCTAGAATTTTGCTTCCAGACCTCAAGCTTGTAAAAGTAGAGCTTCTGGGTTTAATTCTCAAATGTGCACATTCTTTTCATCATTCATTAAATCAGTAGAACTACTACCACCATTCAACAAAGCAGGGCCTGCGACTGCAGGTATGTGTGTGAATCAGCAGACTTGCTTGAAGTAATGTTTCACGGCCATTACTTGGGTATAGATTGCCCAGCAAGCTCATAGTGAACTAGAGCTACTAGGAGTGTGTAAGGGGCTGAGAGACCAAAAAGCCTCCTTACTAAAATGCTATGCAAAACAGGAGTTTGCCTTCTTAAAACAAGGCATTTGTAATTATTGAGGTTGGAATGAGCTCTGAGGAATCCCACAGTGCACCACTTCTGAATATGCAAATCATCTCTGTTGTCCTTGATAGTTAAACATACCTCCAAAACTGCTGGAATGCAATGTGTCAGCTTGTTAATATTACAGAGCCAAACTAATCCAACATGCATACAGACTCATTCGGATTGGTTGATCTTTTTTTTCCACTACTAAAGTTTATTAAATTATGCAAAACAAGAGTTTGCTTTCTTAAAACCGAAAGAATTTGCTATAATTCAGGTTGGAGTGAGTTTGAGATGTCTCCCAGTGCATCACTGCTGAATATATGCAAATTAACCATTGTTGCCCTTAGAAGCTAAACACACCTCCAGAACCGCTGGAATGCAATGATGTGTCAGCTTGTTAATTTGTACAGAGCCATAATAATCCAACATGTATACAGACTGTTTCGGATTGTTTGATCCTCATCAGTGCATGGCATGGATTAATTTGGCTCTATGGAGTAGGGCTTGTAACACCGAGAGGTACAGACTAACCAACAAGCTCATGGTGAACCAGAACTCATTGGAGTACAAGAATACTCTGGGGAAGAGTCTGTGTGCATGGATAGGGAACTGGCTAATGGACAGAAAACAAAGAGTTGTGGTCAATGGATCGTACTCAAAATGGGAGACTGTTAGCAGTGGGGTCCCACAGGGGTCTGTACTGGGTCCAGTGCTCTTCAATTTATTTATTAATGACCTAGTAGATGCAGTAGTGAGCAATGTTGCTATTTTTGCAGATGATACAAAATTGTGCAGAATCATCAACTCTCAGGAAGATAGTGTCATATTGCAACAGGATCTGGATAGGATGGCTATATGGGCACATACATGGCAGATGAAATTCAATGTTGACAAATGTAAAGTCATGCATTTTGGTCGTACCAATGGTCTAGCACCATACAAAATAAATGGGATACAGTTGGGAACATCAAACTTGGAGAAGGACTTAGGAGTACTCATCGACAACAAGTTAAATAATCGTACTCAATGCCAAGCCGCTGCAGCTAAAGCGAACAAAATTTTGGGATGCATTAAAAGGGAAATAAAAACTCGAGATGCTAGCATAATATTGCCCCTGTTTAACTCTCTAGTAAGGCCACATCTGGAATATGGAATTCAGTTCTGGGCACCACATTACAAAAAAGATATTGCAGTTTTAGAGCAGGTGCAGAGACGAGCTACAAAATTGATACGTGGGATGGAAGGTCTGGCTTACCAAGAAAGGTTAGATAAACTGGGTTTATTTAGTCTAGAGAAAAGACGCCTTAGAGGAGATCTAATTAACATGTATAAATACATTAGAGGGCAATATAATAGCTTGGCGGATGAGCTTTTTGTCCCTAGGCCTTCTCAAAGGACTAGAGGACATGAGCTGCGCATGGAGGAAAAACGTTTTAGCCATTTATTTAGGAAAGGGTTCTTTACAGTAAGAGTGGTTAAGATGTGGAATGCATTGCCACAGGAAGTCGTTATGGCAAACTCTATACCTGCATTTAAAGGGGGCTTAGATGCTTTCCTTGCGTTGAAAGACATCCATGGCTACAATTACTAGGTTATGCCTAATGATATTGATCCAGGGATTTTATCTGATTGCCATCTGGAGTCAGGAAGGAATTTTTCCCATTTGGGGCTAATTGGACCATGCCTGGTGGGGTTTTTTTCGCCTTCCTCTGGATCAACAGGGGTATGTGGGGGACGGGCTGGAGTTGTACTTTGTACTGGTTGAACTCGATGGACGTATGTCTTTTTTCAGCCAAAATAACTATGTAACTATGTAATAATCACAAGGGTGCAAGACAAATCCCTATATGCAAGAATAATTACAAGCATGGCATGGATTAATATGGCTCTATGGCGTAGGCTTTGAAATACCCAGAGTTACAGATTGCCAAGTAAGCTCATGGTGATCCAGAACTCCTAGGAGTATGTGATGAGTTCAGAGTTCACTCCAACCTGAATAATCGCAAATACCTTCTGTTTAAGAAGGCAAACTTCTGTTTTACATGGGAATATTAATATTTGTGGCTTACAGTTTACAGAAGGTCTATTTGGATTATAATCTGACTACTATGGGAGCTTTAGTCAACTGACTAAATGGATTTGCTGACAGGAAGTGTTCTTTATAAGAAAACCAATTGATCCACCAATGGCTGCAGGTCAAGTATGAATCACAAACATACTTGCAGTCTTTTTTTACCGAACCTGATGAACAGTTCTGGGTAAGTTTTCATTCAACTACATTGTTTGCTTTTTTTTTTTTGTTTCATTGCCTCTTTTTAAAGAAAACCTGAAGCAAAGTTAACTTATTTGATCTAATCTAAGCAAAGTTTGATGTATCGTCTCTGTGTAATGGGGAGCTGCCATCTTTCACTCTGCGATCTGCAAAGACATCAGAAAGTGCATAGAAAGCACTTCCTGAAGTCTCGACTCGTGCACCATTTTGTGTTTTTAGTCCCAATGCATGTACTGTAATATTAGTCAATATAGAGAGAACGCAGCATATTGCACTTCTTTCTTTCTATAATTTTGACAGCATTTTTATGTTTGTTTTTTTAAAACACAAAAATGTGGACAGGCCCTGATCAAAGATTAATCACACTTACAGCTTCTTGCAACAATTGTTCCTGGCAGTAGATATGTGGACGGTTTCCTCTCTCACCTTCCACCACCACACGATATCTGTTGAGGACAAAAAAAAGAAATATTGAATAAGCAAATTTATTAGATTAACAAAACAAATGAATCTCCCAAAAAGTTATAACAAAACAGACAATTCCACAATATACTGTATATTAAGAACAATTACAGTCCAAAATTTTCTTTTCTGTGGGTACATTTCTTATAAGGGAACCACCAACCCCTAGCACATACTAGTAGTAATAGCAGAATCTTGAGCTGCTCTCTCCGACTGAGATAGATGTGGACTTATGTGTGTCACTTATATGGGTTAATGTGTCTGCCTTTCTCCCTATTCAAACCTGATGAAGCATAGCAGATGAAACATATTGGACTGGGTTGAGGGTTTTTCATTGATTGTATTCCTAGCAGATAATTTTGCTATACTAATTAGAGGAATGTGAGACTAGTGAGTGTTAATGTGTTTGGAGATAGTGGGAGGTGATATGGCATCTCAGTCCACATTTGCACTTTACCCTTGTTATGACTTAGGCCCGGTGCACACCAAAAACCGCTAGCAGATCTGCAAAATGCTAGCAGATTTTGAAACGCTTTTTCTTTTTCTGTAGCGTTTCAGCTAGCATTTTGCGGTTTTGTGAAGCGTTTTTGGTGTAGTAGATTTCATGTATTGTTACAGTAAAGCTGTTACTGAACAGCTACTGTAACAAAAAACGCCTGGCAAACCGCTCTGAAGTGCCGTTTTTCAGAGCGGTTTGCGTTTTTCCTATACTTAACATTGAGGCAGAAACGCATCCGCAATCCAAAATCTGCAGCAGCCCGGGAGTATGCGTTTCTGCAAAACGCCTCCCGCTCTTGTGTGCACCAGCCCATTGAAATACATTACCCAAGCGGATCCGCACCCGCAAGCGGGTCGCAAACCGCAGCCGAAACGCTCTGGTGTGCACTAGGCCTTATAGGCCTTTTCTCCTAGGAGATTATTTTTCAACTTCTGTTTAAAATAACTTTTCACCAAAGCATTTGAAGAAGTACTTGAAAGTAGATGAAAGGGTACTATCACAATTATTCTGAGTATTTTCTTGCAGACAGGTGGTTTAGAGGACATTTTATTGATAAGGGTTGAAAACCTCACAGGAGAAAACTTAGGAGAAAAAGTGAATTGACTACAGTATATGGACCATCGTGTAATTTCATATAAGTGCTCTCTTCATGGGGAGTAGGACCTGATGGGTATTAAAAGGATGGCTATTTTCTCTTAGAGTGTGTAATAAATATGTGCATCTTTTCTTCAGGTACAGTGTGTAATAAATTTGTGTATCTTTTCTTCAGGTAGCCATACATGCATCAATGTCCCCGATACAGCAATCCAATCAGAAGCTGACCAAATTTAAACTGATTCTTACTACAAACTGCACATTCATTCTCAAAAAATGTCAGCAGGAAATCGATTGAAAATCAGTTGTACTGCAGCAGTCCCCTGCTTGATGCAGCACAATGCTATAGCTCAGCGGTTCTCAAACTGGGTGCCGCAGCGCCCTAGTGCACCGCAAGCACTCCCTAGGGCTGCCATGGCTCTGTCCCTGCCTGGGCAGGCTTTTCTGACAGTGCATGCCGATTGCTGTGCTGGAGAGGAGACTCACACTGTCAAGTCATCAGAGCAGCGCCACCCCTAACATGTGGATGTACAGCTCTGATTGGTCTGCTGCCACTGGTGGGTAGATGCAGAAGAAAGCAGTGCTATCAGAGCTGCCCCACTCCTGGGACTCCTAGCTTGACCACAGCAGAGCAAGTTTACTTCATCACCTGCCCTCCTTACCAGCTCCATGTCTCCCCTAGTACTCAAGCGCAGCAGAGCTGGTGGAACAGTCATGAGGTGGGAGATGTAGCTATGGTCCAGTAGTGTAACAAGCAGGTGGGGAGTTTGGGGAATGATTACTGCACACACTGCAGCAAGCATTTTCACCCCACTCCCAGGCTAAGAGGGCTGTTTATTCCAGCCATCACACGCTGCATTTAGCAGATCACCACCTCCCTCGGGCTATATGACATTTCAAGTTACGGTAGGTTTGTTGGTGATTAATGATCATCTGTCACAGTGATTTTTGGGAAAAGGTGAGTTGGGGGTTGTTAACTAACTGTGGCTAACTGTGTGTTTTTGTTAGAGACATTTTGTGGGTGGTGGATGACTGTGTGGAAAGGCTTTGTACAACTGCTGATGCTGATTGTTGGGGGGGGGGGGGTGAGTTTCTAATGACTGGTATTGTAGCAGTTTGTCTATATGTGTTTATTGCTAATTGTGACACTGATGAAGGAAGGCCCTTTCTCATGGCTGATACTGTTCTGTTTGTGTCTGTGGGGCAGGGGGTGACTGTGTGCTTTTGTAAGGGAGAGGGGTTGTGATACGTGACTGTTTGGGTGTGTTGGGACCATGTGCAATTGGTGGCACTAATAGCTGGTTGAAGAGGGACAGTTCCAGTGACTGGTATTCTCTGTGTGTGGTGGGCCTGCTTTATGTGATTATTGCTGACAATTATGGTGGGGAGGGCAAGCTTTCTTAATGACTGATAGAAAGTGCTTAGTCTTGTCACCGACTGCCCTCAGAGGAGCTGACAATCTTATACTTTCCATGTTATGTATTTATATAGTACTGCCATTTTCTTCAGCACTTTACATAGTCATGTCACTGCCTGTCTTCAGAGGAGCTTTAAAATCCAATCCCGACCAATGAAACCTCGGCAGTGCAGTCACCAGCACTGAAGTCTGAAGCTGTCAGTTGTAGCTTGGCAGGAGCCTTCATCCAGCCAAAGCCAGTCAGAAAGGCCTCCATCTAGCCAGAAATTAATCAAATACGAGCCCAGATTACCTCAGACATAAAACAGAGGAGGGGGACTCCCTTTCAGCCCTAGGGCTAAGAGCGGATATTTCTGCCTGGAGGTCTGGTGGATTATTTTAAGGAGTACCACTGACGTGGGTAGCACTATTTGCCAGTGGGTCCTAAGTGGTTTAGGACCCACAAAAGTGAGTGTACAGATTTCATTAAATGACCATTTGCACTGATTCTACTACTAAAGTAGTCGTCCTGCTCCCTGTATTATTTCTCTATACATGCTTGCCTGTATTGAAACACTACAAGAGGGAGTGATCCCAAGTGCAGTGGAAGGTTAACAGCCATCAGTGCGTCGAAATATTTTTGTGTCCATCCAGCCAGAAGGCCTCCTTTTGGTAGTTGTTTTTGCCAAGGGGTGCCTTGGAAAAAAAATGTGAAAGTACATGTGGGCGCCCTCACCCAAAAAAGTTTGAGAACCAATGCTATAGCTCATTGATTGACCACCACTCCTGCCCCCACCCCCGATCGACAAAAATGTTCAATCATGTCCAACTGATACTTCTGATTGATTATGGGCCTTATATGCCTTAAATTGATTGAAATTCAAACTACCGGACATGTTCTGTCAGGAATTGAATGAGAAAATAGATGAGTGTATGCCTCAAAGTGGAGCTAAACTCAGAACATACTCTCTGCTATTTAACCACTTCACAACTGAGGGGTTTTACCCCTTCAACATCTGAGCAATTTTCTCCTTTCAGCGCACGCACTTATCACAATGAAATGAACTATATCTTGTTTTTTTCGCCACCAATTAGGCTTTCTTTAGGTGGGACATTATGCCAAGAATTATTTTAGTCTAAATGTGTTTTAATGGGAAAATAGAAAAACATTTTGAAAAAAAACATTTTTCAGTTTTCTGCCATTATAGTTTTTAAATAATGCATGCTACTGTAATTAAAATCCATGTAACTTATTTGTCCATTTGTCCCGGTTATTACGCCGTTTAAATTATGTCCCTATCACAATGTTTGGCACCAATAATTTGGAAGTAAAGGTGCATTTTTTTCAGTTTTGCGTCCATCCCTAATTACAAGCCCATAATTTATAAAGTAACAGTGTTATACCCTCTTGATATAACTATTTAAAGAGTTCAGTCCCTAAGGTAACTATTTATGTTTTTTTTATTACCAAAAAAAAAAAATTATTAACAATTGGGGAGTGTGGGAGTTAATTAGTTAATTTATAATGTAAACAAATGTATTTGTATATGAAAAAGTTTTTGGGTGTATGGCCACAGTAACCTTTTGTGAATGCGTCCTGTAAGCGTCGGAAGTACGCTTACAGGATGTTCAATGAGGCTAGGAAACTTTTTTCACAATGATCGCCCTGCTTCTCATAGGAGCAGCCGATCATTGCTGGGGGCAGAGATCAACGAACGGGTATAGTTTTTCCTGTTAACTGATCTCCGGGCGAGCGGGCGGCGGCATGCATGATAGCGGGAGCGCACGCACGTGCAAGCGGGAGCGCGGACAGCTGGTGCGTATATCTATACTTCGGGCGGGGAACTGAAGTCCAATGGAGCGTAGATATACTGTACCTGGGCGGCGAAGTGGTTAACATTGTTTTAACCTGGTTTCACTTTCTAGGAAAAAATAAAAGGTTAAGGCTCAGTGTTTACTATATGGGAAAACAGCCTGGCAGAGCTCTTCTGCAGTCTATTCACAGCTGCTGCTAAGAACTTATTAGGGGCACTCATCTGGTTAAATAAACAGAACACAGAGTAGTGATTTCCTTCAGTAACTATATGTGGAATAAAGACTTTTCATTGTGTGCTGTGCAAGAGTTAGAGTCTGCTTTACTGTTTATCTTAAGTGACATGTGACATGATAACCATAGGTACATATAGAATGAATTGGCAAATTTGGGCGCCCACCTGGGAATATAGGCGCCATAGACTGCAATATTAATTGCGCTACAGCAAAACCCATTGAACAATTTTGGCTTCAGAAATAGTGGCGGAGGGACATGTAGGAGCAGAAAGAGTGGATATTAACCGCACAGATAGCGGCGGCAAGGGTAACTCATCAACAGGAGGGGGAGGAGAATGTAAGTCAACTTCCTCAAAGAGCTTATCCAGAGGAAATGTGTGAAGATAACATTTGTGACTTCTGTAAATAAGGACAATGAAAAGGGGGCATAGCAGCTCCTATAGCTAATACAAACCAGGAGGAATTCCAGGGAAAAAAAGGGTGCTTAGTTCCCTTTAAACTGCTCCACATCCTGTGCACTGAGTGTTATAAGAGGAAAGTGCTTTATCAATGTCTTTGTATTGTATATTAGTATTGTATTTGAGTGCTAGCCTTAGGTCGGGGTGGGGGTTAGTGTTAGCCGTAGGTAGGGGTAGGTTAGTGTTAGAAGGTAATTAAAGTCCTATATTGGAGCTTGCCCCACTCCTGGGACTCCAGACGTGTGCTTTGGGCTCCCCATTGGTCCGCTGTCTGAACCAATAAAATGGCTCACACAGCGGACCAATGGGGAGCCCAGGCTGCAGATTCAAAGATGCTTTGCCCGGGCTCCTTCTATGCGCACAGTAATTACAGTGTCAGATACACTGTAATTACATGACGGATTTTGCGGCGAGAGGCGTCGGGTGATCTGCGGCGGTATGTATGCAGGGGAGCAGGCGCAGCTACATGGGGAACTTCTACAGTGTGCGGTGACCCGACGGGGAGCTCTGGGGGTCTCCTTATTAAAGGAGACCCCCAGATGCTGCGGCGGCGACGTGCGTTAGCCAGTTTAGACCTGCTTTTTGCAGGTCTAAGCTAACGCTCATGTCTGCCGGGAAGTATCGCTCCCCGGAGGCATGATAAGGGTATTTGGATAACGTGTGATAAAGATGTGAAGTTTCTCTTGTATCTATGGTGGACATTTTGTTAAGATTCAGCCATGTTAAATGAAGTCTCTATGCTGATTAAACACTGAACATTGTATTTACTCTGAGTATCGATATGCAGACTGGAATTTAAAGGAACTTCCTCTTGTTTATTTTCAGCCAGATAAACAGTCTGGTTTCAAGATGGATTACAGGAATGGAGACCATGCCAGACGTGGTATACAGTTAATGATGCTTATTTTAAAACAGATGCATCCCCTTTCCTTGTTTCAGTGGTCACACATAGTTCCTCAATAAATTACCTGGGGGGTGGAGATTTTCATTTACATATGGGAGGAGAATTCCAGGAAAATGGACTTAACTGTTTCATGTCTGCAGTGAATATTGATCTGTGACTGGTTTCTGTAACAATGACAAATATCCTGGCCAGCCCCAGGGAGTGTATATTTTTGCATACTTGTAACCCTATAAAATCTGCTGTGTGCTAATGATCTGTAGCATTACTCTGATGATGCCTGTATCAACGGCCCTTGATGCATGAATAAATGTGTTGTCTATTTGACGAGGTGTGTCCGAGTCTTCCCTGTCCTTAAACATCTTGGACAGTTTTGGTGGAGGATGCGGGCAATGAACGATTGACTTTGTGGCACACCTCTGGAGGGACCCTGGACATCTTGAGGAGCGGAACCTTGGAGAAACAGCCGTGGAGAGGTCCAGATATCAAATCCTTAAACAGCGCTGTACCAGGTGAGACTTGATCACCTACTTGATATTTGCACCTCCCTGCTGGTTGCAACCCTACTGCGCTCAGCAGGGTTTCCGTGAGGATCTCCCATGACAACGGTCTCCTGATATGTGGTATGTCATCTTCTATTTCTTACTCTGTACCCTGTATGCATACCGTCTCTTTCTTCTGATTAACTTGGTGCTTGAGATTTAACATGTGTTATTCATGCCGTCTGTCTGCTGTGATTAACTTAGTGCATGGAATCTGACTTAGTTGCTATTGTATGGAGTATAGTGTTGTGTGAGTAACTAGAATTCATTACAATAGTATATGATATGTGGATTCATGCTGAGTAATGTCATATTTTTGAAGAGAACATTCTATGTTGGTATCCTGAGTATTGGGGGTCGACAGTGGAGAGCCAATCTAGATTATAAAATCTGTGAGTCAGCATACTATTGTGTGCATAGCCCTGTGGTGCTGCAACACGCAGTTATCACACAGGATACACACTGTGGAGAAAGTTTTCAGAAGGAAACCACAGGTTGAAAATCTATAGACCGTGGTCATAAATCATAGACAGAGAGGAGATTCGCTTCCTTCAAAGCAGAGAACTTGTAGGCTGGCTCTCCCCTGAGACAACATAACGTTGGATGGGATACTTGTAGCAGGGAGATTGAACATATGTTTAAACTTATAGGTGATGTGTAATGGTGTTTTATTGTCTGCAAGGTACCTAGTGTGTGCAGCTCAGAGATAACTGTATTTGACTAAGTATACTCTTATATGTGTAGGCAACTGTCTTCTCCTTCCCAACAAACACCAAGGTGGAATACACATTAACCACTTCACCACTGAGGGGTTTTACCCCCTGAGCACCAGAGCAATTTTCACCTTTCAGCGCTCCTTCCATTTATTCGTCTATAACTTTATCATTACTTATCGCAATGAAATGAACTATATCTTGTTTTTTCCGCCACCAATTAGGCTTTCTTTAGGTGGGACATTATGCCAAGAATTATTTTTTTCTAAATGTGTTTTAATGGGAAAATAAGAAAAATGTGGGGAAAAAAATAATTATTTTTCAGTTTTCGGCCATTATAGTTTTTAAATAATGCATGCTACTGTAATTAAAACCCATGAAACGTATTTGCCCTTTTGTCCCGGTTATAAAACCATTTAAATTATGTCCCTATCACAATGTTTGGCGCCAATATTTTATTTGGAAATAAAGGTGCATTTTTTTTATTTTTGCGTCCATCCCTAATTACAAGCCCATACTTTATAAAGTAACAGTGTTATACCCTCTTGACATAAATATTTAAAAAGTTCAGTCCCTAAGGTAACTATTTATGTATTTTTTTTAATTGTAAATTTTTTAATTTTTTTTTAATTACAAAAAAAAAAAAAATTGGGGAGTGTGGGAGGTAATAAGTTAATTTTATGTGTAAAAGTCATTTATTTGTATGTGAAAAATGTGTAGGGTGTAGTTTACTATTTGGCCACAAGATGGCCACAGTAACTTTTTGTTTTAATGCGACCTCCAAGCTTCCTTCCGGAAGCTTGGAGGAAGTATAAGGAGGCTGGACACGTGAGTTTTTTCTCACAATGATCGCGCTGCCCATAGGAGAGCAGCTGATCATTGCGGGGCTTAGATCAACGAACGGGAATGGATTTCCCCGTTCATTGATCTCTGGGCGAGCGGGCGGCGGCGTGTTTACTAGCGGCGGGCGGCGTGTTTACGAGCGGGAGCGCGGGCAGCGTCGGGAACGCGGAAAGTACGTGTTTCTCCGTCCCTGGTTGTTAAAGGATGGAAAAAGGGGCGGAGAAATACGTACGCGCGGGGGTAAAGTGGTTAAATTACGTCACACTACGTAAAGTCTAGTGGGGCTCATCAGTGGGGCCTACTTAATTGGTGTGTGGAAGGGAGAAAACTAAACCTGCCTGAACTATGCTGTTTTTGTACTAACCTCTACAAACACTTTAGAGTGTGCCCAGAGTGTCTCACATCATTGGAAAAAGTACCCAGTATAGTTGAATATTTGATCAGGAGGAGAGTGACCTGCGGCATCCCCAAGACCTCTCTAGACAGATACAGGCCAATTGTAATAAGGCCCTATGTGCCACGCCTCCCAGGCAGCACTCAATTCCCCTTATAGTCAACACCCTGGGAGTGTGCAGAATTGGGTCTTGAATACCAGCCAAAGCCTGAAATAGTCGCTCAGCATTATATTTTTTTCTGTCAAAATTAGTCACCCCCTGGGACCTCCCAATCCCTCAACTATTAAGAGAGGGTGGGGCAGGGACTAGACAACTCAGAAGACTCAGACAATTCTGAGGATCTGGAATTATCCAATCCCTCAGTTAGTGGAGAGGTTGGATCCACTACCTGCGGGTTCTAAGTGTTCAGATGATTCTGATGGCTCAGATATCTGAGACAGTATAGCCTGTGCACACCCCTGGATGAGTGAGGGAGTGACCGCATGCTCAAAAGGTCTTATCCTGATCAAATAAATGTAAATTTCTCACAGGGTGCTGTTATTTGCCCTGAGAGGGATTGTGAGACACTGATTTATTGGCTCATTGCTACAGTTAACAGTATAATCATTCTGATAGTCTAGTGGTGTTATATCTGGTGGAAGAATTTGTGTTGTCCTGATTTGGCTGATATATATGAGACTCAAGCTGATAGGGACACTGAGGCTGAGTTATCTGACTCTTCATCTGACTAATGTGATCAGTTTTCAAAGGCAGTGGTCCTCCCATGATGGGAGGGCCCTTACCAGGTGCTTGTCAGTTTCTATGTATAAACTTCCTAGACCTGAGTTGAAGGTCTGGAGCTCCAGCCTTTCACGGATATTTATACGGCTTCAGTTATGTCAGGAATAGAGAACAGAAAGGGCAAACTATGCATTAAACATTAGAGATGTATGTATAATCATTACATAACCCACGTACAAAAATTGCATGGACAAGTTGTCTCCTCTATTTCAGATTCTAAATTCGGTGACAATTGGAGGGGAAGGTTCTGTGGATCCATGCATCTCATTGTAAAGGAATACGGGAAAATAATTAAGACAGCTATGCCAAAAGGGGCATTTATGTTAGTCTGTATGTTATGTCGTTTGTCAAGAGAATCCACAGGGACTGATAATCAGCATGTCCCAAATCACCATCAGGGACCTTGGGTTCCACCCAAATCTTATGAAATATGGGGAATAAAACCAAAAGGATGGGATCCATCCCACCTTCACAGGATAGAGTATAAACATGGGAAATTAGTGCCAAAATACCCCCTCTTTGTCCATGGGTATTTGCATGTACATGGTATAAAGGGAATGAGTCCCACTATTTAGCATTATTTTGAATATGCTAGACCAATGCATCCACCTATCGTAATAGACACCGAATGGCATACCCTAGATGAGCTTTGTGGCAGTCTGTACCGCAGAACAATTCCCCCTTTTTCAGGAGTATCTAAAACAGAAGTTGCAGGGAAGACCTGAGATTATTTTCTTTTTGACATATGTCCACGACAAAAAAAATATACTTGACTGTGAGGGAAATGAGGACCCTGAAGTAGACATATGTACCATGCATTACAGACCCTAATGACATAGATGACGAAACACTTGACGGTGAAGATCTGAGGGACTTATCATACAATTTAAACAATGGAACCTTAGTTGACCCATTGCCAGTAAGAGGTGACAAAGGAAAATTATATCCTGAAGACCCGACAAGAGGAGGGTATGACGACTGGAACATTATGTACATGGTATATAATGTTGGAGAGACAGGACAGTAAGGAAAATATCCTATGACCAACCCGAACCTGTGCAAGGTACTTTGTTAAATAAGTGTTATAACCTAGCAGATGGGATTATGGAGTTCCAACTCACGCAAATTCCTGAGTACATTGGAACTGTAAACCCTCTGACATACTTGACTCGAGAAAGAATTATATTTGGACTGAACTGTAGTATAGTCAAACAAGTCACCTAGTATAAAGACACTGAAAAAGTCAGACTTGGTGCCTATTTTAGCACCCTGGTATTGCATGTACAAACAGACGCTAAAAGTAAGTCATTTGAACAACCTGTCGATAAATAAAAAGGGATGGTACACATGGGAAGGAAAAGATAAAGTATGTGTAACTGTAGTTCAAGTAGAATGGGAAAAGGATGTTGTGGTCCATGCAAAGATGAGTTCAGACACATGTAAGGTCCCAGCTGTCAAAGTGGTGGATCTAATTGTTCCTGGATTGGCTGCACCTTGGGCGATGTTGGTGGATACTCAGATCGATGGAGAGTAACCCTAACTGACTTTAGGGTGAATGCATGAGACAGGAGGTGTGGTGTGTATGTCAAAAATCAAATATACATGCTGAAAGGGTGGTTGTAATCAGGACATAGCCACAATAAAGTAAAAAGGGATTTGATGGGTACAGCACTAGGGGCTGGGGGTCTCGGTTTGGGAGCTTTTGAACACTATGGATTTGGAGGTGCTACGAAATAAACTTGGAGGGGTGGCTCAGCATGTAGGGGTGGGAGTGAAAACCCATTTAGATATAAATCATGTATTGGAGAATTTACAACATGACCACATTGATGCTACAGCATCACTGTCAGAAGTAATGAAGAAGAAGTTCAAGGGTTTAAGTGCAGGTCTGTTTAAACATCCAGAAGTCCAGTTGGCATTATCATGTACGCAGGTTCAATTTGAACCGTCACAAGATTTAAAGTTAATGATAACCTCGCTGCACGCTGGCCATTTTCCTATAAATTTACGTAAACAGGCTGAAAGATCTGTCCTTGATTTTGCAAGACACATGAAAAATGGTGGCTTACTCAGTTCCATGGGTGTCAGAGCCTCACAGGCACTATTTCCTCCTTAGTGCCTGTTGCTGGCAAAGAACACCAAGCTTATGCAGTGGTAAACCTGGGTTCTATTCTATCTGAAGGTGTGGTTTTGCACTCCCGGGTTAACCATGAAATTTAGTGCTGTATGAAGAAGGGGAGCCCAGATTAGTAGATACATATGGGCACTGGAAAAAGGAAAATGTGCTCTTATGTCAAGGACAACAAAATAGAATTTTGAGACCGCAATGCTGGGACAAGGAAGGATAATGTTTGATGGACGCAACAAAAAGGTGCCGAGCAGGATGAAATGTCTGGGACAGGGTTATTGGTGCTGGTATCAGATGGAGAATGTCACTTCTTATGCAGTGTACACATTGAATTGTACTCAATGTAGAACACTGACCCGAGGGGTGTACTGCACCATTGGCCCAGTCCTAGGGATAGATCTGGCACAGCCAGAAGGGCGAACACCCATAACACCTGAAAAGAGACTCGACATCAAACCTGATACACCTGTCCATTTACAAAAGATTCCTTTAGGGTGTGGAGCAGAATTGAAAGGGTGGTTATTGGATTTTGGGAAAAAGGATGAGATCATACAAACTCTCGGAGCTTCAGAAAGGCAAGCAACTGTGCTCCTGGAGCATAATCGTGAGAAACTGTTACAGGTCTCACATGCCCTTGAGCAAGATGCTAGTGTGTCCTGGTGGGAAAGCTTATTCGGGTATAGTCCAAAAGCAAGTGCCTTTCTGAATCTCATGCTCAACCCAGTAGTGGTACTAATAGCCCTTACCGTATTGTTTGACCTTTGTCAGTTATTCATGTTTTGTAAAATGAAGAGGTTGAGCCCAAGGATAAATAAGAAATAAAAAAGGAAACTCAGGGATGTTTTAGTGGTGGTATCCCTGGATGACGAATATGGATAAATGTTGTGTAATCATTGTAATTTTACCCCAATCCCTTGTAGTTAAATAGTATGGATGGACACGAGTGACTGGAAATCGTAGGGTCCTCCAGCGATGAAAAAAAAAAACCAACAAGTTAACATAGGTATGAATGAAACTGATAATCATACACACTCTTCTTGAACCGGAGGCCAGTGGTCAGGCTGCTGAGCTAGGGGCGGGAGGAGTCTGTCAGAAGTGAGAGGGTAGATTTATTAGGCATTGTAATCCCCTATGTGTTATTGTTGAAACAAATATGATATTGCCCTTAAGGCATAGTAAAAAAATAAAAAAATAAAAAAAAACAAAGGGGGCCACAGGCACACAGGGCTTGGGACTGGAACGTCTAAAAAAATAAAATAAAAAAATGATGAAATGTGTTTCCTCTGTCCTGCAGACATGTTCTTGTGTTTTCCTTGTGCACCTAGGCAACAACCACATCAATCACCCTCTAGTTCTACCTTAATATCTACCTCAGAAGACTTAAAGGGGTCCTGGCTTATCACCAAGAAGACACCTAAGAGACTTGTCGTCCATAGTGTGGCACCTACCTCATGATTTCAACTCTACCTCATGTGTCACCATATAACCTGTTATTCTACAACCAGTGGCAAGAGGTCCCAAGGATGTGAGGAAAGAAACCCCAGCTGGACAGGTGACAGCAGCTGAATCCTTGGTAAGACATCGCTCCACATCAAAAAGGAACACTCTTCATCCTGGTATGACACTTTGCTTCAATGGAGGACCTCAAGGAACCTTTTCTGACTCACCCTGAGGAGAGACACAATAATGCTCTCCCAGGGTGCACCACCCAACTCAGTGTTTTGGCTAAGGGTGCGGCTCTGGGGAGGGAGAAGATACTACAATGCCATCCGGTGATATCAGCTGGGGCCCCCCACCAAAGGACCAAGGAAAAACTTTTGATATAAATAGTTCACAGGGATGAACTAGAGGAGGGAGTGATAAAGATGTGAAGTTTCTCTTGTATCTATGGTGGACATTTTGTTAAGATTCAGCCATGTTAAATTAAGTCTCTATGCTGATTAAACACTGAACATTGTATTTACTCTGAGTATCGATATGCAGACTGGAATTTAAAGGAACTTCCTCTTGTTTATTTTCAGCCAGATAAACAGTCTGGTTTCAAGATGGATTACAGGAATGGAGACCATGCCAGACGTGGTATACAGTTAATGATGCTCATTTTAAAACAGATGCATCCCCTTTCCTTGTTTCAGTGGTCACACATAGTTCCTCAATAAATTACCTGGGGGGTGGAGATTTTCATTTACATATGGGAGGAGAATTCCAGGAAAATGGACTTAACTGTTTCATGTCTGCAGTGAATATTGATCTGTGACTGGTTTCTGTAACAATGACAAATATCCTGGCCAGCCCCAGGGAGTGTATATTTTTGCATACTTGTAACCCTATAAAATCTGCTGTGTGCTAATGATCTGTAGCATTACTCTGATGATGCCTGTATCAACGGCCCTTGATGCATGAATAAATGTGTTGTCTATTTGACGAGGTGTGTCCGAGTCTTCCCTGTCCTTAAACATCTTGGACACGTGTTAAGAACTCGCTGGGCGATTATATCGCCCAAGCGAGTTCTTTTCCACCTGGGGGGGTCTAAAGTTTTATAAGATTAGGCGATGCTCCCATCGCCTAAGTTAAGAACTCGCCAGTGCTTAGCACTGGCGAGTTCATCAATAGAATATGGCCCTTAGTGTTAGGAGTAGGTGGGGGAGTGTGTTAGGAAGGTTAAGTAAAGGGATAGTAGAATATTACTAATCTTACCAATATTGTACTATCAGTATTATCCAGCATCCAATAGTAGAATATTGGTAACACTGCCGATATTCTACTAACAGCTCCATCTGGGGTCCAAATATACAGATGCCCCTTTTTAATATATGCCATATATTAGTCTTACCAAAGTTTTGTATACACTGAAAGAAAGATTGTGTAAATAGGCAGGTGGACGAGTGTTCCACAATCTATTTTTGAAGATATCCACACGATGTGAATGACATGATGTGTTGACAGGTGATACAGTAAACTATCTGATTTTTAAATGATGCATAACATGTGACAAGCACCATAGACTGAGGACACATCTTTTAATAAATCGATCTGTACACACTGCTGACTATGAACGATTATCTGCCGATGTGATTCATCATGAGGGTCGTTAGAAACGCACAAGAATTGTCGAAGATTGTATTTCTAAAATCATATAGTTTGCCAACAATATCAGAATGACCCGTTGTTTGCATGATTATTTTTAACCTCAGTGTGTACGAGCCTAAGAGACTGTCCGAAGTTTGTTTCTGTTTTCTAGGAAAGAAACATCGGTTTACTGGCAAGTAGATAAAAGCCAAAAGACCTTTATCAGGCAGAGAAAAGACTACTGATAACATTTTACAGCTGAAAAATAAAGAGTCATTACTCGTGTTTGTTTTGCTGCTTAGCAAAGCAGCTTTATCATCATACTAATGGTTGCTGTTTAATGCTGGGTACACACTTTGCGATTTCCTGCTCAATCCCGAGCTCGAACGATTATTTCCGACATGTTTGATCGCGTCTCGATCGATACAGCCGTCGATTTACACATGTTAAGTATGCAAAATCGACTGCTGTATCGATCCAAACCAGATCAAACATGTCGAAAATCATAGATCAACCAGGATCGATCCTGCGGATTGAGCGGGAAATCGCAACGTGTGTACCCAGCATAAGACAGGAGACTCATTTCTATGTTACGAATAGTAAAACACATAAAAATAATCTAATTTATTTTCACTTCAGGTTTGCACATGCACTTTGAGCTTATTTAGCGCTTGTTAACAAATAAAGGTTATGTAACAATCCTTTTCTTTTCGAAGGGCTTTTAATCTTGCCACCTTGTGACCTCTGTGTTCAACTGCTGAACTCTATTCAGACCACTTTGTGTGTGTTATTGACTCTCTGACTGGACCAAAAGCTTACAATAGTCATTTACAAAACTAAAATAAGTCATGGCTAATGGAATCAACTCACCCCTCAGTTGGATCACAAATTATACTGGTACTCAACACCTTTTTTTTACCTCTCACCTAATGGTTTTTTGGGATATTTTCCATTGGAAATTTCTCAAGTAGATGAGAAAAAAATATAGTAAAATATAAGCCCCTCTAAAAGCAATACACAATATTATAATTTGTGATCTAGCTCAAGTGTAACTGTGTTTCCAGTGTCTGTGGTGAATTAATGAGTTTGGTAAATAAATATTCCACATTTGTAGTCCAGTCAATGAATGCAGCTCAGGATCCTGCTGTTAAACCTAATAATATTAACCTCCCTGGCGGTAACCCTGAGCTACGCTCGGGCTAGCCGCTGGGAGCTGAATGCAGAGCAGTGGCGCACAGCACGCGTATTTACTCACCTCCCAGGGGATCCAGTCGCCGACAGCCATTCTCTTTCCTGTCCTCGGAGACTCTGAATCACTATGGTGAGATCGCTGGCGGCAATCTCACTACAGGGTTACAGCGCCACCCGGAGGACGGAGGGAAAATTGCAGCACTTGATTTCAGGAAGGTGAGCAAGTGCTGGGACTGCGGCAGGCATTCTGGTAGCATGATTTTGTCCTGATTTTAGGGTCTGAAACGTGCTGAAATCTGGAAATAATCATTACGCCAGGAAGGTTCAATAAATATTTTGATGTAGGACTTACATGTCTGGAGAGTGGACAGTCTGTACATGACCTGCATACAGTAGTTTGTCATCCATAGGAATCAAAACGCGCAGTCCATCTTTCAGTTCATCCTTGTCTATAACGCAAGAACGTGGGGCTGTAAAGAGCAAAGTACACCAAAAAGAAATTCAGTTATATAGGTTATAAATATATGCATACATATATGTTATTTGGTGAATACATATAGGATATTTTGGGACACCTAGGATGCTGTCCACTCTATAAACCAAGGTTTTAATCATGGAGTTTGTAGGAAAACGGTTTACATAAAAGTACACCTTGCACCAGAAAAACTGTATTACTGAAATGTAATGTAATGAAATTAAATGTAGAGCATTTTTTTTGTGACTTACAGTTTACAGTAATGAACACATGAATTTAAGTTTCCCTCCCAGATTAAAAAGTGTACTTCTCTCTTATCTCTTTCAGAAGACAGGTTGAGGTGATAAAAAAGTGAACACTTAACAAAAAAAAAAAAATCTGTAAACTGTAAAAGTATGTCCTTTCAAAGAGACAGCATCTTAAAATTCATCCATAAAGAATTTTGAATGTAAAAAAAATTGTGGGTATTTAACCTTTCAGCAAGTTGCCTTACACAAAATGAGCAAGGCAGCTTCAGAACAGGGTATGAATACAAAACATCCTGCATATTGCCATCTCATCTATGCAGACCAAAGACCTAGTTCACGTTCACTTTTTATATCTGCAATTCATAGAGATGTAGATATAAAACATATGCATTGAAACTGATACTGCAAAAATAAAATGTTTTTGTAGTATAAAAATCCAAAGCCGCTCTTCATTCCCTCGCACTCTCACTTCTCTCCACTTCAGCAAAGAATTGGCTGTGTCCCAGTACTACTGTGGTTAACATCATGGGGAGGTAAAGCTAATGATGAACTATGGAAATCTTCGGACCGATCAGAGATATACATGCGGAACCAGACAATGAGAAATAATACAAATCTGGAGTCAGTGATGTGGCCATCACTGGTGGCAAACAATGAGCAGCTAATGTAAATATGGTGAAAATGTTTAACATTGTTAGGAAGTCAGAAACCAGAAAGCTCCACTAAAAAAAAATATTCTATCTTATAGCCATGGTTAAATCACAGGTGTCTTCGTATGAAGAGAATCCAGTGAATGAGTATTATGAGAACAATTGCTTACCAGGAGTAATTGGCCGTTCAGGGTGCAAAGGCATTGGAAAATTCTCATTTTCGGAAAAACTGCTGTCTTGACTTGGCTCAAAGTCCTCCTCAGCTGCCATACTCTCCATCAGCTTGCTCACAGCTCCACATTTACCATGATTCTAAAACACCAATGTTCGAAATGTAACATTAGGGTGCTAGTGCTTTTAATAATACCACAAATAATCAGAAGATTACTGAACCTTGAAAGAACAGATTAAGTACTGAAAAGCATAAGTCTAACTTTTAAGATTTATAACATACCAGTTGTCCCCCCCTTTCTGGATATTCCAAGCATCCAGGAGGACATTATAGTGTTGTGCTTAATTGATACTGCGATTTTATCTCCATTTTCCTGAATGCCTACTTGCAATTCTAAGCCTCTGAAGAAGTAGTTGCATAATTAAGAAAGATGCGGCATTAGGCTGCATATTGTATCGATACACGCATGAATTTGGAAATTATATTTACACTGGGGGAGGGGGCCAACATCATCCTTCCTTGTTCCCCCCTGGAGAGCTGGAGCAGCAGTGCAGTTAGTAATTAACTCACCTGTTCGCTCTATACGATGCGTCCCTTCAGGCAGCAGGCTCCTCTCTGCCCGCCCGATCTCTGTATGACGAGTAATCACACGTCATACAGAGAAAAAGGAAGTAGAGCGGAGACCGTTGCCGGTGGGGACACATTGCATAGAGCAAGCGAGCGGGTGAGTTAATTACACACCGCACCGCTGCTCCAGCTCTGCAGAAGGGCACAGGAAGCGGGGACCATGGAGAAGGAGGGAGAAATTAGGTCAGCCCCCCTCCCCCCCCCACTACTTTCAGGGGGGAAAAAAATGCCAAAAACATACTAGATGCATTTTTGGCATTAAGAGCCTTTGCCTACCAGAACGTACTAGGTACGTGCCAAAAACAAAGTAGTTGGCGGTACCATAAACTGAGGGATTTGAAACAGAGTCAAAGGATTTATGCATCAACTGCCAGTGGCATAGCAAGAAGGGATGCAGTGAGGCCATCTAGGGTTTTTGTTCAGCCATCTTATTAGCTCTTAATTGGTGCTACAAGAGGAATGATTACTCCTATAAGTCCTTTGCATACTCATAATCACTAACAACCCCTGTTCCTTTCCCCTTATTTAGACCTGAAGCAATCTTTAGAAAACACATTTTGGCACTTTGCTGTGTGACTGCCATATATACACTTCTGGGGGTAGGTTAACCTGTAAGCTACACCGTTGCTTATGACCAATTCACACCTTTACCTCTTCTTTTGAACTTTTAGTCTTCCCCTTCATTCTGTTCTTTCGGTTGCAGCCAACATTAAGCAGATTGTCCGGTGTAGTGCCACCAAAATCAGAGGAGGAGTGACTGGATGAGAGAGATTCCTTCATCCTTTTCTTCTAAAGAGGTATAGAATAATAAAAGAAACAATTTATTAACCTATTATGAAATTATTTTTTTCACAGTACCATAATATCCTACTCGCAGATAACACAACATTGTTGTACTAAAAGCAGACTAAAATTGGTGTGTGTGTGTGTGTGTGTGTGTGTGTGTGTGTGTGTGTGTGTGTGTGGTGGTGGTGGTGGTGGTGGTGGTGGTGGGGGGAGGGGGTTTGGGTTCTGCAGGTCCTCTATAGCTACTTCTGCAGAGCGCACACTGGTAGTGTGTGTGGGTTGCAGAGTGTAGACTGGAACTGTGTATGCAAGTTAAAGATACCGCTTTAGATGCCATCAGTAGTCTTCACTTCTTCCCTCCAACTTCTGCCTCCTCATGAGAGCTGCTAGACTATAACTGCGGTCATGTGACAGTGAGAGCAGGAGGAGTGCAAGGAGTCAGAAGCTGTGTGATCACGTTACTCTTGCCAACCTAATAGCAATGTTATGTAAGGAAGTGAGCAGGACCTATAAAAATGCGTTGCATTACTGCTCTTGTTAAGGTTTTCAATGTCAGTACCGCATCTTGCAATGCTTAAGTGATGAATGCCTCCTTTACGTAGCCCAAACCTGGTTAAAGAGAAACTAGTTTTTTGGGTGCCTCCTAGGGTTGAAAAGGCTATAGTGATAAATACATGAAAGTGTGGCACAGGGTTAGACTCCTGCAACAAATAAAAGGGTTTACTATATACACACACCGATTTGGCAGAACTTTAATCTGCCCAAAATGAGCAATCTAAATTTTGGCCATAGTTGGAAAAGCCAGGGCATAGCTAATTTAAGGGATATATTTATTGGAGACAAACTACTGTCATTAGATTTACTGGCACGGCTACTTTATTCAATCCCCAAGGGTATACTACAATTTCAGTGGTTACATTTCAAACATGCAGTCAGGAAACAGGCAGATAGATTTATTTCAGCTGCAGACCTCCCCAGTGTTTAATTTTATTGCTCAGGCCACTACTAAACAAGGACTTATTTCTATGTGTTATAATATGTTATCAAGGGATTTTCTGTGGAAATTTCCGCTAAGGGGTAAAGAACTTTGGAAACAGGATATACCGAATCTTTCAGATGAAGATTGGTTGGAGACATTGCAGACTGTCCCCTTAATCTTGGTTAATGCCGCTCAAAAGTTTACACAATTACAGATTATTCATAGAACTCATTACACTCCTAAACGTCTGCATTTTTTTTTTAGTTGGCTCCCTCACCGGCCTGTCCCAGGTGTGCTAGGGATCATTGGAGATCTTGTCCATATGCTATGGAATTGCCCCAAACTCAGGAGATACTGGGGAGGTATATTGGATATTATTGATCAAGTCTTCAACATAAAGATTACATGCTCTGCTTTGGTTTGTGCATTGGGCTTTTTTGTAGATAGGGACATATTGGAGCATGTTAGAATAGCAGTGCTCAGATCTTTATTTGTAGCCAGAAAATTGATGCTTCTGAGATGGAAAAGTTATTTTCCTCCCTCTGTAAATATGTGGATACAACAACTTAATATCTCTTTAAAGCTTGAAAAAGTTATATATGCACATCGGTATTCAGCTGGTAAATTTGAAAAGATTTGGTGTGACTGGCTAGCTGCATAGGACTATGCTGATCCTGACTTAAGGTGCATACACACATGAGACTATAGTCTTTGGAAAATGAAAGATCACAGACCAATCTTACCACCCTTCATGTAGTATGAAAGCCATACCTTCACAGTCTTTTCTATGGAGCTGAACTCCCCATCAGAAAAAAAATCTTTGCAAGATGCTGCACACACAGATGCTGTACAGACACAAAAGATCAGTATCTGCAAAAGATCTGTTCCTGCCAAAGATCCGTTCCTGCAAATTGCATTCATAGTGTATGAGATCTGCAGATCCTCATACACACCTTGTTTAACTGACATTCATCTGCAGATCAGACAATCATCTACAGATCTGAAAATCCATCCTGGTGGATATGATCTGCAGATGAATGTCAGTTAAACAACGTGTGTATGATGATCTGCAGATCTCATAGACTATGAATGCAATTTGCAGGGGAACGGATCTTTGGCAGTAACAGATCTTTTGCAGATACTGGTCTTTTGTGTCTGTACAGCATGTTTGTGTGCAGCATCTTTCAAAGATTTTCTTCTGATGGGGAGTTCAGCTCCATAGAAAAGACTGTGAAGGTATGGCTCTTATACTACATGAAGGGTGGTAAGATAGGTCTGTGAGCTTTCATTTTCCAAAGACTATAGTCTCGTGTGTATGTTAAGTCAGAGATCAAATTCTTGCTAACATTGGTATATCCAGAATCTCTAATGTCAATGTTTGATAAAGCTGTTTATATTGAAATCCAGTTGTCTACATTCTGTATCGATAAAATGCCTTTTGTCTTGGAATGTAATTGTTATAATCTCAATAAACTGAGTTTTGTTGATAAAAAAAAATAAAAAAATCAATTAGCAGCAGTTATATACTGGAGGTTTCCTGCTATAAGATATTAATAAATGTCAACAAATGCAAGGCCTGCTGTTTAATTTCTTGGCTGGAGAGTTGTGTATTTTACCATCACTCTACCAGAACCCCAGCTGAAAATTGTCAGAGCATCTAGTCCTGAAAATAAATTTGTGAGGTACCCACACCACCACATGCAACAGTATGTGTATAAGAACTTGGGCAACAATATGATTCTGACTATTTATTCTCCCCAGTACATTAAGTGGTAAAAGTCTCCAAGTCGATAATAGAGATTTTGCCCAGGGCAACAGGATGGATTTAAATAAGATATAAGATCTAATAAAGTAAATTCCCACCGTCGCATACATAACAGTATCCATTTATGAGCTACACTATATAAATACTGGGGGGGGGGGGGGGACACATTTATACACTAGGAGGGAAGCGCTGGGGGTTTTGTTACTCATCCCAAATATCGCTCGCCATTACCGCCACGCACCTGATTGACGGACTATGATGGCCCAACATTTTGCAGCATGTCTGATTGATACATGCGACCAATTTCTGCCCGAAATTGGCCACATCGTCAATCGGGCATGCTCTTGCCAGCACAGGTTTTTCATCTAATTCGATAATTAATGAATCAGATGGTCGATCAGCCACCAAGTCAAGAGATATTTGGCCACCAAGGTGCCTGTACACGCATTGATTTTCCTATTCGAATCCTTGCAAAAATAGATTCTCCAAAATGACAGATCAATCTGACTGACTCAAATGGTAACAACCAACTAGGGGGAATGCGTTACTGGATTTGATCATTTCATATACACCAGATAATGTATCAAACGTGCAGATTCAAGAAAATTTGGGAAATCGTGATCACAACATGATAATGTTTGATCTGGTGACTGATAGGTCGCGGAGCAACGGGACAACGAAAACTATGAATTTTAGAAAAGCAACATTCAATCAACTCAGGCAGGCACTACGTTTGGTGAACTGGGATAGTGTGCTACAAGGGGAGGACACTGAAGGGAAATGGCAAACTTAAAATTATTCTTAAAGTGAGCCTCCGGACTAAAAATCGACTCAGCAGCACTGAAAAGGCCTGGTGTTTCTTTAACAGTTCCACAGCATCAGAACTTTGTTTCTCTTATCCAAGCCTCATTTTTAGCTGCACAGAAGAAAACTGCCTGGGCTTTTTTCCCCTGATGCTGTGCAAAGCATGATTGGATTTCTGATGTTGTTGCTCTCGTTCTGCTGTTTTGGTGCAATTTTTTTTTTTTTTACATTTTGTATTTGACATTGAAGTCTAGCGTGTGCAGCTGGGAGGGGTGATCAGGACACAGGACAGTTGGAACGGTGTCTCATGCTCCCTGTCATCTCCTTTCAACCAAAAAGATGGCTGCCCCCATGACAAAGATGGCAGCCCCCATGAATCACAAACATTTGCCTGTTCTTTTAAAACAGGGTGGGTAAAACATTATATTACCTATCTCTTCTAATTAACATAACTAATGTAACTTAATGACAGTATGTTTGTTTAGGCTGAAGTTCCCCTTTAAGCAGACCACACACATTAGATTAGCAGCAGATAGATCATCACATACATCTCTGATCAAACTGATGTGTTTATGAACATTTTTTTATTAGGAACAGATTTCCAATAGATTTCAGTATGAAATCTATTGAAAATCGATCTGATGGCATTTTTTTGCCATCAGATTTCCATTAGGTCCAATGCAAAATGATAAGCCATCTCAACAGATCGACCTAGATTTTCCAGCAGGTCAGATCGATTGAAATCGATCGAAATCGGCCACAAATCGATCAATTGGTCAATCGATTTGCCATCGATCGGCCGATAATCGGCTCAGTGTATGGGCACCTTTACTCAATATTGTAGTAAATATAACCCATATGTTGAATTGTTAAAAAAAATTATAACCCATGTGGAAACAAAACGTCTGGGAATAAATAAAAAAAGGCCTCTATGGATGAATAGAAAGGTTAGAAATAAAATGAAGGGGGAAAAGAATGCCTATAAAGGTGGCCATACACTTATAGATTTGCAGCATATTCAACCATCAGATTTCCTTCAGATGCCTGTCAAGTCGAATCTGACAGGAATATATCTGATGTGTGCCACACACTAGGAACAGATTTCCAATAGATTTCAGAATTGAATCTATTGGAAATCGATCTAAATGCATTATTGGACCATTAGATCCAATGCAACTCTATGGGCCATCGATCTGCTGCAAGCAGCAGACTGATCTAGATTTTCCATCCTGTCAGATAGATCAAAACGATCGAAATGGGCAACAAATCGATCGATCGATTTGATAGAATCAATTTCTGATTGATCGATTTCATAGAATCGATCGATCAATGGATGGCTGAAATCGACCAGTGTAGGGGCCCCGTAAGGTCTTAAAAAAAGGAGGGGACCGAGGCTGCATTAAGCAATTATAAGGAGTGCAATAAAAGTTGTAAAAAAGAAATTAGGCTGGCAAAGATTGAAGCTGAAAATCAAATCGCTAGGGATATCAAATCTAACCCAAAGAAGTTTTACAAGTACATAAAAAAAAAAAAAAAAAAAAAGAAAGGTTGACTATATTGGACTTCTAAAGGATGAGGGTGGGAACTCAATGGTGGATGTCCAAGGTAAGGCGGAATTAAATGCTTTCTTTGATTCTGTCTTCACAAGGGAAACATCGCTGTTGCAAATTACAGATGCAGAAGAGTCTCAATCTTCCAATTGTAATATTAAATACTTGACACAGGAAGAAGTCAAGGCAAAACTAAATAAATTAAAAATAGACAAGGCACCTGGCCCAGATGGCATACATCCTCGGGTCCTAAGGGAATTAAGTTCAGTTAAAGGGAAGGTCCAAGCAAAAAAAAAAATGAGTTTCACTTACCTGGGGCTTCTACCAGCCCCATGCAGCCATCCTGTGCCCTCGTAGTCACTCACTGCTGCTCCAGTCCCCCGCTGGCAGCTTTCTGACCTCGGAGGTCAGGGCCGAATTGCGTACATTTTTACACATTCCCGCTAGTGCAGGAACATTAACACATACATTTTTACGCGTTAGTGGTGCAACGCGTACATTTTTGTTCCTGCACTAGCTGGAATGCGTAAAAATGTATGCAATGTGGCCCTGACCTCCGAGGTCAGAAAGCTGCCAGCGGGGGACTGGAGCAGCAGTGAGTGACTACGAGGGCACAGGAGGGCTACATGGGGCTGGTAGAAGCCCCAGGTAAGTGAAACTCATTTTTTTTTTTTTGCTTGGACCTTCCCTTTAACGATAAACCCCTTTTATCTTATATTTTGTGACTCTTTCAATTGGCAGAGTTTCAGTAGATTGGCATACAGCCTACGTTTTTCCATTATTTAACAATGGCAAAGATCAGATCTGGGAAATTATAGACCTGTAAGCTTAACGTCAGTTGTGTGCAAACTATTTGAGGGGGTTCTAAGACATACTATACAAGACATCATAGTAGAAAATCTTATTTCTCAGGATCAGCATGGGTTTACTAAAGACAGGTCCTGTTTGACTAACATGCCCAGCTTTTATGAGGTAGTGAATGCTAATGTGGATATTGGGAATCCTGTAGATGTGATATACTTGGACTTTGCAAAAGCATTTGACATTGTTCCCCAAAAAAGTCTGGTGCAAAAGTCTGTGTGCATGGGTAGGGAACTGGCTAATGGACACAAAACAAAGAGTTGTGGTCAATGGATCTTATTCAAAATGGTTGACTGTTAGCAGTGGGATCCCACAGGGGTCAGTACAGGGTCCAGTACTCTTCTATTTATTTATTAATGATCTAGTAGATGCAGTAGAAAGCAATGTTGTTATTGTTGCAGATGATACAAAATTGTGCAGAATCATCAACTCTCAGGAAGATAGTGACATATTGCAACAGCATCTGGATAGGATGGCTATATGGGCACATAAACGGCAGATGAAAGTCAATGTTGAAAAATGTAGTCATGCATTTTGGTCATACCAATGGTCTAGCGCTATACAAAATAAACGGGATACAGATGGGGACATCAAACTTGGAGAAGGACTTAGGAGTACTCACCGACAAGTTAAATCATATTCAATGCCAAGCTGCTGCAGCTAAAGCTAATAACATTTATGGATGCATTAAAAGCTAAATAAAAGGGAGATGCTAGCATAATATTGCACCTGTTTAACTCTCTAGTAAGGCCACATCTGGCATATGGAATTCAGTTCTGGGCACCACATTACAGGAAAGGTATTGCAGATTTAGAGCAGGTGCACAGACAAGCAACAGAATTTATACAAGGGATGGAAGGTCTTACTTCTAAGAAAGGGTAAATAAACTGGGTTTATTTAGTTTGGAGAAAAGATGCCTTAGAGGGGATCTAATTAACATGTATACAGTGGGATGCCAAAGTTTGGGCAACCTTGTTAATCGTCATGATTTTCCTGTATAAAACGTTGGTTGTTACGATAAAAAAAATGTCAGTTAAATATATCATATAGGAGACACACACAGTGATATTTTAGAAGTGAAATGAAGTTTATTGGATTTACAGAAAGTGCACAATAATTGTTTAAACAAAATTAGGCAGGTGCATACATTTGGACACCGCAAAAAAGAAATGAAATCAATATTTAGTAGATTCTACTTTTGCTGAAATTACAGCCTCTAAACACTTCCTGTAGGTTCCAATGAGAGTCTGGATTCTGGTTGAAGGTATTTTGAACCATTCTTTAAAAAGACTCCTATTAGACCTACCGGTAATGGAGTTTCTGATTGGCATCCGGGACAACACGAGATCCGGTCCCGCCCAGGATCTGGGGAAACATAACCCCAAGAAGATTAAAAGCCCCCGCCCTCAGTGCGTCTGAAAGTAACTATGTCAAAACACCAAGATGAAGGAAGGAAACAGATATCAACCAGTGGCTATATCCCTGTGGTATTAATTCTGAAAGGAAAGGTGCCAGATAGGAAAGGGAAGGGTTATAGCCGTTGTCCCGGATGCCAATCAGAAACTCCATTACCGGTAGGTCTAATAGGAGTCTTTCTCTAATTGCCATCCGGGACAACACGAGAGATAGATAAGTAAGTCTTTAACAAACTTAAAGACTCACCTAGGGAGGGAGCACCGTCTGTAGCACCTTTCTGCCAAACGACTGGTCTTGTTGGGACAGTACATCCACCCTGTAGTGTCTGATGAAAGTTGATGCACTTGACCATGTTGCAGCCTGGCATATTTGCTGGATGGTGGCTCCTGCTCTCTCTGCCCATGATGTGGATAATGATCGGGTAGAATGTGCCTTAATATTAGCTGGTACTGGACAATCACTTTTCTCATATGTCAATAAAATGACCTGTCTAACCCATCTGGCAAGCGTTTGTCTCGATGCCTGAAGACCCCTATTCTTTCCAGAAAATAAGACCAGAAGACTACTGGATTTCCAGAATTCCCTTGCTCTTTTTAGATAAACTAACAGGGACCTTCTGACGTCTAACAAATGAAATCTTTCCTCCTTTTCCCCCGAGGGATTGGAACAGAAAGAAGGCAGAATAATCTCTTGCGACCTATGAAACTCCGATGCTACCTTGGGTAAATAGGCCGGATCCAGCCTTAGTCTGACACTATCAGGACATATGATCAGGAAGGGATCTTTAACTGATAGAGCTCAGGGCCGGGCCGAGGCATAGGCTGGAGAGGCTCCAGCCTCAGGGCGCAGTGTAGGAGGGGGCGCACAATTCATTCAGCTGTCATTCCTAATTGTGTTTTAAGCAGAAATAAATAAGAAAAGGGGTTACATAGCAGTGACTGCAAGCCAGATAACTAGATATTAAGGTGTTGGGGAGGTTGTGGGCCCTGTGGCACCTCTTAGTCTAATAGCAATCAGTGTGTGACGGCTGGGGTGGCATGGATGGAGGGGCGCACTTTGGTGTCTCAGCCTTGGGTGCTGGAGGACCTTGTCCCGCCTCTGATAGAGCTTTTAGATGGCTTAAACGTCTCGCAGACGTGACTGCGATCAGAAAGGCTAGTTTGAGTGTAAGAAATTTTATGTCAATTTCCTTGATAGGCTCGAAAAGTGCCCTTGTGAGGCCATTGAGGACAAGGGAAAGGTCCCATTGTGGAAATATCTTTTGCCTAACTGGTGTAGACCTTTGTAAAGCCTTAAAAAACTTTTTACCAAATCTTCCTGTGCCAAGTGTCTGTCTAAAAGGATAGACAATGCCGAGCATTGTACCTTTAGAGTACTGGGTGCTAGTTTCATATCAAACCCATTCTGCAAGAATTCTAATACAGAGCTAGTCAAACCCTGATTCCAGGAGTGAGAGATACACCAGGCTATATACAGTATACCTTCCACACCTTACGATAGATCTTCTGAGTCACTGGCTTTCTACATTTAAGAAGAGTCTCAATCACATTGTCAGGAAGACCTTTGTTTCTCAATATGACCCTCTCAGGATCCATGCGGCCAGTCTGAATAAGTGGGGCTTGGGATGAACCAGCGGTCCCTGAATTAGTAAGTCTGGGTGAACTGGAAGCAGAAAAGGTGGGCTTACTGCCATCCTTAACGAAGCTGCATACCATGGCCTCTTTGGCCATAGAGGGGCTATGAGAATCAGCCTCCCTGATTCCCTTTGAAGTTTCACTAGGACTTGTGGAAGAAGAGTTAACAGGGGGGAAGGCATAACTTAACTTGAACCCCCATGGTAGACTTAGGGCATCCAGCCCCAAGGAGCCCTGACCCCTGTGAAGGGAGAAAAATTGCTTTACTTTCGCGTTTGTTGGGGAAGCAAAGAGATCCATTTCCGGCATTCCGAACCTTTCTGTTATCAACTTGAATATTTCCGGATGTAGTTCCCACTCTGCTTGACTGACCTGCTGGCGGCTCAAAAAGTCTGCTTCCACATTGAGGATTCCTTTTATGTGGATCGCCGCCAAGGATAGAATTCGAGGTTCTATCCAACCGAAAATCTCAGACGAAAGAAGCATCAGATCCCTGGATTTTGTGCCTCCCTGTTTTGCAAGATACGCCACCGTGGTGATATTGTCCGAAAAAATCAAAACATGTCTTCCCTCTATCAGAGATTGAAAAGACAGAAGTGCTTTCTGAACCGCCAGTAACTCTCTGACGTTTGACGACTTTTTTCTTATCGAGTCGGGCCAATCCCCCTGAGCATGATGACCTACTGTTGTTGCGCCCCATCCCCAGGCACTCGCGTCCGTAAAGATCTTTATCGGATCGCGCTGTCTCCAAACTCTTCCTCTGTCTAGATTCTGGGAACTCAGCCACCAGGCTAGACTGTCTTTGACTGTCTCAGGCATGGTAACAGAGGTCTAGAGACCCCTGAGATTTGTCCCAGTAGAGTAGGAGTAGGGTTTGAAGATTCCTGCCGTGGGATTGCGCCCAGGTGACTGCTGGAATTGAAGAGGAAAACAGACCTTGCACTCTCAAGATCTGACGAATTGAACAAATTTCTTGAGACAGCAATCTGTTAACTTCGGACTGAATCTTTACAATCTTTTGTGAGGGTAAGTAAATGTTCTTGTCTATGGAGTTTATCCTGTAACCCAGAAAGGTGATCTCCTGGACAGGTGTCAGATTCGACTTCTCGTAGTTTATTAACCATCCTACACGCGTCAAGGTGTTGATCACAATGTCCTTGTGACACAACACCAATTCTCTTGACTCCGTAAAAATTAAAAGGTCGTCTAGATACGGAACAATCGATATCCCCTGGATTCTCAGTTCCTTCATGACCTTGGCTAAAACCTTTGTTAAGATCCGTGGAGCGGATGCTATCCCGAAAGGCAGAGCCTGGAACTGAAAATGATGAATCTGAGAGTGGACCTTGATTGCAGACCTCAAAAATCTTTGATGGTTGAAAAAAAATGGGTATCTGCAGATAGGCATCTCGGAGATCTATTGAGACAAAGAACTCCTTGCCCTGTAATAGAGCTCTCACTGAATAAATGCTTTCCATCCTG
This sequence comes from Hyperolius riggenbachi, assembly GCF_040937935.1. Lineage (NCBI taxonomy): Eukaryota > Metazoa > Chordata > Amphibia > Anura > Hyperoliidae > Hyperolius > Hyperolius riggenbachi. Next base: position 163,582,416 of record NC_090652.1, on the reverse strand, counting down.
AACCTTTTGTAAATCAAAAATGGATTGAGAGATTTTAGGTTCAGGATAAATCTGAATTCCCCGTTGGACTTCTTTACCAAAAATACGTGGGAATAATACCCCTGGAATACTTCTTCCCAGGGAACTGGCAAAATTACGCTCTTTGCTAAAAGTTTCTGAATCTCTGTTTCCAGACCCTTGGCTTTCTCTGGGTCTTTTGGAAAAGGATTCACAAACCTTCTCTGAGGGGGCTGACTTGAAAACTGAAGGCGGTAACCCCGCTTTATAATCTGTAAAACAAAAGGATCGGGATTTAACTTTTCCCATTCTGAAAGAAAATAAATCAGCCTCCCCCCCACCGGTAAGTCATTTATTGGACTTGGGGGGTTCAGTCTTACCGAGCGTGAATCCCCCCCTACCTCTCCCCTTAGGAAAGGACCACTTCCTCTGCACATTCCTATTTTTCGATTGATCAGAAGATTGTTTACTAGGGACGAAGGGCCTCTTTCCCCTCATATTTCTCTTTTTGTTTGGAAACGGTTTTCCTTTCTCTGCTGAACGAGACAAAACCTCGTCTAGTCCAGAGCCAAATAATAGATTACCCTCAAACGGAATTGAGCATAACCTATTCTTGGACGTTTGGTCTCCCTCCCAGGTTCTCAGCCACACTGCTCTCCGAGCTGAATTAATGAGAGCCGTAGTACGCGCAGAGACACGAATAAGTTCGGTTACTGAGTCCGCTAAAACAGCGACTGCTCTCAGCACTACCGGAAGAGAGGCTGCATAATCTTTGAGCGGAACACCCTTAGAAATTTGTTAGAATAAATTATCCATCCAAATTCTAAGGATACGTGCGATACATGTGGCTGAAACCCCTGGGATAAATCCAAACGCAGCCGATTCCCATGTCTTTTTAAGGAGAGCATCGACCTTTTTATCCATTACATCTTTGAGAACTCCTGTGTCCTCAAAGGATAAATCAGAGTCCTTTGAATATTTGGACAGGACGCATCGAATTTTGGGCATTTTGTCCATTTATCAATCTCTGACTGTTCAAAAGGATATTTTCTTTTGGCTGATTTAGGAATAAATAAAGGCCGCTCAGGGTTTTGCCATTGAGAGGTAATAATGTCCTGGAGAGTTTTATGGATAGGAAACACTCTACCCTTAGACTGACCTAAACCAGAATAAACTTGATCCTGAGGGGTTAACTCGGGAACTGGTTCCTTAATCTGTTCCTTAGTATAAACTGCCTTAAGCAACTCAGAAGATTCATCGGGACTAAAAAGAAATCTGGGAGTCTTAACCCTCTCATCCCTTACTGAACCCTCTGAATGAGGCTGTTCCCCCTCTTCTTGAGAAACAGACACCCCCTCCCCCTCCTCCTAAAACATCAGAAAGGGTGGAAGAGTGAGACAAATGACCAGAAGAGGGCCCTGGAAGGGAGTCAGGAGCTTGTGGAACAAAAGACTCCTTGAACTTATCCAAAGTCTCCTGCATGTTCTTATTAACAGCCTCCATTACACCCTTTAACCACTTTACCCCCGGCGGTACAAATTTCTCCGCCCCTTTTTTCCTTCCTAAAAAACCAGGGACGGAGAAATCCGTACCTTCCGCGCTCCCGCCGCTGTCCGCGCTACCGCCGCTCGTGCGCGCGCACCCGCCGCTCGTGCACGCCGCCGCCCGCTTGCCCGGAGATCAATGAACGGGAAAATCCATTCCCGTTCGTTGATCTAAGCCCCCGCAATGATCTGCTGCTTCTTTCAGAAACAGCGCGATCATTGTGATTCTCCAGCCTCCTACTGCTTCCTGTAAGCGTCCTTCCGGACGCTTACAGGTCGCATGTAAACAGACTCACTGTGGCCATCTTGTGTCCAAATAGTAAACTACACCCTAATGCATTTTACACATACAAATAAATAGTTTTACATAATAAATTAACTCATTACCTCCCACACTCCCCAATTATTATTTTTTTGTAATTTAAAAAAAAAAAAAAAAAATACATACAATAAAAAAAAACCATAAATAGTTACCTTAGGGACTGAACTTTTTAAATATTTATGTCAAGAGGGTATAACACTGTTACTTTATAAACTACGGGCTTGTAATTAGGGATGGACGCAAAACTGAAAAAAAATGCACCTTTATTTCCAAATAAAATATTGGGGCCAAACATTGTGATAGGGACATAATTTAAACGGTTTTATAATCGGGAATAATGGGCAAATAAATTTCATGGGTTTTAATTACAGTAGCATGCATTATTTAAAAACTATAATGGCCGAAAACTGAAAATAATAATTTTTTCCCACATTTTTTCCTATTTTCCCCATTAAAACACATTTAGAATAAAATAATTCTTGGCATAATGTCCCACCTAAAGAAAGCCTAATTGGTGGCGGAAAACACAAGATATAGTTCATTTCATTGCGATAAGTAATAATAAAGTTATAGACTAATGAATGGACAGAGCGCTGAAAGGTGAAAATTGCTCTGGTGGTCAGGGGGTAAAACCCCTCAGTGGTGAAGTGGTTAATATATCCGATGAATGAGAGGCTACAATAGCATCAGTACAGCCCTGACACAAATTCCTTGGGGCCTCTAATGCTATTTTGCTGTTACACAAGCCACATCTTTTATAAGTTTTAACTTGACCAGCCGTTTTAGGATCAGTCTTTGTCTAAGAATAAAACAGAAAAAAAGACAACAGACCTGATAAGCCATCAGCATGAAGTGTATGGGATAAAGCCTGTCCTCCACTGGAGGGCTTACCAAACTCGAACCAGATGGCTGCACTTGCCCAGAGGATTTGGAAGCGGAGCCCACAGCCTCCGACTCACGCTGCTGTGCCTGCTGCGGCTGCTCCCCCTTCTGCTGTGACATCCTCTCTCCCCACAGTATGACACCTGCTGCTGCCACTGCGGAGGATCTGCAAGCGCGATGGAGACGCCAGGAGCACGCTTTCAAACTTCCTGGCTCTCCTAAGTCCACCCCCTTCCGGCCGCCCGACTCGCTGACGTCATTTCCAGGCGCCGGTCAGAGCGCGGATGCGCCTTGCAGAGCCGGCGTCTGACGGGGGGGACGAGCGGTAAGCCGGCCATACGCTACACAGGAGTCGCATACCGTAGTCACCGGAGGACCATAGCCGGCGTCACCTCCTGCTTCGCCCAAGCCATGCTGCCTCCCCGAGAACGAACTCACCCACTGGTGAGTACAAAAATAAACAACGGGAGCTTGCCTTCTCAGGTGTTTCCGACATGGAAACACAGATGAACTGAGGTCGGAGGGAGGGCGGGGGCTTTTAATCTTCTTGGGGTTAGGTTTCCCCAGATCCTGGGCGGGACCGGATCTCGTGATGTCCCGGATGGCAATTAGAGAAAACAACATCTCTAGTTCATTCAGGTTTCATAGCTTCTGAGCATGGACAGCTCTCTAACTCACACCACAGATTTTCAATTATATTCAGGTCTGGGGACTGAGATGGCCATTCCAGAACATTGTACTTGTTCCTCTGCATGAATGCCTTAGTGGAGTTTAAACAGTGTTTAGGGTCATTGTCTTGTTGAAAGATCCAGCCCCGGCGCAGCTTCAGCTTTGTCACCGATTCCTGGACATTGGTCTCCTGAATCTGCTGATACTGAGTGGAATCCATGCATCACTCAACTTTGACAAGATTCCCACTCCCCGCACTGGCCACACAGCCTCACAGCATGATGGAACCGCCACCACATTTTACTGTAGGTAGCAGGCGGTTTTCTTGGAATGCTGTCACCATGCATAACGCATGCATAACGTTTTTTTTCTCCATGCATAACGCCCCTTGTAATGCCCAAATAACTCAATTTTAGTTTTAGCAGTCCACAGCACCTTATTCCAAAATGAAGCATCTCCTTGTGTAAAGTGTGCCAAATGGTTGAATGATGCACAGTGACTCCATCTGTAGCAAGATGATAATGTAGGTCTTTAGTGCTGGTTTGTGTGTTGACTCTTGACTGTTCTCACCATTCGGCGCTTCCGTTTATCTGAGATTTTTCTTGGTTTGCCACTTCGAGCCTTAACTTGAACTGAGCCTGTGGTCTTCCATTTCCTCAATATGTTCCTAACTGTGGAAACAGACAGCTGAAATCTCAGAGACAGCTTTTTGTATCCTTCCCCTAAACCATGATGGTGAACAATCTTTGTCTTCAGGTCATTTAAGAGTTGTTTCGAGACCCCCATGTTGCTACTCTTCAGAGAAAGTTAAAAGAGCAGGGAAACTTACAATTGACCCCCTTAAATACCCTTTCTCATAATTGGATTCACCTGTGTATGCAAGGCAGAGGTCACTGAGCTTACCAAGCCAATTTGAGTTTCATTAATTAGTTCTAAAGGTTTTGGAATCAATAAAATAACAGTACCCAAATGTATGCACCTGCCTAATTTCATTTAAACAATAATTGCATACTTTCTGTAAATCCAATAAACTTAATTTCACTTCTCAAATATCACTGTGTGTCTCCTATATGATATATTTAACTGACATTTTTTATCGTAACAACCAACGATTTATACAGGAAAATCATAACGATTAACAAGGTTGCCCAAACTTTCGCATCCCACTGTAAATACATCAGAGGGCAATATAAAAGCTTGGCAGATTAGCTTTTTGTCCCTAGGCTTTCACAAAGGACTAGAGGACATGATCTGTGCATGGAGGAAAAACGTTTTAGACATATATTTAGGAAAGGGTTCTTTACAGTAAGAATGATTAAGACGTGGAATGCATTACCACAGGAAGTAGTTATGGCATATTCTATATCTGCATTTAAAGGGGGCTTAGATGCTTTCCTTGCGTTGAAAGACATCCAAAGCTATAATTACTAGGTAATGCCCGGTGTTGATCCAGGGATTTTATCTGATTGCCATCTGGATTTGGGAAGGAATTTTTTCCCTTTTGGGGCTAATTGGACCATGCCGTGTAAGGGTATTTCACCTTCCTCTGAATCAACAGGGCAGGCTGGTGTTGTACTTTATTTTCTAGTTGAACTCGATGGACGTCTGTCTTTAACCCAAATAACTATGTAATCGATTTTTTTTAAATCAAATTATGCCTAAAAAAATTGATCAAAAATATTGATTGTACAGGGTGGAAAATTAACACATTTGGGGCAGAGCAAGAGCATTGGCAAGATCGATAGCCTATAGCTCTGCACTGCATCAAACAGTGCAATTCTGCAGCTCAATCGTTTTTCAATATATCGCAGCTAGAATGTATTGGAAATTGATGTGCAGTGTATGGAAGAAATCGATTCCTTTTGAATTGATTCTGTTCAGAAAGGAATCTATTGTTTTGGGACACTGGGTGGAAATCTAAAAGTGTATTGCCAGCTTTAAGTATATATAAAGTAACACTTCAAACAAGATTCAGATCTGTGTTATACGTAAAAAACAAATTAACTAAACTATCTCAGTGCTTTCAACTAAAAAAAAAAAAAAAAAAAAAAATGCATAAAATTGTACACATTTCTGTAAGATTAACTAGTTCTAGGACGTAGAGTCTACATCCTAAAAAGTGCTGCAGTATGTTCTAGGACATAGACTACATTCTGATGAAAAGTCTTTGTACGCACATGTTCTTGGGCGTGCATAGTAAAAGTGATGCAAATAGCAACAATCATTCAATAAGGTTAGGCACAAAAAAATAAAATAAAAAAATAGTTTTACAAGTAAAAAAAAACAAAAAAAAAACCAAACAAACGACAAGGTCTCTAAATAAATAAATAAATAATAAATAAATAAATAAATAAACAAACAAAAAAAAAAGGTTCCCCCCCCCCCCCCCCCCGTTAAGTTTGAACTCCTATCTCACCTAGCCTATTAACATCCATGGCTATAATTACTAGGTAATGCCCAGTGATGTTGATCCAGGGATCTTATCTGATTGCCATCTGGAGTTGGGAAGGATTTTTTTCCCCTTTTGGGGCTAATTGGACCATGCCTTCTAAAGGGGCCCATACACTTACCGATTTTCCTGCCGATATACAGCCGATTCGATCACTGTGAAATCGTCACGCAAACGCTGACTGAACAATCGATTTCTGGGCGAAATCGATCGTTCGACGATTCCCATCGTTCAGTCTGTGCGGAAGATTTCCCTTGATCGCCGGCGGGTCGGAGTGCGTCGATAGCGGCGTTCGAATGACAGGCATTACCTGCTCCGCCGGCACGAATCCTCTGGTCTGCGCTGTCTCTTCTCCGCTAGGTTCCGGCTAGCTACTTCCTGTCCCAGCAGGAAGTTTAAACAGTAGAGTGCCCTCTACTGTTTAAACTTCCCCGGACAGAAAGAAGTGAAGCCTGCCAGTCCGAAACCCAGAGCGGAGAAGAAGACAGTGGAGACCAGGGGACTCTTGCCGGCCGGGTCAGGTAATGTATGTAGGGGGCGGCGGCAGCTTCTTAGATTGTGATCGGTTTCATGCTGAAATCGATTCACAATCTGTTTGCAGTAAAGGCAGCCATACGATCCCTCTCTGATCAGATTCGATCAAACAGGGATCTGTTGGTCGATCTGATGGCAAATCGACCAGTGTATGGCCACCTTAAGGGTTTTTCACCTTCCTCAATCAACAGGGATATGTGAGGGAGCAGGTTGGTGTTGTACTTTGTTTTCTGATTGAACTGGATGGACGTATGTCTTTTTTCAACCCAAATAACTATGCAACTATATGTAACTATGTAACCCAAATACCTATACTTGTTTGTACACTTTTAATGACTGCCTCCTCTAGCGATCGGATGCAACAGTTTGAGGCTCCAATACTGTACAGATGTATTGCTCTGCCATTGCCTAGTGATGTATCTGTACAGGACTGGAGTCCCCAGGACTGTCGCCTTAGTGAATGCATCCGATTGTTACAGATGCATAGGCTGAGTATACATTTATAACTGTAGGACTTGTCATGTGAAAATTAGGAAGAATAGAAAATGGGGAAAAAAAGGTACTTTCTGCATTTATGCCCAATTTTTCCCCTTAAAAGGACTAAAATAAAATACCGTATTTTTCGGACTATAAGACGCACTTTTTCTTCCCCAAAACTGGGGGGAAAAAGTCAGTGCGTCTTATAGTGCGAATACACGATTTTGGGACCATCAGAGCACCTACCGATCCAGCCGGCAGCGGGGTCCTCTCATCCCCCTCTGCCAGTGATCCCCAGAGCAGGCGGTATCAGCGGCGGGGCCAGTTATCAGAAAGCGGCAGTGTCTGCATGATCAAGGCATCCCTCCACCCGCGGACACGAGACATCAATGAGCGCCGATGTGTGCTGATCGAAGCCGCCATCCACCCGCGGACAAAAGACACTGCATACCAGCCTGCAGCACGTGCAATGCTTTCCTCTGCCTCCCGTGTCCCTCCAGCTGCAGCCGCTTTTACAATCATGCCGCTCTACTCAATACCGGCTTCTCCGTACTTCCTGGTTGGTGATGTAATGTCACTACGTGATCTGGAGCGCACGTGCGCTCCGGATCACGCAGTGACTTTACATCACCAACCAGGAAGTACGGAGAAGCCGGTATTGAGTAGAGCGGCATGATTGTAAAAGCGGCTGCAGCTGGAGGGACACGGGAGGCAGAGGAAAACATTGCACGTGCTGCAGGCTGGTATGCAGTGTCTTATGTCCGCGGGTGGATGGAGGCTTCGATCAGCACACATCGGCGCTCATTGATGTCTCGTGTCCGCGGGTGGAGGGATGCCTTGATCATGCAGACACTGCCGCTCCCTGATGTCTTATGCCCACGGGTGGATGGCTGAGTGAGTAATGCTGCCAGCACTTGGTATATTGGAGGGAGTCTCTGCAACACTATCCATATCGGAGGGAGGGGGGCTTGCCAGTGTCTTTGCTCAATGTAATTGGGGTGGGGGCAGGGGATCACTGTACATGGGGGTATTACTGTAATTGGGGTGGGGGCAGGGGATTACTGTACATGGGGGTATTACTTTAATTGGGGTGGGGCAGGGGATTACTGTACATGGGGGGTATTACTGTGTTGGGGATAACAGAAACAGTTTGGGTAGAGAAGCTCCACAAGATGCACCTGCCATGGACGCACCTGGTTTAGTGTAATTTTTTTTCCCTTGGTTTTTGTCCTCTAAACCTAGGTGCGTCTTATGGTCCGGAGCGTCTTATAGTCCGAAAAATACGGTAGTTTTTAGAGAAAAAAAATATTAGCCAGAGAAAGCCTAGATTGTACTGAAAAAAAAACCCCTAAAATAGATCGCTAACATGATATAAATAATTAAAAAGTTACTGATGTATCAAAAGCGACACAAAAATGTCAGGAACCTTAAAGGGAACCTGAACTGAGTAAAATTATTTAAAACAAACACATGAGGTAAATTCAAATAAACATTACATAGTTACCTCACCATCTGTTCCTCTCAGAAGCTCACCATTTTCTTCTGACAATGATCCCTTCCAGTTCTGACAACATTTTGTCAGAACTGAAATAAATCAGTTGCCGTCAGTTATAGATGAGAGGACAACGAATGTGCCAGGTAATGTCCATGTTTCCCTATGGTTCAAGTGGGCGATGTTACACAGTTTAACAGTTTGCTGACCAGAAAGCTGTTATGGGTTAATGGCCATTTTCAAAATGGAGGACGGGGAATTCCCTTGATCACAGTGGACAAACAGGATGCGGGACAGGAGAAAGAGATTGAGGAGTAGATTACACGGGAGGCAAGTATGACTGGTGTATGTTTTTGACTTTTAATTTTCAGTTCAGGTTTTCTTTAAGGTGTTGAAACCCTGGAATGTAAACCAGTTAAATATACCATACTTGCCTTTTCCTTTTGTTCTCTTCCCTTCTTGGAGCTTGTCACTTTGCCACAGCGGATGTTCTTGGGCACAGGGTTTGCATTTGTACTGGCAGCAGAAAGCATAGATGGGCAACTGACTGAACCATGTAGAAATATGCGCTCACTTCGACGGCGGCTCCAAAGGTCATCATCACTGACCTCAGCCTGGAGTTCTTGGCTGTGATCTTTTGTGGATTTTAGTCTTTTACATTTTCTTGTCTTATTTAACATCTTTCCTTTTTCACAGAGATTAAGGCAAGATTTCTCTTCTGAAGAATCTAGAGTTATGGTAGAAGTGGCAGCATCAGAGTTGGAAAATGTTATAGAAGTTGAAGGCTTGGAAGGCTTAGTTTCAATTTTCTCCTCATTCTCTGAATCTGTGTCTTCAAATTCTGTGCCTGTAGAGAACATAAATATTGTAGAATCATAGGTGGAAGCCTAAATTTAAACTTGTTTAAATGGAAGAGAGTGGGACAAGAAGTATAATTTTGCCAGAACAATAGTAACAGTATTGTATCCAATCTGGTATCTGCTAAAATACTAGCAAGAACAATGAGGTATAGCTGGCAAAAGGAGGTATATGGAAATTCTCAAAGAGTGTGTTCAGTAGGGAGTACCCTGCAGAACAAACTGTGGGCACCAACACCAATAGCTGTATGTCCTGGGAACCTGAGTGGATTGAGGACTGAAAACAAAACCACACTGCAACAAAGCAGGTCACAAGATTGATGCAGTTACTTAAAGAGTAACTGTAAAGGTGGCCACACACCATACTATTAAAAGATCCAATTTTCCCCTAATTCGATAATTTTGATCAGCTGTCCCGAAAAATCGAGAGCTTTTCTTTGTTTTTGATTGATAAATCCAATCAAAATGTCCTGTTTTTTTATTTTTGGGATTTGACATGTTGGAGATTTCAGACCATCAGAATCATATGGTGTGTGGTGGATTGTCCATTACTTGATGTACAATTCCAATCAATTTTTTGAGCTTTCAATTAATTTTATTCATGATTGGGGAAAAATGTAACATAGGTGTGTGGTACATTAGGCAGATTTTTGAATTGTGACAATCAGTCAGAAAAATTGAATTGAACAGATATTTACAAAATTATATGGTGTGTGTGGCCACCTTAAAGTGTACCATAGCTGAAAATGTTTTAAAAGTTTTATACATACCTGGGGCTTCCTCCAGCCATATCGGCTCGGATCACTCCCACGCTAGCATCCTTCATTGCTCGCAGCGTCCGGAACCGGGTCCCGTCACTTTCGTCAGTTGGAGCCAGTGTACGAAGGAGAAGTGCGCCCTCTACGTATCTCTCCAGCAGGAGAGATATGCAAACAGCGCACTTCTCTTACGTTAGACTGGCTCCGACTGACGGAGGTGACAGGACCCGGTTCCCAAAGCTGCAGGCAGTAAAGGACGGCAGCGTGGGAGCGATTGGAGCGGACGGGGCTGAAGGAAGCCCCAGGTATGTATAAAACATTTTAATTTTTTCACCTTTGAGTCACCTTAAAGAGACTCCGTAACAAAAATTGCATCCTGTTTTTTATCATCCTACAAGTTCCAAAAGCTATTCTAATGTGCTCTGGCTTACTGCAGCACTTTCTACTATCACTGTCTCTGTAATAAATCAACTTATCTCTCTCTTGTCAGACTTGTCAGCCTGTGTCTGGAAGGCTGCCAAGTTCTTCAGTGTTGTGGATCTGCTATGAACTTCCCCTTCCAGGCCCCTCTATGCACACTGCCTGTGTGTTATTTAGATTAGAGCAGCTTCTCTCTTCTCTCTTATCTTTTACAAGCTGGATAAATCGTCCTCTGAGCTGGCTGGGCTTTCACATACTGAAGAATTACAGACAAGGGCAAAGCTGTTTGCAGGAAGAAAAGAGCAGCCTGAAACTTCAGTGCATGAGAGATGCAGGGGGAAAGAAACACACAAATGATCTCTTGAGATTCAAAAGGAAGGCTGTATACAGCCTGCTTGTGTATGGACGTATTTTCTATGTGTGGGCATACTGTACATCAACCTACTTCCTGTTTTGGTGGCCATTTTGTTTGTTTATAAACAAACTTTTTAAAACTGTTTTTAACCACTTTTAATGCGGCGGGGAGCGGCAAAATTGTGACAGAGGGTAATAGGAGATGTCCCCTAATGCACTGGTATGTTTACTTTTGTGTGATTTTAACAATACAGATTCTCTTTAAGGCATAAAATCCAAATTCAATTATCTGTTAGTAGCTGTTTAATAAGTAAAAAGGATGCTAACCAGGCAATTCAAAAGTTTAAAATCAATCTCCCTTTTTTTCCCAATAGATTTTCATTCCCCATGCCCCCAAGGCCCTTATCTTGTACGACGGCCTCAGAAGGAAAGTTTCAGTGCACGCTAATTCAGCCTGGAGGGGTGCCAGAAGTGGTCCCGTCACTGTCCTCGGCCCCTCCTATACAGTGCCACCGACTGCCCCCATATCACACTCCCAACCCACCCCCCTTGGCATCCCCTCTTCTCCCCGCAGTATTACAGAGCGAAGCAGGGAGAAATAAAGGAAGCGCACACAGACTCACCCTCATGGTTCCAGGTGATTGAGTTCCCATATATACTCTGCACTACTGCCGGCGGGTATAGACGGGAACTCCAGTGCCTGGAACTATGAGTAGGTGAGCCTGTGTTCGCTTGCCTTTATTCCTCCCAGCTTTGCTCTGCAATACTGCAGGGAGGAAAGGGGATGCCCAGGGTGATGCACAGCATAAGGAAGAAAATGACACCAGGATTAGCTTCAATCTTGTTGAACTAAAGATGGCCCCTGCCAAGAACAGAATTCTCTTTTTTTTACTATATAAATTTTACTGAAATCAAAACGTGGACAGTACAACACATCTGTTATGTAAGTAGAGCAAGTAATTATCTATTTACATAGGTGGCATAGTATGTATATCTGCTCCTCTTTAAAGCCATGGTATGCCAGATAGTATTCATGTTCTGTGGGGAAAAGGAGCACCTACGTAGGGATGGGGTACCATTAACAGGGCGCTGTTGATCTATGCACCAATGGAAGGAGTAGTGTTCCTCAAGGAGCGGAATCTAGGTAGCCACTGGCCTTCACCAGAGATTTCCACAGGCGACAATAGGCTGCTACCCCTAGTGGGACTACTTTGCATCAATTAACCGCCAGATTGCAATCTCTGAGGTTACCGCCACTGGTGACAAGATGAACAGAAGGGTGAACCCTGCAGTGTTGACAGTAGGAGACTGGGATCTTGATGAAGGAAAGAGAAAGTGATAGGGTTAATAATAATTGTTTTTTTCTTCTGAATGTGGGATTCCCATGCCCTTTGCGATACATGCACTAATTTTTAAACCTCACTGTTAGACTTTGCATTTTCAATAATTGTATGAATGTAAAATTGTATTCTTTAATACAATACAGATGTTCTTTAATGACCTCATAATTTTACATACAAGTGGCAGAAATTATGATTTCTTATCCCTTTTTCATAGAATATGGTCAAACAACTGTGTTTATTCTTTTAAAATCATAATCACTACACTAAAGGACCCTGATCAAAAGTTTACACACCCCATTTCTTAATACTGTGTATTGCCCCCTTTAAAGGACTTACGAGGTGACATTTGTAAAAAAAAAAAGTTCAGTACCTGTCTTTATTCTGTATGCACGGAGGACGCCATCTGCGCCCTCCATTTACTTCTGCCGGGTCCCCCGCTCTTTGCTAGACCCCCGATTGGCTCCTGACCCCACCGCCCAGGTTGGGCTCTCATGCCACAGGTAACATGGCCGCCAGAGCTGGCCGCGGCTGCACAGTCCGCCTAGACGCAAGTGCGGCTATGCAGCTCTAGCCCCCCCCCCCCCCCCCCGATCCACGCACAGGAGACTGCCTGTATTGAGGACGCGGCAGGAGGAGCCCTAAAGCTGTGCAGCCGCAGCAAGCTCCTGCGGCCATTTTACCTGTGGCATGAGAGCCCGATATGGGCGGTGGGATCGGGAGCCGACCAGGGGTTTGGCAAAGAGTGGGAGACCCGGCAGAATTAAACGGAGGGCGCGGGTAGCGTCCTCTGTGCATACAGAATAAAGACAGGTACTGAACTTTTTTTTTTTTTTTTACAAATGTCACCTCGTCAGTCCTTTCACATCAATTACACTTTAAAGTCTTTTGTGGTAGTTGTGGATGAGGCTCTTTATCTTTTCAGATGGTAAAGCTGTCCATCCCTCCTGCCAAAAGCCTCCAGTTTCTGTGAATTCTTGGGCTGTCTTGCATGAACTGCATGTTTGAGGTCTCTCCAGAGTGGCTAAATGATATTGAGCTCAGGAGACTGAGATGGCCATTCCAGAACCTTCACCTTATTTTGGAGAAGCCAATGGCAGGTCAACTTGGCATTGTATTTTGGATCATTGTCATGTTGGAATGTCCAAGTGCATCCCATGCTCTGCTTCCTGGCTGATGAGTGCAAATTTTTCTTCAGTATTTTTTGATAACTTACTACATTCATGTTGCCATCAGTCCTGAACAAATTTGCTGTGCCTTTGAAGCTCACACTTCCCCAAAACATCACCTCATCCACCACCATGTTTCACAGTGGGAATGGTGTACCTTACATCATATGCCTTGTTGACTGTCCCCCAAATGTAGTGTTTATGGTTGTGGCCAAAAAGTTTTTAGTTTTAGTCTTATCCCTCCAATTGACTTTGTGCCGGAAGGTTTGAGGCTTGTCTCTGTGCTGTTTGGCATATTGTGAGCAGGACACTTTGTGCCATTTGCTTAGTAATGGTTTTCTTCTGGCAACTCGACCAAGCATCTTTTCTTCTAGTGCCTCATTGTGTATCTTTAACCTGCCATCACATTTTTTCAGAGGGTCCTGTATTTCACCCAAATTTATTTGTGGGGGTTTTCTTGCATCCTGAACAATTTTTCTGTCAGTTTTGACTGAAATTTCAGCAGGTCTACCAGACAGAACCCATCATTTTGCATTTCCTTGAGTTTGAACACTGCTGATTAGCTTTCTCAATTCCTTGAATATTTTCTTATATCCCGTTCCTGTTTTACCCATCCACTATTTGCAAGCAAACAGATCACCAGTTAAGATGGTTAACTTTGATAGGCATTAAAACCTGTTTGTCTCAACTTTTGTACGTTATCAGGCCAAATCACCAGGGTATGTAAACTTTTGATCAGGGCCATTTAGGTAGTTTCTGTAGTGATTATGATTAAAAAGAGTAAACGGAGATGTTTGACAGTATATGGCTTTAGCCGAGCCAACCACTAACCATGAGTGAAATTAAAGTTTTTATGTTCTATAAAAAAGGTCAAGAAATCAAATTCTGCCAGTGTGTGTAAACGTAAGGCTTTAATATTTTTCAGCAAAACAAATTAAATTGTTGCTATAAAAAGATAATGCCTACCTCTGTTGTGTACTACAGTTTGGACCTTTTTGCATTTAAAAAAAAAACAACAAAAAAAATAATTATTGAACATAAAAAAAGTAGTCTAGCAGCATGAATATTTCATGAGGTTTCCTATGAAGTTTAGTAACAGGAGTTGGGGAGGTTTTCATGTTGACTAGCCCAGCACAGTTGGGGTACCATGGGCCAATTGGGCAGGCAAGGGTTGATTCTAAATACCTAAAATTGATGGTGATGTTAATGTGGAGGTGATCCTATCGTGGTTGTAGTCCTTTCCTCAGTATAAAAGTGTTCCTGCGAGAGCCAGCTCTTGTTGTAGCGATGATGAACTTAAGCTTACTAAACTGCCCGGTCACCAACAATGCTCTTGTGGACATATGATGGACACCTAATGATTTTGTGTGGCTGGAATGGGTCAGAATGTCGACTCGGGGAGGGGGGGAGCAAAGCCTCGGAGGAGAGGAAGAAGAATGGCGGCCGACGTCGGGTTCCTCCAGGAGGTGAGTTAAAATGCCCGCTGTGCGCTATACTCTGCAGTAACTTCCTAGCAGCTACCACGAGTTCAGCTCAGGGATACCGCTTCTGGCATGTTTTTTCCACCCCAAGCTGAACTCATGATTACCGTTAAGGAGGTTAAAGTGACACTTAAGCCTTAAAAAAAAAAAAAAAAGTGTTTTACTCACCTGGGGCTTCCCTCAGCCCCCTGCAGCTGATCGGTGCCCACGTAGAGTCGCTCCGATCCTCCTGTCCCCGCCGGCGGCTACTTCCGGTTTCACCGTCAGCCGCCGACAGGCTGGAAACGCGAGTGATTCTTCGCGTTTCCAGCCACAATATCACCCCCTATGCTGCTATTGCCGCCGCTACTTACCGCTGCCATTCTCGATCGCCGCAACATTTCCGTTTGCAATCACTGCAATCATGACTTTCGGTGATCGGGGTATAAGAAACATCTGTTCCCAACCCAGATGACTGTGCCTGTGATGAATGAGAGCTTGCAGGAGTGAGACGCAGCTCTCATTCAAAACTGAAAGCAAACTGATACACACACTAGTTCCTGTCTACTGTTAAAGTGTACCAAAGACAGGAATAAAATGTATACATACCTGGGGCTTCCTCCAGCCCCATGCGCACGGACCGCTCCCACGCTGCTGTCCTCCGCTGCCTGCAGCTTCGGTACTGGGTCCCGTAACTTCCCCCTGTTGCGGCTAGTCTGTGCAAGAGAAGTGAGCCCTCTACATATCTCTCCCGCGGCTGGGAGCAATCCGTGCGCATAGGGTTGGAGGAAGCCCCATGTATGTATAAAAAAATTTTTTTTCTCCCTGTCTCTGGTTTCCCTCAACAGCAGACAGGAACTAAGTGTAGTGGCAAATACACCCAAATACACTTTTACATAGAACAACTGAATAAATTATTTTTTAACCCCTTCCACCCTATCCAATAGTTACCAAAATAAAACAATTAGGCCTCTTTCACAGTGCGACGTTAAAGTCACACATTATAAAATCTTATAACGCAGACTAACGCACAGCAATACTAAGTCTGTGCGACATTTACAGTGCACGTGTTGCGTTTTTGTGCAACGTGTAGCGTTATTAGAAAGTACTGCATGCTGTGCGTTATACAAGTTATTAGGTGCGTTGGACTGTTTGCACATGCTCCGTAATGATTTGGAAGCATACTTTTCATTGCCTGTATGGCAACGATAATGGGGCATTAAGTTGCGGTGTGACTTTTTGGGGCGTTGCGTTGTAATTTGCGTTGCCACTTTAACGTAGCATCAAAACGTAACGTCCTACTGTGAAAGAAGCCTTATATAAAAAAAAAAAAACATAACTACATCATTAAAAAATAAAAAAAAAAAAAAAAAAAAGTACAGTTACCTTAGGGACTTTTTTAATATGTAGGTCATGAGGGCATATTACTGTTGCTTTCGTAAAGAAAGGCTTGTAATTATTGTTATAATATATATTTTAAAAAAAAACCGGAAAATACACCTTTGTTTCCAAATAAAATATTATTGCCATACATTGTACTAAAGACCAAATTAAACCTTGTAATAACCAGACAAATGGGCAAATAAAAATGTGTTTTATCTACAATAGAACATTTTAATTTTTAACCAGTTCAGTAACACAGGTTTACACCCCCCTAGTGACCAGGCTATTTATTTACAATTCAGCACACTGCAGCTACTGCAGGCTGTATTTTTTTTATTAATTTAAATATTTATTTATTTTTTAAATAAAAAAACTTTTTTTTCCACCCTCCTGAGTGCCAATTATCATGATTGTCTCTTATAGGCATTATAGGCATAGGCATTAGCCTGTGAGAGATGATCATTTGCAAGCCACTCGAGGGGACAGCTCAGTAGCAGAGCTGCACTGTACAACCATTAGAAATGTTTTTTTTTTAATTTCTAAAAGCCTGCTAACAGCTGGGCTAGCAGGCTGATGTTGGAGCTCCGTCATTCAGCGGGGATGCGCGATCCCCACTAATCTCCGCCCACCGCTCTTGACGCCAATCGGCTTTAGGCGGTCCTGGGGCTGTCTCCTACTCGATGCCTATCGGCGTTAGGTGGTCGAGAAGGGGGTGAACTACAATGGTTGAAAGCTGAGAAATGATGAATTTTTGCAATTTTTCTACTCCTTTTCCCTGTAAAATGTATATAAAATAAAATTCTTAGCAAAAAGTACTGCTCCAAGAAAGCCTAATTTGTCCCGCAAAAAATAAATATACAGATAATTTCAGTGCGATATGTAGCGATAAAGGTATTGGCGACTGAATGGGAGGAGCAAGAGGAGAAAATTGCTCTTGTACAGAAAGGGTACAAAACAGTGGTAGAAAAGTGGTTAAACTAACTTGACCAATGTAGTTGCCTATACCATTATTGTGTATTGCAAGTTATTGGCTACAGCCAGACAAGCACTTTTAATATATTTTATCGAAAAAAAGCGACATGCAATGCACAAAAGCTTGTGCATAGCTAATTAATGCAAATTAACTATCATACATATTAAACTATACTGCACTTTTCTGTTCTGTCCAGTCTAACTTTTCTATACTCGATTGCAAGTTTAGGAAATGTTCTTTTTTTTTTTTGTTAGCTACAGTGTTTATATAAATGGTACACAGATCAACTGGAGGACTTCTGAAAATGAACATGGTTTGTGCAACTAAAATTCCTTAGTTATTTGAGAAACATATTTCCCACCAAAATCAGCTTGAGGATCCCTGAACACGACTTCGATTTTTAATCGGTTTTTACATCCGATTCCGAATTTTTAATAGTTACTGCATGTTGCGTTTTTTCCTCCGTTTTTCTGTTGATTGCATTCAGGGAAAATTGGAATTGCAAATCGGAAAAGGAATCGGAATCGCAAAACAGATTTGCAGTGTGCAGGGGGCCTTATACGGTGCAAGGATATTAAATATTTCACCTTCTTATTTGAACACAAACGCCTGTCACTACAAAGAGTATCTAACAGAAAACCATTAAGTAGAAGTGTTTGCGTGCTATAAACCGTTAACTCCAGGTTTGTAGAAAACTGAAATAAGAGTGTCTGTTCTGAGCAGTTTAGAAAGGTACTCATTTAGGAATATCGAGATCTGGGAGTCTTTTGTACTGTACTGCTGCTTTAGTTGTAAAGAAGGGAGGTGATGCCTTTAGAAAATAATTGCTAACTTCAAAATTGAAATATATTTTCATATTAAACTACAAAATGACTTGTGTAACATAATGGCTGGAATACACGGGTCGACCGGCGGCTCAATTAGCCGCCGGATCGACCCCAGCCGCGTCCCCGCTCGTGCTCGCGGATCGATTACCGCTCATCCGGAGATCGAGCTGGCGAGGGTCGAGCGGCATGATCGGGCCAGCCGAATATTATCAGCTGGCCGGATCAGCTGGTCGATACGCAGTACAGAAACGTGCCGTGTATCCCCAACATAATACAGTATGCGTTAGTCTTGAATGAAAATAAACTACTTTTTAGGTACACAGTGCTTTAACACTGGAAAGTTTACACAGCTGCATGACAAAATATTTTAACGATTATTTTTAATAATGCTTACCAATAAAACTTTGTTTTTCTTCCACTGTGTTTCGTTTTTCTTCCATCTGCATGGTGGACAGAGGTGAAGACAAGATTGGGCTGGGCTCTACACTGGCAGCAAACTGGGCAAGAAGACCCAGTCCATTATCCTCCATGTGGAGGCTAGATAAATATTCGGCATCATAATCTGTGAATTCCTCATCTTCTGAGCTGTAATCTAAACATTTAAGAAAGTGTGTTCGTTATTACAAACATTAACAGCATTTCTATCTAAGCCACTAATAAACGAACCAATAATACCAACACTGTCCAGGAGAAACAGCACAGTATGGATTTAGAAAGTCATGATAATATCACAAGTTTAACGCTAATGACTACTATAAACAACTTATTTTACTTCTGCATGAACAATGGCAAGCTAAGTCACACGTTGGGATCCTATATTGTACATCCTAAAGCCCCATCTACACGGTATGATTCTTTGTGAGATTCGATTACGATTATATTTACGATCCGATTAAATCAGACATGTCCGATCGGGATTCGATTTGCCATTGTTTTTCAATGGCAAATCGAATTGAATCCCGATCGGACATGTCAGATTTAATCAGATCGTAAATAGAATCGTAATCGAATCGCACCAAGAATCGTATCGTGTAGATTGGGCATAAGAGATAAAATAGGGATGTATCCCTAGACTAACTTACAGTTTCGCCCACCTGTGCACACTTTTGGGAATCCAAATGGTTGTGTCATGCCATTCTGATAGCAAAAATGGAGAATTAACAAATAACTGGGACATCCATCTGTAAATGACACCTTAAAGGTGTTGGAAAACAGCAAACTGCAGAGCCAAAATGTTGCCATTTAAGCAGGAAAATAAATAATAAAAAAAAGGTAATAAAATCATCTGGATCCATTGAAAACTGAAATCCCAGTTCTGGGTGGCATAGGCCTTTAATCATTCTAATGTCTCAATGATACTCACTGAAAGGACAGAGATATCAGGACAACTTTAAAAATGTATTCCTTAGCTTATTGTGGTCCTAACGGAATGTAAAACATTTGCAGAACAAAAGAATAAAAAAACCAAGCAGGACTTTGAGGGACTAATGACATTAAAATACTGGTTTAAACTGAAAATGTATGCTTATCAGTCTGAACAATTAAAGCAGAGATATCTGCTTCAGTTATTAATGTGAGTGAGGGTTGATTCACACTGCAAGAGCTTTTTAAGCACTAGAGATTTTAAAAGCTCTTGCTAATGCAATGATTGCTATGGGGGATTTTTACAAAATCACATTGCTCCAGTGTGAACACCCACATAGGATAACATTAGCAAGAGCTTTTAAAATCTCAAAGGGCTTAGAAAAGCTCTTGTAGTGTGCATGAGCCCTAAGTAACAATTCTGTTGTTGCTGCATTACCCTGCACATAGCCATGACTTATTCCCTACACAAATGACAAGGGCCATCAAATCTACCATTTCTTGTCAACACTCAGCCCGCTACAGACTGCAGGGATGAGAGGAAAATAGCATGACCAAGGCTGTGAGCAAGGCTGTTCTCTGAAACTGCCCACTGTTGGGGTAAAACTGGATAAATCTGCAAACACAATCCAGTTGATGGATTTATTTTATAACAAATAGCAACATGTGAGCCTGTTTGACATGGCATAAGCCAGGATGCCATTGGCTGTGATGCAAAGCCTAGAAAGAAGGGTATGGCTAGATATATGGCACCAAACCAAATACAGGTTGTTTGGGATGGTTAAGGTTAGATGGGGGTAGAATTAGACAGAGTGGTGAAGGAAAGATCGTATCATGAACAAAGCTGAGGGATGGGGGTGGGAGGGAGAGTATAGGCACAGGAAGTTGTGGTTTAGGGTTAGTCATGTTACTGAGAAAGGATGTCAGAGTTAGGTGGGGAAAATGGTGTGGGAGGTTAGAGTTTAAGGGAGTCTGAAGCAGGAATAAAAAAAAAAAAACAAATCAGATTCTTACATAAGGAGAGGGAAGGCTCTGGGTCCTACAGAGCCTTCCCGTTCCTCTCCTCATCCAGTTGTTCCTGTGTTGGCTCCATTAGCAGTCTCCAATCGGTCAGAGACTGCTCTCTTTCGCTGCGGGTAGGCTTCAGAAGTCTTTGAGAGCACTAAGACTGCCAAAGATGAGCCACTCCATACTGTGCACACTCGAGCACCCTATCTCGCGCACTCACAAGTGCGCAGAACGGAGCCACCCATCTTTGGGAGCACTGGGGCTCCCAACTATTTCCGAAGCTATTCGCAGTGGGAGATTTAAACGAAGGAGCCTGTGGAGGGACAAGGGGATGAGGACAGGAATGGGACGGCTATGTCGGACCTTGAGTCTTCCCTCTCAAGTATTTTTTTGATTTTGTTTTATATTGGCTTCAGATTCTCTTTAAGCATAGAAAAATGGGGATATTAAGGTGAATACAAAGGGTAGTGGGAATGCAGAGCTTCCAGGGAAGAGGAAAGGTTAGTATAAGACAAGCAGAGAGGTGAGGAGGTGTGGGCTAGTCCCAGTAGAGTGGAGATATTAGTATTGGGCACAGGGTAGTAGGAGTGGGTTAGGCCCAGAAGAGGGAAAATTATATTTTTTTAGGTACAGGGAAGGGAGGGGAGAGCACAAGAGAGGGGAAAGGTTAATATTAGGCGCAGGAAAGGAGGGAAGTTAATGTTAGACACAGGAAAGAAGAGAGGTTAGTGTTCAGGACAGGGAGCAAGATAGGGGCTAGATACAGAGGAAGGCTAGGCACAGGAGGGGGTACGGGTTAGAGTGAGGTGCAGGTTGGGAGGGGGGGGGGGATAGTTTAAGGCAAGGGTGGGTGTGCTTGTATGTGGATGGGGGGCACATTACAGTGGCAGGTAGTTTCTATTGACAGACACAAAGTAACAGACAGTTTCTATGGCAGACATAAGTGATGGGAAGTTTCAAGTCACAGTGAATAGTTTCTAATGACATGCACACAATGACATATAAGCAGTTACTAGTGAAAGGCAGATAGTGATAGGAAGGTTCTAGTAACAGTGAAATAGTAATAGTTTCTAATTACAGGGATATGGTAATAGTTTCTAATGGCATCTAGTGACAGAAAGATAGTAAAGGGTAGTTTGTAGGCAGCTAGTGACAGATGATAGGGAAATGGTGATAAGTAGCTTCTAATCACAAGGATTTCTAATGTCATTAACAGTGATAAGCAGAAAGGAATAGGTAGTTCCTAGTTTTAGGCCGACCGGGATATGCATTTTCTAATGACATGACCATGGCAACAAAGGTTTCCAGTGACAGCCATATTAAGCAGTAGGCACAATTCGGTAGACAGGGCAATGGGCACAGTTAGGTAGACAGCCAACAGCAAGGTGTAAATCATCCATCATTTTTTCCAACACACCGTCACTCCTGGACACCCTAGTCCCTGCAACCCCTCCTCCTCCCTACCAACAATGAGCAAGGGCAAATTTATTCACTTTTAACTGCTCCTGTGTATCTCCTCCAGCACAGCTTTCATGTGTGGTCATACTACACATACAATAGAGTGCAGCATTTGCCATTGAGAGGAGATATGTTAGAGTGATAGAACTTGAGTTATATTGCCCTTGGGTCTGATCATTGGTGGTGAAGCTTGGCTGGTGCAGTGTTCTGCCAGTGATCAGTGTGGAGGTAGACCCTGGGGAGGGGCGGGGGGTGTCCTGGAATAAGTATCCAAAGTGCACATGTGAAAGAATGCAGCAATGGATTGGGAGAATGATGATGAACTGTCAGTCATTAGGGGACAGGGCAGCCATTCCTAACTGGCTAAAGGAAAGGATTGGTAGATGAACACTTCTAGTTTATACACAAGATGGAAGTGGTGGCATAATGATGTCAGATGCACAGTCTATGAATATAAGGAGAATGACAGCAGCAGTTTCACTAACAATACTCTAGACGGTTCATATACTGCAAAAGACAGAAAAAAATGGGTAAAAACTTGAAACAGTGGGGATCTAAAATTATCAGCCAAAGATCAGGTGTGATTGTTCTAGAGAAAAGTTTACAGCATCAAGCACATTGAATTTAAAAGAGTGTAGTTACACTAAACTCTTCTGGATTAGAAAACAGAATTTAGCCCACCATGTGTGAAAAAAGTACAGTGACTAACTGTTTATCCCCATGTTGGAAAGCTTTGTAAGCACAGGAACAGCCAGTCAGATAATGACTAGAGAGATAAGTTTGGAAAATGAACCACTTGTGCCCTGCCACTGGTTGTACCAGAAGACTTGAATGTTAAGTCTGCAGTATCTGGTGAGCACTGTGCACATGCAGCTCAACAAGTGGGGCACTAACCAGGGTGTAACACCCTGGTGCCCAATCTATAATCTAGTCTACTGATGCCAACCCTTCACCTTTAAAGCGGATCTGAGATGAAAAAGTAACCATAACAAAGAACTTGTCTATATATCTTATCTAAAGTTTAGATAGTTTACACAGCAAATCTAGCTGCAAACAGCTTTAAAAGTTTATGATTATTTATTGCTGTGATACAATGAGGGCAGCCATGTTCCGTTTGTCACAATTTCACAGGCCTGAAGGCTGGAGATGCTATCAGCTTGCCTGTGTGTAAATTCAGTCCCCTTTGCTCCTCCCTCCTCCTCTGAAATCAATGGCTATTAACCTCCTCCTCCTGCCCATAAGCCCCTGCTACCTGGAACAGAGTGCCAAGGCTCTCTGAAAAGCTGTGGGCAAGGCTTTAGTTTATAGGGAATTAGAGTATTAAAACAAAACATAAAAAGTATTTGGCTTGAGGAATGCCCTATAAACTTTTTGAAAGGAAAACAATTATGCAATGAGAAAAGTTTTTCTCGGACCCACTTTAGGGATTCCCTGGTTGTCTAGTGGTGCACCCCCTTCTAGTTCCATGGTAGTCTAGTAGTATCCTTTTTTCCTTTCAAGAATTTTTTGGTAGTCTAGTAGTATTCCCTTTTCTGTGTAATAATTCCCTGGAGGTCTAGTGGTATCCCCCCTGGTTACATAGTTACATAGTTATTTTGGTTGAAAAAAGACATACGTCCATCGAGTTCAACCAGTACAAATCTAGTGGTCGCTCCTGCACCTCCCTTTGCAGAGATTAGCAGCTACAAGTGTGGCTGTATGTATGACTGTATGTAGGAGAGAGCTGATCGCTGTAGGAACCAGGAGGGTGAACCATATTTACAGCCAACCGTCAAGCTGCTAATCTCTGCAAAAGGGGGTCTTTTTGCATGCCAAAGAGTGTTTATCTGTCCACTGGACGCTGTTTTAATATCATGAATGTTACAGCAAGGAAACTTTAAAAGATGGCCAATATGAGGAGAAAGAGGGGGTCCTACTGAATTGTGACTGCAGACCTGGCTGTGTCTATAACTGCCCAAAGATAACAAAACATTGGTCTGGAAGAGCCATTAGTAAAACTATTACAAGGAAGAGATTGTTCAAAAGCTCAGACTCAACTGCACAAACCTATAGGAAGCATAAGAACACAGTTAATCACTGAGAATTGTTTTACATTCCATTAAGCAACAAGCTACATTATTTTGTTGTACTACTAACTATAATGATAATTTTCAGTCACAGCAAACAGCTGGATAACTCCAAGCAACTTAATCTAACTGTTGGTCAGAAAAGACAACAAATGTGTTGGTTAATACACTGGAAAAACAAATATGAGGGGATGAAGTCTCTGTTTCCACACTTCTGCATTTTAGTTTTTTTGAAGTATTAAAATACAGCCATGGTCTTTCAGGATACGTAGTATATCTAAACATCCATAGTAGTAATTTGTAAACAATATTTTTTTCAGGCCTATTAATGGCATCCAAACAGATGATAGCTTGCAGAGGGGGGAAAGACAAACAAAAAGGTTAGGTCATGCTTTTTCAAGAATAATAGCACAGTAAACAGTATTTTTTACAAGCAGCCATATGCTATATGTTAAATGGTGAAATTATTAAAATGTTATTAAGTTACCAAAGATTGACACACAGGATGAATTGTGAAGCATTCTAGCAAAAGGAGAGAAAATATACAGACAATGAGCATGATACAGACCCCATTGAAGTTCGTAAGTACAAACTCTGTCACAATGAGAGGCAGAGCTTACAAAGCAGGCTAGATGAAGGCAGACCATAGACAGCTTAAGGGTCTTTTCAGTCTCGCATTTGTACCCTTCATCAGATTTTTTTTTAAGCATCTATCTTTATCTTTCATATGGAAGTGGACCTTAACGAGAGTGCAGATATTTATCCAGATAAAATAAGTGCATTGCCGCCAGTTTTCTTCCAACCAGGTTTGCCCTACTTTAATAACTTGAGTATTTCAATTTATCAAGCTTTTAAAACTATTTCAATTCCTAAATTGCGATGTGATTTTACAGTTATTTAGAATAAAAAAAAAATACAAAACAACTTATGGTGCTGTATTATTAAAAGAAAATAAAGTATTACATTTGTGCATCTTTCACATGGTATGGTATTTTTACTATTATAAAAGTAGTCCGATTTTCCTACATTCCAGCAAAATATGACAGTTAGATTTGTCAATCACTGTCACTACAGGTGCACAGCTGAAGAATAACTGTACACGGTGTAACATATAAATTATTTAACAATGAAGAACTTTTAATAGCCAAAAATAACAAAATTTTAGATTCTCCAAGAGACAAACAATATACTGAGAATCTGCCAAAGGAGAAATCTTGTAAACAAAGGGGTTATTTGAATGCGATTTTAATGTAATGTTTAATTAGATGCCTAATCCTTTATAAAAGAGAATACTGCTCCCGGTTGCATTTTTATATTGTTTGGTAGATCAAGTTAATTAATCTGCAAAAATGAGGGCTACATTACTTGGTTTAAGAGACATGAGATCAGACATCAGACTAGAAATTTTACTTGTAAAAAGACTGATGTTCGGAAGTTACCTACTTTACAGACATCAGGCTTCTGACGGCTTGCAATCTTACCCATGCTGTGCGGTGTCTGCCCTACTCCAGCCAATCACTTTGCTTCCTTAGAGCAGCGTAAGAGCAAATGCAAGAAACCGATACAGACATTCAAAGCATCATGGGTAAGGGTCGGGGGTGAAGGAATGCTCAAGCAGCTGCAAGGAAAAAGCAAGCATTCTAGAAAAGTTTGGTTAATTACTGCACATTTTTTTTTAGTATTATAGCATGTCTTTGCAAAGCCCATTACTCAAATATCCCTCAGAGAAACAAATTATATAACAAAATTTCTGTCTGGTCTGACTGTTTAATTACACAAAGCAACCACTTTAAACATCAGAACTTAGTAGGTTAATTCATACATAACAGACATACAATTCTACCATATAGCTCAGCATTACTTAAATGTCCTTACAAATTTAAATAAGACCCAATGTGTGTGTGTGTACATGCATACATACACACAAAGTTTTTTTTTTTCATTTCGAGTGAGGGATGACTGAACAATGGACACCGCAAGACTTTATCAGCAATATGGTAATCATTGGAGTGATGCAGAGGGTACACGACACACAGAAGAAGCAGAATGAGTAAAAGCCAAACTTGTATTAACAACTTAGAATGCATCACAGGAGACAAAGTACATTGATTTTGTTAAAACAAATTTAATTTTGAATGTTTAATAATTGATTTTAATACAAGTGACACCCTTGTGTTATTTTATTACAAAAATTTCAAGTGCAAATTTCATGCCACATATTAAAAAATTAAATTAAAAACAAAACAAAGCAACAGGGTAAGACAGATGGAGGACTAGAAACAGCTCGCACAAAGAGCTTTAATAGGAAGAGATGAAAAAATCATAGTAAAGCCGTTGAAGCTGCATAACAGACAGACAGCCAACCAGAGACAATTATGATAGGCAAAAGGTTCCCTGAATCTCTAGGAGTTATAACACAGCTTTGCCAAGCTAATAACCTTGATCAAACGAGTCCTCCGTTGAATCACTGAAGGATGACCCAGCCTCTGTGTCCATCAACAGCAAACGAAACTGCTTATTGCGGTTGATTGACTGCTTATGTCTGACAGTCTTATAGCAAGATGAGGTAGGTTCAGAAGATTGAGAACATTCAAAATTCTTCATCTTTTGTGCCAACATACTGCACATACTGTATTGTAGTGGCCTGGAATGGGAAGGCCACTCATTCCTCATAACTTTTTCATCTTCCTCTGTATCTGTATCTGTAATTATAATGTTGATCAGCTAAATACCTTTATTTTTCTTAATTTTCACAACTTAAAAACAAAGCATTTAAATCATGTTTTTACTTAATATACAATGGTTTTAAAAATACATCTGAATGATATACACAGCAGGGAAACTACATCAACTTTTTCCATAGTAAACAGATTTCTAATGGGGCTATTGACATGAAGTTTACACCTAGTGTCAGTAACAACACAAGCAATTCACAAATGCAAACACACAAAAAATATAAGTCCATAAATGAAGCTGTGTGTAAGTACTAAACACATGAAGCTATTATGTGTAAACCCTTTCATGCAAAGATCTATCTCCCTCCTGCACAGATCAGGTCTCACTCACTGCCCATAAATTAGAGGTCTGAAACCACACCCCCTCCAGCAGTAACACAGCTGCGGCCATCTTTACCTGAAGTGTTGCAAAGCCCTTTGGCTACAGAGTTTTAGAGGACTTTAGAGAAGGAAAAAAAAGCCCTGGTGGTTTTGCAGAAGGGGCTACTGCTGCCGACACCCCCTGATCCATGTAGAGATTAAAAAAAATGGATTGAAAAAAACTTTGCTTGAAATATAAATAAAGAAATTGTGCACGTGTGTCATTTTACCCGCTCGATGGATGGAATTAAGTGGTTAATCAGACATCTACCCAACCAAGCTTTAACCACTTGAGGACCACAGTGTTAAACCCCCCTAGTGATCGAGCCAGTTTTAGTAAAATAGGCCACTGCAGCTTTAAGGCAAAGCTGCAGGGCCGTACAACACAGCACACAAGTGATCCCCCCCGTTTCTCCCCACCAACAGAGCTCTTTTTATGTCCCCTCCCTCCCGCTCTCCCCGTAGCTGGCCAATCATGGCGATCGGCTGTCATAGGCTTCTGCCTATGAGAGCCGATCGCTCTCTAATATCCCAGGGGGATGTACTGATCGCAGCGCTGTACTACCCTATTAGACGGCGGTCGCCGTTCAGAGACTGAAGGTGAGGCGGAGCTCCGCCCCGAGCAGGATATGCGTGCGTGATTTCCTGCTAGCCCCATAGACGGCTGGTCACGCCAATCGGCGTGGAGTAGTCCTGGGGCTGCCGCACTGCTCACGCCGATTGGCGTGGAGCAGTCGGCAAGTAGTTAAAGGACTTACAAGCCCAAATGACAAAAAAAGTCTGTGCCTGGATGGATTTTGAAGGCACGGAGGACGCCATCCATGCCCTCAGTGCAGCTCCGCCGGGTCCACGCTGCTTATTCTCCCCCCGGCCGGATGCCGACCCCACAGCCCAGGTCGGGCTCTTCTGCCTCCTCAAATATGGCCACCGGAGGAGGCCGTGGCTGCGCAGTCCGCACAGACGCGAGTGCAGCTGCGCAGCTCTAGGGCCTCCCTCCCCGATCCACGCTACAGGCTATCTCCGTGCCTTCAAAATTCATCCAGGTAAAGACCTTTTTTTTGTCATTTGGGTTCGTAAGTCCTTTAAGTTACTTTATTTATAAAAAATTAATTTGAAGCGAATATGCAGGAATCACATTTTGCCTTAATGTGAACTCATAAGCTAAGAAGCTTGTCATTTCAACTTCAGAAAACTCCTGGATTGTAAATTACTATTAACTTTTGATATTTGGGTCTTGGGTCAACACCCTGTTGTGGTGTGCTTATAGTAATCTAGTTAATTCCAAGTGGATGCCTGCCCCTTGTGTGCGTGTTTATGTTAATTTTATGGCACCTGAAGTTTGTGATTTTTTTTTTTGTATGTCTATGCGCTTGAGAAAGGGATACCTGGCCCAAAAGGTCGTGCTAGCCAGGCTATGTTGTCAAGGACATTTTGGAAAATAAAGCTTAAGTGATTTTCCATAATGGTTGGGGTCTAGGCCTTGTTTGTTGTGTTGTAAGTTACATACTCCATATCCCTCTGTCCAATAGGGTGCCTCAGCGGCTATTAGTAGATAAAGGAACTAGAACTTACAAAGCAGAGTGACAAAATCTCAGAACACAGAAACGGACACTTTTCTTGGCATCATTCTCCCTACAAGGGACTTGCTTTCCTAGTGCAGGCATTTAGTAGTACAATCAGCACACAACAGAACCATGAAGAAAATGGATTGTCATGCTTCTCTGGGCTTTACGGTTTCACACTGTGGGTGATTTACTAAAGAACATATGCAGTGAAGATCATGCATCCTGCATGTTTAACATTAGGGCTTATTTGCACTCTATGAAAGATTTCTCAGTTAATCATTTTTTTTGTGTGCAGCAAACCATGTGGCCACACAACATACAAGGTTTTATATTTCTCGATTCCAGAATTACAATCCATTTTTTCAACAGATTGTAGCTTTTGAAACATCTGATCAATGTATCACACAAGTGTCTTCCAATTCTCTTCAACTACAAAAAGTATGATCGAAAACTTTGAACAAATTGCTTTGGTCTATAAATCAAGAAATTGACAATCTATCCTATTCAATACTCTGAAAAAGTGTTGGAAATGTTTTGTAGCTTTCCCATTTTTCAACTTCGAATGAAAAAAAAAAAATTCTGTACAATCATTTTTATTGAAAAACTGGAAAAAGCTTTTTATTGTATCGTTAGTGGCTGCCTTTAAACAGGTATTAAAGGATTCTTTACCATCAAAAATGTTATACAAATGCATTCTACAACACACACCTCCATCAACCTATAAATACTTCTTTCAGGAAGTGGGTGGGCTTTCTGTATTAGCCATAGCCTGTCTGTGCCACGGTCTACCTTTATCCAATCTACCCAGGTGAGCATGGACTCCAAGATCCATTAATGCCAGTAACTATTTCAATAAAGTTGTCTAACTACCACAAGTTACATGTGCTGTAATTATTGAGCAACAAATGAAAATGAATATTAATTTACAGCAGCAAGCACATGTTATCATGCCACCCAACAGAACAATAACAAAATTAAAATGATGCTAAGATGATAAATCACGTTTTTAATATTTCATACCCGTTTTATGTGGTTTCTGGTAAGGGAAATGTGATAGCTTCTACCTGGGTGGACAATTGTCATACAGGTAATTACTGTCCAACTACAGAAGCCATTACAATACCAAACAACAGCAGTACATTATCCAGGGAACTCTGTACTACATAGATTACATAAATTATTACTCTGTTGTACTAGTCCAAGCCCTATCTCATACAGCCTTATCAATACCTGCCATGTACTGATGAGGACCAAAAGTCAGAAACAGGCTGTCTACATGTGGGTTTGATATGGCTGTGTAAAATTTAAAGCTATAGGCTTGCTATACACCAGCAGTTCTGGATGCTTGCTTGGCTTATCAAGGGCGGAAAGGGATAATTTGCATATTCAGTAGTAGTGCATTGTGGGTACCACAAATGTTCACTTATAGCTGAATTATTGCAGATTTCCTTCTGTTTTAAGAAGGCAAATACACTAAGCTTTGCTTTTTTTTAGTAGGAGGGCTTTTTGGTCCCTTTTATCTCCCTATACATTCCTAGTAGTTTGGGTCACCCTGAGCTGCTTGGTTACTCTTATAAATTATTAGGGAGGAGAGTGAGAGAGACACTTTGGTTACAGCCTTGTGCAGAGATAAATGAAATGTCCAAGTGATGTGCAAGCAGCAAATGACTCATCTAATGTCTACCCAAAGCTACAAAATTAGTTTTGAAAGAAGTTTGCTGTACCTTCTTTTGATATAGATCTTGAAAGCTGAATGCTGCACATTTGATTGAAGTCTGAGGTGGAAACATTCTTTAAACTTCTTGCATCTCTCTGCTTCCTCTCACTATTGTCCGGGAACTTAAACATGGATTTTGCTCTGTTTCGTTTTGTTATTGATAGAGCTTTGTCCAGCGTGCTCACCAGATGGTCAGGAATGCTAGATTTCATTTTCTTTTTAAAACGGTTTTGAGCCTGGTTTAAGAGATAGTGATGTTATACACAATACTGAAAAGAAACATTTTTAAACATTATAATACTGCCTTTCAAACAGCTAAAAAATTCCTATAAAATTTTGAAAGTTTAAGTTGTTCTCTCCTTTAAAGGGACTCCGAGCACCTCTCATAGGTATGCCTTTAAGACTCCGACCAGTACTGCACAGTACTTAAAGGGAACCAGAAATGAACGATTCACACAAAATAAACATATCAGTTGATAGCTTGTAAAGAATAAATGCTCTATCTGATAATTTCGCCACTCTGGTGTGCCTTTTTGAGTGTTTTTTTTATTTATTATTGCTCCAGGAAATATCCAATATGGCCGCCGGCTCATACCTGTTCTGCTTCCGGGTTATAAATTGTTCTGGATGTGCTGTCTATCCTCTATGAGACTATAGACAAGCAGGGCTGCTGCAGCCTTTCATCTGTCTGCTTTCAACTATTATTCTGGAATGCTGTGTGGCTGCCTGTAGGAAGTGTCTCTCATAGAAATGAAACTGCATACAGTAGATAATGACAGGCTGCACACTGCACACAGATATACTGTTTCAGAGCTTCTTTCTCGGCAGCAGCAGCCCCTCCCATGTCAACAGCTAGAGTATGAAATCTGATCCAGGAGGTGGCAGGCTTGGGCTTGAAAAGACTCCACAGAAGAGTGACTCAGCTATAATGATTCCAGGTCAAACCTCGACTGAATAGTAGGTGGATTCTTATCACAGTTGATAACAGATAGATTAGACTGAGAAGAATAAACTAAAAGCAGGGTAGGTGTTTACTGTCATGTTCCCACTGATAAATGTAATAAAATACATGAGGGTGCTTCGTCACTGGTTCTCTTTAAAGAGACACTGAAGCGAAAAAAAATTATGATATTATGATTTGTATGTGTAGTACAGCTAAGAAATAAAACATTAAGATCAGATACATCAGTCTAATTGTTTCCAGTACAGGAAGAGTTAAGAAACTCCAGTTGTTATCTCTATGCAATAAAGCCATTAAGCTCTACGACTTTGAAAGTCCTGGAGAGGGCTGTCTTCTGACTTTTATTATCTCAACTGTTTTCTTTTTCTCTGCCAGAGGAGAGGTCATTAGTTCACAGACTGCTCTGAAAGAATCATTTTGAATGCTGAGTGTTGTGTAATCTGCACATACTAGTGAATGATGCAATGTTAGAAAAAACACTATATACCTGAAAATAAAAATATGAGAATATTTTCTTTGCTGCTAATCTTCTAGTAATTATTCATAGTACACAACCAATTCATTATATCATATTTTTTTTTTTGCTTCAGTGTCTCTTTAAAGATGCATACCTTTCTGTAGCTTGTGCTCTCCTCATTCTGAATCGCCATTCTACACCAAATAGTTTTCGTTCGATTACAATTTAAAAATCGCGGCTGCCATCTTGGCTATGTTATAACTTTCAGGTCACCCCTGTCTTCTCAGTTAGAGAAGTGCATCACCGAATGAAGCAGGAAGAGGAAGTGACATGCATGGCCATTGCAAGAGGCTCCTCCAAAGGGGTCATAGCACGACTTTGTTGGAAGTCATCTGTCTTAAAGGCATACCCATGAGAGGTGCTCGGAGTCCCTTTAACTGCCGTACTTTGTCGTCATTGATGCAACCTTTCAATTATGTTTTTCAGTTTTAAAAAAAAAACACTTATCAGTGCTAAGGGCTGGTGCACACCGAGCGGCTTTTTCAGCGTTTCTGCAGCCGCTTGCGGCTGCGGATACGCTTGGTCAATGTATCTCAATGGGGTGGTTCACACCAGAGCGGGAGGCGTTCTGCAGAAACGCATACTCCCGGGGTGAGGCATTTTTTGGATTGCGGATGCGTTTCTGCCTGAATGTTAAGTATAGGAAAAACGCAAACTGCTCTGAAAAACGCCTGTTCAGAGCGGTTTTGCCGGCATTTTTGTTACAGAAGCTGTTCAGTAACAGCTTTACTGTAACAATATATGAAATCTACTACACCAAAACCGCTACACAAAACCGCAAAACG
This sequence comes from Hyperolius riggenbachi, assembly GCF_040937935.1. Classification (NCBI taxonomy): domain Eukaryota; kingdom Metazoa; phylum Chordata; class Amphibia; order Anura; family Hyperoliidae; genus Hyperolius; species Hyperolius riggenbachi. The sequence goes on along the minus strand of NC_090652.1, from coordinate 163,549,975 downwards.
CTAGCTGAAACGCTTCAGAAAAATAAGAAAAAGCGTTTCAAAATCTGCTAGCATTTTGCGGATCTGCTAGCGGGTTTTGGTGTGCACCAGGCCTAAAACAGGGTTTTGAAATTTAATTCTCTAGTCTGAAAACTGCATTCTGTGCTCCACAACAGACAGAACAGTTATTTCCCTATCCTGTGTAAGTGATCAGCTGCACAAACCAGGTTTGGTTAGCCATTTTTTTTATCCTGCACTTATAAGAAAGTTTTGAAGATTTTTTTTTTTTTTTTTAGTAGAAATATCGATATATCTGAACTCCAAATCATCCCCTATGCTACATTCTTTACTTGTAATAAATTAAAAACCACATGGAGTTAATGGTTACATGCCCAACTAGTGATAATGAAATGGAGCAGTCACAGGAAGCAGAATAAAATCTAAACTTTCTACTCTCATTAACACAAGTTGTTTCAAAAATAGTATTGAACAAAACTGAAAAAAAGTATTTTGCATTACATAAATTTCTTTAAAAAACTGTGCAGTGGTGCATCAACGGTAATGTGGATAAATAGCTTAAAGCATATCAGTCACAAAACGAGAAAAAAAACCCGGTTTGGGCGTAAAGTAATAAAATTCTTTCTCAGTGTGAATATTTTTTTTTTTTTTAAATAAATGACAGAATGTAAGGCTGATCTATCTGTCAGGGGTAGTTTTTTTTTTATCATTCTTTTAAAAATACAACTGCTGCCTAGCTATTTATCGTTGGTGTAATCAAGCGTTTCGCAGAATCGCCGTTACAGCAGTTATAAATAACAGCTGCCGTACTCCGTAGTTTTTCTGTACTCGCACACACTGACCTCTGCAGAGACGCCGGAGTCTGGTTGTCAGGCAACGATGCACATACCTTATGTGCTCACTGTCATGCTGCCCGGTGTCTGCCTGGATTCAATCTGTGGTGTCCTCCCTATGTGGGATTCCTACAAGAAACTTCGGAGGATGGCAGCTGTTATTGATAACTGCTGTGACAATTGCAAGACACTGGATTACACCAATGATGAATAGGTAGGCAGCAGTTATATTTCTGAAACAATGATAAAAAAACCAAAAAAAACCACAAAAAAACCCCCCTACCCCTTAGGCCTTGTTCACATTGCGTTCCGTTCGCGTATCCGTCCTCGTTGGGTTTGTTTTTATGCGTCTTTTTTTTCCAATTCCCAACGCTTGGGTGAGCGATTCGTTTTTGTGCTTAGCGGTTTTCTAAGCGTTTATTCCAAGTGGTTTTATAATTCACTCCCTGACGCAAGTCAGGAAGTGAACTCCTTGACCCATAAAAGGATAAAAAATACAATGTATTCATTCTTCAAAATGCGAACGCAATCGCCCCACAAAGCGATTTTGAACGTTTTGCGTTTCGCCTATACTTTCCAATGAGGCGGAATTGCCTCAAAAATAGTACATGCACCGCTTTACTAAACGCACAGCGCACAACCCGTGCTGATATAAACCTTCTCATAGACATTCATTGGCCACGCGGGGAGGGCGTTTTTAAAAACCCCACGCACCCGGAAAAAAAAAAGAAAACGCCTGCAGAGTGAACAAGCCCTAACAGATGGATCAGCCTTACATTCCGTCAGTGTTTACAAACACAGACAATTAAATTTTATTTCTATAGAACCATTTTTTTTTTCAAACTATACACACTGTTTGAGAAGGAATTTTAATATTTTATGCCAAAACCGCTTTGTTTGTAAGATGTATATCCCACACATCCTACAACTTTAAAAGTTGTAGGATGTGTGGGATACAGAGCCCCAGGAGAAGCAAGAGAGCGTGAAATAGACGTAGGGCCACTGTTCTACTTTGTCACATACAGCTTTAAAGGTATTTGTCCACATTACCAGTGATGTACCACTGCACCGTTTCCATTACAGACAGCAGTGCCAGGAACTTCCTGCTCACTTTATTAACATTTGTACATACATGGCTTCTCTCTCAAACACGCATGTCAGCTTGCATACAGTGCAGAGACGATACCTTTTCTGCCGGCACCCACCGATGTGGGTCTCACGCAGTGCCTGCATTTCACCTCCTTACAGCTCAGAAAAATTAAATATGTTTGATAAATTAAAAGACATAGCTGAAACAAGGTCCATTAGAAAGGTGAGTGGTTAATCAAGCTAAATATAGTTTTTTGTGTATCAATCACTCATGAACTTGTACAGTTCTTAAATGTGTAGGTACATTTTTATGAGATAAATTATGTATTTCCAGAAGTGTCAAATAATTTTAACTTGCTTGGTTATTATTAATGGAAGGTAAAATCACTGCATTTGGTAAATGTCATTTTCTTTAGAACATCAAATATTTGCTTACCTCATATATAAAGCATTGCGTTCTGTCTTGCTCTTCCTCACTATGTCTGGTTTTCACATCACCTATTCTATTTTCCATTTCATCTACCTCTGAAACATTCAACAGAGCTCTTCTAAAAAATCCACCAGTCTTGGAGCTTTCAGGAAGCAATACACATTTTTCAAGCCTGTTTACAGCAAAGAGTATGGATGAGAACCAGGCTAAGTCTGCAGTGTTGTAAGTGTCTGGTAAAACAATTTATCATACAAATACTGTATTAGTTCAGTTATACCAATATTTTCAGTGAGTCAGTATTTTAAATGAAGGAATGTGCTTCAGGGGTGTAGTGGTAACAGCCAGACCGGATATAGATCCGCCATTCATGGAACAGTGCCAACATTTTCTTTGTAACTTCAGTATCAGAATGGAGATGGGGAAAAGGGTGTGGAATAAATAATTAAGTGGCTCACAAGGTTGCGTAGTTAAGCGAAAAAGATAGCCCGTTTATTACTATAGGTTCAGAATTTGTGGATGACACAGATCCTTTGTCACAAGGTCCATATCAAAATCCATCAAGACATTCTGGGCCCCATAAAATGTAAACTTCATGACCTTCCTTAGATTTAACACACAAGGTAACCCTCAAGCCCAATTCTGGAGAACCTTATGCACTTTTTGATGGCACCCATGTATTATACCTACACAAAGAAACAAAATTGTGTGCAATCACATTCTTGTTAGTAAACATGGTTGGAAGCAAGAGTTTGTATATACATATTTAACATTACTTACACCTAAAATAAGTACAAGCCACAGATCTACACGTTTTACATAAACCAACTTTTTTCCCTGATGGATTGCATAAAGCAAGAAAGAAAGAGAAGATGCCGGCACTGCTGTAGCTTGCTGTTTAATTGTAAGTGTTCAATAAATTGATTTGTTAGAAAAAAAATATATTTTTATGAGAGGAATACATCAACAATAGCATAGGAAGTAGTACAGGCCTGGACTCATTAGTGGGTTCAATTGATAGTATTTAATGCAAATTATATACATCATATATTGACAAGCATAAAAGTATGGTACACACAAGGTGTACAATCAGCGAAATGTGATTCACAAGATATACATGCGTCCGATGTGCTGCGAAAACTGAAAAAACCTATCCGAGAAATTGCTACAATGTTGATAGTGGCAAAATCTACAGTTTGGTACATGCTGAGAAATAGAAGCACTGGAACTCAGCAATGCAAAAAGTCCTGGACATCCACAGAAGACAACAGTGGTGGATGATCGCAGAATCATTTCCATGGTGAAGAGAAACCCCTTCACAACAGCCAACCGGATGCACTTCTTCCAGTTAGGGACTATATATGCTAGCTATGATTATGTTTGCATCTCCTGTAAAGTATTGTCCATGATTTTTTATGCCATATACTCTGTCCACTAACGGCTTATGACTACTGATATTGTTACCTGGACCGTTATGCTATATTTACATGGACAGTGTGATATCTTTGTTATTATATATAGCTACCACTTTTGAGGAGACATGATGGCCATGCCTTGTTTTTAATTTTTAAACTTCTCCCTTCAATAAAGACTATTTTGTATCTTGATTTGGGCCTATGCTGGTATTTTTTCAGAGCTAATTGATCTGTATATATATATATTGAGTGGGGAGTCTGTTTCTTTGTATATGTTACGGCCAGAACCCGAAGTGTGGCCACTTCGCGTTCCGGACAGCCACTTCGGGTTCTGGCCGGCCAATGTGCGAAGTGGCCGCAGCGGGCAATGTTAGAAATGTTATGTTTATGCCGTCTCACTGCGGCCAAATTTATGACAACTTGCTTAATTGAATTAAATATAGCCGGCGGCAATGTAATAGATGAAGCCGCCGGCTTTCGCACTGCCTCTCTCCTCCCCCCCTCCTCTCTCCTCTCCCTGCCTCCCATACAATAAGTAGCAGCCGGCGGGGACATGCGTGTCCCCGAGAGTCGTTCGTCGCGACAGGGGAATCCTGCTGTTCCTGCAGAGCGGGTGCTGGCAGAAGCAATGTCTGCAGCCTCCCCGCTCTGCTGCCCCTGCCGCGACGAACGACTCTCCGGCTGCATGTCCCGGCCGGCTGCTACTTATTGTATGGGAGGCGGGGAGAGGAGAGAGGCGGGGGGGGGGGGGGGGGGGGACGTAGGAGAGAGGCAGTGCAAAAGCCGGCGGCTTCATCTATTACATTAAATTAAGCAAGGTTGTCATAAATTTGGCCGCAGCGAGATGGCGTAAACATAACATTTCTAACATTGCCCGCTGCGTCAACTTCGCACATTGGCCGGCCAGAACCCGAAGTGGCTGGCCAGAACGCGAAGTAGACACACTACGGGTTCTGGCCGTAACATATATAAAAACCAACCAACCAAGTAAACAACAATCTCTAGGGGGTAAGTGTATCAATATCCAAGTCTACCATAAAGAGAAGACTGCATGAAAGTAAATACAGAGGGTGCACTGCAATGTGCAAGCCACTCATAAACCTCAACAATAAAAAGGCTACACTGGACTTTGCTCAAGAACATTTAAAAAAGCTAGCACAGTTCTGGAAAAAAACATTCTATTAACTTACACACAATTTAATTTGGCCAATTACTTCTGAACCCCTGAAACAAAGGGATTGTGTTAAAACAGCTTTAGTTGCCTCACAATTTCATGCAATTGTTTTGTTCATTCCACTGAATTAAAGGAGTTATCAGGGATTTTGTAACAAAATAAGTACTACTTACCCGGGGCTTCCTCCAGCCCCAAGCTCCCAGCATGTCCCTCGCTGCTGCTCTGCCCGCAGCCGTTCGGCGCCTCTGCTTCCCGGTCCGCGGTGATGACATCAGGCCGACTTGGAGGTCGGCCTGTACTGCGCCTGCGGCGCTGTCAATCACCCCCACATGGACCGGAGCGCACTGCACCGGGAAGCAGAGGCGGCGAACGGCTGCGGGCAGAGCTGCAGCGAGGGACATAAGTAGCACTTATTTTGTTACAAAATCCATGATAACTCTTTTAAAGCTGAAAGTCTGCATTTCAACTGCATTGGAGTAGTTTCATTTAAAATTCATTATAGTAATGTACAGACCCAAAATTAGAAGAAAAAAAAAAAGTTGTCTCAGTCCAAATATTTATGGCCCTAACTGTATAGTGGCTGTTTGTTGAGTCCTCATTTTTAAAACAGCAGATTCTGTTTTCCTTTATACCATTTTTTGTGTTTTTAAACACTGCCGCTCACCTTCTGCTGCCGGTTTTCATCCTCTCTTCTTTGCGAAACAAAGAACTTGTTCCATGCTTTCTCTTCTTTGGCCTCCCTGGGCCTCTTCTTGACAAGTTCAAACTCTTCTCATCAGTCTTGTCCCTGTAAAGAATTCAGAGTTTCAAAACAGGAGCTTAGAGCTAGATACCAGACATAAATAGTTAGATTACTTCTAACCATTTTTTTTTTTACAATAGCACAGAAAAGCAAACAATTATGGGAAATCTTTAGAGTCTGACAAGGTTGCCTTAATGCTGCCGCTTTGGCCTAAACACTAGGCAAGCAGATGCAGATGTTCAAACCCATTTTGAAGTTAAGGCTGTTTTCTACTGCAGCTGTAACACAACTCCATCAAAGCGAATAGGGAAACATTGAATGCATGTTCATTTTTCCCTACATAAATGATGGCCCTTTACTGGCTCAAAAAGATAGAGGAATAGAAGAAATACAGAAAAAAAGACAACATTAGAAGACAGAAGCATACAGAAGTAGAAGTAAACGGAGATGAAAGAATTATCCAGAATTCTTTTTTAAAAAGTAAATAGATGAACACACAAGCGTACAAATTGAAAAAATATATGTAATAAGGTTTTGTAATTTTTTAAATATATTTTATTGCTTTTTACAGTAGCTTAATGAAAGTTAGAGGACCCCGACCACAAAAAAATAAAATAAAAATTAAATACATGTAAACACTTACGAAGTAGGTTTCTTTCAGAGTAAAATGAGCCATAAATTACTTTTCTATGTTGCAGTCATTCACAGCAGGTAGTAAAAGTCTGACAGAATCGACACGTTTTGGACTTGTCCATCTCCTCATGGGGGATCCTCAGGGTTTTATTTAATTTTCAAAAGCACTTAGTGAATGGCAGTTGCTACATCCAACTGCAAAAAAAAAGTGTGCAGTGAGCAGGAAAGCTGGCCAGCATCTTTGTATAAATAATTTTCAGGGAATGTCTTTGTAAATAATAAAGGCCATGCTGAGAATCTCCCACCAGGAGATGGGCTAGTCAAAACCGGTCAGTTCTGTCAGATTTCTACTAGCTACTGTAAGTGACAGCAACACAGGAAAAAAGTAAATTATGCATCATTTTACTCTGGAAGAAACCTACTTATTTGTATGCGTTTACATGAATTTTGAAATTTTTCGCAATTGTGTTCCTTTAAACTTTTCAGCATTATTATAAAACAGGTATGGGGGTTAAAAATAAGCTCCTTGACCTGTTGCAGATTCTCCAGGTGTGAGAATAACAGTTGCACACACTTTCAGTTGCCTCTAGACGCACAATAAGCAGCATGGGGTGCCGTAATACACGACTGGATACAGGCATTGGTGAGCACACAGCAAACAAGTCCAGAGGACCTCCCACCCTTGCAAAATGATTAAAGCGAGCATGCTGTGTGTCAAATAACTCTGATAAGTCCTCCTTGATATTATCTGTAATTAACTTAATATTACGTGATAGCAAATGGTTTGGAACTGGAGTGCTGTTCTAGTGAATTCAACAAATTATAAAAAAAAATAATAATAAAAAAAATCTATGAATATACACTTTACAACAAGTTTTATCTACATCAATGCTAGTAGAGTACAGCTAGACCCCGGTTAACGAATGAGATAGGGAATGTAGGTTTGTTCTTAACCTGAATCCATTCTTAAAGAAAACCTGAACTGAAAATTAAAAGTCAAAATAAACATACACAAGTCATACTTACCTCCTGTGTAGTCTACTCCTCAATCTATTTTTCCTCTCCTGCATCCAGTTTGTCCACTGTGATCAATGGAATTCTCCGTCCTCCATTTTGAAAATGGCCATTACCCCATAACAGCTTCCTGGTCAGCACACTGTTAAACTGTAACATCGCCCACTTGAGCCATAGGGAAACATGGGCACATCAGTACTCCTCTCAGCTGTAACTGGCAGCAACTGATATATAACTGACAGCAACTGATATATTTCAGTTCTGACAAAATGTTGTCAGAACTGGAAGGGATCACTGTAAGAAGAAAATGGTGAGCTTCTGAGAGGAACTGATGGCAAGGTAACTATGTAATGTTCATTTGAAGTTACCTCATGTGTTTATTTTAAATAATTTTACACAGTACAGGTTCTCTTTAAAAGTCGGGATATTGTGCTATCCCTGTCCCTTGTGCCTCCAGTATTCCCCTCTATCTCCCTCGTACCGCCTTACATCCCCCTTTTGCCTCCTATGTCTCCTTACCCAGGATAGGCTCAGCGGAAGCTGCATGGAAACTTCTCACCTGTTCCATGGTGGTGAAAGGTCTAAGCATGCTCCCGGGAAGCTGCGCGGCCCGTCCCCTCTCCCTTCACTGTTCCCCGGCGGCTCCTCTTGCGTCGCATAATGAAGCAATCAGGAGGCTCTTCCTAATTGCGTCATTATGCGACTCAAGAAGAGCCGCCGGGGAACAGTGACGGGAGAGAGGACGGGCCGCGCAGCTTTCCGGGAGCACGCTTAGACCTTTCACCACCATGGAACAGGTGAGAAGTTTCCATGCGGCTTCCGCTGCGCCTATTCTGCACAAGGAGCGGGCAGAAGAACAGGAAGTCCCCCACATCGTGACGTCATGGCGGGCGTTCGTAAGTCGGGCGTTCATAAGCCGGGGACTACCTGTACATACATAACAAGTCTAATGAACAGTGTGACTGCCATTGTTAACAGAACAAGTTACAATTCTAACATAACAGAAAGACTCGAGAGCGTTAAAGGAGCTTAGTCCCTATTACCATTATTGATTTATAAAGCGCCAACATATTCTGTGGCGCCCTATACCGCTTTCGGTTGGTGTTTATATTCCTGACCACATATTTGTCAGCAAAAAGGCTGAGATTTGCCTGGACCTGCTTGCCCTGACAAATTACCACACTAGTACAGCAAAAGGAACACTGCCAAAAGGGGAGTCTCTAGTGCACCCTTTCTCAACCTTTTTACCCTGGAGGAACCCTGCAAATACTTTTTGGATCTCAAGAAACCTCAGCAAGTAATTTTGGGATCTCAAGGAATCCCTGGCATGGTCTTTAAAAGCTGGTGTGGCTGTTTATGCCACTACCCCCTATTACAGTGCCATCATTACAATGTCTCCTTACTCTTGTCCTTTTTATTAATGTGATCGTTATTGTTCTGACCCCCAATTTAGTGCTTCTTTTTACAGTACCACCTAGTATAGTGTGCTCTCTATCATACTTCCCCCAACCCCAACAATGGGAAAAAATGACAAGGAACCCCTGCAGAGTACTCAAGGAACCCTGGGGTTCCAGGGAACACTGGTTGAGAAAGCCTGCTTTAGTGAGTAGATAGGCTTTCTATAAATCACTACAGCAGTGGCTAATATGCCTGTACTTGAAATATTTACAGCTGAAGTGGAGTTTATCCTTGGAGATTCTGATCCTGCACCTCACCTGATGCCTTTTACTGCTTACATATTACATTTGTACAGATTAATAGTATACAATAGTGACAACTGGCATAAATTGCCTGACTGTGTATTGGCTATAGTCACTTTTTTCTTTAGATAAACCATAACAGTCAATCTGCTTAAATGCAACTCATTGCTATATATGTGTAAAAGTGGTTTACGTGGAGTGGTTTACGTGTAGTATCAGTAACCAAATTTGCATACTTGCTAAGCATTCCTTTTGCTATTGAGTTTATCTAAGTACTGCAATTGCCAGAATCTTGGCATAAAAACTGTAAATTTCAACACCCCCCCCCCCCAACCCCCCCACAAAAAAATCACATGATGTTTTGAGAAGAATGTATCTAGGACCCAGCAAGACTAGACTTACTCAGAGTCTCTCCTTTTCTGCAGCTTTGCCAATTCTCTTTGCTTTTCTTTGTACCTTCTTTGCAACTCTGCAAGCCTCACCCTACAATCAAGTTCCACCGAGCCCATGACTTCAATTGCAGAGGTCACTGAAAAATGCTGAATACAATAAATAGGAAAACTGGTTATTGCAAATTATAATTTCACACATCAAGTTACATTATAGAAAAATAGCAAAAATTGTATTGGCACATTTTAATAGCTGAATCAACTTGACTAGATGTGGTTGATCACAGCGGAGTCCAAAATATTTCTGCCCCTAATTAAAAATAAAAAACCCTGCTGATAAGCCAGAAGTGATAATTGGAAGGGGCTTTGTTGGGTTGATTTGGGTCAATGTGTAAAGGTAGGGTTAGATTACTAAAAGCTGGAGGTTAATGTAGTTAGTATTGTGTTATAGTAAGTAAAGCGGGGGATATAAATTTATATCAAGCTGAGGCTGCTGCATATGTTAGAGAAATTTAGCTTTCATTATAAAACTGAATAAGAACACATGGGTGCTTCCTTATTTATTTTTTGCAATTTAATGCTATTAAAAACAAATTAACCACATAATGTATTTTAGACAGTATATCTACACCCAGGAGACTTCATCTTAGCTCCAGGGGTGTAGATATACCTACCGTGCCGCGATTGACACTACTCGCGTTCATGTCGCCGCCCATTAGTAGACTGATTGGTGAATGGGAACGCACGTTCCCATTCACTAATCAACGTGCCTGTGATCAAATGATTAATCAATGAGATGCCGGTGGTCACGGAGATAGTGAAAGTAAAACATACACTATTTCCCGTGAACTGTTCACAGTACACAGGAAGAACCTCAGGAACAACCTAATCTAATGGCCAAATAGTAAAACTACACCCTAGTACACTTAAATAAAAATACATAAATCCAACAATCAGAATTAACCCCATTACTTCCCCCACTCTACCATAGTTATCAAAGGAAAACATTTGTAGGTTAAAAAAAAAGCCATTTAACGAAAAAAATGGGAATTGGGGACTTTTTTTTAATATGTATGTCACGTGGGTATATTACTGTTATTTTTGCATATAAGGGTTTGTAATTAGTGACTGACACAAAACTGAAAAATACACCTTTATTTCCAAATAAAATATTGTTGCCATACATTGTACTAGGGACATATTTTATACGTAATGACCGGGACAAATGGGCAAATAAAATGTGTGGGTTTTATCCACAGTAGCACATTTTATTTTAAAACTATAATGGCTGAAAACTGAGAAAAGGATTTTTTTTTCTTATTCCCATTAAAATGCATTTAAATAAAATTCTTAGCAAAACCTACCACCCAAAGAAAGCCTAATTGGTGGTGGAAGAAAACAAGATATAGATCATTTGGTTGTGATAAGTAGTGATAAGGTTATTATTGAATGAATGGGAGGCACGCTGAAAGATGAAAACTGCTCTGGTCCACAAGGGGAAAAATCCCTTAGTGGTGAACTGGTTAATGTACATAAATTGCTCACGCGCATCGGAGCATACATAGCTCCTTAGTCATAGCCGGCTCTGATACCCGTGAGCTATTAATGTGGACCTTTCAACTGGTGAAGCAGAGTTTCTTTTCCACCTGGCTGTTCATTGGCTTCAGAAAACTCTGCTCCCAGTATCTGGGGTGGTTTGTAGCGGACCTTCCATCCACTAGAGATTTTCTTGATTTTCGGATATTAGAAGTTAGAACTAGTTCCTAGCCCCTTTCCTTTATTGGTTAGGTTACAGCTTCAACCACGTCAGTGCTCGAGTCTCAGTGACCAGCAGAGGCTTCTACACGGTTCTGTAAAATGCCTTAGATTGCTTTAGTGCAGGAAGAAACAGAATTTATCCAGGACAAAGTTTTACAGAGCCTAAGGCTACTGTATGTACACAATACAATATGAGAGTGACTGTATTCACAGACACTACAAAACACCATTACTGTGGCAGTATTACTAGTATGAAAGTTTGAATTTTGTTAATTAACTATGGTACCCAAAACCAATTTTAAAGGCCTTAGAACCTTGGATCATGCCCGTTTGGTTTCCAGTGGGACTTCTGGTAAACTTCCTGGAGTTGCAAAATGAATGCACTGCAGCCTTTGTGTTACTTCTGCCCGCAGCACTTTCGTCGTACTGTGGGTACTGTGGACAGTCTAACAGAGACTAATGGCCACTGCGATGAGCTGCGGCGGGGAGAGTAATGCAATGTGGTACACCATGTGTGAAAGTGGCCTTCTACATAGTGCGTGGAGAACAATGGGTGGGAAAAAAATAGACAATGCAACTTCTAGATGGAATCCATAAACAGTAGGATTTTAAAGCACTTTTTGGGGATTTGTTTCGATTGTGCTGAGTTGAAAATTACAGAAAAAGCACCATATAACAAAAACTATTGCTCTGCCAGCACATTGGATTATTGCTACTCTTGTTTGTTGAACTATTTCTTTGCCAGCATATTGGACCACTGCTCTACCAGTGTAAAAACTACTACAACTTACACAAACATAAAATGCACTACTACTAGACTTTTCAACACAAAGGTATCTTAACGGAAAAACTGTTTATAACCGTGTTCACCTCAAAGTGATATATTCTTCCACGTTAACTGAACAATGAAAATATCCCATTCATTATAAGACTACATAAAATGTGCAAACAATTTCTGCATCTGGAAGATTTCTGTATCCCACTTACTGGATTTTTTTCTTGCTTCCAACTATACTTTTTATTATGAGAAAGTTCTCTGGGTAATTTGATTGATTCTGGTTTTATTCCATCCAAGGCTGGAGAAGAGAGCACCTCCATCAACATTTGGGTGCTGGCAGCCAACAGACTCTCAAGGGAAGGTCTTACATGTCGGCTTTGTAGATCTGACAAGGAGAAAAAAAAGCAACCAAAGTGCGTTTAGCTCCCTCCAGGGAATTAATATACAGCCTCAAAAATCAAATGGTCAGTTAAAAGGCACATCTAAGAAGACATGAATGAGATCCATCCATATTTTAATATTTATGCTCCTAAACTGGTAAAGGTGATGTTTGATCACAAACCGAGTCATTTTCCAACTCAATTATAATACATTACAAAGTTTTATTCAATAAGAAAATCAAACTTCATTCAGATCTAGGTATGTATCAGAATAAAACTGGGACAAAGGGAATTCCATTGGATGTACCTATTTAAAGATAGATATGTTAAACACACACACAAAAAAAACCCCTTTGGCATAACTTAGTTCCAAATGCTTAAACTCAAGTTCAATCAGTAGATCGGTATAGTGCAAGACTGTAACCACTAGAAATGCAAATATACATTGCAGGAAGCTTAAGGCTTCTTTCACACAGGAGGCTGAAGGTGGTGAATTCACAACCTGTCAGCTACTGCAGTGCACCTGCCAGGGGCTTACTAGTGATCAGTACTGGCTGATAAAATGCAGTCCAAGCAATGATGCAGGTTGTTACAAAATCTGACATTTTAATTGCACCGAATGGCACTCATGGTCAGCAGCCAAAAGGCAATTTAGCCTCCCATTTGAAAGAGGCCTTAGGGCTGGTTCGCATGGGCGTTGCCCCACGTTTACCACTGGCATTCATGACTCGGCACTAAATGCTCCCATTCAATTGAATGGGAGCGTTTGTACCGACTTTTACCGGCATTTGCACAAATGCAGCGTTCAGATCCCGATTTTCCCTGGTGTTCGAGGTGACCCTGTACACTACATGTAGCATCCTGGGACAGTTAACCATTGCGGCTAATGTCCCCCTGTGGGGATGGAAACGCCGACCACAACTGCAAGCTTCCAAAAGCCCAAACGCAACGCTGCCGAAAGTCGGGCAGATGCCCATGTGAATCAGCCCTAAGTATGGCAAAACCACCTACCTGGTCTGCATTGGCTTTTACATAAATATGTCAACATACAAATTATGCTCCGATATGAATAAGCCAAAAAGGACTCAGAAGTAATGACAAGATTTTGCATATTTCATGTGAACTTGCCCTTTTCTTTAGGAGCACATTAATACTCTTAAGCCAGGATTTACTACTCAAATGTACACAAAAACATTCACATTCTTACTTGGCAGTCATCAACAGGTAATTTAATTCATTCTATAATTGACCCAGCATTGGTCTGGTATAAATCTGAAATACCGTATATACTCTAGTATAAACCGAGTTTTTGGGCCCAAAAAAGTGGCTCAAAAGTGGGGGTCTCGGTTTATACAGGAGTCATATACATAAGTAACTAAAATACAACCCCCCAGCGAGCATCCCAAACTGCCGCAAGAACAGTGGAGCTGGATTGTATGCCGCCATCCCGACCAAGCAGACCAGCATGTATTGTGAGCAGTGTGTAGTTTTATGGTGAGGCTGCAGTGCTCTCACCTGCTGGCTGCAGCCCGGGCATCGTTCGGCATGTACTGTGCTTCTCCCGCCGGTTCTCCGCTGCCCTCTCACGACAATTTTCCCCGCTGTCACTGGATCGGAGCTCCGGAAACTCAGTACACGGCAAGGAGTCCTCTTCTGTTCTCCCTAGTCGCATTGCTATGACTTTTGCAGTGCCACATAGGCGCCACTAGAGGGAGCCATAGCGATGAGGTTAGGAAGGACTCCTTGCCGTGTAGCAAGTTTCCGGAGCTCAGATCCAGTGACAGCGGGGGAAACTGGTGTAAGAGGGCAGCGGAGAAACGGCGGGAGCAGCACAGTTCATGCCGATCGATGCCCGGGCAGCAGCCAGCAATGCAGCCTCACCTCAACACACTACATGCCCAGCTCCATTCTTCCTGTGGTGGGTGGGGGTGCTCGAGGGGACTTAAAATTTCTTGCTTCAAAGCAGATATGAGTTTTCCATGGCACCTGTGTATTCCTGAACTCTAGCGAGCCCCTTAATTTACAATTTGAGTAGTAGCATTCTATTTTGACTAAGAACACAGAACTTCATCTCAGCTCTAAAAGATAAGCAAAAGCATAATAACCTTTAAAGAAAAAATATTTGTTTATAGCTAATACAAATCCTGCAATACATCTGCAGTGTTTTCACTTCCTGCTTTCATGGAAGCAGACATATTGTTAACATCCTGTATTTACTAATTAGCTTTTCTGCCCTGTCAGTCAGCTGAAAAATGAGGGGGAGGAATTTCCCTGTTTTCCTTCTGCCCACTGCAAGAGTTCAGGTCCACTCTAAAAGTCACCAGTGCACCATGCATTTCCCATGCCCGGCTTATACATGAGCCAATCATTTTCCCACAATTTTTAAGGTAAAAGTTGGGGGGTCGGCTTATACTCGGGTCGGCTTATACTCTAGTATATACGGTAAGTGTGAAAGAGGTTTCTGAGTGTTCCCAAGTTGGCTGATGCTCTCTTAAGCTGCTTACGCGCTTTGGGTCCTAGGGGAAAAAGCAACTGAAATGTTTTATTGTTGTTATTGATGTTGTTGTTGATGTATGTTTCTCTTGGATATTTTGTATGTTCACATATTTATGCAAAATGAACTATAGACTGGAGGGCTTTCTGCCTGTATTAGAGTCCCTCAGCAGGTATGATCTTACACCTAGAGTTTACATATACCTACTGACTGTACTTCATCTAGACATATAGGACTAATGCCAAGACATTTGCCCTTTTATTTTGTTGCAATGATTTAAGTCGATGTGCTTTAATATGCATTTATGAGTGCTATACCCCTTTTTTCACAACATTTCTCTAGAGATCTAAGGATGGGAATTGTTATAATCTACCGTATATACTTGAGTATAAGCAGACTCCCCAACTTTTACCTTAGAAACCAGGAAAAATGATTGACCCGAGGGTATGAAATGTAGCACCTACTCAGGACCTCCTAGAGTTCTCTGATCACTACATGTCATTGCACTCTCCACTTAGGCCTATTAAAATTGACTTTTCTATAGGATTCCATGCCATCCCCCTCAGGTATTGGTCCCACTGGTGAATGCACTTGTGGTCCAACGTTGCTCACTTTTTTTTTGAAAAGTCTCCTCAATGTCTTGGCCCTCTGGTGACTTCCTGTCTAATGACCTAACCCAGTGATCTGCAAACTTGGCTCTCCAGCTGTTAAAGAACTAAAAGCCCCACAATCAATTGCGGAAGAATGACAGCCACAGTCATGATTCATAAAGGCAAATGCATTGTGGGACTTGTAGTTCCTTAACAGCTGGAGAGTCAAGTTTGCAGATCACTGACCTAACCTTATGACTAGCAATTTAGTAGGCAAGGTAGCAACACTGGTCCTGGTCCTAGCCTGCTTAGGGCTGGTTCAGATGTGTTAATCAGTGCCCACTCCTTCCCCTCCTCTACCCGCTTGCTGGAGAGGGATATGTAGATCAGTGTGTCCCCTGGAGCATATACAGTATGCACATTCACAAATCAGTGGTTCTTCTTTAAGTTTCCCCAGCATGGACCCCTGCCAAAGAGGTATGAGTAGATCAGTGTTTGCCCGAGTGTCTCCCAGCATGTGCCCCCTGTAGCAGTATGCAAAAGTCCGTGTTAAGTGTCTCCCAGCATGTACCATACTCCCCATAGCTGTATGCACGGAGTGGTGAGTGCAGAACAGTGTGTGCTGACGTGTCCCTCGGAATTATTTTTACCCCGCCCCCCCCCCTCCCCCGAACAAAATGTGCAGAACAGTGAGTGCCACTGACAGTCTCCTGACTCAGAGCTGTATGCACGGAGAGGTGTTGGCCGTAAGGCTTACCTGTGTCCCCTGACATCAGAAGAATGGCAAACAGTGAGAGCATTCACTCATTGGCTCCTGCCACAAGAATTCCTCTTCAGCTTCCCTATTGCAGTCTCGTCTCTATGACGTCCCACAATGATGCGCACATTGTGAGACACCACTAGAGGGCATCATAGAAATGAGACTGAAAGAGAAGCTAACGAGGAATCTTAGCAACAGGAGCTAATGAGTGACTGCTCTCACTGTCAGCCACTCTGAAGATGTCGGGCACACAGGTAAGCCTAATGACCAAAAATACTTTGTGCATACAGCTCTGAGCTAGGAGACACTCAGCGGCACTCACTGTTCTGCACATATCACTGTGGACGGCTGGCACACGGTGGAGGACACAACAGGCACACACTGTTCTTCACATACCACTGGCGGTGTTCTGCAGGTAAACACTGTTCTGCGGGAGGGAGCACATGCCAGGGGACCAGAGGTAATTTATCCTTAACATGACACACAGGATCACTGCTCAATAGAAGAGTATACTCTAGTATGTATGGTATATGTACACCAATTAGGTCTAAGGATATTTTATGGGTTTATACATTTATTTCTTACATTTAGTATATATATTATGGAGATTAGATCCTATTTATTTATTTATCCAGTACCAATTAATTTTTTTAGCAATTATTAGAAGATATACCTATGAATTTATAAATTTATATTGCTCTTCTAATTGATTGTTTTGTAATTAATGAATTATTTACCTTATGGCAAAATGTGAAAAAAGTAACAGCAGCCTTGTTAAGTATAATATGAAACAAACTTTAAAAACTATTAATACCTGTACTAATTGATATTTATATCCAGTCTGAGACTACTATATCTATCTATCTATCTATCTATCTATCTATCTATCTATCTATCTATCTCTATATATCTCCCATACAATCAAGCAGAACTTGCAGTCTGCAAACAAGTTTACTAAGATGATGAAAACTAATACTAATTTTTATGTATAATGCATTAAGAGGTTGGTATACTAAGGAGTCTCTCTCTGCTATGTAGGCACTGTTATTTGACCTGGGGAAGCGGGCTCAGACCCGTGAAACGCGCTGCTTGTGCTAATAATAAAATCGTTTGTTTCAGTAAAGATTTTCGTTATTTGAGGTAAGCCACCTCAAATTAATTTGTTGATTTTAAACTGTTTTTAAGTGCTTTTACAAACCACCAGGGCGCCTCTTTCACTCAATTTGTGCATTTTATACCCCCATACCTTATGGTCTGAGGGGTCGAGACAGAATACACGTGGTTCTACCAGACATCTGTCTCCCTTTTTTTTTTCCAAGGAAAGCGACCGCATCCCGATATCTAGGGGTCACCCCGAGTGGAGTCAGGTTTGTTGTCTCCACCTGCTTCCTGTGGTCGGTTGCCCAACTGCAACCCCCCTTTGTGAGTACCGTATATACTCGCAAGCAAGCCGAATTTTTGACCCCCCAAAAGTGGGCCAAAAGTTGGAGGGTCGGCTTGCTTGCGAGTCTTATTGGTCGTAGGCCGCCCCCCCCCCCCCCCTCCCCGCCGCTGCTATTAGCTTACTGTGCGGCTTCCAATAGTCCCCTCTCCGTTTCCCGCATGTAAATAGCTCACAGCAGCTCGCTCCACGGCGGCTGCTGTGTGATGACAGGAAGCTGTAGGCAGAGAGGATTCCATAGTAACGGCGATACACATCGCCGTTAAAGGAAACTGCTCTGCCTACAGCTTCCTGTCATCACACAGCAGCCGCCATGGAGCGAGCTGCTGTGAGCTATTTACATGCAGGAGACAGAGAGGGGACTATTGGAAGCCGCACAGTAAGCGAATAGCAGCGGCGGGCGTGAGGGGGGGGGGGGGGGGTTGGGTGAGCTGGGGGGGGCACTATACTAGCTATACCGAGCACGATACTATCTATACTTGGGCACTAAACTAGCTATACTTGGGCACTTTACTAGCTATACCTGGCACTATACTGAGCACTATACTAGCTATACTAGGCACTATACTAGCTATACTGAGCACTATACTAGCTATACTGAGCACTATACTAGCTATACACTATACTAGCTATACTGAGCACTATACTAGCTATACTGAGCACTATACTAGCTATACTGAGCACTATACTAGCTATACTGAGCACTATACTAGCTATACTTGGGCACTATACTAGCTATACCTAGCACTATACTGAGCACTATACTAGCTATACTGGGCACTATACTAGCTATACCTGGCACTATACTAGCTATACCTGGCACTTTACTAGCTATACTGAGCACTTTACTAGCTATACTTGGGCACTATACTAGCTATACCGAGCACTATACTAGCTATACCGAGCACTACACTAGCTATACCGAACACTACACTAGCTATACCGAGCACTATACTACCTATACTGTGCACTTTACTAGCTGTACTGGGCACTTTACTAGCTGTACTGGGCACTTTACTAGCTATACTGGGCACTTTACTAGCTATACTGGGCACTTTACTAGCTATACTGGGCACTATACTAACTATAGTGGCTGGATAGTGTAGTGGTTAAGGGCTCTGCCTCTGATGTAGGAGTCCTGGGTTCAAATCCTGGCTCTTCCTACTTAGTAAGCCAGCACCTATTCAGTAAGGAGTTCATTGGGCAAGACTCCCTAACACTGCTACTGCCTACTGAGTGCGCTCTTGTGGCTGCCTCGCAAGCGCTTTGAGTCCGACAGGAGAAAGGCGCTATACAAAAAAAGGAATTATTAAAAGGAATTATTATACTGGGACACACTGGGGGGGGGGGGGGGAAATCACACGGCCAGCATTTCCTACCCCCGGCTTATATGAGGGTCAATCATTTTTTCCTGTTTTTTCAGGAAACAGTTGGGGGGTCGGCTTATATGCGGGTCGGCTTGCTTGCGAGTATATACGGTAGTCTTGTTTCCATTACTTATATCCATCACTGGTTTGACATATTACACTATTGGGCTACCGTCCCTGTCTCCTGTGTTTTTTCTCCAGAGGGTGCACAGACACCCACACCTCACCACGTCTACAAACGTGTAATGTTCAAGAGAAGTGATCCTGCTATCCTGGACTGCAGTTATTTAAAATTATTTTCTATTAGGTGGCAGAAATGTGCAAGTTTGCATAGCTAAAATCAGACTAGAGCAAAGGCTGCTGATAGGAAAGTAGGACAGCAGTCGTGTACCTACAGTCACAGGCAGACCTTTCTACGCAACTACTAATTCATCAACATTTCAGAAACACTCAATAGTTCTATAGGACACAGGAGAAAGTCAAAAACTTTTGCCATGTAATAGCAATATTTATTGAGTTTATGCATGTTACTTAGGCTTACACATCCCTAGAACAGAGAAGGGGTTGAAGTGTGGATTGCATCTTAAAAAGAACAGAGAGGAAATGGGAGCCCAATAACGCAATATGTCACTCAACGTGAAGATAATCAGAATATACTAATAAGGGTGGAATGCAGAAAGGGGCAAGCAACCACAAGAAGCAGGTGGAGAACACAATCCCATCTCCACACGGGTGCTCCAGATGTGGCTGGATACATGTTGGTCGCACTTTTAAAAAGAAAAAAAAAATGGTACTGCAGGTGGCTGACCCACTGTAACCCATTCAAACCTGGCAAGAAGTAGCGGTGGCTTACCTCTCCAACGACACAACCATAAAATGGGTAGAAATAAGTTTTTATTTGCACTGGTTTTATCCATTCTGGGCACCTTTTCCTCCCTACTGTACAACCGTGGAAAATCTTGGTAAATCAAGCCCAATTCAAACAACAATTCATGGGCAAGAATTAAAAAAAATAAAAATAAATAGATCACCAGCAGACTGAATACTTAAGTGAATATGATGCAATGTCTTTGAACATTTTTCCCAAGAAATTACCCAAGTGTTCGCAACAAAAACAATAAATAAAACAGTGTACTATTCTAAGTGTGTGTGAAGGTTTGGCAGTCAATCTCTATACAACAGAAAATACAGCTAACTTTGCAGTTTTTGGAGAAAGTGGGGTAGGATTTGAGCCTGTGGCGAGTTTCCTGCCTGAGTTGTGTTAGCTACAGGGACAAAGTGTGGGGAAAAATGTCCTCAGCAGAAACATACAAGAAAAAAACAAAAACCCTGGACAGAAATATCCCCTCCCTATATTATTTTATAATATATAATTGCTTACTGTCCACGTGTTTTCTTTTTTCCAGTTCTAGTTCAGCCATCTCACTCAGGAGAATGATGCCTTGCAAGAATGTATGGTCTATAGGTATGTCAGGAGCCAAGATAACAGCACTCATAGGCAGCACTGGGTTGGCTTGAGTCATTTCAGTTGCTGCAACTAAAACATTCATACCATCCAACGGATCCTTTGCTTTGACAATTAAAGAGTTTATACTTGTAAGGTCATCTCTTATCTCTGCACTGCTACAACCAAAAGTTCCAGATGCCACATCTGTGTCTCCTTCTGTACATTCTCTACCAGCTTCTATACTAAGGTCCATAGATGTATTTTGAATTTGAGATATTAAAATGCTCTGAGACATGTTCATATTAGTTTTACAATTCTCATCCTGGCTAATTGCATCATTGAAATCTGTTTGGGTTGAAGAAGTCTCTTTGCCATTGGACAGATTTGTCTCAAAAATGCAAGATGTGACATTTTCTGCTTCAGTCCGATCTAGGTTTTGTGCCATATCTAGTTCTTCAGTTTCTTTCAGAAGACATTCAGAGGGCAAAGAGCAAGCCACTCTTTCATCCTGTAAACTTTCCCTACATGCAACAACAGGTTCATCTTCCACTTTAACTGTGGTGCTTTTCTTGTCATCTATCTCACAGTCTTCAGCAATAAGGGGCCTTGAACTCAGAAGGGGTTCAGCATGATCTGTACTTAAACCAGGTTGTTTCACAGCTGCTGGAAAATTGTCCGCATGTATGTCATCTTGTGGCTGGTTTGTGTCAGAAAGGTGCTGTTGTACAGAGGGTAAGAGCGGTGGAAACAAGAACCCTCGGGCATTATCTGCAACAAAAACAAACCTTCATATTATGTACAATATTTAAAAAAAAAAAAAAAAAAACACAGAGTGACTCTTTGATGTGATTCCACAACCACATCTATGTGGCTTTTCAATAAAATAAGATAAAAAAAAAACAGATTGGAAAACACAGCAACATTTGTAGTGGCAAGTTCCAGACATAAGGGGAAAATCAATGATGAATGAACATCTCAGGGCAGATGCTTAATATTATGCTGGAATTAAGCAGTAAAATAACATGCATTTAGAGTATAAAAAGCCATGCAAAAAATTAATATTTTTTTAGGATACCATTTGTTAATTCTATATATGCTTAAAAGAATACCATAAAGATTCAAAAGGTACATACATATTTAAGTTGAAAAAAAAAATATGCATCCAAATTCAACTTTTTGAGCCTCATTAAACCTCAATCTAGAGGAAGTAAAAGCCAAAAAGGGCTCAAACCATCTTCCTCACCAGATCACGGTATTATCTTCACACACTTACCAATCGTAATTGTGGTTGTCCTTCAAAGTAAGGAAAGCAACCAATCACCTTTTAAAGGGACTCTGAGCACTGCAGAAACTATGGAAAGATGCATATCATTTTAAAGCTCTCTTTCTCCTCTTCCCAATGATATATAAACCACCGCCCTACGCCTTTTAGTTTTCGCTTTTTCGCGATCGAAATTGCCACAACTGCGAAAATAGAGAAAACTAAAAGGCGGAGGGCAACGATTTAGGTGTCGCCAGAAAGAGGAGAAATAGAGCTTTAAAATGATATCCATCTTTCCATAGTTATATTGTATTACACAGGGCGACTTTTTCCTAAAGTCAGCAGCTCCATTCTGCTGAATAGAGCTGCTGACACTGGGGAAAGTGTCGTCCTGTGTAATACAAGTAACTATAGAAAGATGGATATAATTTTAAAGCTCCCTTTCTCCTCTTTCTGACGACGCCTAAATAATCGCCCTACGCCTTTTAGTTTTCTCTATTTTCGCGATCGAAATCGCTGCCGCTGCAATTTCAATCGCGAAAATAGCTAAAACTAAAAGGCGTAGGGCGGCGGTTTATATATCATTGGAAAGAGGAGAAAGAGAGCTTTAAAATGATATGCATCTTTCCATAGTTTCTGCACTGCTCGGAGTCCCTTTAAATATACAAATATCAAATTTGTCACAAGTTCTTTTTCTAGTAAAATATTTCACACCTTAAAGGACACCTGCAGTTAGAGGGATATGGAGGCTGCCATATTCTAAGCAATACCAGTTGCCTGGTCTCTACAGCTGACCCTATGCCTCTAATACTTTAAGCCATAGACCCTGAAAGAGCATGCAGCAGATCAGGCGTTTTTGACAATTTTGTCAAATCTGACTAGATTAGCTGCAGGTTTGTTTCTTGTGTGATTCAGACACTACTGCAGCCAAACAGATCAGCAAGGCTGCCACGCAACTGGTATTGTTTAAACGGAAATAAATACGGTAGCCTCCATATACTTCTAGTTTCAGATCCCTTTAAAGACTACCCGATATGTGATTAAAGAGTGTCCTTTTACCTACCTGGGACTTGTAGGTCCCCATTCTAAAAAGATGGGAAAATCTCCTTTGCACCATGCATACCTTACATCCCCTTATCCTTTGCACAGACCTTTGCCAAGCTTTTCTATGGCCATTGTATGCATTTATACATGCTAAATAAGTCACCTCTAAGTTGTCTCATTTTCATTCTCATTTATAGTGAAAATTTAGTCAAAACTATATTTTTTATTTATTTTACTAAGTGGGGAAAAGGTTAGATCTAAAAGAAACCTTATTGCTCTTTGAATTTCAGCTAAAGGGATTTTGCCTGAACCCAGACCGTTGTAAAAACACATTAATATATTTGTTTGAATTATTGCAGAAAAGAAGTAGTACATATGTCTTAAGGGTTTATTTTAACTATGTTCCAGATGTGAAGATTCTACACAATTCTTGTGCTGGCAAACAGACAATGACAGTGAGGGAAAATCTCCCCACCAAGGAAACCCCACAGATAACACTTTATGGGTATTTTAACACTTACTCACTTGTAAATTTAAAATAAAAATGTTTTGGCTGTAGTTGCATGCAAAGTAACTGCTTTATATTGTTCATTCTGTTTAAGGTAGATCTGAAAATGACTTTTTGCAATCATTTCTATCTCAACCTTGTAACATAATATTTTGAACATCTGGGTGAAAGATAGTTCAAGATTCTTATAACAAAGGAAAATGTCTCACAAAAATGTTTGTGCCATATGCTGTGTAAGATGGTATTCACTGTCACTATTCATTTTATTTGCTTTCATGTGCTGGCTTTAAATGCCACAATTCTCTTATGGCCCATACTCACGGGCTACAATTGTCGCCGCAACACAGCACCCCGAACTGTTGCACGCCGCTGATGTCGCCAGGCGATTGAACCGCTCAATCGCCTGGCGACAGTTGTCGCCGCAACTCCGCCGCAAATTGTCGCTAGTCCACGTGAGTACGCAGACTAGCTACAGCAACAAGCAAGGATTACATTGTGCTTCCGGCGGGGGGAGGAGCAACAGCGACAGCTTCCGCCGCATCAGTTGCCAGGTCCCTCCGCCGTGTGTATGCAGGAGGGACCTGGCGACGAGCTGTCGCCGGCCTGTCGCGCACACGCTCACGTGTGCTGGCGACAGGCCCTAAAAGTTGCCCGTGAGTATGGGTCATTAAGCTTAGAATTAATGGTGCATTTAACCAGCCGAGTTACAATTTGAATTTGGAATTTATGACGTCTCCCCATCACCAGAGTCTGCTTTATGTCATGTTGAGGATTCTATTGATCTTATCAATTTAGCCAGGATGTCTGGAAAAGCCTCCTCAGTAACAGTTGAGGCATCTAATTACATTTATGTTTGCTAAAGAAGGTTTCTCCTCTGTATGTCAGTGTATATAAGCTGTGTTTTTCAGTTTTGGTCAGGAACCAGTCCGCCGAAGGCTTTTTATAAGTCGAAAGCTCACTGTTTATCCATCTCTAAGTTAGCCAATAAATGGTATCATCCTGATTCAAAACTTCTTGCTTTTAAAAAATACTAAGAGAGCCTAGAAAATTCACAGCTATATTTGATCGGTGTATGTGCTAACAACAGAATCAGCCTGCAAGTTAAAAGAAAAAAAAAGTCAACTGCTTAGCATATCGTGGGGTAATTCTACAAATTTAGAAAGGTGCTATGTACCAAAGCAATGGGAGGAAGAATGCTAATATATTACTAAATCTAAAAACTACCTAAAGATACAAACCTTCAAGAGAAGAGGAGTCTTGCTTTATGTCTATATCTTTTATAAACTCTTCGTGTGCCTCCACTTTGGCTGGTAATATTGTAGAAGGAGGTGTAGGACACAAGTCAGGATGGTTGGATGAGTGGACACCATTTTGTTCCTGTGTCAGATCTTCAGCTTTATTGGACAATGGAAAGGGTTTTCTAGAGACCCGCGAGACTTCAAATTCCTTAATGCAAGATGTGGAGGATGCCAGAGCAGTCACTTTCTTCTGCATGGACACAGAACGAAAAGCTGGGCTTTGCCGACAGGTTTCTGATACATGCTCCACAACTCTTTGCTCTACTTGTTTTGCTGGCTCCTACAAAGTACACAAAACATTTTTTTTTTAATTATGACTAATACAGTATAAGGAAAACAATTCAAGAAAACAGCCAAAAACCGTTAGCAACAGAAAATATGCTTACATAAACTAAGACTTCCTACCTCTGGTAAACAAGTGGGAATTAGGAATGCAAGAAAAAAAACATTCCACACCACCTCTGTCTTTGGGCCCGTTTCCACTAGAGCGAATCTACATGCGTTTTCTGCATGCAGATTCGCATAACCAATACAAGTGGATGGGGCTGTTTCCACTTGTCAGGAATTCTGTGCGGTCTGCTATGCAGAAAAAAATCTGCCCGGCAGAGCCGTCAGAATTCGCATGCCACACACAATTCGTCGGTAATGTAACTAAATAGGAAAACCGCAAGCATTTTAGTCTTCCGGTTTTCCTGGCGTTTCCGCTTAAAAACCCAGGTCGATGCTTACCGGCATTGACCTGGTTAAAATCGCATAGCGCAAACCGCAAGCGTTTCCGCGTGAAAATCTGCATGGAAAAGCGAACGAATCAGCACATGGATTCGTTGATGCGTTTACTGCGACGGAACCGCAACGCACAAGTGGAAATGGGACCTTTCTGCTAAATCTATCCTGACCAGCTCACTCTTGCTTTCTGTTCAACCCTTGTAGTGGAATAAGCAAACTATAGCTTACATTACTGGGAAATTACCACTTTATATCACAATTAATGTGGTAAAACTGTTTATATATCGAACTGCCAAGTTTAAATGTTTCTAAAGAAGTTATCAATGTTGATAGTCTGTTTAATGTTGTGTCAAAAGATTAGGTCCAAAGATATATAGCCCTGCACATAGGTCTCATCGAGAAAGAAAAAAAAAACATAAGCCACAATCTACCAACGTGAGAAGGAGAATAAAAATTAGAGCTGTGTCAGATCAATGCCTCAGCTTTGCAGCTCTAAACCACAGAAAGTTAAATGAAATGTCAGTTTAACGCCACCTTCTCTTAGTAGGCAACAAAAGTTAGTATTTTTTTTAGGTTGTTGGGGAAGAAGGTGGTGAGTTTGATGCTCATTTTTGTCATAAATGCCAACTAATTAGATCTATTTAAAATTCCCTTTTACGATGCGCACACATGGTAGAGGAAACTCCGCTGAGGCAACCAGTAATGACCATCTCTGCTGAGAATCCAGCGTACACAGCAGCCCCTGACCGCTCTCAAACTGTGATTTGCAAGAGGTCACCACTTTGGGAACCTATTCCTGCAAATTGTGCATAATTGCCAGAAAGTAAGGCCAGCTCTGAGAAAGGTAGATTCAATGTCCACCTAAGCTGAAGTAAATTATACAGTGGCATGCTCTTCCTCATGGTAGGCCAAAAGCACTGGGCACTATATCTTTTTGTTTTCAGAAATTGTGAAACTGGAAAACCCTGAATACAGATAACTTGCAGACTCACTTATGTCCACTATCAGACTACCAATCTTGCCAAGTAACCTGAAACAAATAGCAGAACTAAGGCACTAAGCAAAAAGGGATGATGAGCCCATATCACTATATGGACAAAGGGGGCATTGCAAGACTAGAGAAAATTTCTGCCTTCATACTGCTGGGCAAAACAATATTGAGTAGCAGTGCAGTGTTCTCCCCAGGCTCTGTTTAGATTTGGTGACCACCCGGCTGTCATCGGCTCACCTCCTTACCTCCTCCTATGCTGTAAGCACAGTTGTCCTGCATTTTCAACTCGCCCCACCCGGCTACTTTTTCATGCCACCCGGCTACTATTTCATGCCACCCGGCTGGAAAAAAATTCTGGGGAGAACACTGCAGTGTAGTGAAACTGGCATGTAAATTTCAATGTGCATGATTCAAACGATCTCTGGCCCTATCGTGCACTAGTTCCTCTAATTTGCCTTATCTCTCTTTTACTCTACTCTAGTCTTCCTCCTCTTCCATTTCTACTTTGGTATATTTAGTTAATTTAGCTGAAAACACTACAGTTCAATGAAACTATGAGCTACATACTTTGCATGATTCCAATGAATGCCAAACAACTGTGGGAATGGTGATTGTTAAAACTATTAAAAAAAACAAAAAACCTTTTCAAACAAAGTGCGTTCAAAGTGTGAAAATAAAAAATAGCATTGCTCTGTGCATACAAAATCAACCAAATAAAAAAAAAATCAGAATCCATTGATAAAAGACAGAAACACAGATTTCAGATGTGTTTTCAAAAAGATAATACATTAAATTCTCGGTTATCTGGCACAGGCGGAGATTGCCCGATACGGGATAGGTGGGCTTTCCAGTTGTTTGGCAGTTCAAGCAGCCGGGGCCCAATGCAAGTCTACAAAGGACACTACAGCACCGCTGGTAGCTGTAAGGAGAGAAGAGTAGAGTACCTAGAGCTCGGATATGTATCTACAAACCTTGAATAAAACAGGAGAGAATCTACTGTATGAACTTTGCTGGCAGACTGTAAAAGCAAAAGTGTGAGTAAATACAACATATCACAAAAGCTTTGAGAACTTACTGGACGGTATTCATTTCTGTGATACTGCTGAGATTCAACATGAGTTCTCCTCTGCAGTTCTTTCATTTCCGCCTGAAAACTTCTTCTCATCTCAAGAATATCTAGCTGTGAATTTCTCTGCAAATCCATAACATCTGCTTGGTCATTTCTCTGTGGTTCAACAGCCTCCAGTTGAGCACTTCTATGTAGATCTATAGAGTGTGCTGCTTGTTGCTGCAACAGCATATATAGTTCATGTTGTCTTAGAAGTTGTTGTTGAGAAAATAGCTGTAGTTGGTGTGCATGCTGCAGTGAGCTATGTGCTGAAGAATACATAGAAGGCCAGAAGGATGATGTCCGATCCAATATTTCTGCTAAAAGGCACAAAAAACAAACATATTTAACAATAAATACCCATGAGTACAGATTGCAACAAAGCACTCCCCCCTTACTTAAATGACAAAGCTGAGCAAGACTAAAGAAGTGGTACCCGTAGACACTTTTTTTACATTCATAAAGCAAGAAAGTTTCCTGCTGCGCTCTTAACACATGTCCTGTAGGAGAGAAAGCTTAGAGACACTGAAGCGAGAATAAATCTCGCTTCAGAGCTTATATTCAGCAGGAGCATGTGTGCCCCTGCTAAAACACCGCTATCCCGCGGCTAAACGGGGGTCCCTTACCCCCCCAAATCCCCCCCTGCAAGATCCACGACCAACTTGGTCGTAGATTTTGCTGCTCTTGAGGCAGGGCTAACGGCTGCAGCCCTGCCTCACAGCGCCGTCTATCAGCAGCGCATCGCCGCCTTTCCCCCGCCCCTCTCAGCGAAGGTAGACTGAGAGGGGCGGGGGAGAGGCGGAGATACGCGCTGACAGACGCGCGTGGAGGCAGGGCTGCGTGCATTAGCCCTGCCTCACAAGAAAGAGATCCCCGGACACCACGGAGGGGATTTGGGAGGTAAGGGACCCCCGTTTAGCCGCATGATAGCGGCGTTTTAGCAGGGGCACACATGCCCCTGCTGAATATAAGCTCAGAAGCGAGATTTATTCTTGCTTCAGAGTCTCTTTAAAATAGTGTAATAACAGTTTAGAAATGAAACATGCATGCAGTGAGAAAAAAAACAAAAAACAAGTGATTGGTGGCAGGTGTTTCACTGTGAGAGCACCACACACACACACACACACACACACACCACTCCCCTATACTGTATTCACTCACCAAATTGTAGCCACCCCAAAGACTAAGTAGATCTAGCGATTAACCATATGAAGCTCCTCAGTATTTCCCGCTTACTATTTAAAGTGTAATCAGACCAGCTTCCACAATATTCTTCAAAACCCCAGTTGTAATCCAATCTCAAAGTATAAAACCAAATTGCACGTAGCATAATCCAGTAAAAACAAGGCACTTCAGCCTGCTAAAAGTATATATTGCATTTCCAAACTTGCAGATGGATTGGCGCATATCATAATGCTAACTCCATGTCGACCCGGGCACTGGATGTGTGTGGAAGACTGTGTCCCACTGTCTATCAGTCCATCCATGGGCAAGGCTATGGCCAATTCATATGCAAGTTTGTAAGTGCAATATATACTTTTAGCAGGCTGAAGTGCCTTGCTTTTACTGGATTACGCTATGTGCAATTTGGTTTTATACTTTGATATTGGATTAAAACTGGCATTTTAAAGAATATTGTGGAAGCTAGTCTGATTACACTTTGAGGCCTCTTTCACAGTGCAACGTTAAAGTTGACGTTAGAAAATGTTTCAATGCAGACTAACGCACAGCAATACTAAGTCTGTGCGACATTCACAGTGCACACGTTGCGTTTGTGTGTAACATGTAGCGTTATAGTGTGGCATGCTGTGCGTTATACACATTATTAGCTGTGTTGGAATGTTTGCACATGCTAAGTAATGACATGGAAGCATACTTTTCATTGCCTGTATGCTGTACTGTATGCGGCGATAACGGGGCATTAAGTTGCGTTGTGACTTTTTGGGGGCGTTGCATTGTAATTTGCGTTGAGACTTTAAGGTCGCATCAAAACGCAATGTCCTACTATGAAAGAGGCCCGAATCATTTGCGATTCATATATGCGGGCTTCATATGGTTAATCGCTAGATCTACTTGGTCTTTGAGATGGCTACTATTTGAAGAGCGAATACAGTATTGGGGAGTGGTGTGTGTGTCTGTGAAACACCTGTCACCAATCACTTGTTTTTATTTTTTACTGCATTCTCCATTTCTAAACAGTTATCTCGCTAGTGTAAGCTTCCTCTCCTACAGGACATGTGTGAAGAGTGCATCAAGAAACTTTTTTCCTTATGATTTTATATTTTTTTTGGACATTGGATTAGCTTCGACCTCACTTTCTGACCCATGAGACTAGAACAGCATGGGAGTAAAGCACCTTAAAAAAAAAAAAAAAAAAAAAAAAAAAAAAAGGATAGTTGGATAGGAAAGTGTCATTTTGACCTTAGTGGTTTTAACCAGCCGGGAGGTATGGACGAGCTCAGCTCGTCCATTACCGCCGGAGGCTGCCGCTCAGGCCCTGCTGGGCCGGTTTGCATGGAATAAAAAGCAGCACATGCAGCCGGCACTTTGCCAGCCGCGTGTGCTACCTGATGATTCGCCGCGTGCAGCGGCGAAAGAGGGTCCCCCCAGCCGCCTGAGCCCAGCGTAGCCGGAACAAACAGTTCCGGCCAGCGCTAAGGGCTGGATCGGAGGCGGCTGATGTCAGGACGTCGACTGACGTCCATGACGTCACTCCGCTCGTCGCCATGGCGACGAGGTAAGCGAAACAAGGAAGGCTGCTCATTGCCGCCCATAATGATCAGCCACCCGCCGTCAGGTTGTCTCGTCGCACGTCCACGTCATCTGGTGCGTACTGCGCCTGCGCAGTAGTTGTGAGCAAGTGCAGTACACCCAGATGATGTGGACGTGCGCAGAGACAACTTGCCGGCCGGTTGCAGACCATTATGGGTAGCCAGTGGGACACAGAGGAGGACCGGCGTTGTGGCGAGGGACTGAAATGGCTGCTATGGGCTGGAAGAAGCCCCAGTGAGTAAACATAGATTGTTGCCCTTAAGGTGCGTACACACGCACTACTATAAGGAACGGCAGGTCCGTTGGACCCTCCAGCTGGGCGGGCGTTCCAGCGATAGAGCGTGTGTACAGTCTGTCTGCAGACTGATAATACCGTTTGAGCGATTTATCAGTCCGCAGACAGACTGTACACACACTCTGCTATCGCTGGAACGCCTGCCCAGCGGGAGGGTCCGATAAACCCGTCGTTCCTGCAAATAGAGCGTGTGTACGCACCTTTAGCCTCGTAAGTCCTTTAAATGGGATTATACTTAGAAAATTTACATTTTATTAGCTTCTCCTGAGTACATAAAAACATTTGAAAGCATTCCCTGCGTTTAAAATGTTTATTTTCACAGCAGAGAGCAGTATGGGCTTGCTTATCTCTAGCCAATTGGCAAATGTAATAATTGCCACAAAGTACAGTGCATCCAGAAAGTATTCACTGCACTTAACAAAATGTGGAAAAAGTTATGTACAGCCTTATTCCAAAATTGATTAAATTTGTTTCCTCAGAATTCTACACACACAACACTCCCCCAATGGAATAAGGCTGTAACTTAACAAAATGTGGAAAAAAAGTGATGCGCTGTCTCTCTCTGCCTGTGTCTTCACTCGGCCCCCATCCTTTTCTGCTGAAGTGACCCAGCTGATGCTAGGGCTATGTGTCTATTCAGCAAAGGGAGGAGGGAGCAGAATCAAGACACAGGCTGATATTGTCTCCTGGAGAGCAATGATTACATTTGCAGATTAGCCAGAGATTATTTGCAGTGAAAGAAAACACTTTTACACACAAGTAATTCTTGAGTATGTTGTCAAATGTTCATTAAAATCGTAGTTTGGGGAGTAAGAAACACACACACTTGGTGAAAGAATGCGGCCAATAGATTTGAGTGAACTCAGAAGACCACAACGCTAAGTCCAGGTGTAAAACCGGCCTAATGCTACATACACACTTGAGATAAAAGTCTTTGGAAAAGGCAAGATCACAGGCCAATTTTACCCCATTCCATGTAGTATGAGAGCATACTCTACACAGTCTATTCTATTGAGCTGAACTCCCCATCAGATAAAAATCTTTGCAAGATGCTGTACACATTCAAAAGATCCGTTCCTGCAAAAGATCCGTTCCCGCAAAAGATCCGTTCGCGCAAAAGATCCGTTCGCGCAAAAGATCCGTTCGCGCAAAAGATCCGTTCGCGCAAAAGATCCGTTAGCGCAAAAGATCCGTTAGCGCAAAAGATCCGTTAGCGCAAAAGATCCATTCCTGCAAAAGATCCATTCCTGCAAAAGATCCATTCCTGCAAAATGCATTCATAGTCTATGAGATCTGCATATCCTCATACACACCTTGTTTAACAGACATTCATCTGCAGATCAGATCCACCAGGATGGATCTTCAGATCTGCAGATTGCCAGATATGCAGACGAATGTCTGCTAAACAAGGTGTGTATGAGGATCTGCAGATATCATAGACTATGAATGCATTTTGCAGGAACAGATCTTTTGCAGGAACAGATCTTTTGCAGGAACAGATCTTTTGCAGGAACAGATCTTTTGCAGGAACAGATCTTTTGCAGGAACAGATCTTTTGCAGGAACAGATCTTTTGCAGGAACAGATCTTTTGCAGGAACAGATCTTTTGCAGGAACAGATCTTTTGCAGGAACAGATCTTTTGCAGGAACAGATCTTTTGCAGGAACAGATCTTTTGCAGGAACAGATCTTTTGCAGGAACAGATCTTTTGCATGTGTTCAGCATCTTTGTGTGCAGCATTTTGCAAAGATTTTTATCTGATGGGGAGTTCAGCTCAATAGAATAGACTGTGTAGAGTATGCTCTCATACTACATGGAATGCGGTAAAATTGGTCTGTGATCTTGCCTTTTCCAAAGACTTATCTCAAGTGTGTATGTAGCATTAGAGTTCCTTCAAAATCTAACTATGTTGTTTCTTAAGATAATGCTCTAAGCAACCACACAGGTCACATAACACGAATGGCAACTATAATTATGTGCCTTAAAGAGTAACTGTTAGCCCCCAAAGTGAAATTTAAATCTGTACAGCAATGTTTTATTTAGTATTAAAGTGATCAAAAAAGCCAATGCGTTCTGCAAAAATCAATATAATTTTGCTACTATGTAGCCTTTTGCCCACGCTAACGACGCAAAGCCGCATATCAGATACTGATGACGAGCATGCAGAGCATGCCTATGTTTGCCCGACCACCCTCTCCCCCCCAGGACCAGGTGCCGATCTATTTGCACCACAAACAGCTGACCGCTCTGACACGGAGACAGAGCGGCAGCACTTCCAGCGGGAGCACCGCAGAGCAGCCGCCGCCGAGTCACATGTGAGAGAATCACATGTGAGAGATGCACAGCGGCGGCTGCTCTGCGGTGCTCCCGCTGGAAGTGCTGCCGCTCTGTCTCCGTGTCAGAGCGGTCAGCTGTTTGTGGTGCAAATAGATCGGCACCTGGTCCTGGGGGGGAGAGGGTGGTCGGGCAAACATAGGCATGCTCGTCATCAGTATCTGATATGCGGCTTTGCGTCGTTAGCGTGGGCAAAAGGCTACATAGTAGCAAAATTATATTGATTTTTGCAGAACGCATTGGCTTTTTTGATCACTTTAATACTAAATAAAACATTGCTGTACAGATTTAAATTTCACTTTGGGGGCTAACAGTTACTCTTTAAGGCTACTTTCCCACTAAGACGTTGCGTTTTAGGGGACGTTATGGTCGCATGGTGGTGTTGAAGTTGGACGTCAGATTGAGCTGCGTTATGCAGCTCTCAAAGCAGCCGATCCAGGTAAGTGACAGGAAGTCCGGATCTTTTTAAGGATTTGGATCATTTGAATCGGATCATTGAAAAGATCCAGATCCTTGAACCGAATCATTTGAATCATTTTACTAGGGAAGCAGACTGGGTGAAATGACTAGCAGGACAGGACTTTCCCTGCACTGTACATTCTGTATGTTCCTGTTTCTTCCAGACAGACATCCACTGTGAACAAATTGTTCATTGTGGTGATCCGGATGATTCGACTCACAAAAAAGATCCGGATCAAATGAACGATTCGTTTATGATCTGGACAACACTAGGAGTTCCACCACCAGTCACCACAGTGCAGTGAATATTAATTAGCCATGTGGCTGGCAGCGGAGGAGGAGGGGAGACCTCCTCCTCCAACATTACTGAGCATGTGCAAACAGTCTAACGTGGCTTAGCCCAGTATAACGTACAGCATGTAGCACTTTGATGAAACGTGCTGCGTTACTATGTAACGCAATATGTGCACTGTGAACAGCACATTGATTTTACAGTGCTGCGAGTTAGGCTGCGTTACTGGCTGCTGTAACGTGGGACTTTAACGTCCCACTGTAAATCCAGCCTAATAGCTGATATTTTTATGTTATTTCAGAGTTCTAACTTTTCACCACAAATAGGACTTATGAACCTTAACTTTTACATTCAGTTGTGTTCAAAATTATTCAAATCCCACTGAAATTGAGTGTTTTGGCCAGTTTGACATTGATTTTGATCATTTCGGTCATCTTGTTTACAATTAAGTCAAAGAGGCACTTATAAATGTTATGTTATATTTGTCTGACTTACAATGAAATAACCACAAATGTCTTTTCTGTGCTCACATCATTATCAGTTTTATTCAACCCCCAAGTGACATTCATTCTTAGTACTTAGTACAACATCCTTTTCCAGTTATAACAGCTTTTAAACGTGAAGCATAGCTTGACACAAGTGTCTTGCAGCGATCTGCGGTTATCTTAGCCCATTCTTCATGGGCAAAAGCCTCCAGTTCAGTCACATTCTTAGGCTTGTGTGCTGCAACTGCTTCCTTTAAAGAGAAACTCAGACCAAAAATTGAACTTTATCCCAATCAGTAGCTGATACCCCCTTTTACAAGAGAAATCTATTCCTTTTCACAAACAGACCATCAGGGGGCGCTGTATGACTGATATTGTGGTGAATCCCCTCCCACAAGTAACCCCTCCCACAAGAAAAGTTCGAACTTTTGTGGGAAATAGCAAAAACCATGCAGCAGCTACATCACCTGCCAATAGTAAAATGTTCACTGGAGTTCCTCTTTAAGTCCCACCAGAGGTTCTCAATCGGATTTAAAGGAATAGTCAGGCAAAAAAAAAAAAATTGAGTTTCACTTACCTGGGACTTCTACCAGCCCCATACAGCCATCCTGTGCCCTCGTAGTCACTCACTGCTGCTCCAGTCCCCCGCTGGCAGCTAGTTTCGTGTTTGCCGACCTCGAGGTCAGAGTACATTTTTACGCATTCCCGCTGGTGCAGGAACATTAACACATACATTTTTACATGTTAGTGGAGCAATGCGTAAAAATGTATGTGTTCATGTTCCTGCACCAGCGGAAATGCGTAAAAATGTACTCTGACCCCCGAGGTTGGCAAAAACAAAACTAGCTGACGAAGGGGGACCAGAGCAGCAGTGAGTGACTACGAGGGCACAGGATGGCTGTATGGGGCTGGTAAAAGCCCCAGGTAAGTGAAACTCAATTTATTTTATTTTTTTTGCCTGACTATTGCTTTAAGTCTGGTGACTGAAATGGCCACTCCAAAATGTTCCAGCCTTTAATCTGCAACCATGCTCTAGTGGACTTGGAGATATGCTTGGGATCATTGTCTTGTTGAAAGGTCCAACGTCTCCCAAGCCTCAGGTTTGTGACGACTGCATCACATTTTCATCCAATATCTCCTGGTATTGAAGAGAATTCATGGTACCTTGCACACGCTGAAGCTTCCCTGTACCTGCAGAAGAAAAACAGCCCCAAAGCATGATTGACCTCCCGTCATCCTTCACAGTAGGCAAGGTATTATTTTATTCATATGCCTTGTCCTTCCTCCTCCAAACTTAGCTTTGATCCATGGGCCCAAACAGTTCTAATTTTGTTTCATCAGTCCACAGAACACTGTCCCAAAACGTTTGTGTTTTGTCCACATGACTTTTAGCATACTGCAGTCGACTCTTATTCTTTGGAGACAGCAAAGGGGTGCGCCTGGGAGTTCTGGAATGGAGGCCTTCATTACGCAGTGTGCGCCTTATTGTCTGAGCTGAAACTTCAGTACCCGCATCTGACAAATCTTTTTTCAGTTCCTCAGCAGTCACACAGGGCCTTTTCTCCACTTTGCGCTTCAGATAGCGCACAGCAGTAGAAGTCAGCATCTTCTTTCTGCCATGACCAGGTAGCGTTTCAACAGTGCCCTTTGCCTTGAATTTGCGAATGATGCTTCCTATGGTGCCTCTTGGTAGGTTTAACATCGGTGCAATCTTCTTATAGCCATCGCCCTTCTTGTGAAGAGAAATCACCTCTTCTCTTGTCTTCCCGGACCATTCTCTTGACTTCATCAGGTTTGTAAACACACCAGTAAATGTCTAGAAGGAGCTGAGTATCACAGTCATTTTAAATCTGCCTAATTGGTGCTTATTATGCTTGATTGCTGCTCGTTAACATCCACAGGTGTTTGCAATACCTGATCGAAAACACTTGAACCTCTGTTCTTAAGGGCCTTTTTCCACTAGCCTGCGATTTGCGATTTGCTTCTGATCGCAAATCGCAAGGTACTTTTACTGCAGCAGCAATTTCCATTAGTGCGATCCGATTGCGATGCGATTTTGGTCAAAGCGCAATCGTCGTCCTGCCGCGTTTTGTATGCGATTGAGCTGTACTATAATGAGTATAGTAGCTCAATCGCATGGTGGAAATTGAAACGCGATTGCGATCGGAATCGCGATCGCATTTCATAGTGGAAAAGAGCCCTAAGAGTGGTAGTCTAAGGGGTTGAATAATTTTGTCAATGAAGAAATCACAAAAAAACACATTTAATACTGTATTACAAAAACAATGGATGTCATTTTAGTTGCATTTGGTTCTTTAAAAAGTCCTTGTAAAATTTTATTCTGAACACAATTACAAATTTACACTAAATTTCCTAAAACCCTTTACAGCATTGGGGGTTGAATAATTTTGAACAACTGTACAAAAGTGAATAAAAATGTATATTTTTAGCATACGTACCAAAATTTGATAAATGTTCAGCAGGAATCACCACAATCTGTCCATTCTGAGGATCTCTGGCAAAACTGTAAGCAGAAGGAAAATTGGCTGGTACGCCCGGGGGGACTGCTGGGTTCATCCCCTGATGAAGAGTGGGGTGAGCCAAACCTAAAGTGAAAGATAAAATGTATATATTTATAAAAAAAAAATATATGGTTGCGTAAAAACAAAACAAACAAAAAAATTTCCCATAAATAAACTGCACACAGAACAAATCAGCTTAAACTTAAATATTCTGTGTAAAATAAAAACACTCAGTTTCTGTTCCTAAAAATCTGGTGAAAGAATGCACTAGGCCTTTCTAGTGTAATTTGGCATAGAGATCTTCACAAAAGAATAGAATAAATATTACATTAGCTGCACAGCTTGCAGGTTGTTGCTGGTTTGTTTTTTTGTATTTTTTTGTATAATGTCTGGATAGTATACTGGTGAAGAGTGCTGCCTCTGACATAGGGACCAAGTCTTAAAGGACAACTGTAGTGAGAGGTATTTGGAGGCAGTCATATTTACTTCCTTTTAAGCAATACTAGTTGCCTGGCTTTCCTGCTGATCCTTTGCCTCTAATACCTTAAGGGCTCGTTCTCACTATCGCGAATCCGCATGCGTCCAACGCATGCGGATTCGCACATGTAATGTGAGTGGATGGGGCTGTTTCCACTCCTGCGGTGACGTTGTGCGTTTTTTGTTGCGGAGAAAAAACGCACAAAAGAGGCAATGTATTTAATAGTAAAAACGCATGCGTTTTTTACATGCGTTTTTACCCGCGATTCGCGTGCGATTTCGCACCTTTTCCAATGTTATTTTGCCCTGGCAGTGTCATGGTTAATTTCGCATGGCACCCTGCCATGCGAAATCGCGGGTAAAAACGCATGCAGAAACACATCCGCATGCGTTTTTACAAGCGTCGGAATGCCGGCGAATCGCGTCGCAACAGTGGAAACAAGCCCTTAACCATAGACTCTGAACAAGCATGCAGCAGATCAGGTGTTTCTGAAATTATTGTCAGATCTGACAAGATTAGCTGCATGCGTGTTTCTGATGTGATTCAGACACTACTGCTGGCAAAAAAACAAGCAGGGCTGCCAGGTAACTGGTATTGCTTAAAAGGAAATAAATATGGCAGATTCCATATCCCTCTCACTTCAGTTGTCCTTTAGACAACTACTTATTCTCTGCCTCTAATACTTTTAGCCCTAGACCCTGAACAAGCATGCAGCAGATCAGGTGTTTCTGATATTATTGTCAGATCTTACAAGGTTAGCCCGCAGCTTGTTTCTGGTGATTCAGGTGCTACTTCAGACAAATAAATCAGCAGGGCTTCCAGGCAACTGCAATGCTTAAAAGGAAATGCATTTGGTAGCCTCCATATACATCTCACTACACTTGTCCTTTAAGACAGTACCTGTTCAGTAAGGATAACTTGGGCAAGACTCCCTAATACTGTAGGGTGGCCTACTGAGCCTACCCTTAGTGGCTGCAGCTCTCAAGCTCTTTAACTACTTTAGCATTTTGGACGTAGCTGCTATGTCCAAAATACTACCTCTGCTGCCGCTCATCACCGTGGGTAATCGCGTTTTCGCCGCCGCCCGTAAGCCTGGAGATCAATGAATGGAAATACTTCCCATTCATTTATCTAAGCCCCGGTATGAATGACCGACGCTGTCTATGAGACTGCTCCGTCATTCACAAAGCCGATACTTACACGTCCACGCATTGCTTCCATTTTGCGCAGTAATACTACGCATAAGGAACTTGGGTGCAAGGACATCTTGTGGCCAAATAGTAAAATTACATCTACAAAAAATATTTTTTAATTAAATTATTTTTTTTTTACTTTTAAAAGTAACGCCTTACTTCCCACACTCCCCAATAGCTACAACAACAACAAAAAAACAAACAAATAATTACCTTAGGGACTGAACTTTTTTAATATGAATGTCAAAAAGGTATATGACTGTTTTTTAAAATATGGGCTTGTAATAAGCGATTGGACACAAAACTGAAAAAAAAAAATTGCACCTTTATTTCCAAATAAAATATCACTGCCATACATTGTGATAGACATAATTTAAATGATGTCATAACCGGGACAAATGGGCAAATAAAATGTGGGTTTTAATTATGGCAGCATGCATTATTTTAAAACTATAATGGCTGAAAACTGAGAAATAATGCATTTCAACTTTTTTCCTTAATATACCTGTTAAAATAAATAATTAAATATTTCTTAGCAAAATGTACCACCCAAAGAAAGCCTAAATGGTGGCAGAAAAAAAACAAAATATAGATCATTTTGTTGTGATAAGCAGTGATAAAGTTATTGGAAAAGAGGTGAAAGTTGCTCGGACGCATAAGATGAAAACACTGAAGGCTGAAGTGCTTAAAGCACAGGTGTCGAACTCCAGGCCTGGAGAGCCGGATCCATGCCAGCGTTTAGGATGGACTGAGAAAGAGAATAAATGTGTTCTACCTGATAGACCACACCTTTCCGGATTCAGACCCATCAATTTATTTGAGCTGTGCCAAAAATGTGTGACGTCCTCGGTCCTTGCAGGACCGGTTTGACATGCCTGGGAAACTAAAGATTTGATACTTACCTGGAGCTTCCTCCCGCCCCACACCGTCCTCCCACAGCCTGCCGTGCATGCACAGAAGACCCAGACTGGAACAGACTGAGCCAGTTACCGGGACCGATCACAGCTGAACACGTGAGACGCGTTTATGGGGTGGGAGGAACCCCCAGCTAAGTATCAAAGCTTTAGTTTTGGAGGTCTCTGGCATACTCTAAGTCAGACAGGAGAAAAGCGCTATACAAGTATAATTATTATTTTAGATTGACTCGTCAGCTGTTCAAGAAAGCAGACAGTAAGCTGGGAAACAGGCAAAGCTGAGGAAGAAGCAATGAAGATTAGTACTGGTTCCAAAAAAGCAAATTTCTGAAGAAATTAATTACAAATCCACACTCAAAAACACTAACATGGTTAAATTTCAGCCACACAAAATGAAATGCCAGATTTGTTATGTATTTATTTAAAGTATGGTATATCCAAATACTTCCCACATTCACATAGTTCCCAACTGTACCTTTTTTGGAAGGACAGTGCCTTTTTGTGAACCAAATCACCCTGTCCCTCTTTCTTCCTCATTTGCTCTTTTTTTCAGGACTGATGTAAACATATTCATTTTTCTCCTGAATACATTTTAATTGATTCTAAACTTTATTCCTTTAAATTGATATATTTTTACTTTTAAATGTTATTATAAAATAATACTAATGACAATAGAAAAGGACCACTGTAGTTTGAATGATAAAACTACATCTATTGCTTATGATTTTTTTATGACGTGCGACTAGGGGTGTGGCAGCAGCGTGTCTGAAAGTGTTCCTCTTTCTTAACTCAAAAAGTTGAGAGGTATGAATTCATGATGTATGTTCCAATCCTTCGCGAACATTTATTTTTCCAAATGTTGTGTTCTGGTCTACACAGAGGATCTGTAGTACCCATTTCAACACAAATTTAAATGGTAGCACACAATAAAACATCCCTAGAAATACCTGTCACTTCCCCTTGGAGTTTCTTCAAATTTGCCATTGAGTATTCCAATTTGTCTATTGGTCTGGACAAATCGAGATCCTCCCCCCAAAAAAAAATTATGTTGTACCTGAGGTTCCCCATCATTTATAACCAGGGATCTGGTGAGCGTGGACAGTTGGATACTGGTTCATAAGGATAAGGATTAAGAACAAAGATGATGAAAAGGAACAGAACATTTATAAATAAAAAGGTGAATTACAATACTATGTTTGAGAATTATTTGAAAAGCAAGTATGACTAGTCTCATCAATTTTTTTTAGTGTGTTATACCATTTAACCTTCTGTTTGAATAAGTAAGGATTATGAAGAAGACCCTTAATTATTTTATAAGCACATCCCCCATTACTACATCCTCTTTAGGGCACACAGATGTGGAAAGCTTCCAAACAGACTGCACACGTACATGCACGTAAAAAAATCCCTCAAAATATACCCCTCACAACAAATATTTTAAACATTTTGGTGGTCTGCCCACAATGCCCTGAGGTGTCCGGCAGTTAACAGAATCCCAATTTATCCAAAAGGAACCAATCAATTATGCCTAATGACCAATGGGTGGTGGCGATGAGGAAGGGTTGGGAACTATGCTAACTAGTTAACGGTGGTACTACATAGGCTCAGAGGCGTGTGTGACCCATAGCCCCTGATGAGTCATGGAATGACGAAACCAGTAGAGCGGAGCCAATGTCACACATGCTGAGCCAGCACGAGGAGAAGACGAGCAGGAAACTGCAATCTACTTGGCTGGGACATGGTGAAATGAGAGAGCTGTATATTATGTTTTTTAACATGTATGGGCATTACTGATTTTAACGTTTTACTAAAAAGATAGCCCTGAGTTTACCTGCATAGTTATTTATTTAGAAGCCTAGGTGGCGGACATTGGCTGGTGTAAAATAATTGTTCTGGTGAGCAGGGGAAACGAGGGGGTGGAGTGCCTGAACCTGCAGGTGACAGACCTGCCTATAACTTTGCCCTCTTACTGGAAAGCAAGTGTGCTGGTCACAAAAGGGTGCTTTTTTTGCTTTGTGTTGAAATAGGCTGTACTATTGATTATCTACAACAACCAGACAACCATGGCCTACCATAATCAACCATACTTGACAGATACCCAATGTAATCTGATCACTTTATTCAGGACAGATGTAATATTCTGATAAGACAAGACAAACTGTTCCAGTAGTAATGGAAAAACTCTGACAGGTCTACATTTGTAGAATAATACATTTAAGTGGTTAACCAAAGCTCATCATTAGGCAAAAATATGTCTGATCTTTTACAAAAGCAAACTAAAATGTATCATGTGGATTTTGAGCCAGCTGAGAATTGTACTATCTGAGGCAGGTTTCTCAGCAGTAGTCCTCAAGCATAACCAACAGGTGGTACATGAAGACCAAATCAAAAAACACTGACATTTAAACAAATATGTGATTTTCATACAAAAGGGCAGATCTGAACTCCAGGCTCTTAATAACAGAAATGTGTAGAGGGTTTTTTTTTTCAATCCCAGCAGCAATCAGGATTTTATAATAAATTCTAACCAGATAAATAATTATACAGGCCAGTGCTTCTTGACTCTAAGGCTCATTATCTTGCTACTGTCATTCACAGTCATTGTGTAGGTTTCTCTTTTGAACTTGTTGAATGTGTTAAATACACCTCAACTGGACTCCCCAATCTTTGTAACAGAATTTGAGGAAGCAGCCTTCAACTATGCAAAATGGAAAAGCCACAGCTAGGTTAGATTCAGTATTGAGTTCTATCAAATCTTTCAAGAAGGAACTCGCCCCTCACTTTTGTACACCGCTTAGTGGAGGGGAAGATGGGAATTGTCACTAGGGATGGTCAATGAGATGCAAACAATTTTAAATGGATGCCGGATTACACAAATTTATGCAGCTATGAAATGGACCAATTGATTTTTATCCCAGCAGGATCTGATTGGTTCATTTTCAAGCTGCATAAATTTGCATAATGCTGCATTAACTCAAAATTATTTTCATCTCTTTGACCATCTCCAGAAGTCACTTTGAAAGATGCAAACAAAGCTGTTTCCACAATATTAGCAAAAGAGAAGTCCCTTTAGGAATGCTACTACTGCCCAATTTTGATCATTTTTGCAGATGTAAAAACCTGATTCAAAATGTCAATAAGAATTGCTAGTGTTATGGAATCTATCCTGGGCAAAAAAAAGGGTTTAGAAAAAATAGACATTCAAGAAATCAACTTTATTCCTAGTTGCCATAATAAGTTACTCCTTACCTTAAATGCAGAAAAAAAACTGTTGATTGTTCTGATCTGGGATTGAAATGGTTAAGGGCTCTGCCTCTGACATAGGAGACCTGGGTTCAAACCTCGGCTCTGCCTATTCAGTAAGCCAGCACTTTTCAGTAGGAGACCTTGGGCAAGTATCCCTAACACTGCTACTGCCTATAGAGCGCGTCCTAGTGGCTGCAGCTCTGGCGCTTTGAGTCCGCCAGGAGAAAAGCGCGATATAAATGTTCTGTATTTGTTTGTTGTTGCTTGTTTGATCTGTCACTAACACTTCCTAGAACAGTGATGGCTAAAGACCTAGAACAGTGATGGCTAACCTTGGCACTCCAGCTGTAGTGGAACTTCAAGTCCCATGAGGCATTGCAATACTCTGACATTAAGCATAACTCGGGCAGGCAGAGGCATGATGGGATTTGTAGTTTTGTCACAGCTGGAGTGCCAAGGTTAGCCATTACTGACCTAGAATGAGACATGAGTTTAACTTTTCCTTCTAGGTCCTTATACAGGAATGCCATAGGAGACTAATCATCCTACCCTTTCTAATTTTTTCTTCCTTAAAATGGTATGAAATTCATAATTTCTTCTATTCTCTAAAATATTCTTTACAGTAATAAAAAGGTAATACTAGGAAAAAAAAGAAACCACTGGTAGTAGAACAGCATTAAACACAGCATGTTCTTCTTCGGTGGGAAGTGCCATTACCAAACTTGAGGAAGTGATTAGAATAGTAGCGAACAACAAAACAAGCAAGATAATATAAGCACTGCTAGCAGTGTCTCAGCTGAATACAAGCTAAAAGTGTACACAGGAGAAGATACATTCTAACTGAATGCATTGTAATATACAGTCCTGGCCAAAAGTTGAGACTGTCAAAAATATTAGTTTTCACAAAGTTTGCTGCTAAACGGCTTTTAGATTTTTGTTTCAGTTTATGTGATGTACTGAAATATAATTATAAGCACTTTTATTGACAATTAAATGAGATTTATGCAAAGAGTCAGTATTTGCAGAGTTGGCCCTTCAGAATTAGTTGTTTTTTGTTTGTCCACCTGCCTCTTGAGGAATGACCATAAGTTCTCAATGGGATTAAGATCTGGGGAGGTTCCAGGCCATGGACCCAAAATTTCAACATTTTGTTCCCCGAGCCACTTAGTTATCACTTTTGCCTTATGACACGGTGCTCCATCGTGCTGGAAAATGCATTGTTCTTCACCAAACTGTTGTTGGATTGTTGGAAGAAGTTGCTGTTGGAGAGTAATTTGGTACCATTCTTTATTCATGGTTGTTTGTCAAAATTGTGAGTGAGCCCACTACCTTGGATGAGAAGCAACCCCACACATGAATGGTCTCAGGATGCTTTACTGTTGGCATGACACAGGACTGATGGTAGCGCTCACCTTTTCTTCTCCTGACAAGCCTTTTTCCAGATGCCCCAAACAATCGGAAAGAGGCTGCATCGGAGGATATGACTTTGCCCCAGTCCTCAGCAGTCCATTCACCATACTTTCTGCAGAAGATCAATCTGTCCCTGATGTTTTTTGGGGAGAAAAGTGGCTTCTTTGCTGCCCTTCTTGACACCAGGTCATCTTCCAAAAGTCTTCACCTCACTGTGCGTGCAGATGCGTTCACACCTGCCTGCTGCCATTCCTGAGCAACCTCTCCACTGGTTGCACTCCGATCCCACAGCTGAATCCTCTTCAGGAGACCATCCTGGCGCTTGATGGACTTTCTTGGACACACTGGAGACTTCTTAACTAGAATTGAACCTCTTTCCTTGAAGTTCTTAATGATCCTATAAATTGTTGGTTTAGGTGCAATCTTCGTAGCCACAATATCCTTGCCTGTGAAGCCATTTTTATGCAAAGCAATGATGGCTGCATTGGTTTCTTTGTTGATCACCATGGTACACAATGGAAGATCAATGATTTCAAGCATCACCCTCTTAACATGTCAAATCTGCCATTCTAACCCAATCAGCCTGACATAATGATCTCCAGCCTTGTGCTCATCAACATTCACACCTGAGTTAACAAGATGATTACTGAAATGATCTCAGCAGGTCCTTTAATGACAGCAATTAAATGCAGTAGAAAGGTTTTTTTGGGATTCAGTTAATTTTCATGGCAAAGAAGGACTATGCAATTCATCTGAACAGTCTTCTTAACATTCTGGAGTATATGCAAATTGCTATTATAAAAACTTAAGCACCAACTTTTCTAATTTTATATAGTCTTTCAATTGCGCTCCCCTATTGTCACCCTCCCCTCTATATCAGGGCCTGCTGCAACTCAAAACAGATGCTACATGTACATCTCATATATTAAAACAGTACTTATAGAGTGCGCTACCCCTTCCCAATGTT
The DNA here is from genome assembly GCF_040937935.1 of Hyperolius riggenbachi. Lineage (NCBI taxonomy): Eukaryota > Metazoa > Chordata > Amphibia > Anura > Hyperoliidae > Hyperolius > Hyperolius riggenbachi. Next base: position 163,505,244 of record NC_090652.1, on the reverse strand, counting down.
CAATAGCTTTACACAGGTCCTTGTTTGGCACGTCTTCCGCTGTTTACTGTCCAGTATTCAGGTACTCCAAACTTATTCACCCGTTATTCGATTATTTCACATATGCAAAAAGAAAAAGAGAAATAGACACAAAATCATAGTGCGATCCGTTTGTGTCGAAACCATGTAGGGACCTTCACCCTATGGGAATCAGTTATGTGACTCTTATAGTGGGATCACCTCTGTATCTGTGACCATCTAGCCAACAATTAGCACGCTCACCTTGCTGCCGGGCTGCCCAGCCCCACAGACAGCAACTGCACTTATGGGTTAACCGGTTCTTTCCCAGCGGTCAGTGACTCATCCAATCTCAAACAAAGCAGTGAGATAATATCATAGTGCAATCTTGTTTACACAACAACTGGAATCTTATAACACTTCACATCTATTGGTCTCCTGCTCACCCTTTATTCCTGCTGCCCACACTCACAGACAGCTGTCCACGTTTATAGGTGTGCAGTCTCAACCTCAGTGATTACAAACGGATACCACCTCCACAGTCTGATGGCGGGAACTTAGGCATACATCTATAGACTAAAAAGCTTCCAATAGTGTAAAATCCACGATTTATTTGTATAAAAGTTAAGAGTTGTACTCACAAACATCAGATAAAAAGCGCATGTAAATTTAAAACACTCAGGGGACGTCTCCTCCTGCTGCTGGTCGCTTCCCTTCCAGGCTCCGCCCTACGCGTTACGTCATACGACTCATCAGGGGCTATTGGTTAGGAAGCGACCCAGCAGTCTTATATATTCCCATAGCTCATTAGCATATTCCACACATGTGATTACTAGCCAAAAACACTCCTAACACCTATATAGCTAAAAATTGTTTTCCTAAAATATTGTTATTTATGCCTTTCGCTCCCCCACCATCTTGTACTTACTTATACTCTATTGATTCCTTTTATGCAGCGCCACTTGTCGAAATTCTCATGGGATTATTGTCCTGCACGCATGCCCCGAACTACATTACCCATCTCGCCCAAATCTCGCATCCTCGCGAGACTCAGGGCATCTTGCGCACCTACAGGAACTACATTATCCGCCCGCAAGAACTACATTACCCATATTCCCATAATCCCGCACTCCCGCGAGACTTAGACGCCATGTTGCCCAGCATGGCCCGATGTCTCAGACTACATTACCCATACTTCCCAGAGTCTCGAGAGAGCACTGCTCCACAGTCAGAATGTTTTGCCTCATGCGTCCGGATTCCATAGCAACAACTCCTTCTACGTGGCTCAAAAACTGGACCCCTATGTACTCACCATATCCCCAGGAACCCATTCACTTAAACCCTTTAACCCTTCACCGCCCGCTATATTTCCTCCCACCCACCCACTTATTACACATTCTTTACATAGTGTACACCCTCTGTAGGATATCCTACCCGTGCAAATAGTCATGTGAACTCCACATACAGATCCTATCTTAATTATGCCTATTGTGTTTATACCTTATTGATCCTTTTTACAATCATCTTATCTACAGTGCTATTATTCAACAACCACACTATTTTAATCGCCCCATTTTAATTCAATACTCTTATAACCATATAGTGAACCTACCTCTGTTTCACGTGTGCCAACTGTTCATAATGCCGACCAATTCTGTGTAATATAACAACCACCCCATATACACTCCAACTGGTTGATTATTCATACCCTCCAACTCTGTTATACTAACCATCCTCAAATATCCCTTAACCAGTGCACCCCCCTCCCTTATTAATTAACTTATCTGGCACATATTGCTCATGATACTTCTCTCACCCCACTATATTGGTACATAGTGATTAGTGCATTATATAATTATCAGTGCATTATATATCTTATCTCTCTAAGCCCATTAGTGATTATTTTTCTCAATATTCTCGCTAAATTTTTTCAAAGAACCACATAAGGTTCCCATAGTTGTAAACCAGGCCCCAAGATTCCTCGGGAGGTTAGGTGTGAGCATTGCAGATCCCCCCTCTATCAGCAACACCCCACACATCCAATTTAATCAGAGTTCTAATCGTCTGAAATGAAACAGTTCAAATCCACTTCCACATTCAGACCGCCAGGTGTCATGGTTTTCACCTCAAATATCCTAGTCTCTAGTTTAGAAATCTCCCGTATCTTATGGCAACCTCTCCAGTTGCCTGATAGTTTCTCAATTGCACAAAACTTCATGTGGCTGGGGTCTTTCTGATGATATAACTTGAAGTGTTTAGAAACACTATGTCCCTCAAAACCCCGCTCAATGTTGTATACATGCTCAGATATCCGTTTCCTCAGTAATCTAGTTGTCCTACCAATGTATTGATATCCACACGTGCACCATAATAGATACACCACGTGTGTTGAGTTACATGTGATACAATCCAATCCAAATGGCTGCATTGGTTTATTTGTTGATCACCATGGTACACAATGGAAGATCAATGATTTCAAGCATCACCCTCTTAACATGTCAAATCTGCCATTCTAACCCAATCAGCCTGACATAATGATCTACAGCCTTGTGCTCATCATCATTCACACCTGAGTTAACAAGATGATTACTGAAATGATCTCAGCAGGTCCTTTAATGACAGCAATTAAATGCAGTAGAAAGGTTTTTTTGGGATTCAGTTAATTTTCATGGCAAAGAAGGACTATGCAATTCATCTGAACAGTCTTCTTAACATTCTGGAGTATATGCAAATTGCTATTATAAAAACTTAAGCACCAACTTTTCTAATTTCCAATATTTTTGAAAGTCTCAAAACTTTTGGCCAGGACTGTATAAATACAGCAGTGTGCCCTGCAAGTTACTAATAGACCCATGTTTCTGCTCTGCTTGCTCTGGGAGGGGCGAAAGGCACAGCACTTCAAGGTATAGAGATACTGGTTATTGGAAATGGTTTATAGATCATGGTTCGTTATCTCAGAATTATACAGTGGAACGTTTGCAAGCAGAATTTGTTCTAGAAACATGCTTGTAATCCAAAGCATAGTTATATCAAAGCAAATTTCCCAGTAAGGATTAATGGAAACTGTTTGGTTCCTCGATCCAAAAATATTTCTAAAAAAAAAAAAAATAAATTACAAACTACAGTATAAAGTAAAAATTACTCACTATAACAGAATTGTTGTCTTTTTTTTTTTAAACAAGGAACTTACACATTGTCAGCTGCTTTTGAGGACTTACTGAAATTCACCATTGTGCAGTGCCTACACTTAGTTTGGTAAAATGAATTACAATCATGCAGCATCAAAGAGAGAAGAACCAATGGCTCAGTTGTGATGACATAGCATGCGTACACAGAAAGTATATGCGCGTCACATCACCACAACTGCTTGTATGTATACCATCTGCATAAAAATTATTCTAAATAAAAGAATATTAAAATAAATATATCAGAGAAAGCCTAGATTGTCCTTAAAAAAAAAAGAAAAAGAAGAATGTGCAGTAATATTACTCCCCTCCCATCTACTTCACACAATATCCCTTAACCATCCAGCGATTACTTCATGCTATGGCTCCCAGCTAGAATTCTGCCATTTCCAGCCACTTCGGAGGGGGTGTGGTTCGGTTATGGAGGCGGGGCAAGTTGGGTTGGCTTGCATTTGTCATTTACAATTACATCATGTTATTTACAAACTCTCATTGCGGTCTATTGGAGAGTGGTATGGCCATAATAGCAACTATCCTCCACTCCTCTCACTTTAAATACTCAGGCAAATTAGTTATGAAATAGAGATGTAATTTGAGGGGGGGGGGGGGGCACATGGTGGTATTTGAGAGGGGTCCAGAATGTGCCATGGGAGTTTATAGGAATTGACTGCCACTTGGAATACCTTCTGTTTTTCCCACGGGGGGGAGATGCAGCCCAGGGATGGATAGGTCATCTGGACAGTGGTGAGGAATGCAAAGGGCGACTACCCATAGTGGTGCACACATGAAGCCCAAATGTGAGAACTCCTGTAGGTAAGTATGTAGGTTATAGAGAGAAGGAAAACTACTTTTGGTGGGGAGAGGAGGAGGTGGTATAAAGATGAATTAACAGAACTAGGGTTTAGATTAGATAAAAGTAAACCAGAAGTCGCTTCAGCTTCAGGCAAAAATAAAGCTGCAATGCCTAGTGCCTTACTTACCCCTACAGTGCTCATTTCTTTAAATTACTCTAAGTTGCTTTTTACCGTGTCATCCTGGCAAATACAGAGGGTTTAATTGGGTTCCTGTTGATCCAACACTTGCCCAACATGATAGATTAGTGATGGCGAACCTTTTAGAGGCAGAGTGCCCAACTGCGATCCAAAATTCACTTATTTATCACAGAGTGCCAACATGGCTATTTATACTGAATCCTGCAGCTTTAGTTAAAAAAAGAAACAAAGATACAACGGATACATAAAAGGCCACACTACATTTGAAATCTGGCAATCACCCCCACGTATAAAATGCAGAAATGTCCCTCATAAGTTCCGCAATTAACCTACCCCCAAGTTCTCCCCTGAGCATTTTAGTCAGACGCTCCACCCAGGTAATTCTGACGAGCGTCCGGCTGTTTATAGCCCAATAATAACTTTCCTCCTCACTTTGAGAGGCTGCGCACGGCCCACTACTCTTGTCAGTACAGCAGACCCACCTACCAGTCTTTGCATTACGCAGGAATGACGCCCTGCTGCTAGCTGCAGTGCATTTCCAAATGCCGCCTTCTTGTCCTGGGGGGGTAATTCAGCTGAGCACAAGGTGAGATAGAAAAAAAATGAATAAATGGCAATTTTAATACCATAGTTACTGCCCCCCAATCAGTGTGGGTAGGTAGGGAGGGAGGTTAGGTAGCTGTGGCTCAAAGTGAGGGTAGGTAGAGAGATTAGGTAGCTGCTGTATATCAGGAGGGAGTGTAAGGAGGTAGATACGGTAGTTGCAGCTGGGCGGGAGGATAGGTGGGATGTTAAGTAGTTGCAGCTGGGGAGAAACAGTGTAAGTAATGAGGGAGGGTAGGTAGAGGGATTAAATATATGCTGCAGGACAGGAGGGAGTGTAAGCAGGTAAGGTAACTGTAGGTAGGTAGCTGCAGCAGTAACGCAGTAGGTAAAATAGGTAGCTGTTGCTGGGCGGGCTGTATGAAAAGGTACGTAGTTAGGATTTGGGTGGAAGGGACTGCAGTTAGGTAGCAGCACCTGGGTCGGCTGTAGTAACGGTAGGTAGATATGGTTGAGCAGGCATATGTAGGGTAGGTGGTTGCTGCGGGCAAGAGGTAGGGTAGCGAGGGTGGGTACATGCTGCTGGGTGAACATTTGAATGGCAGAGAGGGTAGGTACATGCTGTTGCTGGGTGGGTATAGGAAGGGCAGGAGGGGGAGGGGTGTGTGAGAGAGCTGGGTTATGAAAGACAGGGGGGATAATGAGAGAGGGGAGGGTAGTGAGAGGAAAAGAGTGGTAAGAAGAGAGAGCGATAAAAACAAAAAATGAGAGAGAAGCATGCAGTAATTTTTTTTTTTTTTAGCATGTAGCTAGCCTAGCGCTAGCTACATGTTTCCCCCCTCCCTGCGGCGTCCTCCCGTAGCTTACGATCGCCGCCGGCGCCGCTTGCCCATAAGGAAATCCCTTTCTGAACGGGATTTCCTTGAGGGCTTCCCCTGACGCCATGGCGATGAACGGAGTGACGTCATCTTCGTCGTGACGTCACAGGGAGTCCCGATCCACCCCATAGCGCAGCCTGGCGGTGATTGGCCAGGCTGCGCAAGGGGTATGCGGGGGGGCCTGTATCGCGGCAGGTAGCGCCGATCAGACCAAACACGCAGCTAGCAAAGTGGAAAAGACAGGTCCTCTTCCTGGGGGCAAACTTTCCCTGAACCAGGAAGTCAAAGATCCTGCAGGGAGATAATGGAGTCCTCTCCACAGCAGTTTGAGTGTAGGGGGCGGGGCAGGCTGGACTGCGTAGTTCAAAAAGCCAGTCCAGAGCATCTCTGCTTCTGTTCCCTGTCGGCCAGAACTAAGAGTTTAGCTGCCTGCCTCTCTGCACTGTACAAGATTTGAGGTTTCCAGAAGGGAGAAGTAAGAGGAAATGATTTTGTTTAGAAAAAGAAAACAAAAATCTTTAATATACCAGTTGTGGCAGGCAGCAGCGTGCCATAGGTTCGCCACCACTGTGATAGATCAACTACTACATTGACCAGAGAATTACAAACAGTTGGCATGCTTGCAACGCCTGCATGAGGAAATGATGGCACAACACAACAGCCTAGGCCAGTGATCTGCCTACTTGGCTTTCCAGCTGTTAAGGAACTACAAGTACCACAGCGCAAAGCAGGAGTCTGACAGCCACAGTCATGATTCATAAAGGCAAATGGATTGTGGAACTTATGGCTCTCCAGCTGTTAAGGAACTACGTTTGCAGATCACTGGCCTAGGCTCTTTGAAAGAAGTATTAACCTCCCTGGCGTTTTGATTCCGTGCAGCGCACGGCCGTGGGATGGTTTTTTTAAATCTAAATTTTTTCTTTCATGTAGCTAGCCTATCGCTAGCTACATGATTCCCCCCTCCCTGCTCTCTCCCTCCCACCCTTCCGATCGCCGCCGGTGGGAATACCTATCAGGAACTCCCGTTCTGAACGGGATTTCCTGCAGGGCTTCCCCGTCGCCATGGCGACGAATGGAATGACGTCATTGACGTCACAGGGAGTCCCGATCCACCCCATAGCGTAGCCTGGCGGTGATTGGCCAGGCTGCGCAAGGGGGCCCTCTTTCGCGGCGGGTAGCAGCGGATCCGCGGCAAGCGGCAGCGATCGGGTAAGACACGCAGCTAGCAAAGTGCTAGCTGCGTGTATAAAAAAAAAAAAATTATGCAAATCGGCTCACTAGGGCCTGAGAATCCACAGCTGCGTTACTGGACGAGCTGAGCTCGTCCGTAATGCCCAGGTGGTTAAGAAATGGAACTTATTTGATGCCTCAAGTGTCTTCAGGTTAACATTAAAATGTTAGATGACAAATATCTAGTGGCATTTGTTAGAGATGGTTGAACGATTAACCCCTCTACAGGTGGCAGATTTCTAAAAATAAGGATAACATACTCTTTTTTTCAATTATCTTTTTATTATTCAAAAAGAATAAAGAAACAAATATTAAACACATAACATCGAATATGCAACAGCAAGTCATGCTTGGAGGATATTATCCAGAGAACAAACAACAACAGTGATAAGACAGAATATCATATACCAATATAATAACTTTAAATGTAAACAGGTATGGAAGAGAGTTAGTGTTACTGGGAAATATTTAAAGCCGACCATACTGTCCAAGGATCCCATTTCAAGTCAAACTGGGGTGTAGTCTCGAATTGTTGCAGTGATTTTTACTAACACATATATATACTTTGTATCCGGTTTATAAGTTAGCTTCTGGAAGGGGGGAGGGATTTTCAAGTCTTAGCAAGTAAAGCTTCTGCAGCATTACAAATTTGTCCCAGGAGCTTGTTCTGGGGTTTGGAGAGTTGAGGATGTGGCCTATGGAACAGAGCCAACCATGGATCTGGTTGGATTTGCCTACCTAATACTGCAGATGCAAGTGAATAACACATATCCCAAAAATCCGCTACCAAAGAGCATGACCACCAGCAGTGAGTTTGATCAGCTGTGGATGCACAGCCACGGAAACATAAGTCAGATGAGAGCAATCCCCACTTGAACAGTTGGGCAGGTGTCCTATACCAATCGAAAAGAAGCTTATACTTGTGTTCCTTAGTAATTGTATTCCTAGACGAGGTAGACATGCCCAGAAAGATAGCCTCCCATTGCCTTGCATCACAAGCAGCATTCAGTCTATCTTGCCATTTCAACATGGCTGTAGAAAATGTATCGTGCTCAGAGTACCAGAGTTCATGATATAGAGAGGAGATAAGGCCACTGGGGAGTGGGTGGGTCAGAGCCATTTTTTGTAAACCAGAAGAAGCTAAAGACAGAACGTCTAAAACGCTGTGATTGCAAAAAGTGGCCAACCTGGAGGTATCTGAAAGCTTCCGAGTCTGGTAAATTAAATTTCTCCTGCAGTTGTGACCAAGACAGGGGGAAGGATAACTCCCTGGCGGTAAGCCCGCGCTGAGCACGGGCTATGCCGCGCAGGAGGATTTCTCAAGCCCTGCTGGGCTGATTTGCATGATTTATTTTTTTTGCAACACGCAGCTAGCACTTTGCTAGCTTCGTGTGCATTCTGATCGCCGCCGCTACCCGCCGATTAATTCCCCCCCCCCCCTTCCCGTGCGCTGCATGGCCAATCAGTGCCAGGCAGCGCTGAGGGGTAGATCGGGACTCCCAGTGACGTCTCGACGTCGGTGACGTCATGCCGCCCGTCGCCATGGCTACGGGGGAAGCCCTCCAAGAAATCCCGTTCTTTGAACGGGACTTCCTGATCGAAGAGGGTGGGGGGATGCCGCTGCCCTGGGCTCGCTACATGATTTTAAAAAACCATTTTAAAAAAAATGCTCTGCTGCCCCCTGGCGGTTTTTAACCACTTTACACCCCCCCCCCCCCCCCCCCGGTACGAATTTCTCCGTCCCTTTTTTCCCCCCCTAAAAAACCAAGGGATGGAGAAATCTGTACCTTCCGCGCTACCGCCGCTGTCCGCGCTCCCGCCGCTCGTGCGTGTCGCCGTTAGTTCGCCCGGAGATCAATGAATGGGAAAATCCATTCCCGTTCGTTGATCTAAGCCCCCGCAATGATCTGCTGCTTCTTTGAGAAACAGCACGATCATTGTGATTTGCCCAGCCTCGTACTCCTTCCTGTAAGCGTCCTTCCGGACGCTTACAGGTCGCATGTAAACAAACTCACTGTAAAAATAGTAAAACTACACCCTAAAGCATTTTACATATACAAATACATTAGTTTTACACAATAAATTAACTCATTAACTTCCACACTCCCCAATTATTATTTTTTTGTAATTTGAAAAAAAAAATACAATAAAAAAAACAAAACAAAAAAAAACAAATAGTTACCTTAGGGACTGAACTTTTTAAATATTTATGTCAAGAGGGTATAACACTGTTACTTTATAAACTGCGGGCTTGTAATTAGGGATGGATGCAAAACTGAAAAAAATGCACCTTTATTTCCAAATAAAATATTGGCGCCAAACATTGTGATAGGGACATAATTTAAACGTTTTATAACCAGGACAAATTGGCAAATACATTTCATGGGTTTTAATTACAGTAGCAAGCATTATTTAAAAACTATAAAGGCCGTAAACTGAAAAAAAATAATTTTTTTCCACATTTTTTCCTATTTTCCCATTAAAACACATTTAGAATAAAATAATTCTTGGCATAATGTCCCACCTAAAGAAAGCCTAATTAGTGGCGAAAAAAACAAGACATAGTTCATTTCTTTGTGATAAGTAATAATAAAGTTATAGACGAATGAATGGAAGGAGCGCTGAAAGGTGAAAATTGCTCTGGTGTTCAAGGGGTAAAACCCCTCAGTGGTGAAGTGGTTAATAGACCGCCAGGAGGGTTAATGGACTTGAGATGGTTTTGAAACACAATAAATAAATACAATAAATAAATATAAAAGATTAACTCAAAACACTGTTACGTTTGAGCTTAAATAGTTTTTTGATAATTTATCACATATTTCAACCACTTAACGACCGCCCACTGCACTGGGGCGGTTGGAAAGTGGATGCCGCAAGGACCGCCGCATGCACAGAGGCGGCGGTTCTTGTACGGGCATGGGCGGAGCGATCGCGTCATCTGTGACGCAATCCTCTGCCGAGGATCGATGGCCGGGCATTTAGCCTCCAGCTTGCCGGCCAATTAGCAGCGCCGGCAAGCGGAGAAATATAAAAATTCGCCTATCAATGTGTATAAGGCACTTTGTTAGGTAAACAAAGTGCCTTATACATGCTTCCTCCTCGCCTCGTGGTCTCATTGTTCCAGAGACCACCAGCGAGGAGGAAGCCATAGTGAGTATACACCACACTTATTTTTTTTGCACATAGCCCCCATGATCTCCCACCCCAGCCTTCAGACCCCCCCCCCGATCACCCCAGAAGACCCCTGCCAGCACCCTTGCACCCCTCTAACCCCCCCCCCACCTGTCACTATCGACGCTATCCCTTTGATTAGGTCCCTAACTGCCTCCTAATCACCCCTGATCCCCCCCCTACCTTTAGATCCCCCCCAGACCCCATCCCAGACTACCCGCCTGTATATTGTATACATCTTTATAAAGCTAGCTTGCCCCCTGATCCCCCTCTGATCACCTGTCTATCACCTGTCCAAAACCCCTCAGCACCCCCACCCATCAGAGCAGACCCTAACTGCCCCGCGGGGGCAACCGATCACCTTCCCAGACCCTCGATTGCCCTCAGACCCCCCTCCTGATTACATCCTCTGCGCATTGTTTACATCTGTCCTCCCCAGCAATCACTAACTGATCTTCGATCAGTAACCCCCTGTGACTGCCTCTCATCAGATCAGGACTCAGTCTGCCCCGTGCGGGCTCCTGATCAACCCTCCACCCCCTCAAATCGCCCTCAGAACCCCCCCTAATCACCATCCGAGTGCATTGTATTTGACTGTGCTGTGATTGTATTCGATTGTGCTGCAATTGTATTCGATTGTGCTACAATTGTATTTAATTGTCCCGTGATCTGCTTCGACTGTCCCGTGATTGTTTGATTGCCTCTGAGACCCCACTTCCCGCCACACCCAACCCCACCACCTCCAACCGAGTGCATCAGATTTGCTTGTTCTGTGATTGGATTTGATTGTGCTGTGATTGTATGTGATTGTCCCGTGATTCTTTGATTGCCTCTGAGACCCCACTTCCCACCAACTCCCCCCCCCCCCCCCCCCACCACCACCCCACATTACCTTCCGAGTGCATCATATTTGATTGTGCTGTGATTGGATTCGATTGTGCTGTAATTGTATTTGATTGTCCCGTGATCGGCTTTGATTGTCCCGTGATTGTTTGATTGCCTCTGAGACCCCACTCGCCACCACCCCCAAACCCCCACCACCCCCAAACCCCACCACCCCAGATCATCCCTCTGTTACTATCCTAGTGATCTAAAAACAGTGATCAGTGAAAACTGACACTTTTTTAGTATCACTAGTGTTAGCAGTTAGGCCAGTTAGCTAGGCCCCTTTGTTAGGGTCAGTTAGTGCCCAGCCCACTGCACCGCATTCACCGATTAGTCGCCGATTATCGCCATCACTGTCGCTAATCAGCATTGGTACTATATAGTATCTAGTGATCATTCCTGATCGCAGACAGATCTATAGCAGTACATTAGGGTCACCTTAGTGTAGGCTCCACTAAAAACACAGTGTTTACCCGATCAGGCCTGATTGTTCGCCCGCACCTGCGTCCAGCCGCCCCACTGTAGTGACAGTTTTTTTTCTGATCACTGCAAAAAACACTGTACACTAGCTGTGGCGCTGTAAAGATCAGTTTTGATTTTTTTTAAAACTCAGTGACCACAGCTTTCTACCTCTCAAATACTCCCTTTTGCTAGGTAGGTGCTCTTTTTTTCTGTGTAGTCTCGGAGGAAAACCCCATAAATTTAGCAGTCCACAATGGCAAGAAGGGGAATTTCCAATGAGGAGGTATACAGGTACATGGACCAGTCGGGTGAGAGCGACGAATCATCCGGGTCCGAATTTGAATCTGTAGAAAGCAGTGGCGTACCAGACAATTGTGTGTAAAAAAAAATAAAAAAATTGTCATTTACAGAGATATTTCTCCCACCCAGCATCGGAATGTGTAAAAATACACCCTAAAACACATTATACTACTTCTCCTGAGTACAGCAATACCACATGTGTGGCACTTTTTTGCAGCCTAACTGCGCTAAGGGGTCCAAAGTCCAATGAGCACCTTTAGGCTTTACAGGGGTGCTTACAATTAGGCACCCCGCAAAATGCCAGGACAGTAAACACACCCCACAAATGACCCCATTTTGGAAAGTAGACCCTTCAAGGTATTCAGAGAGGAGCATAGTGAGTCCGTGGCAGATTTCATTTTTTTTTGTCGCAAGTTAGAAGAAATGGAAACTTTTTTTTTTATTTTTTTTTGTCACAAAGTGTCATTTTCCGCTAACTTGTGACTAAAAATTAAATCTTCTATGAACTCACCATGCCTCTCAGTGAAAACTTTGGGATGTCTTCTTTCCAAAATGGGGTCATTTGGGGGGTATTTATACTATCCTGGAATTCTAGCCCCTCATGAAACATGTCAGGTGGTCAGAAAAGTCAGAGATGCTTCCAAATGGGAAAATTCACTTTTTGCACCATAGTTTGTAAACGCTATAACTTTTACCCAAACCAATAAATATAGGCTGAATGAGTTTTTTTTTTTTTAATCAAAAACATGTTTGTCCACATTTTTCGTGCTGCATGTATACAGAAATTTTACTTTATTTGAAAAATGTCAGCACAGAAAGTAAAAAAAAATCATTTGACAAAATTCATGTCTTTTTTGATGAATATAATAAAAAGTAAAAATCGCAGCAGCAATCAAATAGCACCAAAAGAAGGCTTTATTAGTGACAAGAAAAGGAGCCAAAATTCATTTAGGTGGTAGGTTGTATGAGCGAGCAATAAACCGTTAAAGCTGCAGTGGTCTGGGGGGCGTGGCCGGACGCATGGACTGAGAAGACGTGCTGAAGAGGAGCTCCGTCTGTGGCTAGCCTTACCGGGCAAAATCCTGCTACACCTTTTATCCTACAATCGCTCACTCTCAGCCCTGCGGTAACGGGAACACCTAGCCATCAGGTGATGACATCCACGTCAGCAAAAAGAAGCAATAGAGCAAGAAATAAGGACACGCCATACAAACCGGAAGTAGGCCGGCCCGCCATATCCTCTATTAAAACGAAGGCCAAAGCCGTACAGACAATGGCGTCTGAGGACGGAGACCAGCCTGACGCAGCAGCCTTACTTGCAGCCATCACGTCTTGCAAAGATCTGATCGTTACTACGAGAGACGCCCTTGCTCTCAAGATTGATAATGTGCAATCACAAGTCACCATTCTCCGGCAAGACGTTGGCGCCATTAGAGCCAGAATAGGGGAAGTAGAGCAACGAGTGAGCACTACAGAAGACTCCGTCGCCACTCTAAACAGCACTTCGAAAGACCACTCCAAGCGCATCTCAGCACTGGAAGCGAAGATGGAGGACGCGGAAAATAGAAACAGGCGGAACAACATCCGCATCCTCGGCCTACCGGAGGGAGAAGATCCGCCATCCTTTACCATCACCCTCCTCAAGCAACTGTTCCCCGGGGCCCCGTTCTCTAACTGCTTTGTGGTGGAGAGAGCACATCGGATCACCACCCGCGGGAAAGCTCCGGGCGCCTACCCCTGCCCCTTCATCTTCAAACTCCTCAACTATCTAGATCGTGATCTGGTCCTGAAGGAAGCCCGCCAGTGTGAGGATCTGCGGTACCAAAATGCAGCCCTGATGGTTTTTCCAGACCTGGCGGCTGAGACGCAACGAAAGCGCAAGCTCTTCGACAGTGTGAGATCTCGTCTCCGTAACAAAGGCCTCAAGTACGCCATGCTTTTCCCAGCGAGACTGCGCGTCCAACATAACGACAAGGTTGAGTTCTTTAGCACGGCTTCGGAGGCATCCGACTGGCTGGACACTCTCCGCTGATGGTGAGATCGTTCTTGACTATGTTTTCTCTTTTTATTTTTCTTTCACTTTAAATAATGATGGCTCCCACATGTACTGCATAATCGCTGGTGCTCCACCACTGATAAATAACGGCTAGAGGCCTATGGTCTGGCCGCGCACTTTCACTACTAGGCCCTACGCGGACACGTCTCGCTGGAATATCTACCGGGCCATGCTATAGACAGCAGGTCACTAACCGTCACCTTCAGATCTTCCTTTTACAGGATTAGAGACAGACTGTTTGATCCTACTTTAATAACTCTTCTTTCTCCACCTCGGTCCGAGGCGAAACTGAATATATACAACGTGGAGCACCAGCCTGTTAGCCGGAGCAGCCAAATAGCACTTTATTGTTCTTGCTCTTTTTTACTACCGTATATGATGGCTATATGTATATGCAGAATGTGGGGAGAGGAGAGACGTAAACAATGACTGTATACACACTAATGTGCAACTCTGCTCCTATCCCTTCCCTCATTCCTTATTTCCCAATTTCCCTTCTACCCTCTTTCCCATCCCTATCCTCCCTTCCTATCTATCATACATTCTGCATTTATTAAGCCACAGTACGGAGCACACACTCAGTTCCAGGTTTGGGTACAGGTTCGCAATTGTTAGGGGTTAAGGGTCTAAGCAACTTCGGTGTTAGGGGGAAGCTGCAGGGTGGGTTTAAGATAACCTGGGAGGGGGGTGGGGGGGGGGATGGTGGGATGGGTTGTTGTGGGTGGGATTGCACTTGATATGGGGGGGGGAGCCACAGGTTACTGGGGATGCTGTTCCCTTCCCCAGGTTATTCTCCAGGGTCTGGTCCACCTACCCCTCCGATGAGTATTCTATTGAGACGCTGTCTAGGTATACCTCTCCAATTGACTATGGCTAATAAAAGAGAGTATGTAAACTGTATTCTTTGGAACGTTAGAGGCCTCAATTCCTCATTTAAAAGGTCCCTGGTCTTTAACTTCCTAAAGAAACACGAACCCCATGTTATTATCCTTGTGGAAACGCACTTGGTGGGCAGCAAGCTTCTAGCTCTCAAAAAACCATGGATTGCTAGCTGCTATCACTCCACGTACTCCTCCTACTCCAGAGGAGTTAGCATCCTGGTCAGGAAAAACCTGCCATTCCAACTACACCATTTACATCTGGATGCTTCTGGCCGCCCCCAGCATCGACAGATCTCCTACATGAGATCACACAACTAACCTATCAATATCCTACCCCCTATAAATTTTATTTGGGTGACTTTAATATGGTCCCATCCCCAGGCGTGGACAGACTCACGCCTCGCAACTCAGAAACACCTGCGCTTTTTGACTGGTCACTCGCCCACTCCCTTACCGACGTGTGGCGCTGGAAGCATCCAGATGTGCAAGGGTTTACCTGCCACTCCTCCTCCTATTGCACCCTATCCCGAATAGACTTAGTCTATGCCACCTCTGCAGGACAAACCTTGGTCCATAACGTAGAGATGCTTCCAAGAGGCATCTCAGACCATTGTCCATTGAAACTAAAGCTGGACTTTGGGGCCTCCCATGCTGACCTGGTCTGGAGGCTCTCTCCACACTGGCTCTCAGTTCCTAGAGTACAGTATTCTGTCGTAGATCGTATGAGGGAATACTGGCAACTCTCACATGACCCGGTACCACCATTAACAGCTTGGGATGCTTACAAGGCAGTGATCAGGGGAGCCTACATGTCTAGCATTGCTGAGGAAAAGAGACAGTCGCATGTTATTTTGGAAGCACTAGAAAAGGCAGCAGAGGAGGCTGAAAATACCTATATAGCCCATAAAACCAAGGAAACATATGACCATTGGCAGGCATCCCTCCTGTCTCTCTCTGCAAAACAATCTGATTATACTAAAATCGGAATACAAACAAAAAATGTAAGAGTGTTCACGCATGGAGACAAGACTGGCAGGATGCTAGCCCAGCTGGCCAGTCAGGAAAAGGGAGCCACTCAAATAGCAAAAATTACTACAAACGCAGGGGTGGAGCTTACACATCCGGGAGACATCAATGCCGAATTCTGCCTTTACTACCAGCAACTATATGCATCCAGTATTGCTAAATCCCCCTCTGAAACTAAACAGTATTTAGAAAACACCCTACTGCCACGGCTCTCTGTCCCAGATGTGGAAATGCTGGAAGCTGACGTATCTCTCACAGAGATCCAACAAGCCATCTCATCACTCAAAACCAACAAAACCCCTGGCCTGGACGGAATTCCTTCTGAGCTTTACACTAAATGCAAAAAACAGATGGCCCCTAGGCTTTTAAAATTATTTAGAGAAGTAGCCCGAACAGGCACAGTCTCCCCCTCAATGACGGAGGCACTGATAATAGTCATCCCTAAAAAAGGGAAAGATCCCTCCATGTGCTCTTCATACAGACCTATCTCCCTCTTAAACGTTGACAGCAAAATCCTTGCTAAAGTGCTGGCTCAACGACTGAACGAGGTTATCACCACACTAGTACATAAGGACCAATCCGGGTTCATACCTGGGAAAGGCTGTGACATCAACCTCCGCCGGCTCTTCACTAATCTGTCCACTCGGCACGTCAACGCTGGATCTAGAGTAATCGCCTCCTTCGATGCCGAAAAGGCATTTGACAGTGTCGAGTGGACGTACCTTTGGGAGGTCCTGCGGAGGTTCAACTTTGGACCCAAATTTATAACGTACATCCAGGCGCTATACCACTCCCCTAGAGCCAAAATCCGGACAGGGAATCGCCTCTCTCCCTTCTTCTCCCTTAGCCGAGGCACACGGCAGGGATGTCCGCTGTCCCCGGCGCTTTTTGCGCTGGCGATGGAGCCCCTGGCGGCGCGACTGAGGGCCTCTAAAGATGTAGCTGGACTCCATCTTACAGACCTGGAAGAGAAGGTGTCGCTTTATGCCGACGACCTCCTCCTATACTTGGCAGACCCCCACCTGTCCCTTTCCTCAGCACTATCTCTAATTGCGGATTTTGGCTCCTATTCTGGTCTTAAGATGAATTGGAACAAATCTCTCTTACTCCCACTGGACCCTTATGTTGCCCCTGACCCCTCTACACACCCACTGCAGGTAGTTGATAAATTTCGCTATCTTGGCATTGATGTATCCCCTGATGTCACGCAATTCTACAAGTTGAATGTCTCTCCAGCTATAGCCATAGTCAAAGATAAACTAAGGGCCTGGAAAACACTGCCAATATCTCTCATTGGTCGCTCAAATCTAATCAAAATGTGCATTTTGCCTAAATTTCTTTATTTATTCAGGAACACCCCGGTATGTCTCCCTGCCCACTTCTTTTCAGAGATGGACACATTTATATGTTCATTTATATGGGGAACCTCCCCACCGCGTATTGCGTTACGTAACCTACAACTTCCTGTAGATAGGGGTGGGATCGCACTACCTAAGCTTAAGTTCTACTACTGGGCAGCTGTCCTTACCTCGGTGTATTGGTGGTTTGCCCAATCACAATATAATCCGGCCACAGTACTCGAAGCAGCTATTGTGGGTTCCCCTATGGCCCTCTCTAGTCTACCATTTCGAGGTCCTAAGGCCCTGCCAAACCTCACACCCTCTATGATCACGGTAATCAAGGTTTGGGATGTCGCGGGTACATATCTATCTCCAAGGGGCCAATGGTCGCCACACACTCCACTATGGAACAACTCCAGGCTCAAGGAGTTTACCACTATTCCTGACCCATGCCTTTGGGCAGACAGAGGAGTTGTTAAGCTAAGAGACATCACCGCAGATAGTACTCTCCTGCAATTTAATGACCTCAAAGCCCTCTTTTCCCTGCCCAACTCCATGTATTTCAGATACCTACAGCTCCGTCATGCATTCAACTCTCAATTCCCAAGCGACTCCCTGACGGTCCGATCCCACCCCTTGGAGCTCCTCCTAGCTCATTCGGGCCTGACAGGGATTATATCTCAGATATACGTAACCCTCATGAATAAAGAAGCCAGTTTAACCAACCACCTCCTTCTCAGGTGGCGGGTAGACATACCGGAACTGACGGATAAGGAATGGGTTGACACTCTCGCTCATTTCGTCTCCACCCCAATTGCTGCTAAGCACAGACTAATCTCCCTCAGATACCTATACCGAACTTACCTTACACCACATAGGCTGCTGAAGATGGGTAGGATGAAGGACGACCAGTGCTGGAGATGCAGGGCCTCTAATGCCTGCTTCTTCCATATGTTCTGGGACTGTCCACATATTAAGCCCTTGTGGAGGGACATTCACGAGATGTTGACTTTGATAATAGATATCAGAATCCCCCATACTCCTATGGCCATGCTCTTAAACGTCTTTGGTACTATCTCTCTTGCAGAGAACAAATTATACCTAACAAGACTCCTATTAATGTACGCTAGAAGGGCGATAGCTTTAAAGTGGAAGAACTCCTCTCCACCAACATGTGCAGAATTTAAAATACATGTTAATACTGATTTGCCTACTTATAAGAGTGTGTACGACAACAGAGGTTCATGTAAGAAATTCTACAAGATTTGGTCAAAGTGGTTGAGAGTATTTAAAATTGAAGTGTGATATAATTGTGTCTCTGACGTGTAACATGCATCAACAGCAAAGTATATGTTCTGCTCTTTTCGGATGCACCAATGGGGGGGGGGGGGGGGGACTAGACCACCTTGGGGAATGAAACCTGTATTGTTTCTTGTTGTCTGTGTAAAAACCAATAAAAATTGTTTTATCAAAGCTGCAGTGGTCTGAATGGAAAAAAAGGCTCTGGTCCTTAAGGGGGGTAAAGCCTGCGGTCCTCAAGTGGTTAAAGGAAACCTTAATTAAAAGCATAGCTCATCATTAATTATAATACTCAAGTCTTCTGATTACACTTGGTTCATACCGATGCCATGTATGTGGTCCTGATTCTATTCCAAAATATTTTCTTGAAAGCTCGGCAACGCAGTACTTAAAAATGACTTCAGATTAATTTTAATGAATGCTGTTTTACCTATTTCATAACCTTTAAATATGTATGTTTAGGCCATTAGTCTACTCCCAGTAGGCCTCTGAGGGCCAGTTTAAGTTTTAATGGGGCCCCAGGGCAAATGTTAACCTGGAGCCACCTACCACACTCCTTCAAAATAGAAAATTAAAAAAAATTCCATCCACAGGTCCCCTGAGTTGTGTGTCAGTCAGGCAAACAGGAAGCAGTAGCCATTAGGCAGTCAGTGCTGCCCAACAGACCTTCAGATCTCAGAAGCCACCCAGCATCAGCTAGCAGAGAAACAAGTGTGCATTGCACCTGTCAGCAGCACAGCTTCCCTTCATAAATGCCTTCCTTCCTCGACTTGCTCACTTCTTGTTAGATATTTCAGACATCAGAGAGCTGCTCCTGCATTTACTTTCAGGGAATCAGATTCCATGATAGGCTGTTGATTGTGCCATTAATTTCTTCTTCACCGTTCGGATACCCGGTGCCGTGGGGATCGATAAACCTGATGAAGAAGTGAGCAAGAAAGAATGGAAGGCACTTCTCTGCTGCTAGCTGATGCTGGGTGGCCGTTGCGATCTAAAGATCTGTTGGGGCAGCACGCCTGTTTGCATCAAGGCACACAGAAGCCCGAGTAATCCTGTCAACAACGGTGCAGCGAGCACTGTAATAACAGCACAGGAGATTTGGGCGCAGCCAGCGCCACCATACACCGTAATAGGAATTACGGCTATAGCGACACACAGTGAGTAATTTCGGCGCCGTCAGAAGACGGAGCTGAAGATACTTTTAAAACACTGTAATTCGGCTTCCAGCTTTAGCTGGAAGCCGAAATACATCATTCCCCACTATCCACGTGGACCTAGAGGGGGAATAGTATTTAACGCCGCTGGGAATTTGTGCAGCAGCAGGATAAGCCATATACCGGCTGTATCCTGCGCCCAAGTCTCCCGGCGGCAAGATCACAGGGATGCAGGTGCAGGGGCCCGGGGAGAAGTCAGAGGGAGACCTGGAGGGCCCACAAGTGCTTGAGGGCTCTGGGGCAATTGCCCCCTTTGCCTCAATTGAAGTGCTGGCCCTGGGCTTCTGGTATACTATTAGCACTAATAAATGTTTGATAATAAATCAATAGATGAATACAGGTAAATGAACACAGTGAAACATGTCCTGTCTGTAAAGACATTTCTGTAATAACTTACCATAAGGATTGTCAGGATGCCACATACAAGGCAAAACTCCCCCAGAAAGCCAAGGATGACTTGAGAGGTGTGAGGTAGAATCAGATGCCCAAGGCCCTGAAATTGCAGGACCTCCTGTTACCATCAGATTAGAGCTCAGACCAATGGCTGCACATCCTCCTGGATGAATCGGGGAAATGTCTGGCAGATCTTTATTTTCTCTGCAACAGAATGCAGAAAATACAGTATTAGAAGTCTTAAAGTATCTGTCAATATGGCACTTTGTGTAGTCAAAAGAGCTGATAACAACTTTGGGTGAACAACAGTCTTGCCCAATGAACAATACAAGCTGAAAAGCTCTCTCCTAAAACAGGTTTTATTGTGCAATATTGATGTACTTTCACCTATACATGGCAACACTGAATGGTCTTTCTCCATCCACCACATCACAAAAATGTTCAGCCAAATTTTGTCTACTTAAACGGTGAGACTCTGTACTACAGGCCCAACTTTACTCTATCCTCACTAAGTAAAAGGATTTTTCAGCTGTTTGGCTGGGTGAAAACATGCAGAAGTAAATGTTAGTTAGATATCTCATTATCTACCACGCTCGATCGATATTTGTGCCTTACAGCTCAATTAAAGATCATTCTCCGTTAAAATGTTATGGTACATATCAACCTCTGATAGACACAATCTGCATTGAAAGGGAACCTGAAGTGAGAAGCATATGGTAGCTGCTTTGCATTAGATACTGAAAGCATTTCCTTAGAACTCATATGTAAGTCCCTTTAAATCACATAAGTTCCAAGATCACAACAATGGGTTGACTCAAAAGAGGTTTATCATGCACTAAGGCTTATTTTGACAAATATATTTAGATAAATGTTTAATTCATGGTTGAATACCCTTTGCATATATTTTTAACAAATCCGTGTCTATGCCCCAAACTGATCAGTTAATGCATATGTATTAAATTGCGCAAAATTCATCTTATTCTGTATTACCAAACGATTCAGGACAGCTTTGAATGAACTAGATTTTATGTTACACTGACATATCTGCTATTCACACTTTAGAATTGTAAACACGCAAGATGGTTTCAACCGAGGAAGATGCTCGGGCATGCCTTCGCCGAGAATTAAGCATGGGTTCCTTCCCTCTCCTACAGGGGGCAAAGAGATCCAGATCATCTCAGCCACGCGCAAGCCGAAGGCATTGTTCTCCTCCCCCTCTGTTGTTCGCTCTTGCTCTTCCCCACTGCATAGCAACATATAGACTAGTGATGTGTCTGTACAGACCTAGTTCCCAAGCTGTCAGGCAAGGGATGGAGTCCCAATTCCTGCATGCAACAGTACCCATATGCATCTATACCTTTATCCTTTCAGCATTAAAATTAAAATAAGAACGTGAGACTCCAGAAACATTCTATTTATCATTAGCACTACACAAACAATATCTGTCTGATCAGTAATCAGGAGCAAGTTGTTCAAACTAAGTAAATAGTAAAGTGGATCGGAGATAAAAAAAACTTTTACTCATTGCATAATGGTGTTCCTTTCATATAGTTTATAGGGCATTCCTCAAGCCAAATACTTTTTTTGTTTTGTTTTAATACTCCAATTCCCTATAAACTAAACAAGCCTCGCCCACAGCTTTTCATAGTGCCTTGACACTGTAGCAAGGGCTTATGGGAGCTCAGTCTGGGCAGGAGTAGGTAACTAGTCATTGATTTCAGAGGCAGAGGGGATGAAGAGAGGGGACTGAATTTACACAAAGGCAAGCTGATAGCATCTCCAGCCCTCAGCCTGTGACAATGTGACAAACAGAACATGGCTGCCCTAACAGTATCACAGGAATAAATAATCATAAACTTTTGAAGCTGTTTGCAGCTAGATTTGCTGTGTAAACTATATAAACTTTAAATAAGATATATAGACAAGTTACTTGTTATAGTTCGTTTTTCATCTCGGATCTGCTTTAAGACTGCCACAGATCAGAAAAGTGCAGTGATTCAAACAAAAATGTAAAATGTCTCACCAAACATGAATCTCAGTGCCCATCTATAGATAGTGATGAGCAGATAATTCTTATAATATGCAAAAAAAAACTTCATCCGGGAGGTGAAGGTGGTACCATCAAATGACTAAAAACTATTGGCATACTAATGATTTTTTACTTTTTTTTTTTTTTTCCCATCATCCTCTGGACAGCCTTAGACACTCACCGAAGCAATGCAGCATGCTCCCTGTCCATTCTTTCCATCAGTATTCTTTCATTGCAATGTCTAACCTGCTCATCCCCATTTTCTTCACCTGTATGTCCTATACAATGAAAAAAAAAAAAACAGAAATTAATATAACAAATGGAGTAACTATGGCCAATTAGACCAATGTTTCTAGTTTATATGCTTGTACAGCAAACCCCTTTAGTTAAGCTAGAAAGTAAGATTGCATTTTATATATTTTGTTTTAAATGTAGATAGAACAATTTGGCTAGATTACGTTTTGGAAACATGCAGGTTTGTATTTTTTGTTTGACTGTGAATCTGTACAGAAATATAATATTATGAGTAAATGCACTTTCACTTGATCTAAAGAGTGGTCATATCAAGCTAAAATCAAGTCTGGTGCAGATTTCTAATGGCTCCGATACAGGGATTATTAGTTCCTGCTCCGCACACGCTGAGGCCAATGCTATGAGCTTTACAATCATTCACCTCAGCTCACTTGATGATTGTATTTACCGGAGATACAATGGTCACAATAACGGGTGGCATGCAAACTGCGGCAATGTGAGGAAAAGCTGTGTTAAACCAAGTACCACCTTCCCTTTATTATCATTTTTATGTGATTTTTATGACCTAAGTGTTACTATGGATCTTTCTCTAGATCAAAGCATTTTCTTATATAATAGAGTAATAATATTATTTTGTATTTATACAACTGACATCTTCCACAGTGCCATGTCCCTAAATGTCTGTCAGTGCATCTTACAATCTAATCCCTACCACAGTAATATCGTAGGGTCTCTATGGTAGTCTAAAGCCAAATGCGAGGGAAACAATAACTGTACCAGTATGTGTACTCGTACAGGATGGGGAAGGAAACCAAAGGTCCCCAAAATAAACCCACACAAACACAGGAAGAACATAATTGATGTGAACCAGGTCCTCTAGCGTTACAAGGCAAGTATGCTATCCACTACCTGCATCATTCATATCTTATTACACTTAATTTGCCCTGAAATCATTAAATGCCTCCTTAATTGGAAATAAAATATAAAAAATAGACTGCTCAAAAACTTACTTGACTCTACAGTAATGCATGTAAATGCAAGACTGGACATGTATAAGCATAACAAATATGAAATAAATACCAACACTGTTTATTTTAGAACAGCATAATTATCACTCTACCATACAATTACCTGAGACTGAAACATTTGCCATTTGTTGAAATAGAAGCACTTGTCTAGTTGAGTTGACCCACCGGAAAGCCTCATAGGGAATTGCTGCTCCTTGAAATTAATTGTGGCCAACTCGTCACTGATCAATTCATAGCCCCAATCAAGTGTGGACATTTCAGCAGGTTTCCACAGCGAAAAAGGTTATCCTTTAGTAATTTAAATGTTAAATACCAGCTACCTGCCAGAGCTCCAAGGGTTGTACAGACAGAAAGGGGGGGGGGGGGGGGGGTCGGGTGTCATATACACACACCTCAAAAAGGGCTAAATTGCACTATATCTGGCAAGTAATCTAGCCCTAATTTATTTCTACACTAGCCTTCCTGTAAACTCTACGCATAACACTACCCGCCCCTGCTTAATGCAATTTGGGTTCTAGTTGCTATTGCCAGCGCTCAAATTACATTAAAACAGACAGGTAGTGTGACATTTGGTTTAAAGAAGGGCTAGTTTAGAAGCTAGGGCTAGATTACTGTAATCTGTATTATAACATATCAAAATTTAGCTTTTTTGAAGGGGTGACACGCCCCTCCCCATCCCCCCAGTCTGGACGTAAAATAAATAGGTGTAGTCAGCAGAACTGATGCTCTAGGCACTAATCAGCCATAATTATTTAAATACTATAATTACATTTTTTTTGATGTGGAAATGTAGGCTGGTCCAAAGTCTACACTTGTTTGGGGCATGAAATGATCAGCAGTGAGTTTGCCGCAATGAATTACAAGGAGCGACATATCCCCATTTCTTGGTGGGACACCTCAACTAGAGCCACAGGTGGCATCAGCCATTGACTAGAATCATGCGTGGGCAACACTGTCTTGTCAGTGTAAATAAGATTTTTCCAGCATTGCAGTGATTCCCACTTATTATGGCTGTCAGTAATCAGGCCTTGTATGTGGATCATTTGCAATTAATGTGACACTTTGATGCAATGAAAAAAAAACAAAAAAAAAAACCCAATATTCATTTGTCAATGTTTGCATCTTCCAGAGTGCTCTGGGGAAGAAGGGCAAATTACACCATGAGAAACCACCACTGTGTGGGCGGGGCTACATATTAAAGTCCTGATTTCGCAGATCTGTCCAGCTACCTCTAGTTGATTTAGCTTGCCTCAGGTCCCTGGGAGCTATGTAATATTACAAAATTACATTAATTTCAGCGTGACGATGCGGCTATCGCCATCCTACTTTGAACATACATAAATGGATATGCCTCTAGCCTCTGGACAGGATTGGAAGGCAACTGACACACAAATCTAGCAGGCACATGCTCGGCTTCTCCGTGGAGGCACACCCCCACCCCATACCATAGCTGTCCAGTCAGAGCCTGGAGGCTTGTCCATTGGTAAATTCAAAAGGGAGGAGAAGATGACTGCCCAGAGCAGTCGCAGCGGAGATTGATTGTAATAGTAAGGAACTACTAGGGAACACAGGAAAAAACCATAATATACTTCTTCTGGCCACATGTGCGATAGTGTGCAATAACAAAGGGGATGGGTCTCCTAGTCAGCAGACCAGTAGTTATCTCAAGCACACTAGTTCCGCTCCCACAACACAGTCTCTTATAAAATCTTGGGAAAGAGAGATAAGTATCACTCAAAAAAAGAGCTCCATTTGAGAATACTTTTAAAGTACATGTGTGGATTTGCATTGTCATTTCAGTAGTAATGGTATCGATAGTCTTGGAATACCAGTCCTGATAAAATTGGGAAAAAACTGTCTTCATGACTGATGTCTACATTTTTACCATGCCATACACTACCAATAGTGAATCTGGCAATCTCTCATGATGGATGATCGAGTGGAAACAGCAGTATTGTTATTTACAGGACAGTCTCAGTAATAACTAAGGAAGATGTTCTTTGTATAAAGTTCTACAAAGTACGGCAGTGCTATACAAGTACAAGAAATATAAATTCCTATGGCTTGTGCTTTTGCAGATCCGCAGCTGGGAAGATCATGTCTTCTCACAGATGTGGCTGTTAATGAAAAGAACTTAAAAGCCATCGTAAAGTTGCTGAAAATGTTTGCTCATCAAAGCCAGGAGGATTATATAAGGAGATGGCATAACATTTCTGTCTAGCAAGTAGTGTTTATGATGAGCCTGGCAACATGAGACATCCTGCGTATTGTAACACACTTAAAAGTAAAATCCAAGACCAGGTATAGTAAACACAGACACATGAATCATCACCTACTCTGATGAAGAGGGAGGGACCCACGATACATGTGAGGTACAGGTTGCAGGGACACAAACCGTGGTCTTCACTGAAGCTCTTTAGGTAAGCCCATAGACATACCTAACTTAAACTGTTTCTCTTTACAATATTAAAATATTGGCGTTTTACCAATATTTTATTATCCTCTAACCCCGTTCTCACTTGAACCCTCCGCGCTATCAATTCCTAATCAACACCCCCCCAACCAATGCCTAACCACCCCAACCGACCAAACGTGCCCCCCCCCCCCCCCCCCCCAGCCGGTGTCTAAACTAACTGACCCCCCAATCCCGTCCCCAACCCATGGCTAAGTAACACCTTCCCGCAATTGCCGCTGATATCTGAACTGCCTTCTCCAGTTTCTCTTTTATTTGGTGTTGAGAAAGTTGCAGCTCCCAAACTATTCCAGTGCCTGTAGTGGCCAAATTTCCAGTTTTGATTTCAGGAATCAAACACTTATTTTTTATTAGACAACATTGGCCTAAGTTAAATGCCAACATCATGGGGAGGGAGATTCACTAAAGAAATGTAAAGGTGCAAGCATAGAAACCTAGCATTCATACATTCACGAGGTGTAAAACGGGTGCAGTACATACGTGCTGCTTGCTATGGCATACAGGAAATTAAGATAACTGATTCTCCACTGTTGCTGATGATGGCAGCTCTCTCCTGCTACATAGCAGGCAAAAGCACAGTATTATCGAATTGCATACTTAGGGCTCGCTTCCAATGTGCAAGCGCAAGAGCCAATGCGTCAGTATGGCTGCATTGCATGTGACTCCTGCGGCGGTGGTGCTTGCTATCCAATTCCTTATAATGCATGGGAGCGCTGGCACATTCGCCCCAAAATGCAGGCAATCATGGTATGGAAACATCAGAGAGTGCAGTCTATGTTCTATATGGTAAACTCCGTGACCCCTGACCTACATACACAGGTGAATCAAATTATGAGAAAGAGTATTTAAGGGGGTCAACTGTAAATTTCCCTGCTCTTAATTTTCTCTGAAGAGTAGCAACATGGGGGTCTCAAAACAACCCTCAAATGACCTGAAGACAAAGATTGTTCACCATCATGGTTTAGGGGAAGATTACAAAAAGCCATCTCAGATTTCAGCTGTCTGTTTCTACAATTAGGAACATATTGAGGAACTGGAAGACCACAGGCTCAGTTCAAATTAAGGCTGGAAGTGGCAGACCAAGAAAAATCTCGGATAAACAGAAGTAACGAATGGTGAGAACAGTCAGAGAGTCAACCCACAGACCAGCACCAAAGACCTACAACATCATCCTGTTTTTTTAGAGAATTATCATATACAAGTTGTTTGGGGAGATGGGGTAAGGCGGAGTGGGGTAATTTGATGCTCACGTCATATCCAATGAGTTTAAGTCATCTGAAATAACCAATCCTCCCCCCATGACTCCCCCACCCAGTTTCCAGAGACTGCTCATCTCATTATGTAAATTTACAGTTTAGCACTGATCCACACCTTGAACCACTCCCTCCTTCCTGTGGCCACTCTCGATAGAGGTAGCAAGGGTGTGCATCTTCTCACTCCCAGGCATCCATCTCTTCTATCTATATAGCTCTTCTTTTTGCTGTAACTCATATCAGGGTCCTAGCTCTCCGTGAATTAATACTAGCTGGGCACACATGACCATTGCTCTATCTAGGGTTAGTTAATAAGAGACAAGACTGTCAGAAATGGATAGTTGCACTAATCTTAAGATGGAGACCATCATCTGGAAGGGAATTCTGCCACATACCACAGTACTTATGGTACAGAAATAAGCAGCAGAGGGTGTGGACAGAGGTGCACGAGCATGCGTAACTAGACAGCACTAATCCAGCTTTTTAACTGTTATTGTGTGTTTAGTAGGTATTTGAATCTTTAAAATCAATCTGCCTTCCTGAACTAATAATTATTCATAAAAAAAATACATTATACTACTTAGAAAACCGTTCACTATTAGCACATTTTACTAGAAGAACACAAATGCTGGTAACAATATGCAGTTATCCACAGTAAACAGTTACAGTTCAGCTGTCAGTTTTAAATTATTAGAAGAATAAATGTGGATTTCTGAATTTCTGCAATTACGTTTGCATACTTCCTTTCACTAGGAAAATAAAGTCATCCTATCCATATTCTGATACCGGTCCAATCTGGCAACACACCATCCAGGACGACTCTAGTTTGCAACAGAGAATACAGTAAAGTGTGATAAAAGTACAATGAACTGTTCAACGTAAAATTATGTTTACCAAATCAGGATCATATGTCTGCTAAATGCTTTCTGAGCTCACTTTCCTGCACTGCATGTGCATGAATCATTGTTTCTAATGTGAATACAAAAGCACATTAAAAGCACATGTTAAAATGCTTGTAAAGTGCATGCGCAGTTTAAAATACTCAGTGTTGAATGGTTTCTAAAGCTTTCGGGGGAAAAGGAGTTGAACTTACCCGGGGCTTCTAATGCTCCCCCGCAGACATCCTGTGCCCACGCAGCCACTCACCGATGCTCCGGCCCGCCTCCGGTTCACTTCTGGAACTTCATACTTTAAAGTCTGAAAACCACTGCGCCTGCGTTGCTGTGTCCACGCTCCCGCTGATGTCACCAGGAGCATACTGCGCAGGCCCAGTATGGTTTGTGCCTGCGCAGTACGCTCCTAGTGACATCAACGGGAGCGAGGACATGGCAACGCAGGCGCATTGGTTTTCAGACTTTAAAGTATGAAATTCCAGAAGCGAACCAGAGGCGGGGCCAGAGCATCAGTGAGTGGCTGCGTGGGCACAGGATGTCTGCGGCGGAGCATTCGAAGCCCCGGATAAGTTCAACTCATTTTCCCCCAACCCGCTACAGTATTCCTTTAATAACGTTCAGAATTGCACATTTAAATGGCCTATAAATATACTATTCT
This sequence comes from Hyperolius riggenbachi, assembly GCF_040937935.1. Lineage (NCBI taxonomy): Eukaryota > Metazoa > Chordata > Amphibia > Anura > Hyperoliidae > Hyperolius > Hyperolius riggenbachi. Next base: position 163,476,806 of record NC_090652.1, on the reverse strand, counting down.
TTATTTATCCCAGCTAAGATTTGTTTTATTTAACAAAATATGCAGAGAACAAAACTGCATCCAAAGATGATACAGCCATCAGCTGAACGAGAACAGCAAAGCAAAATCCAAGTATCACAATGAGTACTTCTGTGCATTTTAAAGCACATAGCATGGGAACCAGAACATCAAACATGCTAAATCCAGGCCATAAGATGTACTAAAGAGCAGGTTTAGCGCAGCGTTGCTATTCTTTCAAGGAAACCCAACACCATTTGGTGCTGAGAGTGAAGGCAAGGGTGAGCAAGTAAATCATATTTAAGCTTTTCTTGAAATCAGGAGTTTCTGCACCTCTTTATCCTTTTCTTACACCTCTAGGTTATGGCCCGCATTCCAGTAGTCACAGTCTGAACACTTCTATAGTGGAGAGTGAGACTCTTTAGGTCATGCAGCTCAGAATCCTAGGAGTGCACTTGTGATTAGAAAAGCGCTTGCTAATGTAATGCTATGGGTGTAATCCCACTTGAGAGATGTAATTTAAAAAAATTAAACGGAAAAAAAAAAACAAAAACATTACAATAGCAAGAGCATTTTAAAGTGGATCCGAGACAACATTTTATTCATTGCATAATTGTGTTCCTTACATATAGTTTATAGGGCATTCCTCAAGCCAAATACTTTTTTTGTTTGTTTTAATACTCTAACTCCCTATAAACTAAGCAAGCCTCACCCACAGCTTCTCCAAAACGCCAAGGCACTCAGACCCATGTAGCAATGGCTTATGGTAGCCGGGCAGGAGGAGGAGGAGGTGGTTACTAGCCAGATATTTCAGAGGCAGAGGGGAGGGGGAGTGAATTTTTCACAGGCTGGAGGATGGAGATGCAGTTGCAGACTACCTGTGTAATGACGACAAACAGAACATGGCCACTCTCGTATCACAGGAATAAATCATCATAAACTATTGGGAGTTGTATGCAGCCAGATTTGCTGTGTAAACCATCTAAACTTTAGATAAGATATATAGAAAAGTTACTTGTTATAGTTAGTTTTTTATCATCTCGGATCCGCTTTAAATCACAAGCGCTTAGAAAATCGGTGTTAGTGGGTCCCTGGCCTTAGGGTTGCTTTTCTTCAGCTGGAAATGGGGCTTTAATCAAGGTGGGGGTGGGAATTTATGAATAGCTCCAAATACCTATTTTCACCTTCAACCTTAGGTGTCACCTGGAAAGCTGAAGACGAAGAGGAATTTCACTTTTCAACACAACAATGTGCATGATTCACAAAGCTTTTTCACCCTTTTTCTTCTGTTCTCACCTTATCTAAGTTACTTTTTGAAGCTCCCAAAGAGCAAAAATATAATATAAATTAAGGTAAGAAAAGTAATATTAAAATGAAAGACCACCTCCAGCCAAAAAAAGGTCTAAATGGCAATACAAACACACACACACACACACACACACATATAGTCTAGGCACTATACAGTTAGATGAACATATAAAGTTTACATCTGGTATATCATATTTGATAGAACAGACTCACATTTATATCTGTAAGTAGCACTTCCGTATTCCTCCTGAAGCTGAAAGCATTGTCCCCACCTCTTCAGCCTGGTTAACTCCCCTGTCCCTCCCTCCCCTGCCTGGATCAAATTACTTCTCTTTTCACAGTGTGTAGGAGAGATAGAAGACACAGGAAACCGGTTTCAGCCTCTCTTATGTCTGTCTGCTATAATTCTTATTTCAGATGTCTGTCTGCCTAGATTAAATCCCATGGACATGAGGAGTGGAGTTATTACATCAATTTCCCAGCATCCTTTGCATCTATGGTTTGGGGTAAAAAAAAAAAAAAAAAAAAAAAAAAAGCCCAAGGCCCAATTTCACACTGGAGGCAGGGACCATAAGACCATATGTGGAATACAGACCCTGGGGGTGAGAAAAATCACACTTTATCATGTGTTAGTTTATATATTTTGGGAACTTATTAGGTTTAAAGCAAACTAATTTATAATTCAGGTACAACTTACTTATTATTATGCTTGTAAATGTGCTGAAAGGTTATTTTTAAGCAATAAGTTTTGTGAATAAAGCCCAATGACTCCAAGCATATATCCAAATCAATAAAAGAAAACTAAAATTTTAGACTAGCCCACCCAGAGACCAGGCCTAAAAAGAAAAATCTGTGGGGAGAGGAGGACTGAACAAGAGATGCACTTGTAACCTGACATGTTGAGCGTGTTTTTTAAAGGAAAAGCTTTTTAAAGGTTGAAAGTCACAAAGGTGGGAACATTTTTTAAATCATTTATTGGGGTCTTATTTGTGTGTGTGTTTTTTATATTTACTTTAGTACTGCGCTTTTTATATGTACTGTAGTCCTCATTTTCATGGCCACTCACCACTAAACATGTCTCGTATTGAAAAACTCAAGGTTACAATGGATCTAGTTTTCTTGGTAGGCAGATGGATAATATTCAAAGATGCATTTGAGTGGTGGGTGTGTATTTTTATGTACAAAAAATTCAAAATTATATTTTATATAAATATATATTAATAAATTCCCTAAATTAGCTTATGGTGTGTTTTTGGCTGTGACAAATCAAATGTTCTAAAAAAAAATAAAATCCATTTTTTTTTTTAAATATTCATTACTGAATAAATATTTCATTTTAATTTGCTTCTATTTTATCAGCCTTCATTTTTTTGTTTTTTAAATTGAGTTTTCCATATTGTTTCTAAATCTGCCCGAGAAAGGAAACTGATATTTGTTTAACGCTGTATATAATAGATATGAGAGCGGCCAGCTTGTAACAAAGCACCCCTCTGATAGGGAAACTGGATACCAAAACCACACAGAATTGGATGGAGTCTCTGCAAGGTGCTAATACAACAATTTATTGGTTATAGAAAAAACATGAGGTGCATCATTCCTTCTCACTAAACATATAAAACCCACTATAAAAATGTAATGAGTGCTCTCATGATCTCAAAACAGATTTCCAGAAAGGACAACTGGCATGTGAGCAAGTGCCCACTGTGAAGCTTATGAAAGCAGTCAGTGCTGCCGTAATTACAGTATCTGCCATCAGCCAAACACCACCTCTCGCACACCACCCAGCTAATCAGCCAGCCCAGAGCCCATATGCAATTCACTTTTTCTCCTGAGTTTTCTCCTAGGTGTTATTTTCGCAAAAAAAGCAAGCCAGCAAGAAAATACTCAAAATAAATTTGATAGTACTTTTTACACTAACTTTTGAGTACTTTTTCAATTGTAATATGCTGAAAAGTTAGTTTAACCACTTCCCGACCGCCGCATGTACAAATGGCGGGCGGGAAGTGGATCCGGCAAGGACCGCCGCATGTACAATTGGCGGCGGTCCTTGTACGGGCATGGGCGGAGCGATCGCGTCATTCGTGACGCGATCCTCCACCGGGGACTGGCTCCGCCTCCCTCGCGCTGTAACCCGCCGGCCGTTCGGAAACGCCGGCGGGTTACTAGCACCCGGATCGCCGCATACAAAGTGTATAATACACTTTGTAATGTATACAAAGTGTATTATACAGGCTGCCTCCTGCCCTGGTGGTCCCAGTGTCCGAGGGACCACCAGGGCAGGCTGCAGCCACCCTAGTCTGCACCTAAGCACACTGATTTCTCCCCGTGCCCCCTGATCGCCGCACCCCTCAGACCCCCCCCCCCCCCACCCACCCTCCAGACCCCTGTTTGCACCCAATCACCCCCCTAATCACCCATCAATCACTCCCTGTCACTATCTGTAAACGCTATATTTTTTTTTTGCCCTAAACTGCCCCCGCTCCCTCCTGATCACCCCTTCCCCACCCCTCAGATTCTCCCCAGACCCCCCCCCCTCCCGTGTACTGTACGCATCTACCCCCTCTGATCACCTGTCAATCACCCATCAATCACCCCCTGTCACTGCCACCCATCAATCAGCCCCTAACCTGCCCCTTGCGGGCAATCTGATCACCCACCCACACCAATAGATCGCCCGCAGATCCGACGTCAGATCACCTCCCAAGTGCATTGTTTACATCTGTTCTCTACTCTAAACACCCACTAATTACCCATCAATCACCCCCCTGTCACTGCTACCCATCAGATTAGACCCCTATCTGCCCCTAGGGCACTCAATCACCCGCCCACACCCTCAGAACGCCCTCAGACCCCAGCCCTGATCACCTCGCCAGTGCATTGCTTGCATCTATTCCCCCCTCTAATCATACCTTGAGACACCCATCAATCACCTCCTGTTATCCCCTAGCACACCTACCCATCAGATCAGGCCCTAATTTGCCCCGTGTGGGCTCCTGATCACTCGGCCAAAGTCTCAGTCCCCTTCCAATCACCTCCCCAGTGCATTGATTGCATCTATTTTCCCCTCTAACCACCCCCTGAGACACCCATCAATCACCTCCTGTCACCCCCCTAGCACTCCTATCCATCAGATCAGTCCCAATACAACCTGTCATCTAAAAGGCCACCCTGCTTATGACCGGTTCCACAAAATTCGCCCCCTCATAGACCACCTGTCATCAAAATTTGCAGATGCTTATACCCCTGAACAGTCATTTTGAGACATTTGGTTTCCAGACTACTCACGGTTTTGGGCCCGTAAAATGCCAGGGCGGTATAGGAACCCCACAAGTGAACCCATTTTAGAAAAAAGACACCCCAAGGTATTCTGTTAGGTGTATGACGAGTTCATAGAATATTTTATTTTTGGTCACAAGTTAGCGGAAATTGATTTTTATTTTTATTTTTTCACAAAGTGTCATTTTTACTAACTTGTGACAAAAAATAAAATCTTCTATGAACTCGCCATACACCTAACGGAATACCTTGGGGTGTCTTCTTTCTAAAATGGGGTCATTAGTGGGGTTCCTTTACTACCCTGGCATTTTAGGGGCCCTAAACCGTGAGGAGTAGTCTTGAAACAAAAATGACCTGTGAAATCCTAAAGGTACTCCTTGGACTTTGGGCCCCTTAGCGCAGTTAGGGTGCAAAAAAGTGCCACACATGTGGTATCGCCGTACTCAGGAGAAGTAGTTTAATGTGTTTTGGGGTGTATTTTTACACATACCCATGCTGAGTGGGAGAAATCTCTCTGTAAATGGACAATTGTGAGTAAAAAAAAAAAAATTAAACAATTGTCATTTACAGAGATATTTCTCCCACCCAGCATGGGTATGTGTAAAAATACACCCCAAAACACATTATACTACGTCTCCTGAGTACGGCAATACCACATGTGTAGCACTTTTTTGCAGCCTAACTGCGCTAAGGGGCCCAAAGTCCAATGAGCACCTTTAGGCTTTACAGGGGTACTTACAATTAGGCACCCCCCAAAATGCAAGGACAGTAAACACACCCCACTAATTACCCCATTTTGGAAAGTAGACACTTCAAGGTATTCAGAGAGGAGCATAGTGAGTCCGTGGCAGATTTCATTTTTTTTTTTTTTTTGTCGCAAGTTAGCATTTTTTTTTCTTTTTTGTCACAAAGTGTCATTTTCCGCTAACTTGTGACAAAAAATAAAATCTTCTATGAACTCACCATGCCTCTCAGTGAATACTTTGGGATGTCTTCTTTCCAAAATGGGGTCATTTGGGGGGTATTTATACTATCCTGGAATTCTAGCCCCTCATGAAACATGACAGGGGGTCAGAAAAGTCATAGATGCTTCAAAATGGGAAAATTCACTTTTTGCACCATAGTTTGTAAACGCTATAACTTTTACCCAAACCAATCAATATAGGCTGAATGGGTTTTTTTTTTATTAAAAACATGTTTGTCCACATTTTTCGTGCTGCATGTATACAGAAATGTTACTTTATTTGAAAAATGTCAGCACAGAAAGTTAAAAAAAATCATTTTTTTGCCAAAATTCATGTCTTGTTTGATGAATATAATAAAAAGTAAAAATCGCAGCAGCAATCAAACAAGAAAAGGCGGTAAAATTCATTTAGGTGGTAGGTTGTATGAGCGAGCAATAAACCGTGAAAGCTGCAGTGGTCTGAATGGAAAAAAGGGTCTGGTCCTTAAAGGGGGGTAAAGCCTGCGGTCCTCAAGTGGTTAAAGAGAAGATGAAAATAATCTAGGAGATGACTCTAGATGATGGTGAAAAAATGAATTGCATATGGGCCCAGGAATGACCGGCGTTGCATATGTCCCAATGATGGAAAAGTGGTCAAGGAGCCCCCAAAAGATGTGCAGCGATTGTGGATGATGACAGAGCATAATTGAATAAAAGCTTCTAAATGAAAGTCTCAATGAGGTTCTGTTACCACCTCTAGAGGATTAGCACACTGTATATGGGTGACTAAAGGCTCATACACACATCAGACTATAGTCTTTGGAAAATGAAAGATCACAGACCAATCTTACCCCCCTTCATGGAGTATGAGAGCCATGCCTACACAGTCTTTTCTATGGAGCTGAACTCCCCATCACAAAAAAAAAAATCTTTGCAAGATGCTGCACACAAACATGCTGCACACACTCAAAAGATCTGTAGCTGCAAAAGATCTGTTCCTGCCAAAAATCCATTCCTTCAAATTGCAATGATAGTCTGAGATCCGCAGATCATCACACACACATGATTTAACTGACATTCATCTGCAGATCAGATCCACCAGCATGGATTTTCAGATCTGCGGAGGATTGCTTGATCTGCAGATGAATGTCAGTTAAATCATGTGTGTATGATGATCTGCAGAGCTCATAGACTATCATTGCAATTTGCAGGAATGGATTTTTGGCAGGAACAGATCTTTTGTGTCTGTACAGCATCTGTGTGTGCAGCATCTAGCAAAGATTTTTTTTCTGATGTGGAGTTCAGCTCCATAGAAAAGGCTGTGTAGAGCATGGCTCTCATACTACATGAAGGGTGGTAAGATTAGTCTGTGATCTTTCATTTTCCAAAGACTATAGTCTGATGTGTGTATGCACCTTTATATGCTGCTCGTCAATACGGTCTGGCATATGCATCCACATGCATGCATATGGCAAAGGCTATTGCTCATCACCCTGATGTCTAAACTAGAAGCTGGATACAACTCGAGTGTTTGGAAAACGTGGGCTCTCACTTGGGAGATCATTGCCCAGCCCATCGTACAGATAATGAGCGCTCATTACATTATTTTTAATGGGTTTTATATGTTTGGTGGGAGTGATTGATGCAGAGCATTTTTTTTTTTAAGAATAATTAAATTGCTGTATTAGTACCTTGTAGCTAATTCCTTTCTGATCCATATTTAATGCTTGAACTCGCAGAAAGCCATTTTTATAAGGGAACACAACAGTATAAAAAAAATCCGATGGTTATCTTAACGTTATTACACAGCAACACCTTAACTTGCTCTGGGCCTAAAATGGTTGTGTATATATAGACAAAAGGTAATACCAAATAAAGCTGTAAAATTTGCAAAGTGTCCTACCTTTTGAAGATACTGATTTATTTCCATTATTGTCCTTTTGTCGTGCTACAGCCACAGCTATTCCAACAGGCGGATTACGCACTTCCAGCTCCTGGAAAGCAATTGGATCCTTTGTAAAAGATTTAGCACTTTCTGGCCGATCTGGGTCTCTCTTTACTTCCTGATGGGATAAATTTGCTAACTTTGTAGCTTTCGCTTGAGATTCCTCCAACCTCATATTTCCAAGACCGCCAAATGGAGTTTTCTTGTCACCACTTTTCCATGAAGCTGCCTTTCTGTCAAAGTTTCCACTGTATTTAATCAGACTCTGCATTGCACAGCCCTCAGAGTGAATAAATGGATATGTAAATTCAGAAGCGGCTTTGTTGGCACCAGTTTTTGTTTCAGAACATAGTTTTTTCATTTCATCTTTCCTATGACTTACTTGAAAATGTTGTGCGGTTAAACCGTCCTTTTGCAAAGAGATACATTCTCCAATCTCTAAATGCTTTGCTTTTTGTTCTGGGAGGTTAGCATGGGAAATCCCTGACTGAGTCTGCTGAGAATCCACAAAACCAGAAGACTTGCATTTTTCTTTAGATTGGTCACCCTGCCTAGAGTAGGAAGCACTGGTATCTTTTGTAGATACAAACGGCCTTTTCTCTGCAGCGGCTACTACTGGAGTGTCCATTAAAGAATCAGATACACCCTGGCATTTTGCAGAAGAATTACAGCAAATCACAGATCCTTTCTCCTGGAAAACCTCTACTCTCTTACGTTCATTCAAAGAAATGTCCTGGGGTAAATTTGAATAGAAATCTGTCTTTTCTTCCAACTTGCTTACTTTTCCTTTAAAATCACGAATTGGGTTTCCAACTTGTGTAGAGTCCCTCTGTTCATCTGTTCCCTCTAAATTAGACACACAAGTAGATGATATCACGTTCTTTAACTCATCACTGTCCCTGCTTTGTAATTTCATTTTGTACATGGTGGGATGGAGAGGTTGTGCAGGTACTGGGGAAGAGGAACCAATTTTACACAATAAATTAGAAGAATGTACGGAAGAGCAGCTGCACAAAGTATTCAAGGAAGATGGTGTCAAAGTAGAATCACTAGGTTTAGTTCGATTTGTACTTGTAGAAAACAAAGTCCTTAAGTTCTCATCATGTCTCCTTGCATCCTTGACACCTGTATCATCCTCAGAAGCAAGTGATTTGGCAAGCAATTCACTACCCTGGTTACAACCTCTTAAAACAGATGTTGGATTATAGTTTGAAGCCTTTGCTTCATTGTTTCCAGTCCAGTGAATTGGCACTTGCTCAGAAAAGAATGAAGAGGCATGGTCCCCTATTTTAGGCACCCTAGGAAGACTTTTCTTCCGCTCCCTTTCCCCTTTTGTCTCCAGGTCATACTCTACTACATCACCAGAACTGGTTTCCACAGATAATCGTCCATCTTTTTTTGATGTGCCTAATAATTGAGTGTTACATAATAATTCCTTTCTGCAATATTTTTCTTTAGACTCCTTGGAAACCTCTCTGGAATTTTTATAGGAGTGACAAACATCATTCTCGTTCAAACGGGACCCTTGTGTCTGGTTAGTTGATATCTTCTCTAGAGATGGTGTAGGATGATAGCTTGATAGTTGACCAGGAAAACAAAATCCATCTAAAAAAGGTACAAAAAAGTAAGTTAGTGGTGTGGGCTCATGTCATATTACACAGTTAAATGGGGTTTCAACTATACTTGTAAATTTACCCAGCAATCTTGTGAACCTGCAATTTAAAAAGAAAAAACAAGAAAGGGATGACATGCTATTAAATTCTGAGTTGGTCAAATTCACAGCTGTATGAATTTGCATACAATAAGCATGAAATTTGCAACAACTTGGAATTATTAAAATCTCATGGACAACCCAGAATTGAAACATACAAGTTTCATATAATGTACTAAAGGAAACATTTTTCTGCAAGTTGGCAAATGAACAGCTTAAAGTGGTATCGTCACCATAAAAATCAAATTTCAACAGCAACTGGACTGAGTGTATTAAGTGATAAAGATGCTAAGCCTGCATTCAAAACTTTCAAAACTTTTTCTGCTATTATGATTTGGAGTTATCACATACTTAAAGAGAACCCGAGGTGTGTTTAAAGAATGTTATCTACATACAGAGGCTGGATCTGCCTATACAGCCCAGCCTCTGTTGCTATCCCAAACCCCACTAAGGTCCCCCTGCACTCTGCAATCCCTCATAAATCACAGCCGTGTTGTGAGGCTGTGTTTACATCTGTAGTGTCAGTCTCAGCTGCTCCCCCGCCTCCTGCATAGCTCCGGTCCCTGCCACCGTCCCTTCCCTCCAATCAGCAGGAAGGGAAGGGATGCAGGTGGGGGACTGGAGTTCTGCAGGAGGCGGGAGAGCAGCAGACTGACACTATAGAGATAAACACAGCCAGCTCTGACAAGCTGTTTGTCAGCAGCGTGGCTGTGATTTATGAGGGATTGCAGAGTGCAGGGGGACCTTAGGGGGGTTTGGGATAGCAACAGAGGCTGGGCTGTATAGGCAGATCCAGCCTCTGTATGCAGATAATATTCTTCAAACCCACCTCGGGTTCTCTTTAAGGAAAACTGGCCCTTTAGTAGTCGTGCCAAAGAATTGCATGCTGGGGGTTCTTTTTATCTATAATCTATTCCTCCTCTTCCCTTTATTTCCCTGCCAGCTTCTTATCTGAAACCTAATCCCCTACTCACTTGTGTTTACAAGCAAGGCGTAGGCGACTCAGCGATTGGAGGAGACAAGAAAAAAAAGTAAAGGGCAGAAATGACATCACGAGTAAGCCTTAACTGTGGGCAAAAGACATGGCCCCCACCAGGAACAGAATTCTCGTAATTTACTATATAACATTCACTGAAATCAAAATGTGGACAGTATAATACATGTGTTATGTAAGCAGATCAAGTATTTATCTACTTATATATGTGTTTTTTTTCCCTGGCATAGTATGGCTGATCCTACTGCTTTAAAGAGCATAGTTCTGTTTATTTTAGTATAACGCCTCAGTGTCTGAATTGGTTTGAAAAGGTGCGAGGTAATTGAGCCAAAGCAGATCATTTCTGCACTCGATGGCTACCGCGCAGTGCCGGACCTGGGCTTCGCTATAGCTATAATTTTATAGCTACGCGTCTGTGTACATCTTGTCCCACTGCATTCAGGTGTCAGCAATAGCCAGACCCAGAATTACGCCAGTAGAGGATAGGCTATGTTGTCAGTAGGGGAATAGATTTGTTATATTCCCCTACTTTTTTGAAGGGAGGGAGCGCTGTCTCTCAGCGTCTCCCCGCAATCAGCTGACAGCCAACAAAAACATACCTATGCAAACTGGCTTGTGGTAAATAGGCTGAGTAACCATTGACAGCTATGAATATATAACTTTGTTTGATAAGGCTAATATATACTCAGATGGAGCCAATTATGCCATGAGGAAGATTACTGCTAACGCATGTTATGTGTATTTTGGGGGAGAAGGGCGGGGTTATCACTTTTCCTCTATGTACCTTTGTTGTGGTATAGTTTTACTGTTTTATGCAGCACCGATATAGGAACAACATGTATAGTATGACAAGAACTCATTTTCAATGTATTACAGTGTTGAAATGTGGTAAGAACACAACAAATGTGAATGCTATAATACCATAAACAATGTTTATTATCACAGCTTAAAGAGGAACTCCTGCCTAAACACACATACTGTCATTAAGTTACGTTATGTTAATTAAAATAGATAGGTAATATAATCTCTTACCCACCCTGTTTTAAAAGAACAGGCAAATGTTTGATTTCATGATGGCAGCCATCTTTTTGGTTGAAAGGAGGTGACAGGGAGCATGAGACAGTTCCCAACTGTCCTGTGTGCTGATCACTCTTCCCAGTTGCTAGGCAACGTGAACAACATCATAGGAAATCCCATCATGCTTTGCACTGCATCAGGGAAAAACCACCCGGCAGTTTTCTTTGATGGGTGGAGCTAAGCTAAAAATGCAGCTAAAAATTATGCTTTGGTAAGAAAAACAAAGTTCTGATTCTGTGAAACTGTTTAACACCAAGCCTTTCCAGTTCTGCTGAGTAGATTTTTAGTCCGGAGGTTCACTTTAAGCAATGTCAGTTTGAATTGATTTTGCAAAATTACTAGTTTTTCATCCTGCAACTGATTACCTTTGAAACTGTTACAGTAACTTCAATAAAAATGTAAAAAAAAGTGTAGCCTAACTACACTGTGTAGATTAACTACCAACATAGCTTTACAGCATTTCAGGCACAAATCCTTGGTGAATAAAAGTTTACATTTTTGATGACCCAAATAATCCATGCAGCCAGCAATGGAGCTACACTTGCCAGAGCATCTGATATGTAGACTAGTTATCGGTCAGTAACGCAGTAAGGCCACATACACATGGGGAGTTCAGCTCAATAGAATAGACTGTGTAGGTATGGCTCTCATACTACATGGAAGGGGGTAAAATTGGTCTGTGATTTTTCATTTTCCAAAGTCTATGGTCTGATGTGTGTATGTGGCCTAAGAGGAGGAGACAAGCATAGCAAGAAGGCTGCTTTCATTTTTCAATAAGGATCACTCAACACAGGTTTCTGTCACCAAAAGACAGTTATATAAGGAAAGCAAAATAACTGCAGATTTTCTTGTTCACCCATGTCAGACTAAGTGAATAATGGCCGACTATCAAATTGAGCTATGCGGGTTCTTGGCAAGATTGAAGATAACAGAAAATACATTTTAAAAAAATTAAAAGTTTTTTTTTTTTTAAATGTCTGATATAAAAGGCAAAGTTATGGCTTCCTTGTTTTAAAATTATTCTTCAGGAAAGGACAACTGGCCTTAGAGTGATATGGAGACTACCATATTTATTTCCTTTTAAACAACGCACATTGCCTGGCAGTCCTGCAGATCCTCTGCCTCTAATAATTTTAGTACTAGACTGTGAACAAGTGTGTAAATCAGATGTATGACTTAAGTTTGACTGCATTTGCCGCATGTTTGTTAAAGTGCGTGATTCAAATACTACTGATGCATGAAAAATTAGCAGGATGAAAGGTAACTAGTATAGTTTAAAAGGAAACAAATAGGTCAGCCTTCATGCTGCGAGTCCTTCATCCTCCCTTCTTTCTCTTCCTACTCCATGGCACTCTGTTGTGTTGTGTGCTGCACTGTCTGCCCTCCTCCACTCTACATAGATACAGAATGCAGGCTAGTGATACATTTTTACTGAAATCAGCTCGCCACCTGAGGGATTCAGTCATGATTCTTGCAGGTGACAGAAATTGAACATGTGTACGGACCTTTAGAGGTCATAGGATGGTTGAGTAATAGAGTTAAAGGGATACTTAAAGGAATCGTCAGGAAAAAATAAAAAAAAAACCTGGGGCTTCTACCAGCCCCATGCAACCATCCTGTGCCCTCGTAGTCACTCACTGCTGCTCCAGTCCCCCGCCACCAGCTAGTTTCATTTTTGCCGACCTTGGGGTCGGCGGGCCGCATTGCGTACATTTTTACGCATGGGACTGTAGTCAGCACTGTTGAAAAAAAGGTTAAGCATAACATCAATACATAAATAAATACACTCCAGGTTGCCGTTTTAAGGCCGTGGCCATCTTTATTGGTAATCATTAAAATTGTTGAGGTCCCAACTTTATTCAACCAATAACTTTATTCAACTTACTAACCATAGTCAAACAGACATAACTCCATTAATTAGATCCACCACTACGGTTCAGACCCAAATCAACATAATTCCGTTAGGGCCCCACATGTGACTTGACTTCTGTCGTATCTTCTACCATTAAAGGCTTGACCACGACGATTCTTCTATACAGCAGAGAGGGACGGGTGGGTGGGGAGCTTGTCCCAGCCACGCAGGAATGAAGGCAGGTAAACAGCGAACAGGGGCTTCTTATATACACCTATCTCACCCCTGATTCGCCCCTGCAACAATGTTGCACCCCAGCAACACTTGGCAGACTAGGCACAGTTACCTGTGCCGACCTATCACTGACATGCCTACACTTTCTTCCCCTACTACTGAGCCCCAAAGTATCCAACCAATCAGGAGCTGCCTTACCTCACAGCTTAAGCTCCACAGGTTTTCACAGACCCATGTTGGGCCATATTTATGTGAATATGTCCCTTCTCATTCCCGCTGGTGCAGGAACATTAACGCATACATTTTTACGCGTTAGTGGTGCAATGCGTACATTTTTATGCGTTGCATCACTAACGCGTAAAAATATATGCGTTAATGCTCCTGCACCAGCAGGAATGCGTAAAAATGTACGCAATGCGGGCTGCCGACCCAGAGGTCGACAAAAAAAACTAGCTGGCATAGGGGGACTGGGGCAGCAGTGAGTGACTACGAGGGCACAGGATGGCTGCATGGGGCTGGTAGAAGGTTTTCTGCCTGACGATTTCTTTAAGTCAGCTGGAAAAAAAAAAAAAAAAAGGGGGGGGTTCACTTAACTGGGGCTTCTACCAGCCCCCTGCAGCCGTCCTGTGCCCCTGCAGGCACTCACTGCTTGTCTGTGGCTGCGCGGGCACAGGACGGCTGCAGGGGGTGGGCAGAAGCCCCAGGTAAGTGAAACTCCTTTTTTTCAGCTGATTTGAGTATCCCTTTAAGCCGCGTACTCACTCTAGATTGTGTTCAGGGATGATGCTGCTGAAAATCCCCTTAATACGATGAAGAGTGATTGACCTGGTGGATCATCTTGGCCAGGCGCAGGTCAAGGACATTGTTCTCCTGGTCACCCATTTCTTTTATTCCAATAGCCCTGGAAAACTACATGGCTAGTAAGATGACACTGCAACATCCTAATTTAAAGTTTCTTGCTCTCCCTAGCAGGTACTGCAGATGACATGATGTAACTTAAATATGTACTGTGAATGAGGTCTAGGCGTGAGTCACATGTCTGACCAAACATGATTACACTGGAAACTCTCATATATGTACTTTTGATTCAACACAACTAGACAAATATTTGGTACAAACCTAAAACAAAGCATGAAGTTAAACATTATATAATAAAAGGTTTACCCTTTGGGGGCTCAATCAAACTGCGTGGCCCCATGTGTGTTAGCAGAGGATTGCTGCCACTGGAAGGTTCAAGGTGGCTCAGTGGAATGTAGGAATGGTAGACGGTTCTTCCTAGGTGAGGAAAGGCTTTAAAAAAAAAAAAAAAAAAAAAAAAAAAGTTACTCAATCGGCTCAAGTTTACAGATAATCATAATATTCAAATTGTGTTCCTAGTAGAATGTGTGGTGAAAATATTTTATTTGGAAATAAAGGTGCATGTTTTTGGCTTCTCAGTATACTCTATCAATCATTACAAGGCCTTATTTGCAAAAATAACAGTAAGGCGGTTAGTTGCATACCGCATAATAAATATGTAATGCGTGCATTATGCAACTGACCACTGTAAACCTAGCCTTACTGTTCTAATAAGTGTGAACTGCAATGGAGACAGACTTTAGTACAAAGCCTGCATGCAGCAAAAATTAGAAGAGTGCGATCGGTTACAATGTTGTACTGTGAATTGTATGAGCAGTGAGTTGACATGCAGAATTAATCTGCAACGTAATGGAGCATTGTGAACTAGCCCTAACATCCCTTCATGAAATACATATTTCAAAAGCAGAGTCCCTAAGGTAACAAATTACTGTATTTTTCAGAATATGGAGATGCTCCAGACTATAAGATGCAACACACACACACACACACACACACACACACACACACACACACACACACACACACACACACACACACTTTTTGGGAAGAAAAAGTGTGTAATAGATTTTGAAAAATATGGCATGTATTCTCTTAAATTCTGTCACTTTGGGTTGTGTTCCAGTACAATACCACATACGTTATGTTTCATTTGATAGCTAGTTAAGCATTTAGCAGGGCAATAACCTGAAGTCTGCATGTGGCTTTCCACAGGTCAACTTTTTGCATAAAATATTTTAGTGCCATTGTTTTTTTGAAGCTCCAGTAGAGTCTGGACATCAGAAAAAGGCCACAAATGTCACATACTGAAAATGAAACAACCAGGGCTAATCAAATATGAGTAGTTAGTAAGGTTCCGACTCGTGTAGCTTTCCTAAAGTTTTCCAAAGTTTGAAAGAGACATTTTTTGAGTGATGGATTAAGAGACATCAAAATGTATTGTACAACTTATTTTAATTAAAATGAAATCACAAATACCTCATTTGATAAGCTATGTGCACAGCTACCCATTAAGTAGCGTCTACAGTTCTTTTGCGGTCTTTTTTTCTGCATTAACTGTTACAGTACCATTCTGTTTATAAAGCCATTTCTGTCCTCGGACCCCCTATATGAAGGCAGGCATTGGGAAACCCAGCCTTGATTACTTTCCCCCCATTGGCACGCCTCTGCCCACCTTTACCAACACACACGCTTTCTTCCTGACCCTATGATGAGATCATCGCCTGACATCACTGCTGGTGCAGAATCACATGGAGAGTGAGGTAGGAGATAATAGCAATGTCCCTGGTCTGGTTGAATTCAATGCGATTATGCAGACTTGCCAGGATTCAAAACAGTGGCATTTGTGTCAGCAGCCAGGGTCATTGTAATGTCCATACAACTCACTAAACTTAACGTGACCCTTTTTTCAAACGCAGGCGATTTTCAAAATCACTAAGAACGCTGGTGCAATGATTCTCTATTACGGAGTTCACATCTGAGCGGTTAGTTTCCGATCAGATAAGCGCTGCATGTACCATTTTGGTATAGGAAAAACCGTCAAAAGTTCACAAAATCGTTGTGTAGCGTTTGCGTTTAAGAATAAATACATTTTATTCATTATTTTCCGGGTCAAAGAGTCCACTTCCTGACTTGCGTCAGGTAGTGAATTGCAAAACAGCTCGGGAAAAAACGCTTAGAAAACCGCTTATAACAAAAACGAATCGCCCACCCAAGCGCTGGGAATAAAAAAATAAAAATATAATAAAAACAAACACCCAACGCTAACGGCCACGTGAATGGAACGCAATGTGAACAAGGCCTTAAAGTTTCTTTTATTTGACCAGCAAGTAATTTTTTGACGGGAAGTGACATAGGTTTCTCCCAAAAGATAATCCGACAATGTACCAGAGGCTTTATTGTGGGGGCTTTTATTTACATTTGAGCAAAAAGTGTCCAGTCCAAAATGATTCATACCCTTTGCCATACTTACATGACTTCTGGTCCGGCACAGATCGCAGCAGGTGCAGCACAGTAACGTAGGTATGTGCGCACGTTAAAAAAATATAATAAAAAATAAACCCTCTCATGAGTTATTTCTGAATATTGTGAAACACCTGGATTTCCCCGGCGGATACAGTTTGTGCAGTGTTGCATGAACTAGGTGCTGAAGAATGCTTTTTGGCACCTCTATGGGACTTAACTGTCCATCTTTCTAGGTATCTCAAAATATTTTCCCAAGCAAGATATTGATGGGTCAATTGAATAATTTATTTTTTGGGGCGGGAAGAGGCAAGTGCCTTTGCTTAATTATTGTATTTTGAAATTAGAAAAACAGTTAATTAGTAACATAGAACAAGGCAGTTTTGATTTACAAGGTGCTGGGTGATGTTAGGGGAGATAAATTCCTATTAGAGGTAAAGGGGGAGGTAAATTTAAATGAAAAAAAAAAAAAAAAGTGTTCAGAGAAACCTTCCCCTTGAAGAACAGTTTTCCTTGTTTTGCATGTTGAAGATGGTTATAAAATCTATGCAGTAAGAAATTATAATTTGGTATAGAAGGATGCAGATGAAAGAGTTCATAGTTCACATTGTGGAGGACTTACAAGGTAGAGATGGAGGAAGAACAGAGAAGGGGTTGCAAGTCTGTTTCATAGGAGCTCAGGTTCTGAGCAGGCTAGCTATGTGCAGCAATGGAAGACATCAGGGAAGAATCAATCTAGCTTATATTTCAGCTATCTGATGTGATCCACACATTTTGGCAAGTCCCAGTTAAAGTGGACCCAAACTAAAAACACAAGATTACAGAAATAAAATCTATTTTCTAAATTATAATGATAAATAGCAGCTTTTTTCAGCTGCATGATGACAAATATAAAATATTTTACATTTATTGGAGGAACCCCTCCCTTCCTTTCATATTGCAGGGATTTTTCCGGCAAACTGGTGGAGGAGAAAAAAAACAAAAACACAGGCTGCTACTGATGATGTCACAGGGGAGGTGATCTCAGCTTGTGAGAGATTTCACATAGACGACACCCCTGTGAGGGATGGTAGCTGATGACAAACACACCCATGATCTAAAACCTCCTACTAAGCTCAGAAGTAATGGCTGCCACCTGTATAACCCTAGTTATGAAAAGAGAAGGGTGAAAAACATGCACTGAAATGCTCATAGGCTTGAATGAATGTTTATTTATCTTTGTATGTGTCAGAATGGTGCAACTAAATATTTTGAATTAAAAAAATGTTTAGTTTGGGTCCGCTTTAATGCCAGAGAAGAAGCATTTAATGATCCCTCTGTATATTATGTCCTGCCTAAGCACAAATTAAGGTTAAAGATGCAAAACACCTGTCTCATATTGGCCAAGATATGCTCATACTGCTCATTTGTACTTTGATAAGAAAGCTTGTAATGTTTAAAAAAAAATGCAAAACCCCAGACCAACATATGTTAAACAAGCTCTGATGTATGCTCAAAATTACCTGCAATTTTATAGATCTATACCAGTGCTGTCCAACTTCGCAGGCATGGAGGGCCGTTTTTTTTTTCCAGACCACATGGTGGAGGGCCGGCAGACCTCCCCGACCCCCCCAAAAAGGAAAGAAAAAAAATCTAGCAGCAGTTTCCCCACATAATGCAATCAGATTGGCCTCAGATTTCCCCACAAAATGCAGTCAGATTGGCCACAGATTTCACCATAAACCCTTTCCCTCATGCTGCGCTGCTTAAATGTAATTTACACACTCCTGCTCCCCTTGTTCTTCCCCGTGTTGCAGCTGCTTAAATGCAAATATTTAAACCCCCTCCCCTCGTTCTCCCCCGTGCTGCCGCCTCTAACACACCTAAGATCGACGGCGGACAGGAGATCAGAGCGAGTCAAACTGGCGCAAAGCAGCCGCGTGGTGAATTTAAATGCAGGAAGTGACATCATCGGTCACGTACAGCACTTAAAAGTCCACTGTGCGGCTGCTATGCGCCGGTCTGGCTGGTTCCTATCTCCTGCCTGCCGCCGATCTGAGGTGAGTTAGAGGCGGCAGCAGCACGGGAGAGAACGAGGAGGGGCTGTAAATATTTACACAGTCCAGCAGCCGCAGCATGGGGGAAAGAGGTTTAAAAAAAAAAAAAAAAAAAAAGTCCTCAGCTCTGGGGACTCGGGGGCCGCAGCAGGAGGCCTTGGGGGCCGCCAGTTGGACAGCACTGATCTATACCATTGCAACAGCAATACTTTATTACAACTGCATAAGTACATTATAACAGTCATTTTTAAACTCCAGATACAGGCAAAGCAGACAACAGATCCTTCCTCAAGTACATATGCTGGGCCTGATAACTAAAGCATCTCCATTTACGACGTCACAAGTGATTTAGCAAACCTGGACTGGATAAAAAAAAAAAAATAATAATAATAAGTCTACTGGGTTAATGCAACAAAATTATGGGCCCTTAATATCTATCTTTATTCTTCAAATGGGTGCAAGTTGTAACAAGACACATTTGAATTTCAATGGGATCAGTATAAACTTCCCTATCTCGGAATTAATCTCACTAATACGTGTGTCACTTTCAGGGATGTCAAACCGGTCCTTCAAGGGCCGAGGTCCTCACACATTTTTTGACACAGCTCAAAATAATTGATGGGTCTGAATCAGGAAAGGTGTGGTCCTTCAGGTAGAACACATTCTTCTCTTTCTCAGGGCTCGTTTCCACTATTGCGGTGCGGAATCGCCTGGATTCCACCGCTGATGACATTGCATGGGGATGCGATTCCCCATGCGTTTTTGCCGCGAATTCGCATAGGTGAGGGTATATGCGAATTTAACCATGTCACTGCCTGTGTGAATTTACATTGGTACCTATGCGAATTTGCATGCGAATTCGCGGCAAAAAAAAACGCATGGGGAAACCGCATGCGATTTCCCTATTAAATACATTGCATGCGATTTGCATGCATTCCATTAGCAGGCGAATTCTGCGGCTCTTTTGTGCGTTTTTTCACCGCTGAAAAAAAACGCACCTCAACAACGCTACAGTGGAAACAGGCCCATCCACTTGCATTACATGTGCGAATCCGCATGCGTTGTACGCATGCGGATTTGCGATAGTGGAAACGAGCCCTCAGTCCATCCTAAACACTACCATGGATCTGTCCCTCCAGGCCTGGAGTTCGACTCGTGTTCTATACCAACAAAACTACCCATCTCTTGTTAAGGAACTCACTAAAATTACTGGAACGTTGGAAGAGATACTCCACATCCTGGTTGGGCAGAATTAGGATGACCTTTCTCCCTAAGCTCTTACATATTTTCAGCACTCCCAATCCCACTTCCATCCACAACTTTAGATATCCTACAATGGAAAAGTACACAACTAGACTTAATAGACGCCATTTGTTTCATTTGAAATCCGATGCAGGATTAGGTGTCCCTAACCTAAAACACTACTACTAAGCAGCCCAAATAGGACCTTTAACAAGCTGGCATACAGAGGAAGAAAGTCATATCTGGGTTGACATAGAGAACCATACAATCTATCCAATCAAAACACATAACCTACTTTGGTTAACTCCCGCCCAACGTAAAATTCATAATCCCATAATCAAACATGCAATCAAAATTTGGTATAACTGTAAATACTCAGGTAGACTAATGTCCCCTCATAGACCACTTGCATCCTTTATTGGCAATCCCACATTCCCAGCTGCTTTGGAGGCTCCCAAACTCTATCAATGGTGATCCCAAGCAAAACTAACCAGAGTGTATAACAACCACCAATATGTGGGGTTAAACCACTTACGCTTTTTTTTTACATGAATGTATGCAACATCCTCCTAGTGAAATATTCCATTATATGCAGATATTCCATTTCGTCAAAGAGCATATTTCTAAGGCAGATCCCCCGTCACAAACATCCTTTTACCAGGTATGTGCTGTGGACCTGCTCTCCTCCAGGATGATTTCATTAATATATAAAGAACTTACCCTGAGCTGCAATAAACATAAACTAAATTATATTTACAATTGGGAACAAGATATACAGATACAGAAAGAGATCCAGATCTCCTGGCGACATGGAACAATATTTTTAAATCTTCAGTAAATGCTGACTTGATTGAGGTGAACTATAAACTATTGTTTCGCTGGTACTTAGTACCACACAGGTCAGCCAAATTCAACTTGAACTTAAAGCCTAATTGCTTTAGAGAGTTCGATACCCCTGGCACGTGCAAGCACATTTGGTGGAATTGCATACAAGTGAGGCGTCTATGGACGAGACTATGCATTTGGGCTCCCTCCCTACTTAACACCCCATCTCCAGACACCCAAACACTTCTTTGTCTCCCATACTCAGACCTATCTAAATCACAGAATGCACTAATTACATATTTATTGCCATTAAACTAACTATTGCAGCCACTTGGAACTCCAGAATAGTATCTTTAGGCCTAGTCAAAAACAGACTGGGTCGCATTCTCTTCTTTGAAAAACTAAATAGCGAGGTTGGAAGATAATATGACAAAAATTCAATAAAATCGAGTCTCCACTCATGGAGTATCTTTTGGGCCTTGAATGAGGTGCTTGTGTTAGAGACAATATCTTTAAATAAATAGGCCACAATGGCTATCATTCATAAAGCATTTCCGCATGCGGAAATGCTTAAAACAGCTGACTTTACAGACCACATAGCAAATTTTGCATTCATAAAGGCTCTTTCCGCATGAAAAGCTGACATTATCGAGCAGAGCGATAAATCACCGCCTTGTGCGGTGATTATCGTAAAAAATGTAACAAAATGTTAATTCATAAAAATATCCGCAATCGGTGTGAGGTCGGGAAGTACCGCTCCCTTGCATGTGGCGATAACGTTAAGTGAATGGAGACACAGACCTCCCAGGCAGCTGCAGTAGAGCGGAACACGGGGAAATGTATCAACTCAGCAGCTTCCTGTGCTTCCCCACGCCTACCGCCAGCCTAGTTCGGGGAATCTCGGCAGTGCTATCGCAACTGGCAACATTTTTATGAATGAGCAGCCAGAAGTCTAAAATACCGACAGCGGTGTTTTCCCGCATGTATTTATTTTACCGACAGCACTTTCATGAATGATAGCCAAAGTACCTTATCTTGCTACTCCTCATCCCCCCCCCCCCCCACTCTTTCTCTTTTCTGTCCTTTACTACCCAAGTCTATCCTCAGTTATGGTACATATGCCTCTAAATTTTTCACCCATACAATACAAATATGATCTCACTGAAACCACTAACATCACTAACTTAGATTACCGAAAGCAGGCAAATCCCCCTATTGCAGTAAATAAGTAACCCACAGCTTGGCTGGAAGCTAGGTCTCATTCGCTACCTACGGATACAAACAGTTGAGTATATCCCCACCCAACCGTATCCTTCTTTGTGTTCCCATCTGCAATAGGGTCCTGCACAGGTGCAGGGCGGTATTGCGGATGGGAACACCAAGAAGGATACACATGGCCCTTTAAGGTTGCTACTCTGTACCAGGGCTGGGGAGTCGGTATAAAAATAATCCAACTCCGCAGTTTATAAAACCACCGACTCCAGGTACAAACAGACAGACAGTGAGAGTTATGCTGATACTCGTATCAGACCAAGTACTACTATGTGTCATGGAGAAGTGGGCCCTAAAACAAACCAGAATCGAAAATAGACATATGATATATTGTATCTGTAGAACTAATGCTTCATAGTACTCTCCTTGAGTAACTGATTCCCATTTTGATTTTAAAGACGGTAAAACTAAAAAGCTGTCTATTAACGGTACAATTTTTTCACTAAATGCGATCTTTCAATGCGATTTGAATGATCAAATTGTATAGAATATTTGCTGTTTATGAAGGCAAATCAATAAGAATCAATTCTTTGGTCTATTGCTAAATGGGATAAAATCTATTCAAAAGTTGGATTTCATGATCAAATTTGAAGAAAGAATCGTTCAGTAAATTGAAAATTACCTTCAGATTATTTTCGATCATAAAAATTGCATCGAAAGATCACATTTAGTGAAAACATTTTTTTACCGTTAACGGGCACCTTAGGGCTAAAGTTTCAGCCAGACATAACTTCACACTGACATGCTGCTGGTTATTCAGCTCTATGGATGGCAATACTTAGGAAAACTCATGGAGAAGCATGTGATCAGCTTGATCAGCTGATAGATTTGTAAGGTTCCGATTTGCTGGTCAAGGTCATGTGTTAAACCAGAAGTATTCACAGAGAATCAGATCCTTACAAATCTATCAGATGATGAAATGGATCACATGCTTCTCCAAGCGTTCTAAAGCCCGATATAGACAATATGATTTTTTGTGCGATTCGATTACAATTCTATTTACGATCTAATTAAATCAGACATGTCCGATCTGGATTCGATTCAATCCGATTTGCCATCGCAAATCGAATTGAATCGAAACACGATCAGACATGTCAAATTTAATCGGATCGTAAATAGAAACGTAATCTAATAGCACAAAGAATCGTATCGTGTAGATGGGGCTTAAGCACTGCCATCCCTATTCAGCTCCCACACAAATAAATGCCAGCCTATTGAACATTTTATTAGTATCCTGTTATCAGGAGTGTTTGCACGACCAGACAGAAGTTTTACTGCCTCTAATAAAAGTTTTTATAAGAGCTACCATAGAAGTCTAACTGCACAGATAAAGCACCGATTTATTCAACCTTGTAGTGAAAAAAGGAACACAGGCGTTTTATAGATTGGTACCACTTGTTTACATCTTTATTTAATCGTCCGTACAAAAACAAAATACGAATTGAGGCTTTCTTGGCCTAGTATTCTTATGCATAACATAGAACTTTTAATAGTAATGCCAATAAATAGTCATACAAGTGATACAGCATAAAAAAAGTCCTTAATATACAGTCTTAAAAGGGAAGGTCCAAGCAAAAAAAAAAAAAAAATGAGTTTCACTTACCTGGGGCTTCTACCAGCCCCATGCAGCCATCCTGTGCCCTCGTAGTCACTCACTGCTGCTCCAGTCCCCCGCTGGCAGTTTTCTGACCTCGGAGGTCAGGGCCGAATTGCGTACATTTTTACACGTTCCCGCTAGTGCAGGAACATTAACACATACATTTTTACGCGTTAGTGGTGCAACGCGTACATTTTTGTTCCTGCACTAGCTGGAATGCGTAAAAATGTATGCAATGTGGCCCAGACCTCCGAGGTCAGAAAGCTGCCAGCGGGGGACTGGAGCAGCAGTGAGTGACTACGAGGGCACAGGATGGCTGCCTGGGGCTGGTAGAAGCCCCAGGTAAGTGAAACTCATTTTTTTTTTTTTTTTGCTTGGACCTTCCCTTTAATGTTAATAGCCTACCGCACCTTTCGAAACCTTTAACCAGGTCGCTTCTTCAAAGGCAACATTTTTCAGAGTGGTCCATGAATACAGGACAGTTTACAAAAGCAGAAGATAAACCACATCCAACAAGGATTCGCAGGCCTTCCTGAATCACCAGTACTACACAGACAGCAATGTGATACTGCTGTGCCTTCCCTGGCTGCATCTAAAGGATTATACTCCAGCTGAAAAGTGCTATATTTGGACCTCAGTCTCTGATATTATGCTGTTTTGTAAAGATTGACTATTGGATGCGATTAGAATTGGCTGTGTACTGGACTGACAGGACGATAAAAACATGCAATACACACCTGGATGTGGTTCTATATGGTTTTGATTATGCTTTTATAAAACCGTCCTGTATTCATGAACCTTAAACTGCAAAAAAAATTGCCTCTGAAGAAGCGAACTGGTCATAGGTCGCGAAACGTACGTTAGGCTATTGACATTATGACCAACATGTACTAAGGACTTTTTTTTATTCTGTATCACTTGTATGACTATTTATTGGAATTACTATTAAAATTTATGTTTTATGTATAAGAATACTAGGCCAAGAAACCTTCAATTTGTATTTTGTTTATTTTTGTACTGAATTATTAGAGGGGTGGTCCTTTTCTTCCCAGATAAGAGTATCAATATTTAACATTTATTTCATCGTGCCACATGTAATTTCAACTATACTTTAAGGCATGGGACCCTCCAGCAGTGCTTTTCTCAGCACTTGTTATTTGAAAAGCTCTTGCTAATGTCATTCTATCGGTGCGATTCCCACTTCAGGGATATGATTTTCTAAACATCACCCATAGCATTACATTAGCAAGAGCTTTACAAATTACAAGAGCTTAGAAAAGCACCGCTAGTGGGTTCCAGGCCTAACAGTCCACCTGCTTGTTATTCCTGCTAATATAACAGCAAAATAAAGACCAGTAACATTTTCTTCTCTTAAAAAAAAGTGGAAATAGTCTTGAGTTTATTTCTTATCCAGGAGCAATTTATCTTCAGTAATGTCATTAAATATCAAGTCAGGAATTTATTTATGCTTTAGGCAGACACTGGCTGCTTGATTCACAATTCATTTGTCAGTTACATGTATCTCTATAGAAGCAGTAACCTCTGCTTGAGTACTTCTAGAGGAGGGTATGTGCTGAATGTACGAAGGAAATTATGTTGCATAGGGGTTGTAGGAAAACTACAAGATGTTAACATTTTAACCGTGATAGGTAGTAGAATCAAGTTCAAAGCATTTTAGGGTTGAGGCCCACGTCTTGTGTATTCTTTTTAGTCACAAACTGAATCAAAAGCAATTAACTTTTTGCATATTTGTACCAAAATAAATTACTTGTAAAATGAAAACAAGTTACAGAATATAAAATAAAAACATATTTTTACCTTACGAACATGGATTTTTAAATATGTATCATCCAATAAACAGAAAAAGAAGTTGAACCTTCGGGCACCTTCCGTCCAAGTTCTTTATTGCAGTGCTTTGGCTACAGGTAATACGTCTGCGATACATCCATATAAAGGATCATCAAGTGATGGAGGTGGTGGGGGTGCTTGGCACAGGCAACGGAGGGTGTAAAAGCCTTGTTTCCTCAGATGACACAGGGGATAGACACCGGCAACTTGGGCCCTGGCCTAATAGTGCGGTGGGACCCCACAGATAAGGAAATCGAGGCAATATTAAGTGATTTGTGGGAGGAAGGTGGACGGTTGGACTGGCCGTATGTGCTAGCCATAGGGGATCTGCAATTGGGAGACACAAACACCTTCAGAGCCTGTAGGTCGGTGCAGCCCTTCCCAATTAGCCCAGGGTCTAGTATTGATCACTTTTTTGATGCTGTATTGAAAGATCTGAAGGCCCAGATTTATGATCAAGCCATTCCCAATTTGAGTGTACAAGAGAGAAGGGCACTTGAATGGCTGAGGAGAAATGAGGGGTTGGTCATTAAGAATGCGGACAAAGGAGGCAATTTGGTTATAATGTCTGTTCAACAATACAAAATTGAAGCCGAGAGGCAATTGAATGATGAGGACACTTATTGTCCGTTTCCTCGTGATCCAACCCCTCGTTTCCAGGATGAATTAAGGGCCTTGTTGGAAAGAGGGGTGCAGAGGGGATTTCTCCCCAAGAAATTGGCGAGGGATCTAATCCTGGCCTTTCCCAGATGACCAGTGTGGTAGCACATCCCCAAAATTCACAAGTCTTTGACCGCACCACCGGGACGTCCCATAGTCTCAGGCTGTGGGTCTCTCACAGAGAGACTGTCCAGGTACCTGGACCATCTCCTGCGCCTCCTTCTTGGAGGGGTGCCCTCTTACCTGAGGGACACCCTGGAGGTGTTACAGGCTGTGGAGCGTGCCACTTGGGTCCCAAAGGACAGACTGGCCACAATCGATGTGGTCAGTCTGTACAGCAGGATTCCCCAAGACCTGGGGGTGCAGGCCGTCAGAAAATATCTACAACGTACTAATAAAGATGATGATTACATTGAGTTCATTTGCAAATGTGTGCATTTTGTATTAACACATAATGCGTTTTTGTTTGAAGGTCATTGGTACCAACAGGTGTCGGGGACCGCTATGGGGACCCCAGTGGCATGCTCCTTCGCCAACCTCTTCCTGGGGGCGTGGGAGGAGTCTGCTGTGTACTCGGATTTGAATCCTTTCCGGGGCCACATCAGACAGTGGTCCAGGTACGTGGACGACGTCCTGGTGGTGTGGTCTGGTACTGAAATTGAATTCCTTGACTTCATGAAGTACCTAAATGTTAACAACATTAACATGCAATTCACTTCAGAAATGATAAGGGATGAGGTGTTTTTTTTAGACCTGAGGCTGAGAATTGTAGAGAATGAATTAGTGAAATTTATCGCAAACCAACCGCAACCAATTCGGTCCTTCATGCTGGGAGTTTCCATCCAAAGCATGTGGTGGAGGCTATCCCCTATGGCCAATATCTTCGCTTAAAAAGGAATAATCGGTTGCGATCTACGTTTGACGACCAAGCGACTGAATTGACCACCAGATTTGTAAAAAGAGGATATGATCCGCAGATGCTGGTGAGGGCTAGGGGGTCGGGCTGCCGAAAAGGACAGAGTGACCCTCTTGCAGGGAAACACAAAAGCAAAGAGAGAAGGACAGGACGATAGTCTTTACCTTCGATTATACCCCTCCGGCCAACAAAAATAAGGGAGAGTGTTTTCAACCATTGGGAATTAATTAAGCAGGATCCAGAATTATCTGGAAAGATTTCACAACCCCCACGGGTAGCTTTTAGGAGAGCGCCCACCCTGGCCAATCTACTGACCAAAAGCAAGTTTGTGTCCCCTAAACGTACAACTTGGCTTAATAGATCTGTCACCAAAGGCAACTTTAAATGTGGGTTTTGTAAATATTGCCCTAAAATGATTACACAAAAATATATTAAGGATGGAGGAGTGGAGTTCCGTATGAGGGGGTTTATATACTTGTTTAACTGATTATGTTGTATATGTGATATTTTGTCCTTGCAAAAGATTTTATATCGGACAAACAACAAGACCGATTAAAATACGAATTGGGGAGCATGTCAGTACAATTTAAGTTGGAAAGAGCTGCACCAGACTAGTATCACACATGAAGGATAAACATGGAGGAAGCTGCCATGGATTGAAATTCGCAGTATTGGATAGGGTGGAGGTCCCCAGGGGAGGAGGTGATCGGGACAAACTCCTCCTTAGAAAAGAAACACGTATCGTACTACGTACGGAAGCAATGGGGCCGGCTGGCCTGAACGACAAAATCGAACTGGCATGTATGCTGGATCCATGAATATCTGTATGATTTGCCAGTTTTATGTGCTATAAGTGGACATGTTAATGATGGGAATGGGTTTTGTTAACCACTTGAGGACCGTGGGCTTTACCCCCCTTAAAGTGCATCTGTAACGTCGAAAACGTCCCCTGGGGGGTACTCACCTCGGGTGGGGAAAGCCTCCGGATCCTAATGAGGTTTCCCACGCCGTCCTCCGTCCCTCAGGGGTCTCGCTGCAGCCCTCCGTGCAAAATGACGTCATGATTTACCTTCCCGGCTCCTGCACAGGCGCTCTGACGGCTGTCGGCTCCGAAGTAGGGGGAAATACCCGATCGCCGTTGGGTCTGCTCTACTGCGCAGGCACAAGTTTCCGGCGCCTGCGCAGTAGAGCGGACCCGACTGAGATCGGGTATTTCCGTCTACTTCGGAGCCGAGAGCAGCCACAGCGCCCCCGCTGGAGCCAGCAAAGGTAAATATTGAATTTACAGCCGGCTGTTCGGAGGGCTGCAGCGAGACCCCCGTGGGACAGAGGACGGCGTGGGAAGCCTCATTAGGATCCGGAGGCTTCCCCCACCCGAGGTGAGTACCCCCCAGGGGGGTGTTTCTGATGTTACACAGTCTCTTTAAGGACCAGACCCTTTTTTTCCAGCTAGAATTCCAGGATAGTATAAATACCCCCAAATTACCCCATTTTGGAAAGAAGACATCCCAAAGTATTCACTGAGAGGCATGGTGAGTTCAAAGATGATTTTATTTTTTTGTCACAAGTTAGCGGAAAATGACACTTTGTGACAAAAAAGAAAAAAAAAAAAAAGTTTCCATTTCTGCTAACTTGCGACAAAAAAAAATAAAAAAAAATGAAATCTGCCACGGACTCACTATGCTCCTCTCTGAATACCTTGAAGTGTCTACTTTCCAAAATTGGGTAATTTGTGGGGTGTTTACTGGCCTGGCATTTTGGGGGGGTGCCTAATTGTAAGCACCCCTGTAAAGCCTAAGGGCCCGTTTCCACTAGGGCGTTTTCGCCCGCGAATCTGCAGAGTTTCCCCGCACATCATTCGCACGGGGAAACTCTGCCATAGGGGATGACGGCGCCGGTGCGGAATCGCTCGCGGGAGCGATTCGCCCGGAATACCCCGCAGTTTTCGCTGCTGAGGCTGCGAATCCCATAGCCGTGCATGGCACGGCTCATGGGATTCGCCAGCGATCCCGCCCACCCACTCAGTGCGGCGTGCGTCTGCGAGACGCACGCCGCACAAGTGGAAACGAGCCCTAAAGGTGCTCTTTGGACTTTGGGCCCCTTAGCGCAGTTAGGCTGCAAAAAAGTGCCACACATGTGGTATTGCCGTACTCAGGAGTAGTAGTATAATGTGTTTTGGGGTGTATTTTTACACATACCCTTGCTGGGTGGGAGAAATATCTCTGTAAATGACAATTGTTTGATTTTTTTTTTATTTTTTTTTTTTACTACACACAATTGTCCATTTACAGAGAGATTTCTAACACTCAGCATGGGTATGTGTAAAAATACACCCCAAAACACATACTACTTTTCCTGAGTACGGCGATACCACATGTGTGGCACTTTTTTGCACCCTAACTGCGCTAAAGGGCCCAAAGTCCAATGAGTACCTTTAGGATTTCACAGGTCATTTTTGTTTCAAGAACCCCACTAATGACCCCATTTTAGAAAGAAGACATCCCAAGGTATTACGTTAGGTGTATGGCGAGTTCATCGAAGATTTTATTTTTTGTCACAAGTTAGTGAAAAATGACACTTTGTGAAAGAAAAAAAAATCAATTTCCACTAACTTTTGACAAAAAAAAAAAAATCTTCTATGCACTAGTCATACACCTAACAGAATACCTTGGGGTGTCTTTTTTTCTAAAATGGGGTCACTTGTGGGGTTCCTATACTGCCCTGGCATTTTAAAAGCTCAAAACCGCGAGTAGTCTGGAAACCAAATGTCTCAAAATGACTGTTCAGGGGTATAAGCATCTGCAAAATTTTGATTACAGGTGTTCTATGAGGGCGCGAATTTTGTGGAACCGGTCATAAGCAGGGTGGCCTTTTAGATGACAGGTTGTATTGGGCCTGATCTGATGGATAGGAGTGCTAGGGGGGGGGGGGTGACAGGAGGTGATTGATGGGTGTCTCAGGGGGTGGTTAGAGGGGAAAAATAGATGCAATCAATGCACTGGGGAGGTGATCGGAAGGGGGTCTGAGGGGGATCTGAGGGTTTGGCCGAGTGATCAAGAGCCCACACGGGGCAAATTAGGGCCTGATCTGATGGGTAGGTGTGCTAGGGGGTGACAGGAGGTGATTGATGGGTGTCTCAAGGTGTGATTAGAGGGGGGAATAGATGCAAGCAATGCACTGGCGAGGTGATCAGGGCTTGGGTCTGAGGGCATTCTGAGGGTGTGGGCGGGTGATTGGGTGCCCTAGGGGCAGATAGGGGTCTAATCTGATAGGTAGCAGTGACAGGGGGTGATTGATGGGTAATTAGTGGGTGTTTAGGGTAGATAACAGATGTAAACACTGCACTTGGGAGGTGATCTGACGTCGGATCTGTGGGCGATCTATTTGTGTGGGTGGGTGATCAGATTGCCCGCAAGGGGCAGGTTAGGGGCTGATTGATGGGTGGCAGTGACGGGGGGTGATTGATGGGTGGCAGTGACAGGGGGTGATTGACAGGTGATCAGTGGGTTATTACAGGGAAGAACAGATGTAAATATTGCACTGGCGAATTGATAAGGGGGGGTCTGAGGGCAATCTGAGCGTGTAGGCGGGTGATTGGGTGCCCGCAAGGGGCAGATTAGGGTCTGATCTGATGGGTAACAGTGACAGGTGGTGATAGGGGGTGATTGATGGGTAATTAGTGGGTGTTTAGGGTAGAGAACAGATGTAAACAATACACTTGGGAGGTGATCTGATGTCGGATCTGCGGGCGATCTATTGGTGTGGGTGGGTGATCAGATTGCCCGCAAGGGGCAGGTTAGGGGCTGATTGATGGGTGGCAGTGACAGGGGGTGATTGATGGGTGATTGACAGGTGATCAGGGTGATAGATGCATACAGTACACAGGGGGGGGGGGTCTGGGGAGAATCTGAGGGGTGTGGGGGTGATCAGGAGGGAGCAGTTTAGGGCATTAAAAAAAAAAAAAAATAGCGTTGACAGATAGTGACAGGGAGTGATTGATAGGTGATTGGGTGCAAACAGTGGTCTGGGTAGTGGGCAGTGGGGTCTGAGGGGTGCTGTGGGCGATCAGGGGGCAGGGGGGGGGGGGAATCAGTGTGCTTGGGTGCAGACTAGGGTGGCTGCAGCCTGCCCTGGTGGTTCCTTGGACACTGGGACCACCAGGGCAGGAGGCAGCCTGTATAATACACTTTGTATACATTACAAAGTGTATTATACACTTTGTATGCGGCGATCCGGGTGCTAGTAACCCGCCGGCGCTTCCGAACGGCCGGCAGGTTACAGCGCGAGGGGAGCGGAGCCAGTCCCAGGCGGAGGATCGCGTCACGAATGACATGATCGCTCCGCCCATGCCCGTACAAGGACCGCCGCCATTTGTACATGCGGCGGTCCTTGCGGGGTCCACTTCCCGGCCGCCATTTGTACATGCGGCGGTCGGGAAGTGGTTAATCTTGCCAGTTCTCTGTTTGATTGATTTTGGATATGCCTCTAATTGTTATATAATGCTGGAGTGATGGAGGTCGTGTTAATGACCAATGTGTCCTTTCAGAGCCTCCCATTTTAATACAATACAATAATACCATAACATTTCTATAGCGCTTTTCTCCCATAGGACTCAAAGCGCTTAGGCTCTCTCAGATTCAGTAATTGGTAGTAGGATAAAGTAATCACACAACAAAAGCTATAATTCTGCAAATGCCAAACTGAACAGGTGGGTTTTCAGTCTGGATTTAAACACGGCCAGGGATGGAGCTGTCCTGATCTGTTGAGGTAGGGAGTTCCAAAACGTAGGGGCAGCATGACAGAAGGCTCTGGGACCAAAAGTTTCCAAGTGGACTCTGGGTATGACTAGATTATTAGAACCTGTGGATCTGAGAATGCGGGGATTGCTACGCAGCTGCAACATATCTTTCATGTATCCAGGGCCCAGATTATTCAGGGATTTAAATGTCAGTAGGCCGATCTTGAATAGGCCCCTCCATTCTATAGGTAGCCAGTGAAGGGAGTGCAGGACTGGCGGCGTGTGGCAGTGACGGGGTTGGTTAGTTAGCAGTCTGGCAGCAGTATTCTTTATCAGCTGTAGGCGGTACAAGACCTTTTTTGGAAGGCCAGTGTAGAGAGCATTACAGTAGTCCAGTCGGGATGTGATGAAGGCATGGACTAAGGTTGGCAGATCTTCTGGGGGGATGAGGTGCTTGATTTTTGCAATGTTCTTCAGGTGAAAATAGGATGATTTCACCACAGCAGAGATTTGAGTTCTGAAGTTTAAATTCCCATCAATTAGAACTCCCAGGCTACGCACATGATCAGAGCTGCGTAGATCCGTGCCTCCTATTCCCAATGATGAAGACTGAAAGTTAAGTTGTTTTGTTATCATGCTCTGCCCTCCAATCAGAAGGACTTCAGTTTTGTCTGCATTTAGTTTCAGCCAGTTGTCATTCATCCATTGCCGTAGTTCACGTAAGCAGGCGTTTATAGTTAGAGTTGGGTCTGTCACACCAGGCTTGAAGGAAAGATCTAGTTGGGTGTCGTCTGCATAGCAGTGGTATGTCAGGCCATGTTTTTGGATTAGTTTTCCAAGCGGTAACATGTAAATCGTGAAAAGCAGGGGAGAGAAGATTGAGCCTTAAGTGATACAGGGGTGGACAGGAAGGGCCCCATAGACACTTTGTGGGTTCTGCCACTCAAGAAGGATTGGAACCACTGAAGAACTATGCCATCAATGCCGCAGTATTCCTGTAGCCTGTTTATCAAGATGTCATGGTCAACTGTATCAAGGGCTGCAGAAAGGTCTAGCAGTATGAGGATCGAGCACTCTCCTCTGTCTCTTGCCATATTTGGATGAGGGCAGTTTCAGTGCTGTGGTGTTTCCTGAAGCCAGGCTGGAATAGGTCACAACTGTTTTGTAGGATTTTGGCTTCTAGCTGGAGGTAAACAGCTTTTTCAATTAGCTTGCCCAGAAAGGGGAGGTTAAAGATAGGTCTGTAGCTGGTCATTGCATTTGGGTCCAGGGAGGGTTTTTTGAGGAGAGGCTCGATGATTGCTTCCTTCAGTAAAGCAGGAAATAACCCTGATTGTAAGGGACAGTAAACAATTTTGAGGAATACCGGTACGAACAGGTCGGGGCAGTTCAACATGAACTGTGTTGGGCCAGGATCCGGGTCACAGGTAGTTAGGCGGAGGTGAAGGAGGATGCTTGATGTGACTTCTTCATCAATTTCTTTGAAGTTTGACCAAGGTGTTACGTTGTCTCTGCTAATGGTCTTCGGCGCTATATTAGGCTCAGATGCTGTAAGTTGGATGGCGGACCTTATAGCGGAGACTTTGTCTGTGAAGAAATGGGCAAATTGATCACAGAGGTCCTTTGAAGACTCGATATTAAGTTTTTGACATGCCAGGTTGCAGAGTTTTTCCACTGTGCGGAACAGTTGGGCTGGTTTGTTAACTGCATTTGCAATATCTTATGATAGAAAGGATTATTTTTTTTCCCGTGATTACCTTTTGGTAGTTCTTCAAGTGGAGGATTAAGGCATGTTTGTCTTCTGGGGACAGAGATTTGCGCCACAGTCTCAAGTTTTCGGCCTTGTCTTTTCAGCTCTTTTATAGCGTTATCAAACCACTGTGCATGATGGTGTGGAGTAAGATATTTGGTGCCCAGAGGAGCAATGGTCTCAAAGGTGGACACACATTTGTTGTATTTAACCACTTAACGACCGCCTAACGCCGATAGGCGTCGGCGGGTCGTTAATGGTATAGCATGGAAACGGCCGCTCGATCGAGCGGCCTTTCCATGCCAGTTCA
This sequence comes from Hyperolius riggenbachi, assembly GCF_040937935.1. Taxonomy (NCBI): domain Eukaryota; kingdom Metazoa; phylum Chordata; class Amphibia; order Anura; family Hyperoliidae; genus Hyperolius; species Hyperolius riggenbachi. Next base: position 163,442,957 of record NC_090652.1, on the reverse strand, counting down.
CGTAAGCTGTCTCCGTGAACAGCCGGAGAGCCGCCGATCGCGGCTCGCCAGCGAACTGTAAACAGGCGGGGAAGAAATCCCCGCTGTTTACATCACACGGCGCTGCTGCGCAGCAGCGGCGTGACGTAGATCGGCGATCCCCGGCCTCTGATTGGCCGGGGATCGCCGGTATATGATAGGTTGAAGCCTATCCTTCAATGCGCAGGACGGATATCCGTCCTGCGCAGCCCATGGAGGGAGAGGGAGGTAAGGGGAAGGAGGGAGCGCCGAAAACGCTGCGGAGGGGGGCTTTGAAGAGCCCCCCCCGCAGATCACAAACAGCCGGTGGCGATCAGACCCCCCCCAGCAGGACATCCCCCTAGTGGGGAAAAAAAAGGGGGGGTGAGTCTGATCGCCAAGGCTCAATCCTGATCGGTGCTGCAGGCTGGAGAGCCCACGCAGCACCGATCACTGCAGAAAGCCCTGGTCCTTAAGTGGTTAAACACCAGAGTATCAGGGTCCAAGCTGGAGTCAGTCAATTCATCAAAGCTAAGGTTATCTCAGATATGTTGAGGTGTTAGCCCTTTTAAGTTGCAGTATTTTATTTGGATTCTTGACCTGGTGCTTGACAGCTGGTATTGATAGGGAGAAGTGGATAGTGTGATGGTCTGACCAGGCAACAGGATTAATTTCCACATTGGCTATTGACAGCCCAGTATGGAATATAAGGTCCAGAGTGTGACCTTTCCTGTGAGTAGCAGAGCTGATTTATTGGAGGAAGCCCAGTTCATGTAAGGCTCGAGGTAGCTCTATTCCAAATTGTGAAGAGGAGTCATCCACCCATGTATTGAAAACTCCAAGAACAATCCATCTGGGGTGTTCCAGTGTTAGGTTGCATAGGAGGGCTACAAGTTCCTTAAGGAAGTCTGAGTATTTTTCTGGTGGGCGGTAGATCAGCAATACATTAATGTTTTTCTCAGCTGAAAGTTGCACCCCCAAGCATTCAAACGAGTTGGTAGGTCCTACAGTAAGTGGTCTGATTTTCAAAGCTGATCTAAAGCAAAGTGCAACCCCTCCATCCCTGCGTTCTTTCCTGTTGCAGTATATCACGGAATAGTTTGTTGGCACGGCAGCCTCCAGGGTGGGGCCAACTGGTTCAGAAAGCCAGGTTTCAGACTCTTGGTATTTATCTTCCCCTGCTTACAGCTATTTAGGCATGAGCTAGGGCCACATAATTATATGCAATGTGTAAAGTCTTATAAGATGAATCGTAGCTTTGAAGCTTGTTTGGCTGCAGCTGGGTCTGAATAGCCCAGGTTTTATCCCTTTTAATAAATTGTGTGTCACTTTTACACTTTTCACATAATGCACAGATTAGGGAGATGCGAACTGAGGATGCCCCCCGCCGTGTCATAGACAAGTAATGGGGAGTTTCTTCAGAATACCCCTACTTTACTATGCGAAGGCGTTTCTACATTTTTGCTAAAATCCAAGCAGTCGTTTTTTGTGCGGCATGTTAGGACGGAGGGATTGGCTGCACAGATTGATGGAGAGCCAGTAAGGTGTGGCGAAAGCACACAACCCTCCTATGCCTCCTAGTCCGCACTGCCTTATGGGTATAGTAGTCCAGACACGGTGGGGATGTATCCCCGTTGGCCGGACTGTCCCATTTGATCTTCATCCACCAATAGCGGCAACCGGAAGGGGCGGGGCGTATCCCCACAATATACCAGAAGACCGCAGCTCGCTCTTGTTATTGGAGCGTAGCGTGACCAAGCGTCCACTGAGACGCGAAACGGCCGTCAAAAGCAAGCCCCATCTAGTGCCCGGCACCCCCCCCCCCCCCCCCCCCCATCACTTGATGATCCGTTATATGGATGTATCGCAGACGTATTACCTGTAGCCAAAGCACTGCAATAAAGAACTTGGATGGAAGGTGCCTGGAGGTTCAACTTCTTTTTCTGTTTATTGGAGGTTACTGATTGCTTTCTTCACACAGTCCGATGTGAACACGTCCCAGCAGCAGATGCTTTGGTGAGAACGATTTTTGCCCATGCACTCACACTGCTCCATGTTAGTGTAGGGAGTGCCACTCAAATCTGTTTCATTCTGACCAAATTTTAATATATGTATGCCATGAGGGTATATTACTATTATTTTTGAAAATTAGGTATTGGAATCATCGATAGTGCACAATGAGAAAGCAAAAAACTGAGGGGAAAAAAAAACACCACACCACACCTTTATTTCCAAATACAATAATGTCACCATACATTGCACTAGGAACATAATGTATATGTTGTACTAACCAGGATGGATAACCAAATAACATTTGTGGGGTTAACTTATAGTTAGCAAGGTTTATTGTAAAGTTATACTGGATGTAAATGGGGAAATAGTGTGTTTTTTTCTATTTTTTTCCCTTTAAAGCGGATCCGAGATGAAAAACTAACTATAACAAGTAACTTGTCTATATAGGTTACCTAAAGTTTAGATAGTGTACACAGCATATCTATCTGCAAACAGCTTCAACAGAATAGGATTATTTCTTTCTGTGATACAATGAGGGCAGCCATGTTCTGTTTGTCACAGGCTGCCATCAGCCATCAGGAGATGCGATCAGCTTGCCCCCTCTCCTCCTCCCCTCTGCCTCTGAAATCTCTGGCTAGCAGCACCTCCCCCTCCTGCCCAGACCGAGCTCCTGTAAGCCCTTGCTACTGTCTGAAAAGGCCAAGGCACTGTGAAAAGCTGTGGGCGAGGCTTGTTTAGTTTATAGGGAATTGGAGTATTAAGGCTGGTTTCACACCAGGACGTTGCGTTTTAGGGGAAGTTATGGTCGCATAACGTGCCCCTAACGCAACGCCTGGTGCTCCCTGCTTTGGACGTCAGAGTGAGCCGCGTTGTGCAGCTCACTCTGGGGTCCGTGATGCCGTGATGCGCACTCTTGGACGCATGCGGCATCACGTGGTCCCGCCGGCCAATCGCCGCACAGAGCGGCCGCTCCAGGAAGTAAACACTGCACGACACTGAGTGCAGTGAATATTAATTAGCCATGCGCCTGGCCGCTCTCTGCTCCTCCCCAACGTTACTGAGCATGTGCAAACAGTCTAACGCGGCTCTGCCGCTTGCAAAGTACTGCATGCAGTACGTTATATTATGGCGCAGCGTTACACTGTAACGCAACGTGGGCACTGTGAACAGCCCATTGATTTTTCATTGCTGTGCGGTGGGGTGCGTTACAGGCTGCTCTAACGTGCGCCTGTAACGTCCCACTGTGAAACCAGCCTTAAACAAAACAAGAAAAGTATTTGGCTTGAGGAATGCCCTATAAACTATAGGAAAGGAACATAATTATGCAATGAGTAAACGTTTATCTCGGATCCACTTTAAAAAAAGCATAGAAAATAAGGTAATTACGAACAAAACTATCACACGCTAAAAGCCTAATTTGTCCTGAAAAAGGAAAAAAAAAAAAATATATAGATCATTTTGGTGTGATAAGTAGTATTAAAGTTATTGGTGACTGAATGGGAGCAGCACTGATATGTGGAAATTGCTCGTCCTGAAGTGATTAAGTTAATTTGAGTCAAATTGAGTGCCCGATGTGGGATGAACCGGTATTTGATAAATTACGATGCTTTAAAGAGTTAAACATTTATTTTAATTCAAGATGGTTCCTAACATTAGGGGGTGCCATGAAAAGGAGCAAGCAAATCCACTCAGCGTTCCTGCACTGTGTCTATCCATATTTCTATTCTGGGAAAGCATGTAGTGCTTCAGTACTCGCCCCACCAACTAATGTACAGCACTAATGTGATAGTCTTCAATAACAGATTAATTTCTTATTTTAGATAAACTTTTGTTCCAAACTAAGTATATTAAACTTTACATAATATAAAATAAATAAATTATGGTTTTACTATGCTCCTTCAAACTGTAGGCCCTGAGGTTCAAAAGTGATGCTCCACATATGAATGACTGAATACGCACATTTGTGTTCTCACCAAAGAATGAGGGGACGGGACTCTACACAGACACCACCAGTGCTATGTTACCAGGAAACAACAGAAATGACTTTCATAATCAGCCAATAGTCTTTACATAAAACTTGCACATTAAATTGTTGCCAAAAACGGCCAACAACTATTGCCAGCATGTGTAGATTAACAAAGATAAAAAACACCTCTTTAGATTACAATTTTTACAATTTTCTACCTTCCTCTGGCTACCTGGTACTACAAGTCCTATTAATTAAAATGGCAAGGCCAGTAAGGACAAGTGATGGGCAGCTGAGAACATAGGTTTCAGCCTTTTGGTGATGTCATAAGCCACACCTCAGCAGTTCTACATCTAGTCACATGACCCCCAATTATTAAAGCATGCCATACACATCAATTTTGCTGTTCGATTCCAGGCTTGATCATAGTGATTGAATCTGTCAGGTATCAAAAGGGAAAGAATCTGTGCATGAAACTCCTGCATAAACGGGTGGATTAAAATAAAAACTTAAATAATTGACGATTACACGATAGATCAGACAGACCAGACAGCACATCTCTGCAAATTGGGGATGGGGCTGGAGTGGTGTCAAAGCATTTCAAGGCAGTAGTTCCATCCATTTTTAGTAGATTTCAAGCTTAAATCGCCTGGAAATGGATGTGCTGTGTGTAGTAGGAATCGATCAATCCCTAATCAACAAACACAGAACATTTATATCGCGCTTTTCTCCTGGCAGACTCAAAGCGCCAGAGCTGCAGCCACTAGGACGCGCTCTATAGGCAGTAGCAGTGTTAGGGAGACTTGCCCATATCCAGCTCAGAAAGGGATTTATCATTTTGTTACATTGGGTGTCAATCTTGGTTTTCTTTTTTAGACAATGTATTGTCTGGAGAACATTTGTATAAAATGTAATAATCATTGACAATATTTATAAAGAACAAGGGATGCTTGACATATGGTAAGGCACTCTAGTCTAGATAATACTTGATTAATTTATTTTAGAAATGCACAATCTTTATCAAAATCAGAGAAATTTATTTAAAGCATGACAGTACATCCAGTACAATACAGATAGCATGTGCATTTGTCAGCATCTCTCAGCTTCACAGACTGAATTATTATCACTGCTGAGGGAAAAAGTAGAATTAAAGCACTGAGCAAAATCGTCCAACCTCAATGCAAATCCCAGTATCGCACTGATCCCATCATACTATTTGTCCGAAAATATGCAATTACCATCATGTCTATGGGTAGCTTTAGTGCAGCTCTAGAATAGCTGTAGAGCTAGTCTCAAAAAATGCTTTTCATTTCAACAACACAAGACACTGAAGTCCCACATTACCCAACACATCTCTGGTTAACTAAGATGCTACCTAAATAGAAGTAAACGCAAAAAAAACTTCAGCAAGTTACACAAGGGTAAACTATAGCATATTCGCAGCACATGTAATTGAAATAGGACTTAACCTGCTCGTAGTTACATGCTTGCAGTACCTTATTAGGTAACAATTTGATACATTGATTTGTAGTTTCTTTTTACAGCCTTAAAGGAGAACCCAAGGTGGGATTTAATTATGTTACTGGGGCACAGAGGCTGGTTGTGCACACTAAGACCAGCCTCCGTTGCCCCATGGTGTGCCTCCATGTCCCCCCTGCGTGCCGCTATACCCCCGCAGTGCTGGCGACACGCAGCGTGTCGCCAGCACAATATTTACTTAAAGAGGAACTCCAGTGAAAATAATTTAATATAAAAAGGTGCTTAATTTTTACAATAATTATGTATACATGATTTAGTCAGAGTTTGCTCATTGTAAAATCTTTCCTCTCCCAGATTCACATTCTGACATGTATTACATGGTGACATTGTTACTGTGGGCAGATTATGTAGCTGTTCTGGCTTTAACAGACAGCTATAAACAGCCATTTCCTGTGTGTGTCATTGTTACATTGTGGCAGTTTGCCCAGAGTACCGTACGGTACCAGAGCTTCTTGTGGGAGGGGTTTCAGCACAAATTCAGTCATACAGCGCCCCCTGATGGTCTGTTTGTGAAAATCATTATATTTTTCATGTAAAAGTGGGTATCAGCTACTGATTGGGATAAAGTTCAATTCTTGGTCGGAGTTTCTCTTTAAGCGATGTCAGTCAGCGCCGCTCCCCCGCATCGGCACTACCCGCCCGTGTCCCTTCCCTCCCGCTGATAGGAGGGAAGTGACGCGGGCGGGTAGCAACGATGCGGAGGAGGCGGGGGGAGCGGCGCTGACTGACAGCGCATAGGTAAACATTGTGCTGGCGATGCGCTGCGTGTCGCCAGCACTGCGGTGGGTATAGCGGCAAACAATGGGGCAACGGAGGCTGGTCTTAGTGTGCACAACCAGCCTCTGTGCCCCAGTACAGTAACATAATTAAATCCCACCTCGGGTTCTCTTTAAAGTGGATCTGAGGTGAACTTTTACTCATTGCATAATTGTGTTCCTTTCCTATTATTTATAGGGCATTCCTCAAGCCAAATACTTTGTTTTAATACTCTAATACTCTAACTAAATAAACCACGCCCACAGGTTTTCAGAGAGCCTTGGCAGTAGCAAGGGCTCATGGGAGCTCAGTCTAGGCAGGAGGAGGTGGTGGTGTTACTAGCCATTGATTTCAGAGGCAGAGGGGAGGACTGGGGGGGGGGGGGGGGGGAAATTAGGTTTTTTTCACAGGCTGAGTGCTCAAGATACAGATAAGCCTGCCTCTGTGTAATGTTTACAAACAACATGGCTGCTGTCGTATCACAGGAAGAAATCATTTTCTATTAAAGCTGTTTGCAGCTAGATTTGCTGTGTAAACTATCTATCCAACAGTGGCTGGATAGGGTAATAGTTAAGGGCTCTGCCTCTGACACAGGAGACCTGGGTTCAAATCTCGGCTCTGCCTGTTCAGTAAGCCAGCACCTATTTCAGTAAGGAGTTTCTTGGGCAAGTCTCCTTAACACTGCTACTGCCTACTGAGTGCAGTCTAATGGCTGCCTCGCAAGCGCTTTGAGTCCGACAGGAGAAAGGCGCTATACAAATACTGCAATTATTATCTAAACTTTAAATAAGATATATAGACAAGTTACTTGTTATAGTTTCTGGGGGGGCTCAGCGCACCTCTTAATTGGAGGCCATTCGTAGGCGGCCTGGTGATGCGCTGATCCACCTTTTGCGCAATTTTCAATTTTCGAATTTACTTGATTAGCCGCACCCAGGCTATGCATATACATAGGTTAGGATTTAGTTAGTGTTAGGTCCCCTCCCATGGAGGATTGACTTCTTCGCAGTGGGAGGGACGAGTACTTAATAGGTTGCATGCAAGCTGTTACGGAAACCAACATCCTCCAGTGGTAGACAGGTCATGTGTATGCTAGGTGTGTATTTTATCCCACAAGTGGGGCTTGCACTCTTTTGCAGGTAGGCACTTGTCTGTTTTTAAGTATTGCTGTTTATTTCTTTGCCATGTACTTGTTATAGTTAGTTTTTCATCTCGGATCCGCTTTAAAATCAAGCACAACTTTCAACAACTACTGGAATAAAGACAGTTTGTTGCTTTTATCATAATTGCAAAGAGAGATTTTCTAATCGTGAGGGCCAGATCAGCTCAATCAACAGTTGCTTTTAATCAAACCAACCAGTTTGATAGACTTTCAGGGCCCATTCACACTTAAAAGTGCAAACCGGTGGCGCTTAGCGCTAACTTTTTGCACAGGGGATATTACCACGCTTAGTGGGGGAAGAAAAAAAAAAAAATCACTGTATTCCCCCGCGATTCAAAACGATCGCAATCAGTGCTTTAAAGGGAAGGTTCAGGGACAGTTGGTAAAAAATAAAAATCTGAATCCACTTACCTGGGGCTTCCTCCAGCCCGTGGCAGGCAGGAGGTGCCCTCGGCGCCGCTCCGCAGGCTCCCGGTGGTCTCCGGTGGCCGACCCGACCTGGCCAGGCCGGCAGCCAGGTCGGGCCTCTTCTGCGCTCCATTGTGCGTTCCACGCCGGCGCGCTGACGTCATCGGACGTCCTCCGGGCTGTACTGCGCAGGCTCAGAACTACTGAGCCTGCGCAGTACAGCCCGGAGGACGTCCGATGACGTCAGCGCACCGGCGTGGAACGCACAATGGAGCACAGAAGAGGCCCGACCTGGCCGCCGGCCTGGCCAGGTCGGGTCGGCCACCGGAGACCACCGGGAGCCTGCGGAGCGGCGCCGAGGGCACCTCCTGCCTGCCACGGGCTGGAGGAAGCCCCAGGTAAGTGGATTCGGATTTTTTTTTTTACCAACTGTCCCTGAACCTTACCTTTAAGCACTGTACCGCAATCACTCGAGAATTGCGACAAAATGCGGCAGGCCACGTTTCACGATTGCCATTATTCGCAGAGCTCCTGCGATCGGCGGCAATTGTGGCAGTGAAATCACTGCAATACTTATAATTGCGCTAGCGCTTTGGTGATTAGTGGGAATTACCCGTTAATCGCCCTAGTGAGAACAGGCCCTTATGGAGGGCTAGGAACAGTTAACATAATTACTCAGCAGAGGGAAGAAAAAATAAGTAAATAAAAAGTAGGAACAGTAATCCTCATCGTTACTCAGCAGAGGGGAAGGAAAAAAAAAAAAACACAGACCAGGAAACATGCCTTGCAAATGCAACAAGCAATCAAAAGGTGCACACAGAAACAGGTTTATAAGCCATTTACATACCAGATATAACACTAAAGTGGAACAAAGTCAAAACATTTTTCATTTTGGATAGGGTTAGGAAAGGGTTAGAACTAGAGTTGCTTGTGTTTATCAGAATTCACAGAGAAACGTGATCAGTTTACTCAGGTAAACAGTAAGGGCCCTTCCCCACACTGCCATTTTTAGCTGCGTTTTGCTGCAACACGATCGGCATAGACTGCACTGTCTAATGTTCCCATCCATGCATTGCGATTCACATATTTTCATTACCTGGAATCCCAGATGCAAAATTATGTGGGAACATGATTTTCACTGCGATTGCACAGCTGCCAGTTTTTCCCGATGGGCTTGCTTGGGAAAGGGGCTGAAAGATAAAAGATGCCAGGATTCTATTCTTTTCCATTACCTATAGTGGTTGCAAAAGTATTCGGGCCCCCTTGATGTTTTCCACATTTTGTCACATTACTCCCACAAACATGAATCAATTTTATTGGAATTCTACGTGGAAGACCAATACAAATTGGTGTACACGTGAGAAGTGGAACGAAAATCATACACGATTCCAAACATTTTTTTACAAATCAATAACTGCAAAGTGGGGTGTGTGTAATTATTCAGCCCCTTTGGTCTGAGTGCAGTCAGTTGCCCATAGACATTGCCTGATGAGTGCTAATGACTAAATAGAGTGCACCTGTGTGTAATCTAATGTCAGTACAAATACAGCTGCTCTGTGACGGCCTCAAAGGTTGTCTAAGAGAATCTTGGGAGAAACAACACCATGAAGTCCAAAGAACACATCAGTCAGGTCAGGGATAAAGTTGAGAAATTTAAAGCAGGCTTAGGCTACAAAAAGATTTCCAAAGCCTTGAACATCCCACGGAGCACTGTTCAAGTGATCATTCAGAAATGGAAGGAGTATGGCACAACTGTAAACCTACCAAGACAAGCCCGTCCACCTAAACTCACAGGCCGAACAAGGAGAGCACTGATCAGAAATGCAGTCAAGAGGCCCATGGTGACTCTGGATGAGCTTCAGAGATCCACTGCTCAGGTGGGGGAATCTTTCCATAGGACAACTATTAGTTGTGCACTGCACAAAGTTGGCCTTTATGGAAGAGTGGCAAGAAGAAAGCCATTGTTAACAGAAAAGCATTAGAAGTCCCGTTTGCAGTTTGCCACAAGCCAAATGGGGGACACAGAAAACATGTGGAAGAAGGTGCTCGTCAGAGACCAAAATGGAACTTTTTGGCCAAAATGCTAAACGCTATGTGTGGTGTAAAACTAACATTGCATCTAACACACCATCCCCACTGTCAAATATGGTGGTGGCAACATCATGCTCTGGGGGTGCTTCTCTTCAGCAGGTACAGGGAAGCTGGTCAGAGTTGATGGGAAGATGGATGGAGCCAAATACAAGGCAATCTTGGAAGAAAACCTCTTGGAGTCTGCAAAAGACTTGAGACTGGGGCGAAGGTACACCTTCCAGCAGGACAATGACCCTAAACATAAAGCCAGGGCAACAATGGAATGGTTTAAAACAAAACATATCCATGTGTTAGAATGGCCCAGTCAAAGTCCAGATCTAAATCCAATCGAGAATCTGTGGCAAGATCTGAAAACTGCTGTTCACAAACGCTGTCCATCTAATCTGACTGAGTTGGAGCGGTTTTGCACAGAAGAATGGGCAAGGATTTCAGTCTCTAGATGTGCAAAGCTGGTAGAGACATACCCTAAAAGACTGGCAGCTGTAATTGCAGCAAAAGGTGGTTCTACAAAGTATTGACTCAAGGGGGCTGAATAATTACGCACACCCCACTTTGCAGTTGATTTGAAAAAAAATGTTTGGAATCATGTATGATTTTCGTTCCACTTCTCACGTGTACACCACATTGTATTGGTCTTTTACGTGGAATTCCAATAAAAATGATTCATGTTTGTGGCAGTAATGTGGCAAAATGTGGAAAACTTCAAGGGGGCCGAATACTTTTGCAAACCACTGTATATTACCCAATTTGCTGACAGAGATCAAATAAGTTTTAAAGCCACCACAGTGGTGTTAATAACAAATTATAATAGTTTATAATTATAAGTCCAGTATTTGTAGAGTGCTTTTCTCCTGTCGGACTAAGGCTTCTTTTACAATGCAAATCGCAATTTTGATTTGCGATTCTGATTTGTAGTTTTCACTATATGATAAAGCAAGAAGAAAAACACAGCATGCAGGTCTTTTTTTTAATAATATCAAATATCAGAATCGCATTGTAAAATCACTTCAAAATTAGAATTGTATGTAGTGTATAGGAGCCCTCAAAGCACTTGCAAGGCAGCTACTAGAGCACACTCAGTAGGCAGTAGCAGTCTAAGGCCTCGTTCAGACTATACACGCTGCCGTGCTCATTTTGGCAGCGCGTATAGTGTGCGACGCGCAAGAACGGTAGAAGGGCATAGACAGCCCTTCTACTGTTCCCATCGTGCTGCACGCATTTTTGGTAATTGCAGCGCAGATCCCATAGTAGCGCAGATGGCGTGCGATCGGACGCGTTGCGTTCCGATCGCACATCCTTCTGCGCTAAATGATGTGAACTAGGCCTTATGCTGGAAAAGGTGTGCGCTATGCAACTGACCACTGTGAACCTAGCCTCAATCTCTCAGAAAGACACCGGTTACTATAAAGGCTCATACACCCATCAGACTATAGTCTTTGGAAAATGAAAGATCACAGATCAATCTTACCACCCTTCATGTAGTATGAGAGCCATACTCTACACAGTCTTTTCTATGGAGCTGAACTCCACATCAGAAAAAAATCTTTGCAAGATGCTTCACACACAGATGCTGTACAGACACAAAAGATCAGTATCTGCAAAAGATCTGTTCCTGCCAAAAATCCATTTCTGCAAATTGCAATGATAGTCTATGAGATCTGTAGATCATCATACACACATGATTTAACTGACATTCATCTGCAGGTCAGATCCACCAGGATGGATTTTCAGATCTGCAGATGATTGCTTGATCTGCAGATGAATGTCAGTTAAATCATGTATATATGATGATCTGCAGATCTCATAGACTATCATTGCAATTTGCAGGAATGGATTTTTGGCAGGAACAGATCTTTTGCAGATACTGATCTTTTGTGTCTGTACAGCATCTGTGTGTGCTGCATCTTGCAAAGATTTTTTTCTGATGTGGAGTTCAGCTCCATAGAAAAGACTGTGTAGAGTATGGCTCTCATACTACATGAAGGGTGGTAAGATTGGTCTGTGATCTTTCATTTTCAAAAGACTATGGTCTGATGTGTCTATGTGGCCTAACAACTGTCAAAAATTGGCATTTCCTCCAACTACATGTCCTGGCATGAAAAGAGTCATCCAACAGAGACACAAACAGAAGAAGAAAAAAAAAAAAAAAAAAAAAAAAAGGACTTGTATATTATCCACCCTGGCGCTCTATTAAGATCGTCAGGGTAGCTGCGCAGCAGTATTTTTTTTTTTTCTCTTTAAATCACGTAGCTAGCCTAGCGCTAGCTACATGATTCCCCCCTGCCTGCAGAATCCCTCTCACCCTTCCGATCGCCACCGGCGATCAAACCCACCAGGAAATCCCGTTCTGAACGGGGATTTCCTTTAGGGCTTCCCCCGTCGCCATGGCGACGAACGGAATGACATCATCAATGTTGTGACGTCGCAGGGAGTCCCGATCCATCCCTCAGCGCTGCCTGGCACAGATTGGCCAGGCTGCGCACGGGGTCTTGGGGGGCCCTGTTACGCGGCGGGTAGCGGAGCATTGGCGGCGATCGTCCCCAACACGCAGCTAGCAAAAATCGGCCCACCAGGGCCTGAGCAGTGCCCTGCGGCGGTCCATACCGCGAAGGAGGTTAAGAACCACTATCGTGAAAATTGTAAAAAATTATAATACATGTAAACACAGACACAAGAAGTACATTTCTTCCAGAGTACAATGAGAAATTACTTTTCTCCTATTTTGCTGTCACTTACAGTAGGTAGTAGATATCTGACAGAACTGAAAGGTTTTGGACTAGCCCATCTGCTCTTGGGGATTCTCAGGGTTATCTTTATTTTCAAAAGCACTTTGTGAATAGCAGTTGCTCCGTCCAACTGCTACAAAAGTGTGCAGAGAGGCTGGCCAGCATCTTTATGAAACAAAGGCCATTCTGAGAATCCCCCATGAAGAGCTGGACAAGACCAAAACCTGTAGGTTCTGTCAGATTTCTACTACCAGCTGTAAGTGACAGGAAGATGGAAGTAAAGTAATTTATGGCTCATTTTAATGTTGAAGAATTGTTGTATGTTTTTACACAGGCTCGGACGGGGCCACCAGGATCACGGGAATTTTCCCAGTAGGCCTAGTCCCTTTAACTTTAAATGGGCCCTCCAAGACCCTGCACCGAGCAACAGGAGAGGAGGGGGTAGCAGCGCAGGAAAGGGGGGCTTGGGCACACAGCGGCGGAGAGGGGGCCCAAATCCCCCCTCCCTCACCTGGGGCCCTCCCTTTCCGCACTCCCCCCTCCAGAATGTCGCACAATGGCAGTGGTCGGGCAGGGAACTACTTCTCCTGCGTTTCAGATGCCGGGGATCTGTGTCACTTCGTGTCACTTGTCTTCCGTCTCCAATGCCTCTCACTGTACTTCCTGATTAGTGGGAGACGGAAGATACATGACACGCAGCGACTCTGTGGCAGAACACCGGAGTCTGGATCCAGGATGAGGTGAATGGTTCCCTGCACGCTGCTACCAGCCCATCACTGCACTAAAAACTGGAGGGGGAGTGCAGAAGTAGGGGGGATCCAGGTGTGGGAGTTGGGCCCCCTCTCCACCGCTGTGTATCAGCAAGCTCCCCCTTCCAGGTAATTGGGGACACCTATAGCTAACTATGGGGACACCTAAAGCCAACTACCTATACTGGGTACATTGATAGCCAACTGCCTTCACTAGGGACACCTATAGCTAACTACATACAGTGGGAGGAAATAATTATTTGACCCCTCACTGATTTTGTAAGTTTGTCCAATGACAAAGAAATGAAAAGTCTCAGAACAGTATCATTTCAATGGTAGGTTTATTTTAACAGTGGCAGATAGCACATCAAAAGGAAAAATCGAAAAAATAACCTTAAATAAAAGATAGCAACTGATTTGCATTTCATTGAGTGAAATAAGTTTTTGAACCCCTACTAACCATTAAGAGTTCTGGCTCCCACAGAGTGGTTAGACACTTCTACTCAATTAGTCACCCTCATTAAGGACACCTGTCTTAACTAGTCACCTGTATAAAAGACACCTGTCCACAGCATCAATCAATCAAGCAGACTCCAAACTCTCCAACATGGGAAAGACCAAAGAGCGGTCCAAGGATGTCAGAGACAAAATTGTAAACCTGCACAAGGCTGGAATGGGCTACAAAACCATTAGCAAGAAGCTGGGAGAGAAGGTGACAACTGTTGGTGCGATTGTTCGAAAATGGAAGGAGCACAAAATGACCATCAATCGACCTCACTCTGGGGCTCCACGCAAGATCTCACCTCGTGGGGTGTCAATGGTTCTGAGAAAGGTGAAAAAGCATCCTAGAACTACACGGGAGGAGTTAGTGAATGACCTCAAATTAGCAGGGACCACAGTCACCAAGAAAACCATTGGAAACACATTACACCGCAATGGATTAAAATCCTGCAGGGCTCGCAAGGTCCCCCTGCTCAAGAAGGCACATGTGCAGGCCCGTCTGAAGTTTGCCAATGAACACCTGAATGATTCTGTGAGTGACTGGGAGAAGGTGTTGTGGTCTGATGAGACCAAAATAGAGCTCTTTGGCATTAACTCAACTCGCTGTGTTTGGAGGAAGAAAAATGCTGCCTATGACCCCCAAAACACCGTCCCCACCGTCAAGCATGGGGGTGGAAACATTTTGCTTTGGGGGTGTTTTTCTGCTAAGGGCACAGGACAACTTAATCGCATTAACGGGAAAATGGACGGAGCCATGTATCGTGAAATCCTGAACGACAACCTCCTTCCCTCTGCCAGGAAACTGAAAATGGGTCGTGGATGGGTGTTCCAGCACGACAATGACCCAAAACATACAGCAAAGGCAACAAAGGAGTGGCTCAAGAAGAAGCACATTAAGGTCATGGAGTGGCCTAGTCAGTCTCTGGACCTTAATCCAATAGAAAACCTATGGAGGGAGCTCAAGCTCAGAGTTGCACAGAGACAGCCTCGAAACCTTAAGGATTTAGGGCTGGTGCACACCGAGCGGCTTTTTGGGCGTTCTCAGATCCGCTTGCGGCTGCGGATCTGCTTGGTCAATGTATCTCAATGGGGTGGTGCACACCAGAGCGGCAGGCGTTTTGCAGAAACGAAAAATGCCTGGGTGAGGCATTTTTTGGATTTCGGATGCGTTTCTGCCTCAATGTTAAGTATAGCAAAAACGCAAACCGCTCTGAAAAACGGCACTTTAGAGCGGTTTTGCAGGCGTTTTTGTTACAGAAGCTGTTCAGTTACAGCTTTACTGTAACAATATATGAAATCTACTATACTGAAAACCGCAGCAGCAATCCGCAAAACGCTAGCAAAACGCCTCATAAAAATAAAAAAAAGCGTTTAAAAATCTGCTAGCGGGTTTTGGTGTGCACCAGCCCTTAGAGATGATCTGCAAAGAGGAGTGGACCAACATTCCTCCTAAAATGTGTGCAAACTTGGTCATCAATTACAAGAAACGTTTGACCTCTGTGCGTGCAAACAAGGGTTTTTCCACTAAGTATTAAGTCTTTTATTGTTAGAGGGTTCAAAAACGTATTTCACTCAATGAAATGCAAATCAGTTGCTATCTTTTATTTAAGGTTATTCTTTCGATTTTCCTTGTGATGTGCTATCTGCCACTGTTAAAATAAACCTACCATTGAAATGATACTGTTCTGAGACTTTTCATTTCTTTGTCATTGGACAAACTTACAAAATCAGTGAGGGGTCAAATAATTATTTCCTCCACTGTATACTGGGGACACCTATAGATAGCTACCTATACTGGGGACACCTATAGCTCACTACCTATACTTGGGACCCCTATAACTTGCTACCTATACTGGGGTGCCTACAGCTAACTACCTATACTGTGGACACCTATACTCAGGCTCTAGGCCCTTCATATGACACTTTCTTCAGGCCCTGCATGCTCTAAGGCCACCCAGCATTGCAGGCAGTAGCACCCAGCCCTCCCCAGCCAGTCCTGGCTACCTAATACTGATATGAGCATGTGGCTACCTAATTCTATTTTCTGGGGAACATAGCTACTTAATTTATGTATACAGGGCCCATTTGGTTACTAAACTATTTTGTTTTGATGTACCTGGCTATTTTTTTTTTGTTTACTGAACCTGGCTACTTAATCATTTTATGTGGAGATGTGTGACTACTTAATATTTTTATCTAGCGGCATTTGACTACTTGATGAATTATGAGGCATGTTACTACTTGATTATTTTATCTTAATATTATATTGTCAGACCCACTCTTTGTAAATAACATTGCCACTTATTTTGTGTATTTTGGGGTCTGCGATGAGCCATCATGACCACACCCATGTTTCAGTGCATGGCCACTCATTTTTGCTGCGGCCCGCATAGCCATCTCCCAGTTATAGACTGAGCTCACAATCTACTCCCCACCATAGTCTAATGTCCTACCAAATGAATTATATAGCACTGACATCTGCACAAAATGTCTTGAGTACATGAGTATGTGAGCCCAATTTTTTTTTTTTTGGGGGGGGGGGGGGGGGAAGGGGCAGGCTGAAACTTTCCTGGTGGGCCCTTAGTGTCCCAGTCCGACCCTGTGTTTACAAGTATTTTTAACTTTACAATTTTTCGTGATAGTGGTCCATTAAAGAGAAAAAAAAAAGTATAAGGTGATAAACACTCTGGCTGGATAAGAGTTGTAAAAACACTACTGAACACATCAGTCCCTCAGTACATGCACAAAGGCTGTGTCTTCTATTACATTCACAAAGCAAATGATTTCCTAGAGCTGTACAGAGGGTCTGGTCATTTATGCTTTATCTCTACTGTATACACTCCTGCCATTCTACTCATTTCTAATGACTTAAGAAATCCATTCTGCGGATTTCACACCAATCTAACACATTTCCAACACTACCGTTATCTCCGTCATACACCTATGTATGTAAATGCCAGTAAATCAGCAAGCCCACACATCTAGACTGCCACTGAATAACAACATTCGGAAGGTGGTAGGGAGGGAATCGTTGCTGAAGATGCAGGAGACTGGCTGAAAACAATAACAATCATTAATACAGCAAGCCTGCTATTTGGTGGCAAACGATAGCAGCCCTTGCCTGGGTCATATTAGACTACAGTGAGGAGAGCTGAAGGGTTAAAAGCACACAGTCACAACAATAATTCTACAACTGTCTTGATTCAAGTTCTTCCTGCAGATGCATGAATATCATTGTACAATCAATTTACTAACAACCCACATTTAGATTCTTAATTGCAGACCTTTTTCTCTTAACAAATGCAGGCCAAGTCTAACAGATAAATGATTCTCTACTGTTTTCCAACCTTACTAAATTAATGCCATTTAACTGCAGTATAATGAAATCAGTTAAGTATGAAAGTCCACACGATAATATTTGTTGTCGAAGCAAATCCAGCAGCATTGAGTTCTACAAACAAGTGCAAAGAAAAAAAGAAAAAAAAGTTTCATGTGTGTCATTCTTAACCTTCACTTATCAGAAAATTGGCCTTGTTCTTACAGCACTGTCATAATCTACATCATGAACATTAAAAAAAGCAGATATTTAGCACAGATTTTTTTTTTTTGTTCTTTTAGTCCCCAAAACTCTTAAATGATAAATACAGTGAAAACAGTGGCTAACTGCCAGCTATTGAGAATAACATATCTACTTGCCATAACAGCTCACTGTCTTACCTGGTTGAGAGTGTAAGCCAAGGGATGCTGGGAAGTACTTTGCTGTGCAAAATGGGGGTAATTGACCTGTTGATGGAAGAAGTCGTCCACCAGCAGCTCCCGAGGACACACGGCCAGGCTCCATAGGCAACCCCGAGAGCCCTAAGGGGGGCATGTTCACAAATTCTCGCCCATCCATTTCTATACAGAATCCTTAAACCGAACCATGGTTCAAAATCCACCTAAAACAAATACATATTGGTTTATCTAATCAGAATAAAAATTACCATAATTTGTGCCAATATGACATGTTTATGTATACTTTATTTGAAAGATGCACCAGTCTAAGACTGCAGAAGCATTACAGGCTATCAAGAGAACACCAAATTATAGCTTACTGTAACACTTTTCTACAGTTAGTTAATATGCCTCCCTTGAGAGTCAATGATTTTTCTGTGTATGCAAGACACGCAGCAGAATGTCAGACCCTGTATATTGGTTACACATCCACATAAATGATACAGTATAATCCCACCATGGAAAGAAATACAGTTTATTGGGTTTGTAAACCTAAATAAAATGGAAAAATAATTATGAATGTCAAACTACCACCATTGTCAGTAACTGGATATGGAAGCTACCAGCCATTTTGCCCAATATGTAATCATGTACAAACTGAAATAACATTTCAGGATATACAGTACACCTAATGAGCAAACTAATGATGAAAAAAAGGATACCCCTATTAAGCTCTGTCAATCTTGCAAAAGCAAAAGAAGACTACAATGGAAACAGAATGGACATCATGGGGGGGAAGGAAAACCTGAATTACTTTTAAAAAATAGAAATTTAAAAAGAAAAAAAAAAACAGATCTTGCGGAAAAGCCACAGATGAAAGCTAATAAGACCACCCTGTGTTTAGCTTCCAGAAAAGGTAAGACTGCAAAACATATTCTACAAGAAAATCTCATTAAATATAAGAAAATGTAAAGACTGCCAGAGAAGGCTGTAAGAATTACATCTCACATTAACATTTAAAAAATAAAAATTCTGTTTAAGTGCAATACAAGTAATAGAACAAGCTAAATTTTACAGTAAAATACCCATGTTTAATATTCATGTCCCAGCACACAAATTCAGTTGCGTATGCTTGCACAATAAGCGCACAGACATATGCCAAAAGACGACTGTGGGGGTGTTAAAAGTACAACATACACAACAATATTTTTGTCTTCAACACTGTACGCTAGAAGAAGAAATGTGTTGCATCAACACATACAAAATCTACGCACTTACAGTTTAGGCACTATGCTGTATTTATTAGTACCTGCAATTCTAAAAATAACATTAAAAACATTTATCAGGATAACATAATGAAACAAACTAGAATATACATTTAAGGCGATGCATTCTAAATGGAAGGACAGATGTATGCAGGCAAATAGAATGATGAAGAATGCCTTCCCTCCCCCTGAACAGCTGTATTATACATCTCAGCATCTTGTTTATGTGGCTTTCAACCCTTAACGCATCAAACACCAACATTCTCACGTCAAAGTAAATAACCCCCTATAATAAACTCAAATGCCACCCTGTGGGAATATTAGATCGTGAGACCTTGAGTGAGACAGTTCAGTGACATGAATTTTTACATGTAAACTAGAAAGCATTACATAAATGCATAGCAATAAACATTTCTGCCAATGCTTTCATTTATGCAGGTCGTGTTATCTCCAGATGGGAAGAAAAATTACATGTAGCTTTAATTGGACAGCTGAAAAAGCTACTTTCACTTTTTGGGGGGCGAAACTAACAACCACTTTGGCTTATAAAAATTAAAACGCGAAAAATATTATTCCACCCACTGATGGGAGCAGTAAATAAAGCCCTTCAGAAAGGCAAACGTGCCCCTGTTCTTAGGGCTGCCCGTGCCAGGCACAACTTGCCACTGCTAGATCTCCAGCAGATCATTACTAGAAGGGTCAGATGTTTTAAGCCACCAAATCTACATTCCCCGATCTTTAACTTCCACAACAACAACGAGCAAACGAAAGCGAGTTGTGCAGGGCGGAAAGTTCCCGTGACTCACACCACAGTCAGCAATGGAAATTTGTGCAGCAACCACTAAAGATGGCTGCAGTTTTGCTAAAAATAACCTTTTTCTAGAGTGTTCATTTGACATTATACGTGCAGGGATAATGTAAGGAAAGCCCGAAGGTTCCCGATTAATGATCGACTGCCATATTAGTACTTCCTTCTATGAACATTCGGTTCTTTTACCTTCCTCGTTTGGCGCAGCTCCTTCCCTTAGATAGCTGCCAATCCTCCGGGGGGGATTTTGAGATTAAAGAGCAATCAAAAACCTGATTTTTACAATCTTATTGGTGCCCACTCGTTACTTTACATGTTATTCTGAAATAGCACGAAGGCACTTTATAATCCAGGATGCTGCTGAGCTGTTAATATTAGCTCCGATCCCGCAGCAAAGCTACAACTCGGCAAAGACGCATTTTTCTGAATGTTACATCCGCAGCAAAACGCTGAAAGCGCTAAGTAGCAAAGAAACCAGCATTGTGCGCCCGGTGCCGCCCACTCCCACACCCACCAACCCGCAGCGCCCCGCACGCCTCTGGTTAGCCGCTCCACCTGTCAATCTCCGGCGCACAAACACTTTGGCTCTCAGCCATTTCCATGAAGTCAGTTATGGAGTAAGAACTGCTCCTGTTTCAAGGCTTCCCGAAGGAGCCTGAATGGTAGGAACTGGTGGTGAGAATTTTTTAGGAAAGGTTTCCAGGCTCCCCCGGGCCTTTACTTATCTTTGCAGTAGGCAGAATGCAATTCTTCTACTCCGTGCTGTCAGTTCTCCAACAGACGTGCGCTGTAGTGAGCTCTCCATATACGCATGGCCTCCGGGACCCCCAGTCATTCACGGCTCCTTTTTCCCAGGGTTTGAATTACCATGCGATATTCTGCGAGGAGAATACATGAAAGATAGGGCAGCTTTCAAGCACTGACACCGGAGGATTAAAGTAAACGGAAGCGACTGCTGGTGTCTCAGCCTCTAGAACATCATGCGTGAAATCATGATAGCTGCTAATCACGTATCGCTGCTGGTAAGGAGCTTGCAGGACTCGGGTGACAGGGCCGCTTTCTATCGTCTATCTAGCGCTGAAGGCTGCAGTGTGTAGATTCTCTCCCCCCTTCATGATCTACAAATTACTATTCTGTGCAAAAAGTAAGGTTTATTTAGAAATTCAGCCGAGTAGAGTTGGAGGTTTCAAGTCGCCCTCGGCCAAACCCAATTTGACGGTTTCAAGACGCCCGGGCTGTTGCGGGGTGAGAGAAGGGGGTTGCATAATTTGCAAAGTCGCATAGAAAGATAGCGAAGAATAGTACAGTGTACATCTGAGATAATCCAGTTATGGCAACACATTTTGGTTTTCATGCTGGTAGATCAGCACATAAATAAACATTACGTTTGGGCAGTAAACTGTTCTGAACTTGGGTACTGAAAGAACATCAGTGTCCAGCTGAGGGGGTAGAAGAATATAAAAAACTTGGGGTGGTATATTTGTGGCAAATCGAAAAGAAAGGGCTGCTCTTGGAAAGACCAGGGTGAAGAATAATGAGAGCCCTGTAGCTTGAACCTTTCCTAACAAGTCAGCAATTGCAGCTGTTATAGTATGGAACATTATTATTTAGTATTTACATAGCACTGACATAACAGTGATTTTACAGAGCATAGTTTTAGAATGTGTACTGTTTCCCACCTGTGCAACTACTGTAAATACCTTTAGGCAATATACAGAGCAAATGCAATAGCGGAATACCTGTCGATAATAGCCTGATATGACAAATGATTGACCGTTCCCTGATCAAAAATTAGTTTGGTAGTATTGGTTGATACTACCTCCATGTCCATTCATTCCATCTCCATTAGATTTTAGGAAAAATTGAATAAAACCCAGTGTAGTACCTGCTCAATGCAGCACATGTAGCCATCCACCCCTGCTACCTTTCATCCTGCCCACTTTAATTTTTATGCTAAATGCTAATTTAATGCTAAACAGCCTTTCAACTGAGCTGATGAACAGATTCTAAAACTAAACTTCAGTGTCCCAAATTATTCCGAACCCACCTACGTTAGGAATTAAAATTTGCAAGTAGCATTTATAAGCAACAGCTCTAGTTGCCACCCTGCTTATTAGAAAAAAAACGTTTTATATCTAAAGTCAAAGTTCCATACTACTGGCTTTGCTGCAGAGAATATGAGCTTTGTGTGCCAAGGCCCACTTCCCTGGAACTATTTATTGTATTTATAAAGCGCCAACATATTACGCAGCGCTGAATTGCAGAATACGCTAAGGCACAACTGGACTAATAGCATGGAGTTGCCATAGTAGCCAATGCAAGAAGAGGCACAGGAAAGCAATCACCCTGGCAAGGTTACTTATGAAGATCAGAACAGTAATCCAGGCCCTGCAAAGTCACTAACAGCAGCTGTATGGGCAAGGCTCTTTGCCATGTGCAGTCTTGTCCTTGTTGGCGAAGCAGGCTAAGGATATGATTACAGCAGGGTTTATCACGACTACACCTATAGGTTTGGCAGAGTTGGCTATCCCCGCTAAAATTTTATGAAGGTGTTTATTTTACAGGTGCTAGAGGAATGGCTATAGCGTCTGTATAAAGCTACTTTCACATTAGGACGTTGCGGATTGATGCGACGTTAAAGTCGCTAAGTAACGCAACGCACCCAAAATGTTGCAACGCAGCGTTACAACCACACTCAGCATTTACAGTAGAAAATACAGGCAATGAAGAGTATGTCGCCAAGTGTTACTGAGCAAGTGCAAACAGTCTAACGCGGCTAAAAACGTGTATAACGCATAGCATGCAGCACTTTCATTTAACGTGCAGCTTTAGACACCAACGCAACGTCTGCACTGCCATTGATTTTTCATTGCTGTGAGTTATTCTGCGTTACATGTTGTTTTAACGTGCGACTTAAATGTTGCACTGTGAAAGAGCCCTAAAGGTGGGCACACACGATACAATAAAATGATCCAATTTTACGGCAATTTGATAAATATGATCGGATCTCCCGGACATAATCAAAAGCTTTTTTTTTTTTCCAATCGATCCGGATAGCTGGAAATTTTTCTTCAATTATTCTAAAGATTGTATGGTGTGTGTTATGCTGGGCATACACGGCCCAGATTCTTCTTATCAATTCAGCCGCTGATGGCTCGATTGATATTCCCCGCTCGATCCCCGTGGGCGGACAATAGCGGGGAATCGAGCTGCTAAGGGATGCCTGCGGGGACGAGCGGGGATCGATCCGCGCGGATGAGCGGGGATGCGCCGGCATCGAGCCAGCGGCTCGATACGGCGCATAATTGCATCCGTGTATGCCCAACATTGGATTGCCAATTTATTAATATACACACCCTAGCAATTTTCTCAGTTTCCAATAATTTGTATCATAATTAGGGAAAAATTGAACATGTGTGTGGTACATTGGTCGTATTTTTGTTAGTTATAATCAGTAAGAAAAATTGATTTCAATTCTTAAATTGAACAGATATTTAAAGAATTGCATGGTGTGTGGCCACCTTTACGCCTCAAACAACTACATATATTGGCAAGATACTTGCCAGTGCAGTAGAATCAATTTTTTAGCACTAAAGGTGCCCATACATAGAACGAATATGGGCAGATTCGACCAAGAGACAAATGTTATCTCTAATTGAATCTGATTAGAGATAAATTTGTCTCTAGTCGAATCTGCCCATACACTACAGGCTGATTCCCGTCCGATTTCAGCATGAAATCATCAGGGAATCGGCTGAGCCGCCGCATCTGCCCCGCCGCTGCCCCCAAAATGTATAAATGTATGTAGTGTAGTGCATTTATACATTACCTGTCCTGTAGCAGCTCGCCCGTAAGCCGCATACACGCTAGCGGCGCATAGCGTTTTACAGCAGACGCTATGCGCCTTTGTGACGTCAGACATAGCACCGCCGGCGTGTATGCGGAACCCGGTGAGATGGACGGAAACCGCGTGGAGGCTGACACCGGACAGGTAATGTATAAATGCACTACACTACATACATTTATACATTGCCAGGGTTTTGTCGTCTCATCGCTCGTTCGCAATTCAGCTGCTTTACCGCCGTGCACCCGACCAACCAACTTTGGCCCGAAATTTTCCAGCATGCGCGATCAATCGTGCGGCCAATTTCTGTCCCGAAAATTGTCGGTCAGCATGCACTTGGCAGCACCAATTTTCATCCAATTCGATTATAATAATCGAATTGGATGGTCAATTGGTTGGCTAGTGCAGGTATGTCAAACCGGTCCTACGAGGGCCGAGGTCCTCACACATTTTTGACACAGCTCAAATTAATTGATGGGTCTGAATCAGGAAATGTGTGATCTATAAGGTAGAACACATTTCTCTTTTTCTCAATACATCCTAAACACTGGCATGAATCTGGCCCTCCAGGCCTGGAGTTCGACACGTGGGCTAGTGTATGGCCCCCTTAAGCCTTATCCACATGTGCCAGCAGGGACATGGTCCCTCAGGCAACAGTTTGCGGCTGAGTTCTGTACAGACTGGTCACTAACCTGCTTGCTTGTGATGCATTCTGTTGCTACAGAGGAGGAGGAGGGCTGAAGGCCCAAGGTGGTTGATTTGTCTGCCTCCACCCACCTGGAAATTTTGGCTCCGCATGAATTACAATGTTAACTGCAGCTATAGCGGCACCCACTGTATAATTTAGGCCCCAGATAAATACAATTTCCCCATATTTATTAGTGGCAGAAGGTGGTGCACCACATATTGGTTGGTGGGAGGAGTGGGGGGTATTCTATTTTCAGTATTACCCTGTTCCCAATAGTATAATGTTGGTAATTTTACTGGTATTCGACTAGCAGCTTCATGCAGTGCCCAAATTACCCCAGCACCCTTTTTGAGTGTACCCCTGAAGGCATGGCACACAATGGAGTGGGTGGGGTGAGTAGAAGAACATTGCTCTCGGCAGAGGGCAGAGATGATCTACCAGGCTGATTGCTCAATGATGCATCAAGGCAGATCAGGGGGCCTTTGTACAAATACTAGATCCTAGATCATGGGGTCTTAATCTGGAATCCGTGGACCCCTGGGGTATATCAGCACCTCTCAGGGGTCCCCCAGGGGCCACAGACAAAATGGCGGGTCTCGCCCCCAGGAGATAAGCAGGCTGTGTCCGAGGCAGTAAAACCGCAGTATACCAGCAGGTGCGCCGCCAGTGTACAAGTGAGGCATGTCCCTGCTTTGGCCTAACTTTAGAGAAAGGCCTCACTTTCTTGCTGGCAGCCGTCGGCCTGCCCTGGGGCCCCCCAGTAACTTACAAAATTCCGTTCCAGCGCAGTCTCTCACCGCTCTCACCTCCTGTTGCCCTGCTCTCCTCCTCTCGCCGGGATAGTGTCCCATCTCCATGGTTACCCCGGCGGGTGCCTCTCAATAGGTCAAGAGGTGCCTCTGGAAGTAACCAGGATGCAGCAGCGAGTGGAGTCGGCGTTGGAGCTGTCGGCGTTGGAGCTATGTAAGCCTTGGCTTTAACTGTACCTGGCTACCTATATTGGGGCACCCATAGCTCGCTACATAGCTTGCTGGCACCTGTACCTGGGGAACCACCTGTACCTGGCTACCTATACTGGGGGGACCTATAGGGGGGGCTCTTGCCCCCCTAGGGCAGGGGGGGCAAGAGCTAACACACAGAGGTATAAAAGGGGCACAGGAGAAATTGGGTGACACAGAGGGGGGCAAAAAATGCACAGGGAGAAAGAGAATGGATTCAGGTTAAGAACGGACGTACAGCCTATCTCATTTGTTAATCGGGGACTACCTGTATTTCGTTAGTATTTGACTCCACCCACATGTCATGGCCAAGCCCACTTTTTCACCACGGCACACTTTGCATGCCACTTTCTTTGGTAGGGGGTACATTTGCTTGAGGATGACCCACAAAGGGGTACATGTGCTGAAAAGTTTGAGAACAACTGCTCTAGATTGTGAGCTCGCAAGGGCTGGGAACTACCCATAGTTTTTCTTGTTCTTAATCAAATTAACATATATTGGTGATCAGGGATGCTCGGGTAGTACTTTTTAAAACCCAAATTGATCCGAATCCGGGTACCCAGATATCCGGATCCGGTTCGGAAATCCGGATCCGACCTTTCAGATATCCGCATGAACTCGGATATCCGACCTATTTGGGTATCCGGATAGAAAAAACGGAAGTGCCTTTCAAAATGCTTTAAAACCATTTCTAACCTTTAAAAACACCTTCTAGCCTCTTACCCACCCACCCTCCTCCCTCCCTCCCTCCCTCCCTCCCTTGCATCTCGTCTTCCTGGGATTTGTAGGATGTCAAAAGCACGCTCACATACATTATCCAGGAATCGAACTTGGGTCACCTGCGTGGAGGGCAGCTATGCTCACCACTATACTACCAACAGCCTAGCTGGCCTGGGAAGGATGAAAAGCTAGGTGGCCATGCAACCATTCCTGCTAACCTAAAGCTTACTTGTGTCTTTCAACACTTTGGCTTAAAGAGAGTCTGAAGCAAGAATAAATCTCGCTTCAGACCTCATAGTTAGCAGGGGCATGTGTGCCCCTGCTAAAACGCTGCTATCCCACGGCTTAACGGGGGATCTTCACCCCCAAATCCCCTCCGTACATCGCGGAATTTCTTCCGCATTAGGGCAGGGCTAACCGCCGCAGCCCTGCCTCCCGCGCGTCTATCAGACGCGTACCTCCGCCTCTCCCCCGCCCCTCTCAGTCTTCCTTCACTGAGAGGGGCGGGGGAGAGGCGGTGATGCGCGTCTGATAGACGCGCTGAGAGGCAGGGCTGCAGCCGTTAGCCCTGCCTCCAGGAAGAGCAAAATTTACGACCAATTTGGTTGTTGATTTTGCAGGGGGGGGGGGGTTGGGGGGTGAAGGAACCCCCGTTTAGCCGCGGGATAGCGGCGTTTTAGCAGGGGCACACATGCCCCTGCTGACTATGAGACAAGAAGCGAGATTTATTCTCGCTTCAGTGTCTCTTTAAGACTTTACCAAATCCAATGCTCCAATGTGGGGAAGCTTCTTTGTTTGCTGTTTTTTTGTTTTGTTTATTTTTAAGTGTGGTGTCACAGTTCACTCATCTCTTCAACTACAAGAAAGGCCCAGGGGTAGTCTTAGCTACCGTAATATCTATGTTACGGCAGGGCCCTTATTACACTTTCTCTTACAGGGCTATGGAAACCATTTTGCCCATGCGATAAAGCGAGGTGCAAAAATGAAATCATGCCTAGCAGAAGATGGTTTCAATCCATCAACCTCTGGGTTATGGGCCCAGCACACTTCTGCTGCGTCACTCTGCAGTCTGCTTACATTTGTATACAATCTTCAAGTTTAAGAAGGGTACATTAGTTCCTTTCACAAAACACAAAAGGCAAGGGTGTCCCTGGGTGGTCTTGAACCACCAACCTTTCGGTTAACAGCCAAATGCAATTGTGCCTTAAGGACTGTGTATATGTCATGGCTGCTAAATGGCTATCTGGGGTTTTCTTCGGACAACTGTTGAACACAAAATGCAAGGCCATCCCTAGGAGGAAGGGTTGCATGGCCACCTAGCTTTTCATCCTTCCCACCCTTGCCCTGGAATCTTCCAGACTTAAAATTGCTGTCCTTTGCTCTGTGTGTTACACCAGCATCATCCAAGGGGGCACATGATCTTTCTGATTCTGAAGTCTTGAATTGAATCTGGTAAGCAGTTTCACCATGTGTCCCACTGCTTTCATCTAGCAAATAAGCAAGCTCATTTTTCTCTTGGGTATATCACAATGGTACATGCTAGGCTGGCTTCAGCATGTAGTGCTGTCGGTAGTATAGTGGTGAGCATAGCTGCCCTCCAAGCAGTGGACCTGGGTTCGATTCCTGGCCAATGTATGTAAGCTGGCTTTTGGGGGGAGGAGGAGGCTTTTTTCTACTGAACCTGTAATCCGGGTTCGGATATCTGGGAGAAATCCGCGGATATCCGGGTCGGTACTGAAACTATCTGCAGATAGCTATCCGGATTTCTGCCCAACTACTCGGAATCCGGATCCGGCCAGATAGTGTAAAAATGTTCGGATATCCGGGTTACCCGGATATCCGGATGAGCATCCCTGTTGCTGATGTTTCAAACATCAGCTATGTAATTATTTGTACTTGTGTTCCTGGTAGTCTTGATTGTACAGTGTGTTGTACTATTCTATCTACGCCCCCCACTATTTGTTCTATTCTATGTGCAACATTAAGGACAATATTGGTTCTATAAATAAAAATAATTCTAGGCAGAGGCAACCCTGACTAAAGGGGCCCATACACTGGTCGATTTCAGCCATCGATCTATTCTATGGAATCTATTGGAAATCGATTCTATCAAATCTATATGCACAAAAAAAATGGAGAATGGAGAGCCGCCCCTTTAAGAAAAAATAGATGTGCTACTTGCCTAGCAAGGAGCCAGCAGCTTAACTTTGTAGACCAAAATTCACTTTAACCACCCTGGCGTTCTGATTAAATCGCCAGGGTGGCTGCGGGAGGGTTTTTTTTAAATAAAAAAAAAAACTATTTCATGCAGCCAACTGAAAGTTGGCTGCATGAAAGCCCACTAGAGGGCGCTCCGGAGGCGATCTTCCGATCGCCTCCGGCGCCCAGAATAAACAAGGAAGGCCGCAATGAGCGGCCTTCCTTGTTTTGCTTATATCGTCGCCATAGCGACGAGCGGAGTGACGTCATCGACGTCAGCCGACGTCGTGACGTCAGCCGCCTCCGATCCAGCCCTTAGCGCTGGCCGGAACTTTTTGTTCCGGCTACGCTGGGCTCAGGCGGCTGGGGGGACCCTCTTTCGCCGCTGCTCGCGGCGAATCGCCGCAGAGCGGCGGCGATCAGGCAGCACACGCGGCTGGCAAAGTGCCGGCTGCGTGTGCTGCTTTTTATTTCATCAAAATCGGCCCAGCAGGGCCTGAGCGGCAGCCGCTGGCGGTGTTGGACGAGCTGAGCTCGTCCAGACCGCTCAGCTGGTTAAATAAGACTGCCGTCTCAAATGTAAGACTAAGGAAGCAGGAGGAAATAAATTATATATAAAAGTACAAATTTTATTAATGACCAAAATACAAACACACATATATGTAAATCTATTTAAAATTGACCAGAACACACAGGTGGGCCACCATGTCTAGGCCAGATGGAAAAATGTAGGGGATCCCCTAAAAAAATATTGATAGTGCGCAATCCATCAAATATCTTAATGCAAAAAAGGGGGAAGCGACTCCTAGCAGGTAACATTGAAACAAAAGACCTTGGAGAGAAATATATCATTGGTTTTAAAGGCCAAGTGTCCAGGACCTAAATGGAAAAAAAACATCCTAGTAGAAGAGCACAGGTGTATCAGATACTGGCTGTGTTGCTGCAATGTTTCATTGGTTTTAAGGGCCAAGTGTCCAGGACCTAAATGGAAAAAGACTTCCTAGTAGAAAAGCACAGGTGTATCAAATACTGGCTGTGTTGCTGCAATGTTTCATTGGTTTTAAGGGCCAAGTGTCCAGGACCTAAATGGGAAAAGACATCCTAGTAGAAAAAGCACAGGTGTATCAGATTCCGGCTATGTTGCTATAATATTTCCAGTGATTTGCAGGATCAAAAGGCTGAATAACGGCTGATAGAGAGATTCAATCCATCACAATAGGTGGTCTTACTGCATATGTTATCACAAAATAATTGATGTGCAGGTCCACAGGTCAGGCAAGCTGTCTCATTTATGAGCTACAACAATGGCCAGGTGCACAGAGGTAGATTGATAGGCACACACTGTATGTGGCAAGCACTTCGGGCTAGTAAACAAAAAAATTTTTTATATTCACAGCAAGCCTGACACATCCGCAAGCCCCAGGAGCAACAAGCAATTCACCAGAGTTAGTGCCCCAATCAGAAGCACATTCTGAGACAGATTCACAGGCAAGTGTTTAAACCACAGACATATGCAGGTACAGATGGTGTGATATTAAAGTTGATATAGTTCATTCATGGAACAGTCCGCCAGGGTCATCCCTTCAGCAGCATCAACTTGATATAGACAAACTCAAAATTCCAGCAAACAGCATATAGCAGCATATAGGTGCATCCTTGGAAGCTGTTTCAATGATCATATGGTAAACAGTGGTTACTCCATAGGAGGCTGTTTTCAAGTCACCAGTAGAAATGCATATCATTGAGGTATACTCATCTGAGTAGCTGGTCACTGCAAAGTACATCCACAGGAGCCCATGTGCTGCCACCACAAGTGTGTCTGGTCACAAAGAGAGCCTTAGAGGCCAACCGGTTTCACTGGTGAGATTACCAGCATCATCAGGGCAGGCTCAGAAGTTTTGCTGCCTGTGGGAGAGAGGAGCCGGCCTAAAATGGCACTGGGCGGCCAGAGGATGCTACCACGCCCCCCCCCATGACCACTCCCACCCCACCATCACAGGATGCAGGTGGTGAGTGAGAGGTGGAGGCAGAGGCGTGATGCATCCAATTCTCCGCATGTACGCACGGCGTTCCCCCCCCGCGTCCGCATGCGGTGATGCGGATCAAAGGAGGGAACGCATATGCGTACAAGTGCACGCACAGCGTTTCCTTCGCGTCCGCAACCGCCAAGCGGATCAAGTAGGAGGGAACGCGTATATGTGTACGACTATACGTGACCCACAGAGACCCCCAACAGGGCCGCTATGGAAATGCGGCCGACGCAAAAGGGCTCCGGGAACGCTGAGGGGCACGGACTATTAAGACCCCACCCCCTGATCGATGGTAAGGAGAAAGGGTGGCCCGGCTGTCCCGCAGGCGGGTCCCCTGGGCCGCCCAGTCGCCATCACCGCCGGAGCGCCACCATAGCCGCAGCCAAGTGTGCCCAGGGGCAACAGGAAACGGGGCAGGGGGGGAGGGGAGGGCCACGGGGGGAGGAGGACAGGGAAGGCCCACAGGCAGGCCACGGGCCAGCAGGCATTAGCCCAATATATGGTCCATGTCAAGCCAAAGACTGGGCCGACCCCGAGCACCCCCCCAGGGCACATCGATTCCCCACCAACCCCACCCCACATCCAGGACCACCAGCAAGTGCGGCACGCCGGGGGGGCCATAGCTACCACCTCCCACAGGATCAGCAAAGTCATCGAAAAAAGTTACATATTGAAAAAAAACATAATATAATAATGCAAAAATATTTCCATTAATAATAAATCCGTAATAGCTATATATAATTAAGTAATCATAAGCAAAAAAATAGAATACGAAAGTAAAATGAAATAATAATAAATAAACTGTTGTCCTGCCGATAGGGGACCAAACGAGAGGAGACCAAGGACAAAGTGGAGCAACGGGGGGCCACGCCAACCCACCAACCACCATCAAGGAAGTGTCAAAGATCATATCTAAATTAGATGGCATAAAAGGTTTTAAATCAAAAAAATATATAAGGGTCGGGAAAAGACCCGGTTCGGGCGCAAAAAGGCCGCCAGCTTAAGCACAGCAAAAGGAAAATATGAAGATTCATCCTTAGAAATTGAACAAAAATAATGAAAAATAGAGAACATATGGCCATGAGCCAGAGCACTGCTGTCACAGAAATGGGGCGAAATCAATACCTTCATTAAGGCCCGGTGTCCGAAAGGCCTTAAGTTTGTAAATCCAGAAGGCCTCACATTGGAGGAGTCTCCCGTCCCAGTCCCCTCCCCGTGGGTCCCGGTGTACCCTATCCAAGCCAAAGAATCGAATTTTCCTGGGGTTACCCCCCTGGCAAATTGCGAAGTGTCGGGCTACAGGTGTCTGGTGTCCCTCCTGGATACCATAAGTGTGTTCATAAATACGTCTGTTAAGGGATCTGCCAGTCTTGCCCACATAAAAGGCCCCACAGGGGCAGAGGAGGAGATAAATTATCCCCTCCGTCTCACAGTTAACATAATGTCTGGTAGTTAATACAACGTCTCTCATCACAAGGGGGCACTGTTTACCGACATAGATGTACCTGCATTGGTTACAGGAATGACATGGGTAAGTGCCCAGAACTGTGCAATTACATAATTTGGTTTTGCCTCTACCTGAGTAGTGGCTACGTGTCAAGGTATCACCTATGGTGGTGGCCCGCCTGTAGGTAACAGAGGGCTCCCTCGGAACAAAGGGGGCAACACGCTGGTCGCCCGTGAGCACATGCCAGTGTTTCTGAAGTAGGGCGCGGACCTGAAAGTGATGATCATTGTATTTGGTAATGAAGGAAAGACCCCTATCTAGTTCATTTCGAGACTTTTGTCCCGATGATTGATTGTATAGGAGAGTAGATCTAGGGGTATCGCAAGCTCGATGATAGGCTTTCTTTAGGTATTTTTTGGGATAACCGCGAGCCCTAAATCGTTGCTGTAAATCATTAGCTTGGGCATGGAAGTTCCTGTCATCAGAGCAGTTCCGTCGGGCTCTCAAATATTGCCCGACAGGAATACTTCGTATCTGGTGTGTGGGATGAAAACTTCTTGCATGAAGCAAGGAGTTAGCTGCTGTGGGTTTTCTATAAAGATCCGTCTGTAATACTCCCTGGTCGTTCACAGAAATCATAATGTCCAAAAACGGGATACTGTGAGTATCCATAGTCATGGTAAATTTGAGGTTGAAAACATTATTATTTAGCAAATTGACCAGATCAAACATCTGTTGTTGTGTTCCTGTCCAGATTAAAAATATATCATCGATATAACGATGCCAGGTAAGTACATGCCCCAAAAGATCACTCAGGTTCGCATCTGAAAAAATACATCGTTCCCATTCCCCCAGGTACAGGCATGCATAGGACGGGGCACAGGTGGTCCCCATCGCTGTGCCCTGCACCTGGAGGAAATGGGAGGAGTCAAACAAAAAATAATTGTTCTTGAGAATAAACTCCAATAGCCTTAATAAAAACATATTATGAGGAATGGCATCAATGGGAAGGGTCGTCAAAACCGATCTGATCGTTTCAAGTCCCTCAGTGTGAGGGATACTGGAATAGAGGGCCTCGACGTCAAGGGTGACAAGCCAGGCACCAGTAGGGATGCTAATATCATCTAAAATGGTAAGTAGATGAGTCGTATCACGTACGTAAGAAGATAATGCCCTCACATGGGGCTGTAAATGCGCATCCACATATCGACTTGCATTTTCAGTCAAAGAGGCACACACCGATATAATGGGGCGTCCAGGGGGGTCTGTAGTGGACTTATGTGTCTTTGGGAGGGCATAAAAAGTTGGAATTCTAGGATTGGGATTCCACAAGAAACGATAAATCCTTTTGGAAATAATGCCTATCGACAAGGCATCTCCCAATATATCCTGAAAGTTTTGATGGCTGGCTTGCATCCTCGACGCCGAGACCCTCTCATACCACTCAGTATTGTTCAAAATGTTGTAACACATCCGTTCATATTGGCATGTACTCATGACAACCACATTGCCCCCCTTGTCCGAGGGTGCCTGGCTTGTCACCCTTGACGTCGAGGCCCTCTATTCCAGTATCCCTCACACTGAGGGACTTGAGACGATCAGATCGGTTTTGACGACCCTTCCCATTGATGCCATTCCTCATAATCTGTTTTTATTAAGGCTATTGGAGTTTATTCTCAAGAACAATTATTTTTTGTTTGACTCCTCCCATTTCCTCCAGGTGCAGGGCACAGCGATGGGGACCACCTGTGCCCCGTCCTATGCATGCCTGTACCTGGGGGAATGGGAACGATGTATTTTTTCAGATGCGAACCTGAGTGATCTTTTGGGGCATGTACTTACCTGGCATCGTTATATCGATGATATATTTTTAATCTGGACAGGAACACAACAACAGATGTTTGATCTGGTCAATTTGCTAAATAATAATGTTTTCAACCTCAAATTTACCATGACTATGGATACTCACAGTATCCCGTTTTTGGACATTATGATTTCTGTGAACGACCAGGGAGTATTACTGACGGATCTTTATAGAAAACCCACAGCAGCTAACTCCTTGCTTCATGCAAGAAGTTTTCATCCCACACACCAGATACGAAGTATTCCTGTCGGGCAATATTTGAGAGCCCGACGGAACTGCTCTGATGACAGGAACTTCCATGCCCAAGCTAATGATTTACAGCAACGATTTAGGGCTCGCGGTTATCCCAAAAAATACCTAAAGAAAGCCTATCATCGAGCTTGCGATACCCCTAGATCTACTCTCCTATACAATCAATCATCGGGACAAAAGTCTCGAAATGAACTAGATAGGGGTCTTTCCTTCATTACCAAATACAATGATCATCACTTTCAGGTCCGCGCCCTACTTCAGAAACACTGGCATGTGCTCACGGGCGACCAGCGTGTTGCCCCCTTTGTTCCGAGGGAGCCCTCTGTTACCTACAGGCGGGCCACCACCATAGGTGATACCTTGACACGTAGCCACTACTCAGGTAGAGGCAAAACCAAATTATGTAATTGCACAGTTCTGGGCACTTACCCATGTCATTCCTGTAACCAATGCAGGTACATCTATGTCGGTAAACAGTGCCCCCTTGAGATGAGAGACGTTGTATTAACTACCAGACATTATGTTAACTGTGAGACGGAGGGGATAATTTATCTCCTCCTCTGCCCCTGTGGGGCCTTTTATGTGGGCAAGACTGGCAGATCCCTTAACAGACGTATTTATGAACACACTTATGGTATCCAGGAGGGACACCAGACACCTGTAGCCCAACACTTCGCAATTTGCCAGGGGGGTAACCCCAGGAAAATTCGATTCTTTGGCTTGGATAGGGTACACCGGGACCCACGGGGAGGGGACTGGGACGGGAAACTCCTCCAATGTGAGGCCTTCTGGATTTACAAACTTAAGGCCTTTCGGACACCGGGCCTTAATGAAGGTATTGATTTCGCCCCATTTCTGTGACAGCAGTGCTCTGGCTCATGGCCATATGTTCTCTATTTTTCATTATTTTTGTTCAATTTCTAAGGATGAATCTTCATATTTTCCTTTTGCTGTGCTTAAGCTGGCGGCCTTTTTGCGCCCGAACCGGGTCTTTTCCCGACCCTTATATATTTTTTTGATTTAAAACCTTTTATGCCATCTAATTTAGATATGATCTTTGACACTTCCTTGATGGTGGTTGGTGGGTTGGCGTGGCCCCCCGTTGCTCCACTTTGTCCTTGGTCTCCTCTCGTTTGGTCCCCTATCGGCAGGACAACAGTTTATTTATTATTATTTCATTTTACTTTCGTATTCTATTTTTTTGCTTATGATTACTTAATTATATATAGCTATTACGGATTTATTATTAATGGAAATATTTTTGCATTATTATATTATGTTTTTTTCAATATGTAACTTTTTTCGATGACTTTGCTGATCCTGTGGGAGGTGGTAGCTATGGCCCCCCCCCGGCGCGCCGCACTTGCTGGTGGTCCTGGATGTGGGGTGGGGTTGGTGGGGGATCGATGTGCCCTGGGGGGGTGCTCGGGGTCGGCCCAGTCTTTGGCTTGACATGGACCATATATTGGGCTAATGCCTGCTGGCCAGTGGCCTGCCTGTGGGCCTTCCCTGTCCTCCTCCCCCCGTGGCCCTCCCCTCCCCCCCTGCCCCGTTTCCTGTTGCCCCTGGGCACACTTGGCCGCGGCTATGGTGGCGCTCCGGCGGTGATGGCGACTGGGCGGCCCAGGGGACCCGGGGCCCCGCCTGCGGGACAGCCGGGCCACCCTTTCTCCTTACCATCGATCAGGGGGTGGGGTCTTAATAGTCCGTGCCCCTCAGCGTTCCCGGAGCCCTTTTGCGTCGGCCGCATTTCCATAGCGGCCCTGTTGGGGGTCTCTGTGGGTCGCGTATAGTCGTACGCATATACGCGTTCCCTCCTACTTGATCCGCTTGGCGGTTGCGGACGCGAAGGAAACGCTGTGCGTGCACTTGTACGCATATATGCGTTCCCTCCTTTGATCCGCATCACCGCATGCGGACGCGGGGGGAACGCCGTGCGTACATGCGGAGAATTGGATGCATCACGCCTCTGCCTCCACCTCTCACTCACCACCTGCATCCTGTGATGGTGGGGTGGGAGTGGTCATGGGGGGGGCGTGGTAGCATCCTCTGGCCGCCCAGTGCCATTTTAGGCCGGCTCCTCTCTCCCACAGGCAGCAAAACTTCTGAGCCTGCCCTGATGATGCTGGTAATCTCACCAGTGAAACCGGTTGGCCTCTAAGGCTCTCTTTGTGACCAGACACACTTGTGGTGGCAGCACATGGGCTCCTGTGGATATACTTTGCAGTGACCAGCTACTCAGATGAGTATACCTCAATGATATGCATTTCTACTGGTGACTTGAAAACAGCCTCCTATGGAGTAACCACTGTTTACCATATGATCATTGAAACAGCTTCCAAGGATGCACCTATATGCTGCTATATGCTGTTGTTTGCTGGAATTTTGAGTTTGTCTATATCAAGTTGATGCTGCTGAAGGGATGACCCTGGTGGACTGTTCCATGAATGAACTATATCAACTTTAATATCACACCATCTGTACCTGCATATGTCTGTGGTTTAAACACTTGCCTGTGAATCTGTCTCAGAATGTGCTTCTGATTGGGGCACTAACTCTGGTGAATTGCTTGTTGCTCCTGGGGCTTACGGATGTGTCAGGCTTGCTGTGAATATAAAAAAAAATTTTTGTTTACTAGCCCGAAGTGCTTGCCACATACAGTGTGTGCCTATCAATCTACCTCTGTGCACCTGGCCATTGTTATAGCTCATAAATGAGACAGCTTGCCTGACCTGTGGACCTGCACATCAATTATTTTGTGATAACATATGCAGTAAGACCACCTATTGTGATGGATTGAATCTCTCTATCAGCCGTTATTCAGCCTTTTGATCCTGCAAATCACTGGAAATATAGCAACACAGCCGGAATCTGATACACCTGTGCTTTTTCTACTAGGATGTCTTTTCCCATTTAGGTCCTGGACACTTGGCCCTTAAAACCAATGAAACATTGCAGCAACACAGCCAGTATCTGATACACCTGTGCTCTTCTACTAGGATGTTGTTGTTTTTTTGTTTTTTTTTTCCATTTAGGTCCTGGACACTTGGCCTTTAAAACCAATGATATATTTCTCTCCAAGGTCTTTTGTTTCAATGTTACCTGCTAGGAGTCGCTTCCCCCTTTTTTGCATTAAGATATTTGATGGATTGCGCACTATCAATATTTTTTTAGGGGATCCCCTCCATTTTTCAATCTGGCCTAGACATGGTGGCCCACCTGTGTGTTCTGGTCAATTTTAAATAGATTTACATATATGTGTGTATTGTATTTTGGTCATTAATAAAATTTGAACTTTTATATATAATTTATTTCCTCCTGCTTCCTTAGTCTTACATTGATCATATTGAGAAGTCTCAGACTTGTGGAGGATTATCTGTGATAGGAATTTTTAGGACCCATTTGTCTAAAATGCACATACAAAAATGCTTTCATATTGCCTTGGCTGCATGTTGTCACATGACAAAAGGATAAAAACAGACACACAGTTAAAAACATCAGTACCTGGCCAGGATGCACGCTTAAAGAGCACCCGAGGTGTGTTTAAAGAATGTTATCTGCATACAGAGGCTGGATCTGCCTATACAGCCCAGCCTCTGTTGCTATCCCAAATCCCCCTAAGGTCCCCCTGCACTCCCTCATAAATCACAGTCATGCTGTGAGGCTGTGTTTACATCTGTAGTGTCAGTCTCAGCTGCTCCCCCGCCTCCTGTATAGCTCCGGTCCCTGCCCCCGTCCCTTCCCTCCAATCAGCAGGGAGGGAAGGGATGTAGGCAGGGACTGGAGTTCTGCAGGAGGCAGGGAGAGCAGCAGACTGACACTATAGAGATAAACACAGCCAGCTCTGACAAGCTGTTTGTCAGCAGCATGGCTGTGATTTATGAGGGATTGCAGAGTGCAGGGGGACCTTAGGGGTGTTTGGGATAGCAACAGAGGCTGGGCTGTATAGGCAGATCCAGTCTCTGTATGCAGATAATATTCTTCAAACCCACCTCGGGTTCTCTTTAACTATGAAGGGACCAATTCAAATAGACCGCAAGGTGTGATCGCCCAGCCTCAGCCTACTGCAAAAGACACCAAGCAATTTGAATTATTAGGTCCTCACCACCACCGTAACACCACTCACGCTGTGATCGAATGCCAATTCTTCCTTGCTATACGAGGGACAGTTCACTGCTATGACAATGAGCCTTTAACCACCTTAGCGGTATGGACGAGCTCAGCTCGTCCATTACCGCCAGAGGGTGCCGCTCAGGCCCTGCTGGGCCGATTTTGATCAAATAAAAAGCAGCACACGCAGGTGGCACTTTGCCAGCCGCGTGTGCTACCTGATCGCCGCCACTCTGCGGCGATCCGCCGCGAGCAGCGGCGAAAGGGGGTCCCCCCAGCCGCCCGAGCCCTGCACAGCCGGAACAAATAGTTCCGGCCAGCGCTAAGGGCTGGATCGGAGGCGGCTGCTGTCAGGACGTCGGCTGACGTCCATGACGTCACTCCGCTCGTCACCATGGCGACGAGGAAAGCCAAACAAGGAAGGCTGCTCATTGCAGCCTACCTTGTTACTTCTGCTTGCCGGAGGCGATCAGAACAACGCATCCGGAGCGCCCTCTAGTGGGCTTTCATGCAGCCAACTTTCAGTTGGCTGCATGAAATAGTGTTTTTTTTTTTTATTAAAAAAAAACCCTCCCGCAGCCGCCCTGGCGATCTCAATAGAACGCCAGGGTGGTTAACTTCCTTGGGGCAATGAAGCACATAACTGCAGGCAAGCATTTCCACAGGCTGACAAAGTCAAGATGGGGGTCACTAGATTGCTTTGGTAGACTTCACAGACAGTCGCATGATAATGGTAATAACCACTTATACTTGCACGTGCAGGGCCGGCCTTAGGTTTCACAGCGCCCTGAGTGAAACCTGATTTTTGTGCCCCCCCCCCCCTTTACATCCTCTTCCCACATGCATATACACACACAGGCCCATATGCAATTTCCCTTTTCTCCTGAGATATATCCTAGTACAGTGGTTCCCAACCTTTTTGATGTTGTGACACATCACGCCAAATGCTCAGATCTCCGTGACATGTCACATGTATAATAGAAAAAATACTATTAATCACGAATGGATGGAAAGAATTCATTATCCTGAATACACTTAAAAATGAAGGCTAGAACCTTTCAGGAATGTTAATAAAAACAATCAGTGGGACTGTTAGCGCCCCCCCCCATTTAGAATGATAGCACAGCACTGACAATTTGCACCACGCGTTATAACCGCAGTGCACCCCCCCACCCAAAACGCCCTCAGACTCAGTATAGGTAGGTAGCCAGGTATAGGTGCCCCCGGTATAGGATCTCGTGTAGGTGCCCTCAATATAGGTTGCCAAGCATAGGTGCCTACAGTATAGGTAGCCAGGTGTTGGAGCCCTCAGTAAAGGTAGCCAGCTATAGGTACCCTCAGTATAGGAAATCAGGTGTTGGTGCCCTCAGTATAGGCAACCAGCTATAGGCGCCTCCTTGGAAGCTGGCGCCCTGAGCGACCACTCCGGTCACTCATATCAAAGGCAGGCTATGTGCACATGTATTGCTGGATTTCCGCCCGCAGGGCCCTCCATTCACCACAGTGCACTGGGTCTTGTAGTCCTCCTATATGGCAATGCTGTACATGTGTCCCTTCAGAACGGCCTCATAGCGGCTGCTCCATGGCAGCATTTCAGTTACTTCCAACTTATTTAAAGTGAATTTTGTTCTATCAAATCTAGTGATCGATTTGGAAAATCTAGGTCGATCTGCCCATAGAGTTGCATTAGATCAATGGTCCAATAATGCATTTAGATCGATTTCCAATAGATTTAATTCACCTTTAAAGTTGCCATACACTTCTAGATTTACAGCAGATTTGACCATCAGATAATTTGTCAGATTGTTGTCAAGTCTAATCTGACAGGAATCTATCGGATGTGTGCCACACTAGGAACAGATCTCCCAAAAGATATCAGAATGAAATGTATTGGAAATCTATTAAATCGATCTTAATGTATTATTGGACCATTAGATCCAATGCAGCTCAGCAGCCAGCAGCAGATCGACCTAGATCTTCCATCCTGTCAGATCAAATCGATCGAGATCGATTTCCAATCGCTTTATCGATCGATCTAAGGCTGAAATCAGCCAGTGTATGGGCCCCTTTAGTTTGAGAAATCTCTAGCACAGTGTAAAAGGCTTTAGTTTAGAGAGATAGCAGTGAGGCAGAGATAGGACTTATCTGTGGACTTTGACAGATCTTACTGGAAACCATGCAGATACTGTCCTGCAACTACAGAGATGAGTGATGTATCTGTATTCCCACCCAGAGCCAGAGAAATCCTTTAAGGGGCCCATACACCTAACGATTTTCCCGCCGATATACATCCGTTTCGATCACAGTGATCGAAACGGCTGTGAA
Organism: Hyperolius riggenbachi; assembly: GCF_040937935.1. Classification (NCBI taxonomy): domain Eukaryota; kingdom Metazoa; phylum Chordata; class Amphibia; order Anura; family Hyperoliidae; genus Hyperolius; species Hyperolius riggenbachi. The sequence goes on along the minus strand of NC_090652.1, from coordinate 163,402,785 downwards.
ATCGCCGCGCACACCGCTGACAGAACGATCGATTTCCATGCGAAATCGATTGTTCCCGTCGACCCATCCGTGCGGAAAATATTTCTCGGTCGCCGGCAGGTCGGGAGTGTGTCGTTAGCGGCGTTCGAATGCCCGACGTAATACAGCTGTAATACATTACCTGCTCCAGCCGGTGCAAGTCCCCTGGTGGTCTTCTCCGCTTCGGGCACCAGACCGTTTCTTCTCCGTTTCGGGCTCCAGAGCTACACAGAACTTCCTGTCCCGGCAGGAAGTTTAAACAGTAGAGCACCCTCTACTGTTTAACCACCCTGGCGTTCTATTAAGATCGCCAGGGCGGCTGCGGGAGGGTTTTTTTTAAATAAAAAAAAAACTATTTCATGCAGCCAACTGAAAGTTGGCTGCATGAAAGCCCACTAGATGGCGCTCCGGAGGCGTTCTTCCGATCGCCTCCGGCAGCCAGAAGTAACACGGAAGGCCGCAATGAGCAGCCTTCCGTGTTTAGCTTCTCCTGTCGCCATGGCGACGAGCGGAGTGACGTCATGGACGTCAGCCGCCTCCGATCCAGCCCTTAGCGCTGGCCGGAACTATTTGTTCCGGCTGCGCAGGGCTCAGGCGGCTGGGGGGACCCTCTTTCGCCACTGCTCGCGGCGGATCGCCGCAGAGCGGCGGCGATCGGGCAGCACGCGCGGCTGGCAAAGTGCCGGCTGCGTGTGCTGCTTTTTATTTGAGCAAAATCGGCCCAGCAGGGCCTGAGCGGCAGCCATCGGCGGTGATGGACGAGCTGAGCTCGTCCATACCGCTAAGATGGTTAAACTTCCCCTGGACAGGAAGTTCAGTAGCCGGAGCGGAGAAGAAGACAGCGGGGACTTGCGCCGGCCGGAACAGGTAATGTATGCGCGCGGGGGGGGGGGGGTTCAGCAGCGGCAGCTCCACAGATTGTGATCGGTTTCAGGCTGAAATCGATTCACAATCTGTTTGCAGTAAAGGTGGCCATACGATCCCTCTCTGATCAGATTTTATCAGAGAGGGATCTATCTGTTGGTCGAATCTGATGGAAAATTGACCAGTGTATGGCCACCTTTACTGTTTTGATTCACAGGCGCAGGTTTTTACTATGGTGGATCAGACTAAGGTTTAGATTGTAAGCTCACAAGGGCAGGGCTCTCTCACCCTTTTGTGTTTTGGATTTTGTTACGTATTTATTCATATTATATCACTTATTACCAATTCTGTACTTTGTACCAACTCTGTATTTTGTACACGGGTGTATACCATTTTCTGTATTTTGTACCTCATGTTTGTTTCTCAATTTGTACAGTGCTGCAGAATATGTTGGTACTTTATAAATCAATAATAAAATAATACTCATTTCATTTTGTTTGCTGGTGAAAAAAGTGACACAAAGGGCCTCATGCTACAATTTCCACTTAGCTTTATTTCTCTTCAAATGCTTAATAAAAGACAAACACATTTTCATTAAAACTGTGTGAAGTAAAAACACGTAAGCACATTTTTTTTTTTAGAATTGTGGCCAAAGACTGAAAAGCTGTACAAGGCAGGCATAACAATACACAGTTCTATGTTTTGCATGGTCTTGATTAGCATTGACCATCTGTGCTCCATTGCTTATCTGTTCTTTCCCTGGCAAGCCAGAGGCAGCAGTAAGGCTTGGTGTACAGAGGCGCCAGAGTAGAATAAAAACGTTTAAAAACCGTATAAAAGAGGGGGATGTTCAGGTGGACTTACCTCCCTCAAAAATATAAAACTCAATTGAGTCACAATATATCAATACAAATATTTTACTTAACTCCACTTAATGCAACGCGTTTCGCAGGTGTGGTCCTGCCTCATCAGGCAAACAGGAGTATAACTCAATGGGTCTAAATGCAGAAGTGAGCGCCTCTGGGCAGTCCGCTCCGGCCCACGTGGCGGTGATTGACAGCGCCGATCGCGCAGGCGCAGTACAGAGCGACCTCCAGGTCGCTCTGACGTCATCGCCGGGGCTAGAGTCGGAGCTCCGGGAAACGGCTGCAGGCAGAGCTTCGTCGAGGGAGGTCCTGGGAGCTTGGGGCTGGAGGATGCCCCCAGTAAGTAGCGTTTATTTTATTCAAATATGCCTGACAACTCCTTTAACTGAGCGGGATATGGATGCTTCCTTTTAAACAATACCAGTTGCCTGGCAGTCCTGCTGATCTCTGACTGCAGTAGTGGCTGAATCACATACCTGAAACAAGCATGCAGCTAAACTAGTCTGACTTCGGTCAGAGCACCTGATCTGCATGCTTGTTCAGGGGTTGTGGCTAAAAGTATTAGAGACACAGGATCAGCAGGAGAATCAGGCAACTGGTATTTTTAAAGGAAAAATTAATATCCTCAGTTTAGGTTCCCTTTAAAGTGAATCTAAATTGAAACCAAAAAAAAAAAGTTTCACCTACCAGTTGCAGCCATGTGCCCACGCTGTTACCGAATGATTCTCCAGTTCCCTAGTTTCGATTTGATGCGTGGTCCGCATACCTACTGATTGCTCACCCGTTCACAGGAGCGCTCTACGCATGCACAGAAAATTTATTGCGTATGTGCAGAACGTGATTGAGGATACGCGTACCAATGGCTGCACTCGCTGGCCATAAGGGGGTTGCTGCAGGGGACTGGAGGAACACTTAGTGACAGCGAGGGCATAGGGCGGCTACAGAGGGCTGGTAGAAGCCCCAGGCAAGTGAAATTTTTCTTTCAGTTTAGGTGCACTTTGAAATGTACCTGTAATGTAAAATACTGCCCCAGGGGGTACTTACCTTGGGAGGGGGAAGCCTCTGGATCCTAAAGAGGTTAACCTGTGCAGCCCCAATGCAGTACTGGCAACCCCCCCCCCCCAAAAAAAATCAAGCAACAAGCTTGTCGGCGGATGCGCGCAGGCACTGTAGTGGTGGCAATACTTACCTCTGAGTTCCAGTGCAGATGCAGTACCAGCTTCCCCTTGGGTTCTGACGGAAATAGCTAAGCCCGATCGGGTCTGCTCTACTGCACAGGAGTAGGGATGATAACAGATCTGTTATGCAAATTTTTCCGAGTTGATGCACATTTATGCAAATTTTTATGCAAATATATGCAGCTTTAAAATGGATAAATCGATTTAAACCTGGGAAGTCTCATCAGAATCCAGAGGTCTCCCCCTTCCAAGGTAAGTACCCCAAGGGGCACTTATATTTATTACAGGTTTCCTTTAAAACAGCACAGTGGGGCAAATTTATCAAAACGATAAGCAAATGACCCAGGTCTCCACCTAGATTTTGAAAATACTGCTTTAGTACCTCAACTCAAATAGCACAATGTTTTGGTCAAACCAGACCTTTTTCAAGTAACATTTGAGAAAGGTCTTGTTTGACCGAAACGTTGCGAGTTATATTACCATTATGCAATAAAGTAGTATTTCTTTTAATAATTTCAGGTGGAATTCCAGGTCACTTGCTTATTGTTTTATTAAATTGACCACACTGTGCTGTATTGTCAGTGAATAGAGCGAGAGGGGCGGTGCTTATTATGCTGTGTCCCATGTCCAAGCAGTTACATGCGAAAGTTAGACCTGCATCTTCCAGAAACTATACTGTTGGGGACATATATTTATTGTATATAGTATTGCTGAGTGAACAACAATACCTGAAGACACAAACTTTTGAAAATAAGCCGTGATATTCAAACCCCATTAGCTTAATCAGCCATGCCTCTACAGTCTACACAGTATATCAGCATTAAAGCCAACAAAAGGAAAGGTGCGAAGGGCTTCAAGTTGTAAATTATAACAGGAAATATACTGTACTTTTTTTCCTTTCAGCAGATTACCACACTGCATCATGGGAAACGTCACTTCACATTCATAACTTTCCTGTAATCTTATCTCTGCACCAGTGTGTAAAGAGTTTGATCCAATGTGTACTGTTGGGTGGGTGGTGAAGGAGGGGGTCACACATTGGGTACTGGTGGAGATGGGAAGGTGTCATCACAACCTGAGTCCTTTTGGTGTGTGCAGTGGGGGGCAGGTGGGGTGTAAAACACTGGTTCCTGTGAGTGGTAGGGAGGGGTGAGAGCATTACGTTGGATTCAGGGGGCGTAAGGGGTGGGGGATATCAAAGTGTCCAAGTGTGGTCTCCAGGCAGCAATCCTTCACAGCATAAACAGGTGCAAGGTCAGAGCACCAGGTCGGACACCCAGTATAAAGTCCACAAGGACCAGCACACTCAGGGATTCCTTCCAAAACTCATAGAAATCTTTATTACCGAACATCATTGTAACGATCGGTGTAACACAGAGAGGGTCTGATTATTGGTGATCTGCAGTATCACCAAGAATACAGATATATACCTGATTATTGACGATCTGCAGTATTACCAACAATCAGATATATTACTAACCTTTGGACACCTGAGAGATATGAGTGTTTGGTGCAACAGTAATACTTTGAGAACAATATCAGGAGGACAAGTACAAAGGCAGTAAGGAATACTGCTAGAGTATGAGTACCTTTAGCAGCCTGAGAACCTCCCGCAGGGAGAAGTCAGACTGGGGGAGGAAGGACCAGAGCGTGAGTGACACCAATAGGAGGATGTCACTGACTGGTCTGTGAACTATCTCTTAACTGAGGAGATAGCTCTCAAGGTCGGACAAGCCAGGTCGGCAACACACGGACATACAAAGTACAAAGACAGGAGGCTGATTCGGTAATCCTAAGGCAAGCAGGGTTTGGCAACAGAGTATCAGATATAGCGAAGTACCAAATCAGTGAACAGTGGTCAGGAAAGCAGAAGGTCATAACAGATAATAAACAATGCCTAGTCTTGGGTGTGAGCTCCGTGATCATCAACACCCTGGAACTAGTCTGAAGTAACAGAATGATAACACAGATTCCTAATCTTTGGGTGTGAGGTCCTTGATCATCAACACCCTGGAACTAGTCTGAAGTATAACAGAATGATAACACAGATTCCTAATCTTTGGGTGTGAGGTCCTTGATCATCAACACCCTGGGACTAGTCTGAAGTATAACAGAATGATAACACAGATTCCTAATCTTTGGGTGTGAGGTCCTTGATCATAAACACCCTGGGACTAGTCTGAAGTATAACAGAATGATAACACAGATTCTGACAATAAGGTCTGAGTGCTTCCATGAAGTGATCGCAACGGCAGACAACCAAAGAATAACCAGCACCCAGTATATATAGCCCAGTGCTCTCCAGCGCCTCCCCTAAGTGCTGGACCAATGGGAACTGGTACAATCGTCTGCTGACCGGCTTGGTCAGCTGACTCCCTTCTGGCTGTCATAAAAGTTCTGCCTCTCAACGTGCGCGTCCTTCTGAACCTGTGTGGACTATCAGTCCCAGCCACACCAGACATGTCTTGCGTACCACCCACCGCACTGGACGCGGAAACCGCCGCACTGCTATCAAGGCATGCGGCGGTTTCTCCGCCTTCGGCCATACTATCAGATGTAGGCCCACGCGTGCAGACCGCCGCTTTGGACGCGGAAACAGCCGTCTTACTCTGAGCGCACGCGGCGGCTTTTCCGCGTTTTCTCACAATCATAAACACTAAAATACGATACCCGCCAAAGACAATCAAAGTCCATCAAAAGTCTAGTCCCCGAGCAGACGGAGTATTTATAGCAGTCGGGTAGACAAAGGTCACCATCATATAGAAAGTCCAAACATCACGGCGACGGACACTGGCCAAGAGCTGTTTCGGGAGTCCAGCCCATCTTCAAGCCAAATAAAGTGCACAATAAACACATAACTGACATTCTGCTTAAAGCGGATCCGAAATGAAAAACTATAACAAGTAACTTGTCTATATATCTTATCTTAAAGATAACCTTAAGTCAAAAAAAAAATGAGATGAACTCACCTGGTGCTTCCCTCAGCCCCCTGCAGCCGATCGGTGCTCTCGCAGCTCCGCTCCGATGCCTCTGGACCCGCCGGCGACGACTTCCGGTTTCGCCGTCACCGGCCGACAGGCATGGGAACGCGAGTGATTGTTCGCGTACCCAGCCTGTATATTGCCCCCTATGCTGCTAAGGAGACGCAATAGCAGCATAGGGGGCGATATACAGGCTGGGAACGCGAACAATCACTCGCGTTCCCATGCCTGTCGGCCGGTGACGGCGAAACCGGAAGTCGTCACCGGCGGGTCCAGAGGCATCGGAGCGGAGCTGCGAGGGCACCGATCGGCTGCAGGGGGCTGAGGGAAGCCCCAGGTGAGTTCATCTAATTTTTTTTTAATGGCTTTAGGTTCACTTTAGGTCTAGATAGTTTACACAGCAAATCTGGATGCAAACAGCTTCAATAGTTTATGATGATTTATTCCTTTGATACAATGAGAGCGGCCATGTTCTGTTTGTCATCATTACACAGGTAATCTGCAACTGCATCTCCACCCCTCAGCCTGGGAAAAATTCACTACCCCCTCCCTTCTGCCTCTGAAATCTCTGGCTAGTAACCTCCTCCTGCCCAGACTGAGCTCCCATAAGCCATTGCTACATGGGTCTGAGTGCCTTGGCGTTTTGGAGAAGCTGTGGACGAGGCTTGTTTAGTTTGTAGGGAATTAGAGTATTAAAACAAAAAAAAAAAAAGTATTTGGCTTGAGGAATGCCCTATAAACTATATCTAAGGAACACAATTATGCAATGAATAAAAATTCATCTCAGATTCACTTTAAATGCCCAAGAGCACCAATCACAAAACAGTAACAAATTTAAAACCTCCAATCAGGGTGACTCTTACCCCTGGAGGACCTGATGGGAGAGTGAGCGACCAGTAACAGTGTTACTGTACCTGTCATCGGCGGGCATGTACATCTACGCGTGCGCGCGATCGTGCACTTCTTTTATGACGTCTGGGCATTCTCCTGGGAGCCGTTGCGCGTACGGGCGTTTGCGTCAGCGCGCATGCGTACGCGCAAGGCGTGTCTTTTGGCGCCAATTTTTAATCCTGTATTTAAGCGAGCTGCTGGAGGAAGCCAGTGCTGTTTCTTCTGATCAGCTTGGTGCCAGTAGCCGCTGGAGCCTTGTATTGATTTATGATTTACCTGTTGCCGACCTTAGCCTGTTCCTGATTTACGATTATAGCCGCCTGTCCTGACCTCAGCTTGCTTACCGACTACGCTTGTCTGCCGCCTGCCCTGACTTCAAGCCTGTACTTGACTACGCTTCTGCCTAAAACCTCTCTAGTGGACCGTTGTTCTCTCTGTCTCCGGTAGGGCGATCCCAGGGGCCGCGTCCCTGGTGACCGCTTGCAGCAAAGTAGTCCGTTGCCCACTAGGGGTAGCGGCCCATCGTCCCTTGCGGGGTGCTCTGGTGAAGACAAAAGTGGTGTAACGATCGGTGTCAGCACACAGAGAGAATCTGATTATTGGTGATCTGCAGTATCACCAAGAATACAGATATATACCTGATTATTGATGATCTGCAGAATCACCAATAATACAGATATAGTACTAACCTCTGGACACCTGTATATATCGTGAGTGTTTGGTGCAACAGTATTTACTTTGAGTAATCCACCTGATGAGCAGGTGATCCTTGGCAGTGTGGGCAACACTGCTCTTTTGAGAAGCACGAGAACCTTCCAGCAGCCTGAGATCTTCCAAGGGGTGGAGTCTCAGGCTGAAGGTAGGAAGGACCAGTGAGTGAGTGACACCTGAAGGTGGATGTCACTAGCTGATCTGGAGACTATCTCCTAAAGGGGAGAGATAGCTCTCGAGGTCGGGCAAGCCAGGTCGGCAACACACAGACAGACAAAGTACAAAGACAGAAGGCTGATTCGGTATCCAAGGCGGGCAGGGTTGGCAACGGAAGATCAGATATGCGTGGTACCGAATCAGCGAGCGGAGAGGTAGTCAGGAAAGCAATAGGTCATAACAGATATCAAACAATGCCTAGTCTTGGGTGTGAGGTCCGTGGTCTCTACACCCTGGAACTAGTCTGATGCATAACAGAATGATACACAAGTTCCCTAATCTTGGGTGTGAGGTCCGTGGTCTCTACACCCTGGAACTAGTCTGATGTATAACAGAATGATACACAAGTTCCCTAATCTTGGGTGTGAGGTCCGTGGTCTCTACACCCTGGAACGAGTCTGATGCATAACAGAATGATACACAAGTTCCCTAATCTTGGGTGTGAGGTCCGTGGTCTCTACACCCTGGAACTAGTCTGATGCATAACAGAATGATACACAAGTTCCCTAATCTTGGTTGTGAGGTCCGGGGTCTCAACACCCTGGAACTAGTCTGAAGTATAACACAATAATAACACAGTAGTAATCTGGCTCAGTGCGAATTCCCAGGTCCTCCTGGTTCAAACACACTGTTGGATCTGACTAAGGTCTGAGTGCTTCCACGTAGTGTTCACAACGGCAGACAACTTGTGACTGTCTAGCAGTAACTATAAATAGAGTAGCGCTCTCTGGCGCCACTCCTAAGTGATAGACCAATAGCCACTTGCTCAGGTCAGCTGACCAGCCTGGTCAGCTGATCCCCCCTTGGCCGTCATAAAAGTTCTGCCTCTCAGCGCGCGCGCGTATTCCTGAATCTGTGTGAACTAACAGACCCAGCCACACAGCCACACCAGACGCATGCTGCTGCGTACAAACCGCCGCACTGGAGGCGGAACCAGCCGCCCTGCCATCAGTACACGCGGCGGCTTTTCCGCGTTTTCTCACAGTACCAGACACATGCTTCTGCGTGCTAACCGCCGTGCTGGACGCGGAATTAGCCTCCTTGCTGTCAGCACACGCGGCGGCCTTTCCGCGTTCTCTCACAGTACCCCCCCCCCCCCCCCCCCCCCCCCCCGAGTAGTGGACTCCGGACACTTCCCACCCGGGTTCCCAGAATGTGGGTCTAGAATCTTTTCGGTCTCACATTCCCATTGGTCTTTTACCATCACAGGGAGGGAGGGAGAGGAATCCATGTGCATTGCTGGCTTCAACAGAGACACATGGACTGATCTTACACCTCTCATACTGGCAGGGAGATCAACAGCATAGGTGACAACATTAACTTTCCTGGTCACTGGGAATGGTCCTATGAATGTAGGACCCAGTTTGGGTGATACTCGCTTCAGGGCACCATGCCGAGAGGATACGTACACCATGTCCCCAGGGGAAACCTCCCACTCTACAGACTTTCTCTTATTAGTCTGATTTTTCTGAGTCCGGGGTTTCCTTGACACTGGTAAATGTTGTAATATACCCGGTGAGGTCTGACGAGATGTTTTACCCTCTAGAATGTCTCGCTGGCAAGGACCCAGATTAGGCATCCAGTCCTCCACCGTCTCCGCAGGTGCCCCGACCACCTCCCGAGGTAGGTCGGCCCTAGGCTCGGAACATTTAACTAAAGCTTTTGCTTTGACCTGCACTGCCACTTTTCCGACCTGTATCTTGGTAGCACCAACAACAACTCTCCCCAAACAATGCCGATGACAATGGGCTGACCATTTCAGTAACTGTCCTGAAGCCCAATCAATCTTTGGGGAATGGAGTTGCAACCAGGGCATACCAAGAACAACGGTGGAGGTTGCCATGGGCATCACCAGGAACTGTAATCTCTCTTCATGCAACACCCCTAAACAACATGACAACAAGGGGGTTTGGAAGAGAGTCTGACCACTCTGCAACAGAGAGTCATCCACTGCAGTGACCAGAAACTGCCGGTCCAATGGGACCAGGGGTATCCCCAATTCTTTTACAAAATCGTAATCAATGAGGTTCGCTGCAGAACCGGAATACACAACGGCTTCTGCGGAACTAGTCTGACCCTCCCATGTAATAGAGCAGGGAAGGAGCAGACGATCAGTGTTAAGAGGTAACGACTGCTCGCCTATGGTGTTGACCAACCCCAGACGGCAGCATTCTCCTGGCCCCTTAGCCCCATATAGATCGCGTTTTCTTGGCCTTCTGTGACTCTTTTTCACCTGACTCAGCCCTGAATATTCGATTTGCATCGGCTCGTCAGAGGGTGACAAAGATCGAGAAGAGTTGTCTGAGATAGACCTTACAGCATTCTTACCACGAATCTGTTTCTGGTAGCGCAAACGGTGATCTATCTGCACGGCCAAAGAAATTGCATCGTCTACAGATTTGGGCTCAGGATGTGCAATCATCACATCATGAATTGCATCCGACAACCATGCCAAAAAACAATCCAAAAGTGCAAATGACCCCCATCTCACAGATACTGCACATTTCCTGAATTCAGCAGCGTAATTTTCAACCGGACCCTTGCCCTGCCGCATGGTCTTGAGCTTCCGCTCAGCGGTAGAGGCCATGTCCGGATCATCATAAATTATAGCCATTGCTTTAAAAAAATCCTCAACCGAGGCTAGGGCCTCATGCCCTGTCGGGAGACTATATGCCCAGGTCTGGGAATCCTCTAACAACAGAGTCTTAATAAACGTAATTCTCTGTGCCACGGTTCCAGACGAACTAGGCCTCAACTCAAAGTATGATAACACTTTATTTCTAAAATTCTGAAAGTCAGATCTATGGCCAGAAAACCTTTCAGGTACGAGCATACGAATGTCCGTGACTGGAGGAGATCGCACTGAGTTTATAGCTGATTGAAGTTCCTGAATAGCCCCAAATAGCTGGCTGATCTGGGTCTGTTGGAAAACTACCCCGGAAAGATTGTTTACCGCGGTGGTCAGGACATCAGTGCGTCCATTTGTTTTTGGTCTGCCGTTCTGTAACGATCAGTGTCAGCACACAGAGAGAATCTGATTATTGGTAATCTGCAGTATCACCAAGAATACAGATATATACCTGATTATTGATGATCTGCAGAATCACCAATAATACAGATATAGTACTAACCTCTGGACACCTGTATATATCGTGAGTGTTTGGTGCAGCAGTATTTACTTAGAGTAATCCACCTAATGAGCAGGTGATCCTTGGCAGTGTGGGCAACACTGCTCTTTTGAGAAGCACGAGAACCTTCCAGCAGCCTGAGATCTTCCAAGGGGTGGAGTCTCAGGTTGAAGGTAGGAAGGACCAGTGAGTGAGTGACACCTGAAGGTGGATGTCACTAGCTGATCTGGAGACTATCTCCTAAAGGAAAGAGATAGCTTTCGAGGTCGGGCAAGCCAGGTCGGCAACACACAGACAGACAAAGTACAAAGACAGAAGGCTGATTCGGTATCCAAGGCGGGCAGGGTTGGCAACGGAAGATCAGATATGCGTGGTACCGAATCAGCGAGCGGAGAGGTAGTCAGGAAAGCAATAGGTCATAACGGATATCAAACAATGCCTAGTCTTGGGTGTGAGGTCCGTGGTCTCTACACCCTGGAACTAGTCTGATGTATAACAGAATGATACACAAGTTCCCTAATCTTGGGTGTGAGGTCCGTGGTCTCTACACCCTGGAACTAGTCTGATGCATAACAGAATGATACACAAGTTCCCTAATCTTGGGTGTGAGGTCCGTGGTCTCTACACCCTGGAACTAGTCTGATGTATAACAGAATGATACACAAGTTCCCTAATCTTGGGTGTGAGGTCCGTGGTCTCTACACCCTGGAACTAGTCTGAAGTATAACAGAATGATACACAAGTTCCCTAATCTTGGGTGTGAGGTCCGTGGTCTCAACACCCTGGAACTAGTCTGAAGTATAACACAATAATAACACAGTAGTAATCTGGCTCAGTGCGAATTCCCAGGTCCTCCTGGTTCAAACACACTGTTGGATCTGACTAAGGTCTGAGTGCTTCCACGTAGTGTTCGCAACGGCAGACAACTTGTGACTGTCCAGCAGTAACTATATATAGAGTAGCGCTCTCTGGCGCCACTCCTAAGTGATAGACCAATAGCCACTTGCTCTGAGGTCAGCTGACCAGCCTGGTCAGCTGATCCCCCCTTGGCCGTCATAAAAGTTCTGCCTCTCAGCGCGCGCGCGCGTATTCCTGAATCTGTGTGAACTAACAGACCCAGCCACACCAGACGCATGCTGCTGCGTACAAACCGCCGCACTGGACGCGGAACCAGCCGCCCTGCCATCAGTACACGCGGCGGCTTTTCCGCATTCTCTCACAGTACCAGACACATGCCTCTGCGTGCAAACCGCCGTGCTGGACGCGGAATTAGCCGCCTTGCCTTGCACCCCCGAGGAGTGAACTCCGGACACTTCCCACCCGGGTTCTCAGAATGTGGGTCTAGAATCTTTTCAGTCTCACATTCCGGAATTAGCCGCCTTGCTGTCAGCACACGCGGCGGCTTTTCCGCGTTCTCTCACAAGTGGTCACTTAGACTCCGCGCCTTGGGTGAGCCTGTGTCTACTGCTGGTGGCAGGATCAACGACGTCCCGAATATCCTAACAGCAAGAAACAGCCATAAAGATGTCCACAGGAGGGGCTCCTGCTAATACCACCATGGAGGATCTGTTGGCTGGTGTCGGAACTTTCTCTCTCTGTCCGTGATGCTCAGCAAGGTTATGCACATCTCGAGAGCCAAGTACAAGCTATAACTGCCAGTCCTCCGTTGCAACCTGCTTTGCCTCCTGTTGTTGCTCCCGAACCAAAGATCCAGCTGCCTGACAGATTCTTTGGGGACAGTAGCAAGTTCCGCCAGTTCCACAGTGCCTGCTTACTTTACTTTTCTCTCAAGCCACAGAGTTTCTCCAACGAAGCTGTTAAGGTGGGCACTATCATCTCACTGTTACAAGATGAACCACAGGCCTGGGCTCTCCATCTGAGAAATCAACAAAGTCCCCACCTGGCTAATACAGACTCCTTGTTTAAAGCTCTCGCTGAGGTCTATGATGATCCCCATCAAGCTGCTTCCGCTGAATCTGCTCTTTGCAATCTTGTACAAGGAAAAAGCCCAGTCAAGGACTATGTAGCTGACTTCCGGAGACACAGTGTTGACACCGAGTGGAATGAGGCTGCACTTAAACATCAATTCTGCCTCGGCTTGTCCGGCCAGCTTAAAGGGAACCAGAGATGAATGTTTCACACAAAATAAACATATCAGTCGATAGCTTGTAAAGAATAAATGCTCTACCTGATAATTTCACTGCTCTGGTGTGCCCTTTTTAGTGTTTTTTTATCCATTATTGCTCCAGGAAAAATCAAATATGGCCGCCGGCTCATATCCCTTCTGCTTCCAGGTTATGAGTTGTTCTGGATGTGCTGTCTAGGCTATATGAGACTAGGCTGCTATCTAGGCTATATGAGAAAGGCTGCTGGAGCCTTTCATCTGTGTGCTTTCATTTTGGTATGATGTGCAGCTGCCTGTAGGAAGTGTCTCTCATAGGAATGAAACTGCAGTCATCATCATTATCTAGTGCACACAGAGCACACAGGGATCATATTGCAGCCACACTTGTCTGTTTCAGAGATTCTCTCTCAGCAGCAGCAGCCCCTCCCATGTCATCACAGCTCTCAGTATGCAAAGCAGGAAATCTGAGCCAGGAGGTGGCAGGCTTGGGCTTGAAAAGACTCCACAGAAGAGTGACTCAGCTATAATGATTCCAGGTCAAACCTAGACTGAGCCAGTCGGGGATTCTTATCACAGCTGCTAATAGACTAATTAAGCAGATAAGAATGAGACTAAAAGCAGGGTAGGTGTTTACTGTCATGTTTCCACTGATACATGTAATAAAATACATGAGGGTGCTTCGTCTCTGGTTCTCTTTAAAGATGAACTAGCTCGTGTTGGCATTCCAGCTACCCTAAATGAACTGGTGTCTCCAGTTATCCAGATCGACAGGCGTCTACGGGAACGCCAGAGCTGAAAAGGCAGGGGTTGTCCGACCCACATGGGTGCCATATAGCTCTTGCCAGGCCTCCAATCCTCTGACTACCTATTTGATCACTTCTCCTTTGTATCCTGTTATCCTGGGTATGCCATGGTTACAAGCCCACAACCCTATGATCGACTAGCTTTCCGGCAAGATTTCTTTCCACTCACGCTACTGTTTGCAGGCTTGTTTGTCTCCTTCCTCTGCTGTGATGTGTCTAAAACAGGAGATTCTGGAGTTTGTTCCTGAAGTTTATAGAGACTTTGCTGATGTATTTGATAAAAAGGGGGCTGATGTGCTACCTCCTCACAGAATTTATGACTGTCCAGTTGATCTTCTTTTTGGAGCTAAGATTCCGTTTGGACAAATTTATCCTCTAATTGAGCCTGAGCAAGCCACTCTAAAAGCTTACATTGATGAATATCTTCAAAAAGGTTTTATCCGTCACTCCACCTCTCCTGCCGGTGTGGGTATATTTTTTGTAGAGAAAAAAAGATCACACCCTCCGTCCTTGCATTGACTACAGAGAACTCAATAAAATAACCATCAAGAACCTTTACCCTCTGCCACTTTTTCCTGAGATTTTTCAACGTCTCCGTTCTGCTCGAATTTTCTCCAAACTAGATCTTCAAAGAGCATACAATCAAATCCGCATCCGAGAGGGTGACGAATGGAAGAACGCCTTTCGAACCAGATATGGTCATTTTGAATATCTTGTAATGCCGCTTGGACTCTGTAATGCTCCTGCCACTTTCCAACACTTCATTAATGATATCTTAAGAGACATTATCGATCAATTTATTGTTGTTTATCTTGATGATAGTCTTATATTTTCCCAAGACATTTTTGAACATAGACAACATGTTAAGCGAGTTTTGGCTCGCCTCCGCACCCATGGTCTTTATGCTAAACCAGAGAAATGTGTGTTTGAACAGATATCTGTACACTTTTTGGGACTTGTCATTTCTGCTGAGGGGGTGGCTATGGATCCTAAAAAAGTGTCTGCCATCTTGGACTGGCCAGCTCCCACCGACCGTAAAAGAGTTCAGAGATTCATAGGGTTTGCAAACTTCTATCGAAGATTCATTAAAGACTTTTCTGCCATAGTATCTCCTCTGACCCAACTTACTAAAGTTAACCTACCGTTTTGTTGGAACCAGGAAGCCCAAGAAGCCTTTGCAAAACTGAAGGACAAATTAATTTCTGCTCCAGTTCTAACTCATCCTGATCCTGCTTTGCCTTTTGTGTTAGAAGTTGATGCCTCTGAAAGTGCTATTGGGGCAATCCTGTCTCAACGTAGTGATCCAAAAGCTGTACTACATCCTGTTGCTTTTTTTTCTCGCAAATTATTGCCAGCTGAAAATAACTATGATGTTGCTGATCGAGAACTGTTGTCCATCAAGGCAGCTCTGGAGGAGTGGCGATATCTGTTAGAGGGGGCCTATAATCCTGTTCTAGTTCTTACTGATCATAAAAATTTAGAATATCTTCGTTCTGCCAAACGTCTCAAACCACGACAAGCTCGATGGGCTTTGTTCTTTTCCAGATTTGATCTGCATATAACTTATCAGCCAGGCTCCAGAAATATTAAAGCTGATGCATTATCCAGAATGTATTCTGAAGAAATTATGCATAACAAACCAGAAACGATTCTTTCTTCTAATTGCTTCCTGTTATTACAGCCTGATTTGTTAAATACCATCAAAGAAGCCTCTAGCAGTGTTAAGCCACGTAGGAAGCTAGGTCTTACCTTTTAAGGAAGGGGTTTTTTTGCATAAAGACAACATTTTTGTACCTGATTAGTCCAAGATTGCTGTGCTGGGCCCACTGTCATGACAGTTTACTTTCTGGTCATTTTGGCATTACTAAAACTCATGAACTTTTATTAAGAAATTTTTGGTGGCCTAATATGTTTCGAGACTCTAAACAGTATGTGTTACCCTGTTCTGTCTGTGCCCATTCTAAATCTTCTAGGGAGAAACATTGGGGTCTGCTCAAACCCTTACCCATCCCTTCCCGCCCCTGGGGTATGCTTTCATTAGATTTTATTGTAGAGCTGCCTTCCTCTAGGGGGTTTAACTCCATTCTGGTTGTAATGGATCGTCTGACAAAAATGAGCCATTTTATTCCCATGAAGGGCACTCCTACTGCATTAGAAACAGCTGAAGTGTTCATTAAGGAAATTGTTAGATTACATGGGGTACCAGACGATATTTTATCCGATAGAGGGGTGCAATTTACATTAAAATTGTGGAAGGAATTGTGCAGATGTTTGGATATTCATGTGTCTCTCTCCTCTGGCTATCATCCTCAGTCTAATGCTGGGCATACACGGGTCGATCCGGCGGCCGATTAGCCGGCGGATCAACCCCCTTTCGTCCGCGCGGATCGATTACCGCTCGTCCCCGCCCACGGATCGAGTGGGGAATCTATCCGGCAGTTCATCGGACCTGTCGGATATTATCAATCGAGCCATCGCCGGCTCGATTGGTAAGGAGGAGACTCCGTGTATGCCCAGCATTATGACCAGATGGAGAGAACCAACCAGACTCTGGACCAACACCTTAGGTGTTTTACTTCTGCCTCACAAGAGGACTGGTCATCCCTGCTAGTGCTTGTGGACGGGAAGGGGTCGTCGCCCACTGGGTGTTGCTGTTTGTTGGGAGGGGGTTATCACCGGCGTGGCCGCTCTTGGATGCAGTGTTTGCTTTCTGCAGGAGTGAGTGTGCGTTATCCACCAACTGGTGCTTGTAATCCTTCTCGGAGATACGTATGGCTGCTGCATGATGTCTCCACAGCGTGTAAGGCCCCTCAACTACCGCGGAATGCGGAGAGACGGATTGTGACCATGCGAAATCCTTGTCAGAAACCAGCATCACCGCTTGTGACTACCCAGGATTTGACTGCCTGAAGTGCATACAGACCACGAGCGGCGGAGGGTGAGATACAACATACCACCACTGAACTTCCTAATAGTGTTGGGCCCAACTGAGTTCACACATAACCAGCATCTGGAGTGTTGAATGGGGTGTTTGTGGTTTGGGATAGGAGTGGTGTAATCCAGTGCCAGTGTGTGGGAGCGCCCCTCTTACAGGGCATTCTACTGTATATAGGCATTAGTTTGGTTTTAATGGGGTGCATTCTGTTGTGCTTTACACACACGTGGGTCTTTTTGATGTGCAATAAAGAATATTTTTAACCCACTGCAAGCTATCCATGAGTTTATGTGATACAGGGGGTTATCACGCACTGGGTGATGCTGGCAGGAGGGAGGAGATTATCACAAACTGGGTGTTGCTGGCTAGGGTACATAAATAAACTAATGCTAGGTACACACAATGTGTTTTTTCAGTCAATTTTCTGCTCAATCGATTTTCAATTCCTTTTTCCGTTCAATTCTCTTATCTTTTCTTATCAATTTCCATTCACTTCTATGAGAAATCGAGCGGTAAAATGATCAAAAGTAATATCTGACATGTTGGAAGTTATCTATTGAACGCATCTATCAAACGCAAAAACGTATTGTGTGTACCTAGCATTACAGCCTCCTTTTCTAGCAGGCAGATATCAATGGAATGCTGTGCCATACATTCTTTCCTGGCTTGGCTCTCCTCACTTCCAAAACTCCAACAGCACTGAGCCCTGTCTCCACTGTCTATATGGAGAGGTGGAGCCTGTTCCAGCCAGCCACAATATTTCTATTACTTTTATGTATTATAAGGACCTACCTTATCCAAAGTATATTAACGCAGTTTACCCTTCTACTACATAGATTTGGTTAAATTGTACAATCTATTGTGTCATTAGTATGCACATTTAGTTTTTAAGAACTACTGACATTATTGACAATATGCAAATCACTTTTTCTCCTAAGTTTTCTCTTAGGAGGTAATTTTTCATCTCCTGATTAAAGTGGACCCAAATAAAAAAAAAAAAACTATATTGGACCATTAAAAACTATGTGCTAAATTATAATAATAAATAGCAGCATTTTTTTTCGCTGCATGCTGAAAATTATTTCTTTTTTTATGTTGGAGGCAGTAACCCCTCCCCTCCTTTGAAATTCCCGGGGAAAAAAACGACAGACTGTGGTGGAGTGGGAGGTGTCCAGCAAAGGAGGAGATGGGAGGAGGAGATCTTGCCTTGCCGGAGATGGCCAAGTCTCGCAGTGTCTTGACCACTGCGCTGCGGTGCCACCTGCCAAAAAGTTTGTTCAGAGGAGAGTAGCGCCAGGAGGAAGACTCGCTTGCTAGGGATGCCTCGTGGTGGGAGCCGCAGAAGGAAGCCGCCAGGAGCAGTGAGCTGAAGGAGGGAGCCGTGAGCCGCAGAAGGGAGCCGCCAGGAGCCATGAGCCGCCCAGGAGCCGTGAGCCGCAGAAGGGAGCCGACCAGGAGCCGTGAGACACAGAAGGAAGCAGCCAGGAGCAGTGAGCCGAAGGAGGGAGCCGTGAGCCGTGCTCGGAGGAGAGGACAGGGAGCCTGCCGCATCGGATGGAGAGGGAGAGTGCTGATGTCACTTGTGTGAGATTTCACATGGACAACACCTATGTGTGGGAGGGCAGCTGATGACAAAATACACCCATGATTTTGAACCTCCTACTGAGCTCAGAAGTAATGGCTGACCCCTGTTTAACCCTAGTTATGAACAGAAAAATGAAAAAGGCATGCACTGAAATGCTCATG
Source organism: Hyperolius riggenbachi (assembly GCF_040937935.1). NCBI lineage: Eukaryota > Metazoa > Chordata > Amphibia > Anura > Hyperoliidae > Hyperolius > Hyperolius riggenbachi. The sequence continues at coordinate 163,384,323 of NC_090652.1, read as the reverse complement.
TGCATGACTGAGTGTTTATTTATCTTTGTATGTGTCAGGGTGGTACAACTACATATTTTGAATTAAAAAATATTTTGGTTTTGGTCCACTTTCACCACTTACTGACAAGCAGACTTATACAAACGTCCTGCTAGAGCCTCTTAACGGCTCCAGAACGTTTTTATAAGTCAAACAGTGCTGCTGCCGCTGTGCACGTGCACGCTCCCGCACGTGCATTCCCGTGCGTGTGCACGTGAGATCAGTGGGGGGGGGGGGGGGGACACCATAGGAAAAAATACACCTTTATTTCCAAATAATATATTGTCACCATACCTTGTACTAGGGACATAAATAAAATCTTGTTATAACCAGGACAAGTAGGCAGATAAAATGTGTGTGTTTTATGTACAGTAGCAGTGTTTATATTAAAACTTGGGGATGAAACTGGGGAAATAGTGTATTTTTCCTTGTTTTTCCCCTTTAAAATGCATAGAAACTAAATTACTGAAAACAAATATCAACCCCAAAAAGCCTAATTGGTGGTGAAAAAATAACTTTTCAGCACTTCGCAATTGAAAAAGTACAGGTACCTAAAAGTATGTGGAAAAAAAAGTACTGTCCAAATTATACTACTTAGTTTCTGCTGGCTTAAAAGGCATTCTATTACTGAGGTGTAAAATATATCACCAAGGAGAAAACCTAGCAGAAAAAGTGAATTGAATAAGGGCCCATTATACCTACTTTCCAAAGAAAAATATTGTTTATTAGATCATTTTATAGGAACAATAATACATCAAAATAAGAGAAATTATGCAAATGTTTGCAGAACTTAAATAATTCAAGGAAAACAAATCTCCTGTTCACTTTTAAATACCGTATTTTTCAGACCATAAGATACACTTTTTAAGAATACTACATACTCAGGCCAGCGCCACTAACTCTCCTATCCGCAGCATGGAGGAGCCTGAGCGTGGTGGAGAGAACAGTGTGAGCGTCTGCGGGCCAAGTTTACCTGCTCATGTGTAGGTTGCGATATAGCCGGGGCTGCCGGTGCGGTGCAGGACCTGGTGAGCTTGTTCCCTGGTGGAGGAGGCAGCCAGTGCGGGAGGTACTATTCCGTCTAGTGTAGCTGATGTGCACGATGGGTCTGCTGAGTCCCGGGCTGTCCTGCCACTTCTTTTCAAACACATACAGTGCTTTCCACATCCACCCGACTGAGGGAAGCCTGGAGCTCTGCCTCTTTCCTGTCAGCATCCGCAATCCATCCAGACCACGTTAGCCTGTTGCAGGCTAAGCAGAGTTCCTGTGCTAGAAGTTGCTGCTGTGCTCTGACAGGAGCCGACGGTCTCGAGGGCGGGACCAAGGGTTCGTCATTGGGGCCAATCACTGCACTACTCTGCAGCTACCTGGACAGAGGGTGAGTGATCCCGACACAGGGACACTGGTATGACGGAGGATACTAGCAGGACAGAGGGGACCCAAGGGGATAGAGGTGGACAAAGGGGGACATAGCAAGGACACAAGGGGACAGAGGTGGACAAAGGACACAAGGGGACAGAGGTGAACAAAGGAGGACACAAGGGAACAGGTGGACACAGGGTGACACTGCAAGGACAAATGAGGACACAAGGGGACAGAGGTGGACACATGTAGACACAGGAAGGAAAGCGGAGGACATGGGGACATAATAATTGGGGAAGGGGGGGGGATCCATAAGACGCTCCCGGACCATGGACGCAACAGGATTAGTATATTGTTTTTCCAGGTTTTTTTTTTTTACCTCTAAACCTGGATGCGTCTTATGGCCTGAAAAATATGGTTAAATGGTAATAATGTTTTGACCTGAAGAATGTTTAGCAATCACTATTTGGTGTTTTGACTAAGGAACATTCAGAAATCAGTATTTGGTGGAAAACTCACATTTGCAAACAGATTTTATATGTGTTTTGAATTCTATTTAACATTACTCTACAGCTTTATCCTAAGTTTAGTTAGAGACTATAAAGAATAAAACAAACATTACTCATATGCAATTTGCATGAAAAATTATACTTACCTGCCGGGTCTTTTCTGTTCAACTCATCCACAGAGATGTATATTTTATATGTACGCATTTTACAATTTGTTTCACAATAATTGTCCTTTATGAGGTGAGCATTGATTACAGTAGTGAGTTTCTTTTATACTTTTTCCTCATTAAATGAGATTTAAGATTCAGGTGATGATCTAATCACAGGTGTGTAGTAGGTCTTAAATCGGTGGGAAGAAATGGTATGTAACAACAAGGTACTCATAAACTCAGGTTGCCAGTTGCAACCACCTTTGTGGGGAACGCCCGTCCTGCACTCAGGTAGGTGAATGGACTCTTGAGGGGCTGGTCGCTCTGTCTAATGCGGAATACACACCATGAGTTTCCGCGTCGCACGCGTCCGTCGATACGCATCGATTCGATTATTTCCGAGCGCATTTCGATTATTTTTAGGTCGAATGCCATGTAAAGTATGGCAAATCGACCTAACGATCCATCGAACCGCGAATCGGACATGTCGGAAATAATCGAATAGAGGCGTATCGACGGACGCATCGAATGCGGAAACGCATGGTGTGTATCCAGCATAAAAGAGTGAGACGAACGTCTCATCTTTTTTAAGTTGGGTTGTACAATTGTGGACAGTGGGGTAGGAGGTGCCCAATGAAATATAAAATTATTAAATGAAATGTAAAAAGGATTAGTCAATAATCAATACAGTGGCATAAAGGAAAATAATTGGCTTATGTAGGAAGAAAATCTAAGCTTGCGTTCCTAAAAATAAAATGGCACAAAAAGACAACTCATTTCATGAGCTAAATGCCCACGTCCTGTCTTGAACTAAGGAAGAGGGTTCTTAGCTCACAAAACACATTGTTTGTGCAATAAATTTATTTTTGAGAATGCAAGCTTAGACTTCCATCCTAGGTAAGCCAATTCTTACCTTCATGTCACTGTATTGATTATTTATTGATCATTTTTACATTCAATTGGGTGCAGAGCAGGGACAAGGTCCTCCAGCACCCAAGGCTGAGACACCAAAGTGCGCCCCTCCATCCCTCCCACCCCAGCTGTCACACACTGATTGCTATTAGACTAAGAGGGCCAAAGGGCCCACAATCTCCCCAACACCTTAATATCTAGTTATCTGGCGTGCAGTCACTGCTATGTATCCCCTTTTCTTATTTCTTTCTGCTTCATACACAATTAGGAATGACAGCTGAATGAATTGTGCGCCCCCTCCAACACTGCGCCCTGAGGCTGGAGCCTCTCCAGCCTATGCCTCGGCCCGGCCCTGATTGGGTGCCTCCTACGATGCTGTCCACGTCAAAAAGCAGAATTAAACTACATACTCACTTCAAGACCCAGGAAGATGGATCCAGCAATGTCTCCCTGACAACGAGTGTACCCTGATCCATCTTCCAGCGACGGGTATGCGCAATGACACTCGATGGGTGTGAGTGAGACTTCAAGCGATCACAGTACTTTGCGCGAAAGTCGTTGGGAATCTTAAAGATTATCTGTGACGGTTGTTATTGCCACGTGAAGAGATGATGTTCACATGATTGTGCGCCTGCACCCACGTTGTGAGATTGCAAAAATGACCGCTCATTGCTTAAAGTATCACTGGTGATTGGAAACATTGTGAGGCTGATAAACTGCTCACCCTGCTGAAAGTTAATGCTATTCCCCCTTGTAGCAACTGGGGGGGGGGGGGGGGGGGGGGCTGGCACGTCATTTGTGCACTGGCTTTGACAGTGGTCAAATAAGCTTGTTTTTTCTAAATTGAGCTCTAGCAATTGCCGGCACCCAGATCAGTTACTGAGCACCACTATAGCCGTAATTCACATTACAGCTTGGCGACGCCCAAATCATAGGCATAGCTCTGTGTCAAAATTAGCTGATTCGCTCTCATGCATAGCTTTTTCTCTCCATGCACAAGCGCTTTGTTCTACTGGGTGGGCATGTGTGGACCTAATGGTGCAAACACACATCAGACCATAGTCTTTGGAAAATGAAAGATCACAGACCAATTTTATCCCCTTCCATGTAGTATGAGAGCCATACCTACACAGTCTATTCTATTGAGCTGAACTCCCCTGTCAAACCTTAAACAAGGTGTGTAATGAGGATCTGCAGATATCATAGACTATGAATGCATTTTGCAGGAACAGATCTTTTGCAGATACTGATCTTTTGAATGTGTACAGCATCTTTGTGTGCAGCATTTTGCTAAGATTTTTATCTAATGGGAAGTTCAGCTCAATAGAATAGACTGTGTAGGTATGGCTCTCATACTACATGGAAGGGGGTAAAATTGGTCTGTGATCTTTCATTTTCCAAAGACTATGGTCTGATGTGTGTATGCACCCTTACTCGCACATGCCCTATTTATAACGCTTTTGTTGAATAGGTATAGACAGACTCTACATTGGAATGGACTGTAGGAGGATTTGGGAAGCCTATGGACTATCCATAAACCACTTCAGGTTTCCTTTAATACAGTGACTTCTCTTGGGAAGTTACCTTTTAACCACAGCAAATGTACAACCTTGGGAGTGGAAAAAGACTTTGTGCTGGACAGACCCAGGCAAGATGAGTCATATTTATCAGAGGAATGCTGTTTCCTTCCATCTGGTAATTAGCTCTGTTTGAATTTGTTAACCAAAATATTTACTTACCATTTTGCTATACTAAATTCTAGAAAGGCTCTCAAATGCTGCCTAGCAACTGTTCTTCTCACGGTTCAGTTTTCCAGTGAGCCAGTTATGCTAGGTGTCGGTCACATGATGTACAGCCCTTACAGAAAGCACTGACTGCATTGCTGAAACCATTTTGCAACATTATCAAGAGAAGATCAGTTTAACTATTAACAAAAAGAGGAGAAAAGAAACAAAATGAAGAAAGCGATTGTGGACACGGGGGAGGGAGATGGTAGGAAGTGTTTTGTTTCTGTGATGAATAAGACGGATAGGATCATACAAGAATTCAATGCATAGATAAGTGTGTAAGGGCCGGTTCACACTTGCGGTTCTCTGCCAAACGGACCGGATGACCTGACCGGATCCGGATCGGAACCGTACGGTTCTGATCCGGATCCGGTCAGGTTGCATCAGGTGTTCATCAGGATGCGATCCGGATCCGTTTGGCAAAAGATAGTAGAAATAGAATAAAAATGTTGGGATCTGGGAGGTCAGCAGAAGGTGGACCTGTGGAATCAGGCCCTCCGCTGTTTAGCACTCACCTCCACCTCCGACATACTGCCCACATCTCCAGCACGTTTAAAGTCACTGCTGCTCCACTCCAAAATGCTTGCCCATGTGTCCCCATCCAAAATCGCCGCTACAATACGCATAGGAAGTGGGGTAGAACATCCGGATTTTTAGCCAGTGTGTTGTGCGCTCTCCGGTTCTCATTGGTTTGTATTGGCCGGATGGTGCAGTCCGGCTCCGCTCCGGATACGGCTGCCGGAGGAGCCGGACCAAAAAATAGCGCATATTGGGTCTTATGCCGGAGTCCGGATCCGGTCCGGATCCGGACGAAACGGACGCATGTGAACGAACGCATAGGCTTTCATTGCTATGCCGTGCGTCCGTTCCGTCCGTTCTGCATGGGGTCCAGCTCCGGCACGGCGATTCCGGACGGCGACCGCTAATGTGAACCGGGCCTAAGCAAATCATTAAAGTATACCTACCACTTATATTCTAAGCCTGCATATGTAAATTGCATCAAAGTAAAATATTTACACGAACAATCTTTTTTGCCAAAAATTGCATGTTTCATTACCGTTTGCCCCAGAGCTTTCATTAGGGAATGTAGTCTAGGCACAAATTTCAAAATGTCTTTAGTATATGTTGTATGCAACAGGGTGCAATAGGGTATGTATGGTACATAACACCAGAAGGAATTTGTAAGACTAGGCACTAGCAGAATAAGCAATACATTTGTCAACATCAGAGTGAGTCAAAGAAGCATGCAGTTTATTTTGGGATTTTTAGGTTTGTCCAGTACAATGAATGTACATGCACTCAGAAACAGTGTTGCTCGGATAGTACTTTTTAAAATCCGAATTGATCCAGATTTTCAGATATCCGGTTCCGATTTGGATATCGGAATCCGAACTTTTAGATATCTGCATGAACGCGGATATCCGAACGCATTATCCGCGGATACCGGAAGTGCCTTTCAAAATGCTTTAAAACTATTTGTAACCTTTAAAAACACCTTCTAGCCTCTTTCCTCCCCTCCTCCCTCCCTCCCTCCTCCTTGGAAGACAAGGATCTTGTCTTCCAGGGATTTGTAGGATGTCAAGAGCACGCTTACATACCTTGGCCAGGAATTGAACCCAGGTCCTCTGCTTAGAAGGCAGCTCACATCACCACTATACCACCAGTGGCAAGGAATCAAACCCAGGTCAACTAACATTACAGGCTTAAGCCAGCCATTTCACTCATCTCTTCAACTACAAGAAAGGCCCAGGAGTAGGCTTAGCTACCATAATATCTATGTTACGGCAGGGCCCTTGTTACATTTTCTCTTACAGGGCTATGGAAACTGTTTTGCCCATGCGATAAAGCGAGGTGCAAAAATGAAATCATGCCTAGCAGAGGATGGTTTCAATCCATCAACCTCTGGGTTATGGGCCCAGCACACTTCTGCTGCGCCACTCTGCAGTCTGCTTACATTTGTATACAATGTTCAAATTTAAAAAGGGTACATTAGTTCCCTTCACAAAACACAAAAGGCAAGAATGTCCCTGGGTGGTCTTGAACCACCAACCTTTCGGTTAACAGCCAAATGCAATTGTGCCACAAGGACTGTGTATATGTCATGGCTGCTAAATGGCTATCTGGGTTTTTCTTCGGACAACTGTTGAGCACAAAATGCAAGGCCATCCCCGGGTGGGCTTGAACCACAAACACAGCGAGACTGGGGTTGAGGGCTTCCAAGATTTCACAGGACCCCTCTCACCCGGGTAACTGCCACTTCAAATTTATGCAAACAGGCCGACGTTACAGAACCATCTATTCCAGAACTACCAGGCGCAGGAACACATTCTTCCCTCAAGCTGTCCTCCACCTGAACTCCACATCCTCCCTCCATAACTGTCCGCAGCGCCTAGTCCCTAGCCAATGCTCTGAATCCTGATCTCTCACCACTCTGGGCAGTACTGCCCCACACTCTAGCTACTAGTGCCCTCAAATGAACTGTTCCCCAGTTTCTAAAATGCATGCTGCTATACCCATCTCATTGTATATACCTGTCTGTTCTTGTTCTGTCTGTCATGTAAAGAAATGCCTATGCCATGTGTACCACAACCAATTCCGGGCACGACAACTGTCGTACTTGGCGAATAAAGTCAATTCTGATTCTGATTTCGGTTAACAGCCAAATGCACTAACCAATTGTGCCACAAGGACTGTGTATATGTCATGGCTGCTAAATGGCTATCTTGGATTTTCTTCGGACAACTGTTGAGCACAAAATGCAAGGCCATCCCTAGCAGGAAGGGTTGCATGGCCACCTAGCTTTTCATCCTTCCCACCCTTGCCCTGGAATCTTCCAGACTTCAAATTGCTGTCCTTTGCTGTGTGTGTTACACCAGGGGGGCACATGATCTTTCTGATTCTTAAAGAGAATCTGTATTGTTAAAATCGCACAAAAGTAAACCTACCAGTGTGTTAGGGGACTTCTCCTATTACCCTCTGTCACAATTTCGCCGCTCCTCGCCGCATTAAAATTGGTTAAAAACAGTTTTAAAAAGTTTGTTTATAAACAAACAAAATGGCCACCAAAACAGGAAGTAGGTTGATGTACAGTATGTCCACACATAGAAAATACATTCATACACAAGCAGGCTGTATACACCCTTCCTTTTGAATCTCAAGAGATCATTTGTGTGTTTCTTTCCCCCTGCAGCTATCTTCCACTGAAGTGTCAGGCTGTTTCTTCCTGCAGAGTGCAGACAGCTCTGCCTGTATGTAATTCCTCAGTATGTGAAAGCCCAGCCAGCTCAGAGGAGGATTTATCCAGCTTGTAAAAGATAAGAGAGAAGCTCCCCTAATATAAATAATACACAGGCAGTGTGCAGAGAGGGGCCTGGAGGGGGGAGATGCATCACAGAACCACAACACTGAAGAACTTGGCAGCCTTCCAGACACAGGCTGACAAGTCTGACAAGAGAGAGATAAGTTGATTTATTACAGAGATGGTGATGGTAGAACGTGCTGCAGTAAGCCAGAACACATTAGAATAGGTTTTGGAACTTGTAGGATGATAAAAAACAGGATGCAATTTTTGTTACGGAGTCTCTTTAAGTCTCGAATTGAATCTTGTAAGCAGTTTCACCATGTGTCCCACTGCTTTCATCTAGAAAATTAGGCAAATAAGCAAGCTCATTTTTCTCTTGGGTATATCACAATGGCACATGCTAGGCTGGCTTCAGCATGTAGTGCTGTCGGTAGTATAGTGGCGAGCATAGCTGCCATCCAAGCAGAGGACCTGGGTTCGATTCCTGGCCAATGTATGTAAGCTGGCTTTTGACATCCTACAAATCCCTCTGAGGGCCCTTTTCCACCAGCGCGTTTGCGCTGGCTGAATCACAAAACCGCAAACCGCTAGCGATTTTACAATCGCTACGGTTTGCTTTTTAACATAGGAATCGCGGTAGGTCATTTCCACTACCGCGATTCGCTTTTGTCGGGAACGCGAACGCGCGGCGGAGCGATAATTGCCGCGATTTTGCTATGCAGTGCATAGCATAGCAAAATCGCGCCCGCAAACGTCGGGGGAATCGCCGGTTTTGCGATTCAGCAATCGCTAGCGTTCAGCATGAACGCTAGCGATTGCAGGTGGAAAAAGGCCCTTAGAGAGAGGGGGGAGGAGTGTGAGTGTGTGATTGGGACTTTTTGCCATCGAAGCTGTAATCCGGATTCGGATATCTGGGAGAAATCCGCGGATATCCGGGTCGGCCGTGAAACTATCCGCAGATAGCTATCCGGATTTCTGCCCAACTATCCCAAGTCCGGATCCGGCCGGATAGGGTAAAAATGGTCGGATATCCGGGTTACCCGGATATCCGAAATCCGGATGAGCATCCCTGCTCAGAAACTCCATTGCAGATAACATATATTTCTTATCTTCCATTGCCATTCACAAATCTAGTTCCATCCAGAATTTCCAAAAAGCAAGATGAAAGGCCCATGAAACAGACAGCACATTCACCCACAATGACTTTATTTAATTCATTTTACAAGTATCTCACAAAAGTGAGCACACCTCTTACATTTTTGTAAATACATTATCTTATTATGAAACAACACTGAGGGGCCTTTCACACTGGCGAGGTGCAGCATTTTACCACAGTCTAATGCTAGGGCAATAAGTCTGTGGGGCATGTCACACTACACGGTGTGCAGCAAGTGGCTACTCTAACGCCAGCGCAAATCTACGTTACCATGCAACATGTGTGGCGGACTGGAAGTCATGTAAGTCTACGGTGATGCGCTTTTTAAAACGAACGCTGCAAGTTTTACGCGTCGTGCATGCGCGGAAGTATATTTTAGCAATAAAGTTCCGCGCACGTCACTGATTCTGCCACAGGAAGTGAGCGTCACTTCCTGGTTCACCTGCTGCTAGACAGGGATTACAGCGTACTAACATGGTAATCGTTGAAGGCCGCATCGCAAACGTAGAAATTCAGTGTGAAACTGGCTTGAAGATAGGACACTTTGATATGGTTTAACCATTTCTTTTCCACTTCCCACCCATTGTCTTATTAAAATATCCCTCCTTCCCCCTGATTCTGTAAAGTATTTTCCCAGCCTCAGGCCTGGAACCCACTAGAAAGCGCAAAACGCTATCGCAATAAATAGTGATTTGTGATAGCATTTTGCAAGAGATTTTGGGAGCGAATTCCCTACTCCTATACAATTCATTAGAATGGAAATGCTTCCAAAATGCTGCATGTACTGCAATTCTGATTTGCTTAATCACAATCGCTGTAGTGGAATTTGTCCCATCCATTTACATTGGCAGAGTAAAAAAATCATTCAGGTATGAGTTTTGAAAGCGCTGCCATTCCTCCTGCTGTATACATTGGCAGAGTGTTTAGGGAAATCGCTAGCAATTGAAAGCACTCCCTAAACGCTCAAAAAAAAAAAAATGCTCTAGTGGGTTCCAGGCCTAATACTTTTGGCCATAGAGCCTGAACAAGCATGCAGATTCGATGTTTCTAACAGAAATCTGACTGGATGTTGTTTTTATGGTATAAGAGCTTGTGAAAAAATTTCACGGCTTTTAGGCCTTGTTCACATTATAAATCGCCAGCTCTATTGCAAGTGCTGGCGATTTATGGGGTGATTTTGAAAGCGCTTTTCCAAGTGATTTCAGAACGATTTCTGCTTAGAAAAGCGCTTCTGCGGAGTGATTGATTTTTCACTTCCTGACATCAGTCATGAAGTGAACTCTTTAACCTGGAAATGAATAAATACAATGTATTTATTAATCAAGGCGCTTGGGAAATTGCAATACAAAGCGCTTTTTCAAGTACTTTGTGATTTCCCTATACCTGCCATTGAGCCAAAACGCTCAGAAAATGGTACATGTAGCTCGTTTGCAAATTTAAAATAATGGCAACGCTCAAATGTGAACCACTGTCATAGGAAATCATCACTCAAGCGCTGATAGTGAGAACAAGCCCTAAGACCCTAAATCTGCAAATAATCAACGCCAGTGGGTTTAAAACGACCTAAAAGGGCAGTGCACGTTAAGAAGTGATTCAACATTAAAGTACCCCTGAACTGAGAGAGATATGGAGACTGCCATATTTATTTCCTTTTAAACAATGTCAATTGCCTTTAATACTTTCAGCCATAGACCCTGAACAAGCATACAGATCAGGTGTTCCTGACTAAAGTCTGCCTGGATTAGCTCCGTGTTTGTCCCAGGCCTGTGAATCAGACACTACTGCAGCCAAATTGATGAGCAGGACTGCCAGGCAACTGGTATCAAAAATAAATAAGGCAACCACCATATGTCTCTCAGCTCATATCTTTTAAAGCGGGATTGTCACCCTAAAAATCAAATTTCAACAGCAACTGGTCTAAGTGTATTAAGTGATAAAGATGCTAATCCTGCATTTAAAACTTTTTCTGCTGTTATGGTTTGGAGTTATGACATACCTTAGGAGCACTGGCCCTTTAATTGCCATTGCCAAACAGTTGCATGCTGGGGGTCTTTTTATCTATAATATATTCCTCCTCTTCCCTCAAGTTCACCCTCCTTGTAATGATACAAAACAGTGCACTTCCTAGTATAGACCTCAGTGGGAGTGTCTGAAGACTCCGGGAGGAGGGTGGGTAACGAATACACAATTAGCAAGAGAAGATAAAGAGTGAGGGAGGAAATAATGTCAGGAGGTCAAAGGTATCAAAGTTGGAAACTGCCTAGAACTGAATTCTCTGATTTCCCTTTATAAAATTCACAGGAATCATAATGTGGACAGCGCAATACAACTGTTATGTAAGTAGAACTAGTATTTATCTACTTATATATGTGTTTTTTTATTTCTAGGTTAACATGGGTGTCACTTGTTCTTTAAGGCCTCTTTTAGATGGGCATCTGGAGTCACATCAGAGCGTGCCTGTGCTCAGATGTTACATGTCACGGTTTTCTGTTACAAATTTTGCCATTTGGCAGCACTTTAACCCCCCTGGCGGTAAGCCCGACCTGTGTTCGGGCTCCGCTTTGTGTGCTGAAAGCGGTGAGCCCGAACACAGGTCGGGATGGCTGAATACATGCTGCACAGTGTCTCTCTGGGTCCCGCGCGCTGATCGCGCTGCACAGCGGGACCCAGGCTTCTCCCTCCTGGCTGCCAGAGTCCCCATTACCTGGCTGATCTTCCGGGGACCCGGCGGCCTATCAGTGGCATGGAGCGGCGGTCATGTAGCGGCGGTGTGACGTCGTGCGGCGGCGTGGGGTCATGGGGGAAGGAGGGAGGGAGTAAGGAAAAAAATAAATAAATAAATAATTCCGATTGGCCACAGGGGTAGGGAGGGAGAACAAACAAAGCATAAATATAATAAGCACTCTGATTGGCCACAGGGGGAGGGAGAGGAAACAAAATAAAAATGACACTAATTATATGATTGGCCACAGGGGTAGAGAGGCAGATTATGGGAACAAAAAATGACAAGTGATCTGATTGGCCACAAGTAGCATTGAATTGAATACAAGTTAGTTTGTATTCAATTCAATTTTGCCATTTGCTCTCTGGAGACCGTGGCTGCTGGCTGTTTGATCTGTGAGTTGCTGATTGTTGATTACTGATTATTGGATACCCGGTACTGATTTTTTGCCTGGATTTTGACTATTCTCTCTGCCTTTTCCCTGCACTGATTTTGCCTGGACTTTGATTGATTTACTGTGTACCGATTTTTTTGCCTGGATTTTTGACTATTCTCTCTGCCTTCTCCCTGCAGTGATTTTGCCTGGACTTTGATTGATTTACTGTGTACCGATTTTTGCCTGGATTTTGACAACTCTCTGCCTGCCGTTTTCACTGATCTCTGTCTGCCAGTAGTCTGCTATGGCGTCAGCTTCAAGAAGGCAGCTCGCTGCGGAATCGCTGGTGGAGTTGGAGGACAGCGATTTGCAGTCACTGGCGGACTCAAGCGACAGTGACGCACCTGGGGACCTCTCTTCCGACCCAGGTAGCGACAGCGATTCCATCGCCACGGATGTTAGCGATGTCCGGGTCCGGTGCCCCATTGACCTTTCTCAGGCACCACCACCGCCCCCCCGTTTTCCTTTTACTGGGGAGACTGGCCTGCAGAAAGTGTGTGAGCACAACCCCCTGGCCTACCTGCAGCTCTTCTTTGATGAGGCCGTTATTGAGAAGATCGTGGAGGAGACTAATCATTATGCCACCCAACAACTGGCTGCTCCATGACGCCCCTTCTCAAGAAGCAGGACCTGGGAGCCGGTCACCAAAGAAGATATTTGGCTATTTTTGGGACTTATCATTCTGCAGGGGGTGCTGGGGAAGCCCCTGCAGAAGTGGTATTGGACCACCAACAAAATGATAGCGACCCCGTTCTTTGGTACGGTGATGAGCGAGTACCAGTTTTCGCTCATCATGAAATTTCTCCATTTCGCCAATAACGACACCTTTGAGGAGGCCACTCATCCTGCTCCCAAACTGAAAAAAATCTGGGAAGTGTACGAGATGGTGGTGGAGAACTTCAGGACCACGTATGTTCCAGAGCGGGATATATCTGTAGATGAGAGCCTGATGGCTTACAAGGGGAGACTGAGCTGGCTGCAATTTATAGCTTCTAAGCGGGCCCGCTTTGGAATAAAATCTTATATGTTGTGTGAGTCTTCAACCGGGTACATCTGGAATACAGTTTTGTACACCGGAAAGGGAACAAAGTTTAATCCCCGGTTCAGCGACTATGGAGTGAGGACAAGTTCCGTTTTATCACTTGCTGAGCCGTTACTGGACAAGGGATATTGTGTCACCACGGACAATTTTTATTCCTCCCTGGAACTCTTTGAGATCCTCATAAAGCGTCGCACTGATGCCTACGGCACAGTTAGGCCCAACAGGTGGGAGATGCCTACATCTTTTGGGAAGCAGAAATTGAAACCCGGGGACATAGCTGCTTGGCAGAAAGGAAAGATGCTGGCTCTCCGCTGGCGGGATAAAAAAAGACGTTTGTCTTCTTTCCACGGTCCACGACACCTCCACTGTTCCCACCAAAACGAGAGGAGGAAAGGAAATACAGAAGCCGCAGGTTGTGGTGGACTACAACCAAACAATGGTTGGAGTGGACAGAGCGGACCAAGCAGTGACATTTTATCCCACAGTCCGCAAGCAGCAGAAGAAGTACTATAAAAAGATATCTTCTGGAGCAGTCTCTGTGGAATTCTTATGTACTTTACAAGCAGCACAGTGAAAGGCCAATTACTCACACGGACTAAATATGGAGGATGTGCGAGTGTATCTGTTTGCGGTACCAGACTGCCGCAGATGCCAGAATCGGGCGTCGTGCCTCCTATGTCATTAACCCGGAGCGACTCTCTGGCCAGCACTTCCCGGAGCACATACCTCCCACTGCCAAAAAAACCACACCAACCAGGACATGTGTGGTGTGCTGCTCCAAGACCGATGAGAGGGGCAAAAAAGTCAGGAAGGAGTCGCGCATCTACTGCCCTGACTGCAATGTTGGGCTCTGTGCTGCTCCCTGCTTTAAAACTTATCATACATGGGAGGTGTACTAAGTATACATGTACATAATGTGTATAATTATCTTCTTGCTGCCTTATTTGTACAGTTTTCCTATTTTTTTCAGTTAATTGATAAATTTAATTACTTCAGCAAATTTGTGTTCCAGTCTTTTATTTATATGCAGAATGTCTACCAGGCCTTTATTCTGATATATTTTGGTGAGTTAAGACTTAAGAATTGGAGGTCTGAAATTCTTGAAAAAAAAATGTACCACTTTTGACTCCTAATTCCAGACAGAAATGAACCGCCAGGGAGGTTAATTGCACCTGAATGGCGCTAGTAGCTGGCAAACAGGACTCTCAACTGCACTACAAGCATGCAGTTCAGTCGTCCTTCAGAGGCTTCAGAGGGTGAATTCACTCTGCAAATGATGAAACATTGCATTCCATTGCAATGGACAATATCATAGCAATGCGAGGCAACAATATTCCTATGGTGCTTTCACACTGGATGAGCTCCAACAGAGTAATGCACAGCGTGCATTTTTCAGGCGATTAACACATTTACAGAGGCAATGAATACTACTTACATTGTACTGTATGTTTCACTGGATGGTCGCACCACACGTGTTGCAAAAATACCACACCACGGCGTGCTTAGTGTGAAAGGACTCTAGGCTTTGGGCTACCACTTTGTGTAGCGATCCCCAGATTAATTTCAGCCAAGATTAGTGGCTGTTTGGAAGCATTGTAAAATAAACTGTGCAGCAGTTCTGATTTGCAGGTTTTTTTTTTGTAAACCTGTGGAAACAAAGATTCAAATAGTTACTGGACCTCATTCTCACTGGCTTCTGGCCCATAGCCCCACACGCTAGCATAAGATGTCATAGGTGCGCCTCTAGAGATGCGCCTATGATCTTTTAGTCCCTTGGTGGTGTTTGGGAGACCCAGTAAACGTATTAAACTTTATTTTTAAAATCACACTATCGCCCCCAAAATCGCTGCAAAATCCCTTTTGAAAAGCGATTTTACAACACTCCTATCTTTAGTATTAAAGGGCATTCACCCCAAAAATGCTGCAGGCAAAGCAATTGCAAATTGGCCTAATCGCAATCGCTCTAGTGGGATCCCCTTGTTAAAGAGGATCTTCAGCCTAATATAAAAAATCCTACAGCGCTGCTGTAAAGAAAAGTTATACAGTACTGCCCATAATTATTCATACCAAATTTTGGCAAATTTTGACTTAAGGCCTCTTTCACAGTGGGACATTGCGTTTGATGCGACGTTAAGGTCGCACAACGTGCCCCTGACGCAACGAATGTTAGTTTTGAAGTTGGACGTTATATTGAACTGCGTTATGCATCTCTTGGTGTGCCGTTTTTATCGCATACTGATAGAACGAAAACAGCGTATGCGTCACATTTTTAAAAAAATCAAAAACATTACTGCGCATGTGCAAACAGTCCAACTTAGCTAATAACGCATGTAATGCACAGCATGCAGCACTTTCTAAATATTGCTCCACGTTACACACTGCAACGTGTGCACTGTGCATGTTGCACAGACTTACTATTACTGTGCGTTAGTTTGGGTTATTCCTTTTTATAATGTGCGACTTTAACGTTGCACTGTGAAAGCAGCCTAAAGTTACTTTTATTCAACCAGCAAGTCATTTTTTGACGGGAAATGACATAGGTGTCTCCCAAAAGATAATAAGACGATGTACAAGAGGCATTATTGTGCAGAAAAAAAACATTACTCAGCTTTTATTTACATTTGAGAAAAAAAATGTCCAGTCCAAAATTATTCATACCCTTCACAAACACTTTCACAGTCTCTGGGAAAATCCGAAGTGCTATACCATTCCAAATATTCCAAGCTGTTCTAAAGCATCCTAATTACCCTGATTAATTGGGAACAGCTGTTTTAATCAACTCAACAGCAGCTCTCTGCAGTTGGTTTGTGGGCAGTCATGGCTAAAGGTGCGTACACACATGCGACTATAGTCCTTTGTAACGATCGTTCCCCGATCTTTACCAACGACGATCGTTACAAAAAACGAACCACCGACTATTAAGGCAAACGACGAACGAGCCAAATCGCTACAAAAGAAAGTTCTGTCTCGGCGGATTTTAACCAACGACGATCGTTTGCAAAAGTAGTACATCGTTGGAAACGATCGTTCGTACTAGGCTTGACATGCGCATTTCACAATTTCTCTGTGAAACTTCTCATTTTTATGCGCAGGCGCAAAAGTTGCTTTACGTGATGTAACGTTCGTTCTAACGATCAGATCGTTACACACCTTTTTAAACTAACTTTACTTCGGTCGTTCTTTCATCAATTAAAAGTTTGTTTGTCGTTCTCAACGAACGATCGTTGTCGCATGTGTGTACGTAGCATAAGACAAAGGAGCTCAGTGAGGACCTGCGGCTGCTCATTTGTGGCTGCTCACAAGTCAGGAAAGGGCTACAAGGCTATTTATAAATGTTTTAAAGTTCCAGTGACTACACTGCAAAGTATTATTAAAAAATACAAGATGTTCCGCACTTGAAAAATGCATCTGATCTAAAAAAAACGCAAACGCACACAAAAAGGCAAAAAACCATTAACATAAAACACAGCTTTTCATGCTGTCATGTGTGCACCTAGCAGACAAGGGAGGCGTACAAGGGAGGCAATGTCCTCCTTTGGCCCATCAAAGAGGCAAGTAGACAATTAGAAAATAAAAAATATTATACCAAATTGAGGGAAAATCCGACAGATATATTTAAGGAGACTTTGAAGCAACTCTTAGATGACGCTAGGGAGGGAAATGGAATCTCAAAAAAGGAGGAACTTTTCCTGATGGTTGAAAAACCGGTTATACCAACTTTTTATTAATTACACCAGAGAGAAAATGTGTGCATCAACCAAGTGAACCTGACAAATCTGGCTTTGCAAATTTGGCCTATTGGCTAATCACGAGACATTGCTCATGCAAATATGCATTTTCTTTCGCATGCCTAAATATGCAGGGTCAAAAACCAAAACCGCAAAACAATCGCCCTGCGGGAATTAGTTCATGCTACATAGCACTATCCAGGGGCGCCACGAGGAGGCTTCCCATTGCCCCCATTCAACCGGGGGGCCGCGGGGGTCCCAGGCTCTCTCACCGCCTGGAACCCACACAGCGGCACCCCCGGAGGGGGGAGGCAGGGGGGTGCAGGTGATCTCCCCAGCGTGGCCAGCTCCGGGAAGAGCCGCCCGCACACACCTCCCAAGATTAAAAACAGGCACTTACCTTAACGTCCATTGCGTTCTGCTATATGCGCTCCAAAGCTCAGTGCGACCCATGCGTCATTCCTTTCCTTTAATGTGTTGCACCCAAGCTATGCTCAGTAGCAGAACGCAATGGACGTTAAGGTAAGTGCCTGTTTTTAAATATTGGGAGGTGGCTGCGGGCGGCTCTCCCCGGCGCTGGCCACGCTTGGGGGGGCCGCCTGCGCCACCCAGCCTCCCCCTCCGGGGTGCTGCTGTGGTTCCCAGGCAGTGAGAGCGCCTGGGACCCCACGGCCCTCCGGTTGTATGGGGGCATTGGGAAGCCTCCCCGTGGCGCTCCTGGACAGTGCTATTGCAGCATGAACTAATTCCCGCAGGGCAACCGCTTTGCGGCATTGGTTTTTGATCCTGCATAAGTTGGCATGCGAAAGCAAATGCATATTTGCATGAGCATTGCCTCATGAATAGCCAATTAGGCCAAATTTGCTTAGCCAGATATGTCAGGTGTTAACTTGGTGTTTAATGCACACATTCAATTCTTTGTGTAGTGGCCAACTTTTTATTTACTTTACTTTTACTTAAAATCCATAAAAACGAAAAAAATCCTCCCAGAAGACCAATTGTCTCTGGCATCGGAAGCCTTGTACCTTGGATTTCTTTCTGCAGGAACGTGATCACTTTAGAGTCATATGTGAGGGATACATTGGACCTCATTCAAAAACGTAATCATGTCTCTATCTCCCCAGACATTTTGTTCATCTCACTGGATGTGGAATCTTTATATACGAATATTAGCCATACAGATGCTTGTAACTCGGTTCAAAAAACCTAATCATATCTATCTCCCCAGGCACTTTGTTCATCTCACTGGATGTGGAATCTTTATATACGAATATTAGCCATACAGATGCTTGTAACTCGGTTCAAAAACGTACTCATGTCTCTATCTCCCCAGGCATTTTGTTCATCTCACTGGATGTGGAATCTTTATATACGAATATTAGCCATACAGATGCTTGTAACTTGGTTCAAAAACTGAAACATATCTATCTCCCCAGGCACTTTGTTCATCTCATTGGATGTGGAATCTTTATATACGAATATTAGCCATACAGGTGCTTGTAACTCGGTTCGCTTTTTCCTGTCAACTACGAATACAGATAAATCTACCTTTAACAACTTTTTGATTCAACTTTTACAATATGTTTTATCCCATAACTACATCACCTTTGACAACAAGTTTTATCTACAAACCCACGGTGTGTCTATGGGCGCAAAGTGCGCTCCGGCCGTCGCCAACCTATTTTTAGGTTGGTGAGAGCGATAGGTTGTTTGGAGCCAGCATTTGGACCGGTACCACCCCCATATTTTGGGGTGGTACAGTTTCATAAATTATATCTTAATCCTTTGGGATGGTCCAGAAAGGATGGCACAGGAATTTGTTCTGGGCAACAATAATCTTAATATAGTGCTGACTTCAACTATTTCAAATACTTCTGTTAACTTTCTCGAATTCCACTTATTTGCAGAAACAGGACAGATCACCAGTACATTATCTAGAAAAATAACAGCTGTCAACAGTTTGCTACATTATGAATCCTTTCATACTAAACAACTTCAGGACAACATACCGGTTGGTCAACTTCTAAGACTACATCGCAATTGAACTGCACAATCTAAGAGAGAAGACTTACTTTACACAAAGAACAGGAGAGAGAATAACTTGGTCAGATTTTGTACCCCCTTTAACAATCGTTGGAAAGATTTGAGAGGAATATTAGCCAAATATTGGCCAGTTCTTCATACAGACACCGCAATTTCTGAGTTGATTACTGAGAAACCCTCACTTACAGCCAATTGAGCACCTAATTTAAGAGACCTGATGTGCCGAAGTCATTTTCAGAGGAGGAGACAAAAAGTACAAACGAAGGGAAGTTTTCCTTGTGGTCATTACAACATATGTACACACATGCCTCCTACAAAGTCAGTTACAAATCCAAGAAACAATAGAACATTCACAATATGGGAGTTCATAAACTGTAAAACAGGGGGTCGTATACCTGCTGAGATGCCCCTGCAATTTGTTTTATGTGGGATAAACAACTAAGAAACTTAAAACAAGGTTTTAAAAACATTTTTCGACAATCTGATTGGCAGCTAGAGATTTTTCAGCTAAAACATGTTTTTCCTTCCCCTAGAGGTGGTGAGTGTAACGATTGTGGAACTTTCTCCGTGATCAGCGCACAACGCGTGCGCTGACACGGCGGAAATCCTCCACAAGCGTATATTTGCAGGCACCCAGCAAAAGGTGCTACGCACCTGTAGAGGGAAATTCCTGTCGGCAGATGGCGCTGGGGAGTGCAGAGGAACCAATCCTCTGTACCTCCACAAGTGTCAGACAGGAATAGTACGAAGCGCAGAACGCAATCGCAAGAGAGGCGATTGCGAATGAGATTGAGCAAAGGGACAGTTTGTATGTGTGTGCGCCAATCCAGTCGCCACCCCGCGACCGCGCACACACAACAGCAGATATGAAATAGGAACGCGATCACGAGAGGTGCAATCGCCAGACGTGATACAAGGCAGATCAGAATAGAATACGAGGGTAGCAAAGGCACAGCAAATAATACAATAAGGAGATACGGAAAATAACAAACGCTAGCTAACCGTGAACACCGCACTCATTTGCAACAGTGCACGCGGTTATGCGCGGTCTCCACGTGATAAGCACAATAGAGACAAGCACGCCTAACTAACCATCGACAGACAAACATGAAACAGAGGACGCGAGCGCTTGCTTAACGGTTACCTCACCGAGCCTCCAGCAAGCGTAGCAGACAAGACAGACACACGAAAACAGGGACAAGCGAGAGATAGGATCCACAGCACTAGCGAAAAGTGGCTAGCGCGATCCAGGTACAGAGTAGCAGAACAGAAGGATCCCCAGCGCTAGCGAAAAGTAGCTAGCGCGATCCCAGAAGACAGAACAGAAGGATCCCCAGCGCTAGCGAAAAGTAGCTAGCGCGATCCCAGGAGACAGAACAGAAGAGATAGCTGGTAGCAACCGCTGCACCAGCTATACTCCAAGAACAGAGATCAGAACCATTTCCTGTCAACCACCTTTGGGACAGGACAATGGCAACAGGCAAGACAAGACAGAACAGGCAATACAGATAATACAACCTGACTGGGCTAGAAGGGGAGCCTAAAGCAACCCCCAGGAATTAACTATACTAGATAGCAATGGCTGACACATCAGCAGTGTCCATCAGGAACAGACCATGGAAAGGAAATGACCAGCAAAGCCTTCTGGGAAACATAAAGCTCTTATAGTGCCAGTCATCAAAGAAGGCAGGTAGGGGATTTGCATAACGAATGTATGCAAATTCCCCAGCAAGAGAACAGACCAGAAACTTGCAATGGAAAGACAGGTCTCTGTTCCAGAGACCTGCAGCCCACAGACTAGAGGAATGGACAAACAGCTGTCTGCCTGTGCAGCCAGCTGAGCGGATCATCACAGTGAGATTACACAACAACTATTAAGACAAGAATCTAGGTGGATGTATCTTTTGGAATCACGCACTTCGGTAGGTCTAAATGAAGACTTCTCCTTCGCTGGTTTTCTGCACTAATACTGTGTAATATACACTATGACACAGTTCTGGGGTTGTCCCCGAGGTGAGTGGGACGCCCCAAACCTTTATTGCAGTGTTTCGCTCTGGTGTGGCTTGTATATCTCCATATTTGTCCATGCCTGGAATTGTTGATTTAATGCTATATTATATATACAATAATAATCCTTTCAGGAGGTTCCTGTGAGTAGACCCCCCAGTATATATATATATATATATATATATATATATATATATATATATATATATATATATATATATATATATATATATGTGCATTGCTTATACTTTTATTCATGATTGAGTATTGATCCTGCAGGGGTCTTTTTGCCTTATTTATTGTATGTTGTTGTATTTTAACACTAGATGGCACCCTCCTAGTGCTGTTAGTCTTTGGTCCTTGCTACATGTATGCGTTGGAAACCTTTGTATAGGTTTATATGTATTATATTGTATTGATTATGTATAATTTATGTAGACTTTCCTATTGTATTATTTTGCTTGTGGTCCTCCCTTTTATATGATATTACTATATGGGTACTTTGGACCCTTCGCTCATACTTATGTTATACTTTCTTGTTTCTATGTCCATTCCCCCAGCCTGGCCTGGTATATTTCCATTAGGTAGAAGGGATGTGGCAATGTGCACATTTCCCTGCATTCTGTGCACGGCCTCGCACACGTAAGTTACTCAGTCATGGTCCTTCCCCATGCACTACTTATATCGGGCATCTGGCGGACATGACGTAGCCCGGAAGAAGCCGCTGTGTAGCGGCGAATCGCGAAGGCGTCGGGTGGCACGCTACCTCGGATGGACTCTCTCGCTTGGTAAGACACTTCTCCCACACTTTCCATATGTCTCCATGTCAGCACGATCGGGTTAAACCCCGCCCTCTTTAACCCCCATAGGACCTGTATCTATAAATTTCTCCCATAAACTCCTCCCCTAGTCTTTCTTTTTTCCTCGCTCACCTCATCTAACCTCCATGGACCAGTGCACCTGCTGGAATGTGAATGGGATACGAGCGATACTGCAATCAAGATTCAAGTAAATTCCTCTTACCTCACACATGGGTTGGCCTCTCCTATGTATATCCCTACCGCCATAACTAAATGGCATGGCGCAGGGATCCCTGATTCCGGTATCGGGGTATGTAGCAACTGTGCCTCCTGTTGCTGCTCTGGTGTGTGTGCGGCTAATGGCCGCCGCCCCTGGTATTGATCCTGGTTGTGGGGGATCGGACGGCATGGAATGGAGCGTGCGCTTCACATGCGCTCCACTACCGCTGATTTCGCTTCCTGCTTCCGGTGGAATCCCCATTGAGCCTCGCTGGAGTCGGCATACGCCCCCTCTAGTGTGGATTGGTCTATGGGTGCGAGTCTGGTGACTCATCAGGGCCCGCCTCCTTCGGCCGCCGCGATTGGCTGGGTTCTGGAGGAGGGATATTTAGGTCTCCACGCTGTCACTCTCTGCGTGCATGGCTACTGCAGGGACGTACCCGGACTACACGCTGTGGAGAGAGCTTCACTATGTCGCAGGAGGGACAGGAAGCAGGTACAGCTGGCTATGTTGGTTACTCTTATGTTTTTTGTACGCTGCATAGTTCTACAGACTGGAGCTGCAGGTTAGATAGGATTAGTTACATTAGAGGTATAGCTGTAGCTTTGTAGAATAGGTGTATATATATATATATATATATATATATATATATACTGAGTGCTGTTTATATGTTACAGCGGATGCTGTAGGTGTTGAACAGGATCCTCCATCACCCCAGGATCATAGATTACCAGACAATGACCGGCCACAGAGTAAGAGGTAAGAGGGCAGTAAGTATAGACTCTGTGTTTTAGTTCTTTAGGAAAAGAGTGCATACTAATTGGCTGTCTACTGTCGTTTCAGTAACGACGGACGCAACCACAGACCTCAATCCAAATCAAGATCAAGGTCGAGATCAAGATCTCGTTCAAGACGATCTTACAGGAATACTTCTTATAGAGCACGATCAAAGTCAAGGAAAAGATCACGCTCTAAAAGACGTTCGAGGTCTAGGAGGCGTGATCACAGCAGGTCGCCTAATAGGCGACGTTATGATCATAGACATTCATCGAGAAAACGATGCTGGGCATGCGGAGACGATGTCATGACAGGGAAACTAGTATGTCAGGCATGCTTCTATACTATGGCTAGGGAGACGGAGCAGCCCAGAGATATCGCTCTAATGATAAAGGACGCTGTCCAAGAATCAATGGGCAACTATATAGCATCGTTACCGACTCCGCAAAACCAACAGCACCATACTACAGCTTTACCGGAACCATCTCACAATGTGGATGAGGAGGAAGATCAATCTATGATTGGTTTTAACTTCAACTTAGTACAGCCATTCATAAAGGCAATTAGAGAGGCCATTGAATGGCATCAGGAGAATGAGGAGGAACAACCAGGGACGAGTCAAAGGGAATACTATTCCCATTTAAAAAAAACGACCAAAGGATTTCCTTTGTTTGAGACCATAAGAAGTATAATGCAAGAGGAATGGAAGAAGGTTGACAAGAAGCCCAGCTTAGTCAATAGATTTAATAAGATGTATCCTATGGAAGATACGGAGATGGCAAAGATGGAAGATCCCCCAAAAGTTGATGCGTCAGTAATTGGATTAGCCAAGCATGTAACATTACCTAGGGACGACGCAGCCTCATTTAAGGACACAATGGATAAGAAAATAGACTCCGAACTGAAGAAGTCATATGCCGCTTCAGGGGCGGCTTGTAAACCAGCAGTCGCATTGACGTCAGCGGCAGAAGCATTAAGATCCTGGATCCAAAATATAGAAGACGCCATTAGATCGGACGCGGATAAGGAGGCAATAATAGCGGCCTTAGATGATATAAAGATAACCGCAGATTTCATGGGAGAAGCTGCCATAGATATACTGAAGTGTTCAACGAGAGCCATGCTACATTCGGTAATATCTAAAAGAGCCTTATGGTTGAAGGGGTGGTCCGCCGACCCGAGCTCCCGACAGGACTGGTGCAAAATCCCATATGATGGGAAGAATTTATTTGGGGAAGAATTGGATGCTGCCATAAAGAAAGTGACGGGAGGCAAATCTGGTATGATTCCCCAGGACCGCAAGCCAAAGAAACAGGGGTTTCCACAGAGGAACTCTTTTCAACAGGCCAAGTACAGAACCAATACATCCTACAGACCAGGAAGGGAATATCGTAGAAACTGGCAGAGTTCTCAGTCCACTCTAGCCAGATTCAACAAACAAAAGAAAACCACACAACCACCGGCTCAGACGAAGTCCTTTTGATGGTCAGCCCATCCAGACACTACCAGTGGGAGGAAGATTACAAGCATTCAAGGAGGTCTGGATGGAAAATATAAAAGATTCATGGGTGACGCAGACAGTGTCAGAGGGCCATCGCTGGACCTTTTCAAAGAAACCACCAAACCTTGTACAAATTACAAAAATTCCAAGGAACCAGGAGAAAAGAAGAATATTACTAGAATATGTCCAGGAACTATTAACAAAGAGAGCAATAGTGGAGGTTCCGGAACAGCAAAGGGGACAGGGAGTGTACTCTCCCTTGTTCTTTGTAAAGAAAAAGACCGGGGATCTCCGACCTGTGATGGATCTCAGAACTTTAAATTCATTCATCACGAAGGAAAAATTCAAGATGGAAACTCTCCACACCATAACCAAAGTAATACTAGTGAACGACTGGGCTATATCGGTGGATTTACAAGACGCCTATTTGCATGTCATGATCCACCCGCAGTTCCAAAAATATCTGAGGTTCAAAGTGGGAGAAATACATCTACAATTTCGATGTCTTCCCTTTGGGATCTGCACTGCCCCAAGGACGTTCACCAAACTCCTTGTTTCGCTAGTGCAGCTACTGAGGATAAAGGGACTCAGACTTCATCACTATCTGGACGACCTACTACTTCTAGATCAGAACAGACAGTCCATACTGCAACACAAACGGATACTTTTGCACCATCTGGAGATATTTGGTTGGAAGATAAACATGTTAAAGAGCCAGCTGCAGCCTACAAGAGACTTTTTGTTTCTAGGAGCACGTCTCCAGACAGACAAGAACTCTATAAAACTACCCCTGGAGAAAGCTCACAAGTTAAAAACAAAGATTCAGAACAGAGTGTTTGCTACAACCTTGACGGCGAGACAGTGTCTCAGTCTGTTGGGATCAATGACAGCAAGCATACCAATGGTAAGATGGTCCCAATGGCACTGCAGGCAATGGAAAAATGGGTTTCTAGCCCAGTGGAAGTCCAAGTACATCAATCAAACAATCTTGATCACAAGACACATGAGGGACAGTCTGTTGTGGTGGTTGAATCTAGAGAACCTCAAGAGAGATCGTTCAATTCAGACATTTTCACAGATCACTGTTACCACGGATGCCAGCAGCAGGGGTTGGGGAGCCCAACTACAATCAAGATCTGTCCAGGGACTGTGGAGTACACCACAGAGGAAAACCCCTGCCAATGTTCTGGAAATCAGAGCTGCATACTTAGCTCTCAAGAAATTCAAAAAGGAACTAATACACAAGGATGTCCAACTGCAGATGGACAACCGAACGGCAGTAGCATATATCAACAGACAAGGGGGAACCAGGTCAAAAAGACTGTTGACAGAAGTAACACCGATATTCAGTCTTGCGGAGAATCTCTTCCACAGCCTGACCGCAGTTTATATTCCAGGTGTTCTGAACAAGAAAGCGGATTATCTCAGCCGATCAATACTAGATCACAACGAGTGGTCATTACATCAAGAGATCTTCCAGTATATATGCAAACACTTGGGCAATCCACAGCTGGACTTGATGGCAACGAACAAGAATACAAAATGCAAAAGATTTATATCCAGACAGTGGACACCACTGGCGGAATCAATAGATGCTTTGTCGACCAGATGGAACTTCAGAGTAGCATATGTGTTCCCCCCAGTAGCACTAATTCAACGCCTACTGATGAGGTTGCTCAGGGAGGATGTAGTACTACTGGCTGTAATACCATTCTGGCCGAGGAGGCCATGGTTCCCTCTGTTATGGAGACTCAAGCTGCAGGAACCAATAATAATACCGATAATACCCGACTTGTTAACACAGGGTCCGATATCTCATCCAGATCCAACAAGACTAAATCTTGCAATATGGAAGTTGAGAGGGGGAAGCTTCAATCTTTAGGTTGCTCTAATGAAGTAATAGAAACGATGTTAAAAGCAAGAAAATACTCTACTAACGTCACGTACCACAGAATCTGGGACAAATTTAGAGACTTTGCCAGTAGATCGGAGTTTGATGCTCTACATCCACAGGTGTCACAGATTTTACAATTCCTCCAGACAGGTCTAGACAAAGGGCTAGGATATCGTACCTTGAAAGTACAAATAACGGCTTTATCAGCCCTAACAGATGTAAGATGGGCAAATCATCCTCTAGTTATACAATTTTTAAGAGGAGTCATGAAGCAGAGACCACCTAGGAAATTTTTTTTCCCAAAGTGGAATCTCCCGTTAGTATTAGACACACTCTCAAGACCACCATTTTCACCATCTTCAAGTTGTTCCTTGATACAATTAACACAGAAGGCAGTGTTTTTAGTGGCGATTGCTTCAGCAAGAAGAGTGTCAGAAGTACAAACTCTTGGATGGGAGGAACCTTCATTGACTTTCTTCTGCGATCGGGTTGTTCTACGCCCGATTCAACACTTTGTGCCCAAAGTAGTCACGGAATATCATTTCAACCAGGAATGGACGTTGCCAACATTAAGGGAGGAGGGTGACTCAAACCCTCATCCACTTGATGTCGGAGAGACATTACGAATGTATGTGGAAAAAACAAGAGAATTTAGGAAGACGGAAAGATTGTTCGTGGTTCCTTCAGGGTATAGAAAGGGGCAAGCTGCTTCCTCAAGAACATTAGCTAATTGGTTGGTTAGAGTAATTCAGGAAGCATATAAAGTCAACGACTTACCCCCACCTGAGCAAGTTAGTGCACACTCGACAAGAGGGATGGCGGCCTCATGGGCTGCATTTACCAAAGTTTCACCAGAAAAGATATGTCAGGCGGCCAATTGGGTGTCTATGAACACTTTTATGAAACACTACAGAGTTGACCCTGCAGCAAATTCTACGCTGCAGTTTGGTACAAATGTATTGAGATCAAATACGTTGTAATGTAAATAAATTGTTTGCCAGCATTGCACCTCATCCCTCCCTGAGTGGTTTTTACTAGTTAACTCCCGATCGTGCTGACATGGAGACATATGGAATAAGGAAAATTGGATACCTACCTGACGGTAATTTTCCTTTCCAGATGTATCCATGGCAGCACGAGGCTCCCTCCCTAGATTCGGTGGCTAGGAGGAGAAAGACTAGGGGAGGAGTTTATGGGAGAAATTTATAGATACAGGTCCTATGGGGGTTAAAGAGGGCGGGGTTTAACCCGATCGTGCTGCCATGGATACATCTGGAAAGGAAAATTACCGTCAGGTAGGTATCCAATTTTCCTTAATCCAGCCTTCCTCTTCTCACTTGGCCCAGCTTTCACTTCACTATCCTCTGCCTCATTGTGGGTATTTTGGCTTGTTCTGTTCTTCTGTTTTCCTTCATTGTGGACATTTTTCTATTGGACCTTGTCCTCCTATACACTTTGGTGTCTGTCACTTCGCCTTTGGTACAATTCATATATTTGTGTACTATCGGTACACACCTACTGTTCAGGTTTTTACATGCACTGTATTCTTTCACATACTGGAATAGTGGATTATGTGATTATTATCTAATATCTAGTATTTGTTTACTTTTTTTTATTATTGTTGTAGCTGGGCTTTAGACTCTGTTCTCTATACTATGTATATATATACTATTCAGGTTCATAGACATTTAGCCTGTTACCCTGTACTTTGGTTTTTAGTGTTTTAAAGGTTTTTATTTTTTGATAAGGAAATAAAGATGTATTGATCTAATTATCCTTTGAGTGGTGCGGTTTTTGCAGATACACTTTTTCTAGTTTTGCAATTATATGGTTTGTGATCTGTTTCTGCACACTCTGCACTTGTTACTTGCACCATTTGGCTTATATTTGCCAGCCCTTGGTGCTGACCCAATACTTAGTTTGCATGTGTGCACCTAGCCTCCGTGAAAGGGGCTTCAATCATGAATCCAAGCAATCCATTTCCTTTTAATCAATTTAAATTTCATGCAATTCAATTTTATCACTTACTGCTGTAACATATCTGTAAAAGTAGTTCTTTTTTTACCACTTGTGTATGAAGAAAAAAAGTCAAATTTGAAATGTTATTGTTAGTGTTTGACTTTAATCAGTCAGGAAGGTAGCCTCTCTGTGTCACCCCGCTAGAGGACATGGACCGAGTCATAACTGCTGACCGTGGCAAAACTGGTACACACACTGACGAATAGCTTGAGCTGATGAAGCCAGTTCAAGATCCAGGGGAGTAATTAGCCTGGCAAGCATGAACAGAACACAGGTGAATTGAGTGAGAGTTGTATACAAAGTGCAGGCGAGGAACCTACTGCAGTAGCAGCAAACGTGGAACCAATCTGTGACAATGGCTTTGAGTGCAATATATTCTTGTAAGGAGATAACATTTTTACAGTAGCTTGTTTATCAGTATAGATTTTGCAGAGAAAAGTGGCAAAGACAAAATGGGGCCTAAGGCAAGGTCTCAGCTTTGGCTCTCCATCATGGTCTTTCTGGTAAGAGGAAGTTAGAGATGGGTCAAAGAAGGTGGCAACTGGGCCCCTTGACAACCCAGTATGCCCCAGGCACCTGCCTAGGTTACCTTGTAGATAATCCTTCTCTGATACATGGTTATATTTAAAGGTTAACTGACCTGAGACAACGTTATCTAAGGTAAACACATAAGTATATTCATGCCAAATCCACATACCTCTGTGCGTTATCTGTTCCTCATTTCATTATCCCGGCTCCCATAACCATTCCTTGAGTAATTAGACTTTTGGATAAAGTTAACTTTTCAAACAAGAAGTGGCAGACTTTTTGTGATGTTACCTCACATCACCCTCCCATTAAAGTGTACCTGAGGCGAAAACCGTCTCGGGTTTTATACCTAACTGGGGCTTCCTTGAGCCCCCTTGAGACTGCTCAGTCCCTCACTGTCTCCCCGGGTCTCTCCTGTCCCCCGCTGGGCGGTCCGCTAGCCTGGCCGAGTCACACTTCACTGCGCATGCCCGGCCGCGTTCGCGCCCTCCTCACCATCTCCCCAGGTTGCTCCTGTCCGGCCTTATAGCTTGGCCAAGCCAATTTTTGCCGCACATGCCAGGCCGTGTGTGCGCACCCAAATCGCTGGTGGGGAACTCAGCGGCCTCAAGGAAGCTTAAGTCAGCCCCAGGTAAGTATGAAACCTGAGACTTCTTACTTCTCAGGTTCCCTTTAAGGGAAGTAAATGGGCCGCCGCTGAGAGACTTGGGCGCAGGATACAGCTGATATAGGGCTTACCCTGCTCCTGCACAAGGCCTGGGGAATGATGTAATTCGGCTGCCAGCTATTGCTGGCGACCGAATTACAGTGTTTTAAAAGTAACTTCAGCTCCGTCTTTTGACGCCGCCTAAGTTACTCACTTTGCCCCACTATAGCTGTAATTCCTATTACGCTTTATGGTGGCGCCGGCTGCACCCAAATCTCCTGCGCTGTTATTATGCTCGACTAAATGGGGCTAAGAAAAAAAATGTTATACGACAGTACCGAATACATTTGCACCGTTAAAAGCAAATTTTTCTATGTACAGCTTATAATCACTATTCTGAATGCTATTACTGTAGTTAAACCCAGAACGGAGCTAGGTAATTTCTAAGTTTCAGCTCAGTTTTCACCACATGATTTCCATATAAGCAAACAAAATCATGTAGGGTAAACATAAAGCAGAAGTGACGTGATCAGTTTAGAAGTTTGGTTGCTTGAGCAACTGCCACTTTTGCTTCTTGTTCCCTTGTTTATTTTTGCATACAGGAGAATCATGTAGGAGACGGCAGGGAGCACACTTGTCTACATTTTCTGTGTTTTCTGCATGAGTTTTCTGCACACCTTGGGCTTGATTCACTAAACTGTGATATGACAAATAGCACACCTTATAAAACATATCACGCCTTATCAAAGTAGCATAGCGAGCGCTACGAACTTATGCCTGCTAATTGGCAATGGCACTCGTCCTGCCATGAGCCCCTTGAATGTATTCAAATGTGAACTACTACTTGATTAACATGAATTGTATGGGCAGAATTATTCTACAATGCAACTGATCACCATGAACAGGGCCTGAAAGCTTTTTCACAATTCACTGCTATAGAACAACAAATCAGTTAAAGCGCATCAGTGTTTCAGTGTACAATGTGAAGGAGGCCATAGCATTACATTAACAAGAGCTTTTCAAATCACTGAAGCTTAGAAAAACGCTTGTAGTGTGAACCAGCCCTTAGGGCCCAATCACACTATAAGCGCTTTTCGGAGATCTTTGTGATCGATTAGCGCTTTTTAGAAAATCGCTCCCATTCACTGTCATTAAAATCACGGTAAAAATCACCACGATTTTTCGAGTACACGATCGCACAAGCGCAGTGATTTTTATGAAAGTGAATGGGAGCAATTTTAAAAAGGCGCTCATCAATCACAAAGCGCTCAGAAAAGAGCTTATAGTGTGAATGGGCCCTAAGGGTAGATTCACAACGAGCGTTGCATAATGCATGCATCGTAATGTGTTTGCATTATACTATACATGTTAATTAGAAGCCTGCATGCAGCGAGTTAGAATGACAAGATCTGTTACAACGCAAAGATGTAACCATGTATGGGAACAGAGATGCTAAATTTTCCGACTCGTTGCAAATTCAGTAACTTCAGTAATTCGTTAGAATTGGGCCAGTCCAAATCAGTAGCAGCTGCATTTGGATGGACCTATTTCATGCTGCCTATAAATTGCAACAACATTTGCATCAAACCACAAAAGTAAGCATCTAATTGGTCATCTCTAATCCTGACAGATCAAGCTGTTAAAGTGTGACAAGATGTATTCACATGGTCACCCATGATGCGGTGTCTGGGCGTCGCTAGCCCTATTTTAGGGGGGCCCGTGCCCCCAACATGTCCTAGGGTGCCCCCAATCTCAGGCGTGTAGCATCAGCCATCGCTGTCTCCCGTGGAGCATCAGCTAAGATCCTCAATAGGAACAGCCTGAGCCCGACAACAGCTACACACTGCTTCCTCTTTCAACCCCCTCCCCTCTGTTGTGCTGCGTGATGATTGGGTCATGCTGGTGAGGGGAGGAAGTAGTATAAGGGTGGCAGCAGCATTTCAAACAGCAGCAAGGAGCCAGCTTGGGGACAGGACAAGGATGGGTAAGGCTGGGGCTGCTGCTAGACTGAAGGGCTGTCAGTTCTCCTCTCCTCGTGCAGCCACACTGACAAGCTTGCTGTGCGTGTGAGACAGGTTCTGCACACCTCTTCTGGGACGCCAGCATTAGCATACTGGATGCTTATCTCCCAAAGCAGTGGATAAAGGAATTACAGGTGACTGGCACTCGAAGGAGGCTGGAGATGGCAGTCGGAATTTGGTTACCGAGCAGACTGTGCTCTCTACCTGGTGAAGATATCACGATGTATAGCTGAGAAGAAAAGCAGGTCCGGCACCAGTCTCAATGCTTCAGTGAAATTTTATTCCAAAAATGTAAAGAAAAAAAAGAGGCACCTCCCTAAATACAATAGGAATGTAATACTTGAACAAATAACTGGTGCATGAGGCCAAAAGTAAATGCAAAAACTCACTTTATTAAAGCCAATGTGAAAACAATAAAACCAATTAAAAGCAAGGAAATGCCATGCCCAGCCCAAGGGCCCCATAATATCATATAATAATTGCCATAAGCCCATCTGTAAACATTTCAAACTGCACAGTAAAATGCGATTAGCGGGGGAAAATTGCGTATGTCTGCTGAGGAGCAGCGATGTAAATAATGACAGCATCCAATATTAACTATAGTAAGTAATCAAAAGTTGATGCTGCAACATCACAGCTCCACAGAAGCAAACGCAACCTTAAGATAAACGTGCAGTTATTAAGATAATACATCTCCTGAACTGTGCATCCATAATATGTGCAAACAGTGAAACAACAATGAATAACAATAAGACCTCATAGAGGATAATGGTAGAAGTTTGATACAAACAACGTGAAATTGAATACAAATGCTGTAAATAATCAGCCAAAAAGTAATGTCAAGTGCAATGTGAGGTAAACCGAGGAGAGGCAAAGAGCAGGAGAAGAAGAGCAGGGCTTAACGAATGGAAAAGTGTGTCAAGGGCTGGGGACGGCTGCAAGGGCGCTCCTGCGCCCGTCCGACTAGTTTCGCCAAAGCTGCAATTTTATTATATGATATTAGGGGCCCTTGGGCTGGGCATAGCATTGCCTTGCTTTTAATTGGTTTTATTGTTTTCACATTGGCTTTAATAAAGTGAGTTTTTTGCATTTACTTTTGGCCTCATGCACCAGTTATTTGTTAGTATTACATTCCTATTGTATTTAGGGAGGTGCCTCTTTTTTCTTTACATTTTTGTATAGTTACTCGCCAGGTCGAGGACCTTGCCCTCCCTCCCATAAACATACTAGTGTCTTTATCAGCATACTTTTTGCATTAATATGTCTGCTCATTTTGTGCTTGTGAAAATGTATTCCAACAGGTACAGTGTAATAAGGCACATGGAGGTACAAAAGGACAGCCTGACAGCCGTTTCGCAGGTCCCTCTGCTTCATCAGAGGCCAATATTGCAGGCAAATTGCGCGCGCAAAAGTCCGCAATCGAGCAAATCGCGGCACTTTGCACGCGCAAAAGTACGCAAACGGCACTTCACGTGCTAACTGTTTAGCACACCCATGCTAAACAGTTTGCACGGCTTTGTGAATCAAGCCCATTGTCTGTTGGCCCACTTACTGCATGGGGGTGGTAAAATTGGTCAGTGATTGACCAATCAAAATTGTATGTGCGTATACATCTTTAATCTATGCCTATACTGATTGTAAATTATCTAATTAAAGAACGGGGGCTCCAGCCAATATTTCGAAGGGCAGGCCCGTATTTCGAAGGGCAGGCCCGTTATCTGTAGCTTACACCGTTGCTAAGTTCATGTACATTTGGCCCCACCCATGGCCACGCCCACTCACTGCATAGCCATGCCCATTTTTGCTGCAGCACGCCGCATATGCCCCCCACCTAGTGCCCACAGGTGCCCCCGAACTCCAAGGACCCTAGGAACGCCCCTGGTGTCTGGATAAGAACAACACTACGGGAGACCTTGAAATGTGTGCTAAGAGGAATTTTTGTGAAAAAAGAGAAAAGTTAGAAAACCTACTATGTGAGTTGGGTAGTGCAGAAAGCCTACATAAACTAACCCCTAACAGAAGATCAACATGGGACAATATGGTTAAAATTAGGAAGGAGCTTAATTCGTTTTTAGGTTATACACCAATCAATCAGCTAAAGTAAAAAAAAGAATAGGTACCTATCGGGGAGTTTTATATTTCCAAACGGGGTACGCCAGGGATGCCCTCTCTCCCCAGTACTGTTCAACTTCTGTCTTGAACCCCTAATTAGAGCTATACAGGATGATCCCCAAATTGAAGGCATCTTATGTGGTAAGGAGGAGATAAAAATAATTGCCTATGCCGATGATATTTTACTCACTCTTTCCAACCCAGAGAAATCATTGAAATACTGCTTAAAGTGGTTCAATAAATATAGCATGGTCACTAATTATAAACTAAATGAGAAAAAAATCTATAATTCTCAACATAGGATGCACTGTAAAAACAAAAACGGAAATCCTGAATTTTTTGAATTTCGCTTGGGAAAACCAAGCGATTAAGTATTTGTGTACTCGAATGTGGTGTGTCTAGCTTCTAAGGGCAACAATGGTTAATTTGCATATATTCAGCAGTGATGCACTGGGAGACATCTCAAGCTCACTCCAACCTGAATTATCGCAAATTCTTTCTGTTTTAAGAAAGCAAACTTTTGTTTTACAATCACAATTTCGAAGACATTATGTTAGAATGTAAGAAATCCTTACAAGCCTGGGATCTACCTTGTTTTAGTATCTTAGGGAGAATAGCTATATTAAAAATGAAGATCCTGCCAAAATTGTTGTTTTTACTTCAATGCCTGCCTTTGTCCTTCTCTAAGAAATGGTTTATGGATTAGAACAGTTTATTTCAGAGCTTTATCTGGGCAAGATCATGACGCATGATAGCATACAGTACTATTTCTAGGGGTAAAGATCTGGGAGGTCTGGCTGCTCCAGACATCTATAAATACTATATTAACATACATTTAATAAGAATATTGGAATGGAGATTACCGGAAGATAATAGATTATGGGTAAAAATAGAGAGAAGCCTCCTGAATCCTGATTTTCTTTTCTCTTGGATCTTAAGAGAATCAGATGGGGTTCGCCTCGAAGGTCCCTCTCCATCCTTTAAAGTGAACCTTAAGCCAGAAAAAAATGAGTTTTACTCACCTGAGGCTTCTACCAGCCCCCTGCAGCAGTCCTGTGCCCTCGCAGCCACTCACTAATCCTCTGGTCCCCCGCTGCCAGCTAGTATCGTTTTTGCCGACAGGCCCGTCAGGACTCGCCACGTGTAGCTTTTTCCGCATTCCCGACTAATTAGCGCTATTGCAGGCCGCAACGCATACAAAAATACGCGTTGCCACATATCTATGTGTGCGTAATGTGGCAACGCGTTTTTTAGACACTCACACTGAGGTGTATACTAACAACTGCACTGTCTTTTTTTTTATTTACACATCAAATCACTGAGTCACTTAAGCCTTGCTTGTAAACACAAGTAATCAGAGGGTGTTTCTGATAAGCTTCTTATGGGTGGGAGGAGTCGGCATAATCAAACGGGGACAGGAGCTGTTGCTTTTGTAACAGAATACAGTTTGGAATATTCAAATATTGTTAATACAATTAAAAAGTATCTTCCGGTTTTACATTCAGACCCTAAGCTTAAGTTGGTCCTAGACAAAGGTTGCCTTTTTCGGCCCGTAAGGCACCCACTTTGGGGTCCAGACTGTCTCCTCGCCGCTTTGTATCCGCCGCCTCCAGACGCACCCCAACTTGGCTTAACACAGCAGGCTCTTACCCCTGTGGTTTTTCTACTTGTCATTATTGTAGATGTCATCAAAAAGGTACTTTTATTTTTTCCTATTCAGCTAATAGGTCTTTTCCCATTGTACAGTATATCAATTGTGACACCAAATATACAATCTACGGTATGTGATCTCTTGTACCAGTTGTCACATTCAGTATGTGGGGTGCACCACCCGTAATCTTCGGGCAAGAATAGGTGAACACTACTGTGGGGCTAACTGGAACACTTTTCAAAAGTCCGCAGTATCCAAACATTTTGAGAACTGTCACAATGGGAATATGCCCTCTTTTAAATACCAAGGAGTGGAAAGAGTGGTCTGTCCATCTAGGAGTGGAGATCTCCAGAGACTCCTTTTTAAATGAGAGGCCTTTTGGATCCATCATATGGGTACTCGTTTCCCGGCGGGTTTAAATACCCGTTGGGGCATAAACCTCATATACAGTGGCTGGATAGTGTACTGGTTAAGGGTTCCGCCTCTGACATGGGAGACCAGGGTTCGAATCCTGGCTAGGTCAAGTACCTATTCAGTAAGGAGTTCAAGGCAAGACTCCCTAACACTGCAGGGTGGCCTCCTGAGCGCGTCCCAGTGGATGCAGCTCTTGAGCGCTTTGAGTCCGACAGGAGAAAAGCGCTATACAAATGTTCGGATTATTATTATTATATACAATTTCTAAATTGGATTACTTTTTTGCTTTTTGCCAGGCAATATCTATTTTCTCCTCCTTTTTCTATCTGTATATTTTTGTACATTCTTCTATGAATAGGTGATTTTAGAATATTTTGCTACATCTTTTGTATACATATTGTTGTTTAACTATGTTTATTATGAGATGTATCTGTATCTTTAAGAGGGATTTGTTCTTTGCTGGTGGGATGGGCGTGGAGTTTTCTCCCTCCCTCCCTCTCGGCTATAAAGTTCTCACCTCTTTTCAGGAACATTACGACTATGATTAAGGGCGAACTTTGAGCCCGATACGCGTTAGTCCTTCCTGTGGCTGTTTTTGTGTCATTTTACGTGGTTTGTCCAATAAAGTACACCAGCTTTTACTGTCCTACTGAGTCTGCGGATCCTTCCTCATCTGATGTTACTCATGGCGTGGCAGACCTGATCCTGCACCGGTGGACAGTTTCTCTGTGGGGTTTCAGAGCGTTTGGCTTTTTACTCACATGTTTCTGATAAGCAGCTAAGCAGGGAAATACATGGAAGAGGAGGAATGTATTATAGATAAAAAGAACTCCCAATATTCAACTCTTTGGCACTGTTTGGCACTAGGGCCAATGCTCCTAAAGTATGTGATAACTCCAAACCATAACAGCAGAAAAAGTTTTGCAAGTTTTGAATGCAGGATTAGCATCTTTATCACTTAATACACTCAGACCAGTTGCTGTTGAAATTTGATTTTTATGGTGACAATACCGCTTTAAACAGTTCTAACCAGCAGGAGGAACTGTTCTGCATGATAAGAAAATTCTTAATTCCTAGTTAATAGCGGCAATTTAGTATGAATTTCTAGAACAGCACTACAGTAAAGAAAAGTGCAAATGCATCACTAAACTGCCACAGATTAAGAAGTGATTACTAGCACTTCTACACAGCTTGTACATTGCATACTAGGCATAATTTGTGCAGTGCTCCATCCCCATCCCCTCCCCCTCCCTCCCTGCTGCCAGGTGTCCTCTGAAGCTGTTCTGTGCTTAAGGGCTGGTTCACACAGACGTCTGCCTCAAGATTACTACTGGTGTTCGGGACTCAACGTTAAATGCTCCCATTTAAGTGAATGGGAGCTTTTGTACCGGGCTATTACCAGCGTTTGTGCGAATGCGGCGTTCCGATCCCAATATTCCCCGGTGTTTGAGGCAACACTGGATGCTACATGTAGCTTCCAGGGTTGGTTAACCACCTCGACTAGCTTCCCCCTGAGGGGATGAAAACACCAACCTCAACGGAAAGCCACCGAAAGCCCAAATGCGACACCGCGGGAAGCCGGGCAGACCACCTTCTGAACTAGCCCTAACCCTTCCAGTGCTGGGCATTTATGCAATACAGCAGATGTACTGGTTACCTCAGCAACAGCAACTTTCCCCACTCACTGCACTGTCTGAGAGACCTTCCTAACTCCTATTCCAAACAGTTTAAGAAGGAAACTGCACTATTTAGTGATTTCTTAAAAGGGAACCAGAGAGGAATGGTGCTAAAAAAAAAAAGAACAAGCTTTTATACATACCTGGGGCTTCTTCCAGCCCCATAAGCCTGGATCGCTCCCACGCCGCCATCCTCCGCTTCCTAGATCGGCGGTACCGGGTCCCGTCACTTCTGGCGGACGCGGCCAATTGTCCGCATCACAGGGGCTCCCTCCATACCAGTACGCATGCGGCTGCGCAGTAAGCAGCCTCACGCGTACGTATATGGAGGGAGCCCCGTGTGATGCGGACAATTGGCCGCGTCTGCCGGACGACTGGCGGCCATGACGGGACCTGGTACCGGCGGATCCAGGCAGAAAAGGTCGGCGGCGTGGGTGCAATCCGTGCGTATGGGGCTGGAGGAAGCCCCAGGTATGTATAGAATCTTTTTCCTGGGGCCTCTGGTTCCCTTTAAAGGGGTTCTGTGGAGGGTTAAAAAAAAAAAAACTGACACTCACCTGGGGCTTCTATCAGCCCCCTGTAGCGGTCATGTCCTGCGCCATCCTCCTACGATTATCCATTCCCCGCCGCCGGTCCCGGTCTAATTATTCATCTAACTAGACTGCGGCTGTGCGGCCGCACGCGGCCTCGCTCCAGCCTGCGTCTCCGGGAGCTTACTGCACAGGCACAGTACGAGAAAACATTGTACTGCGCATGCACAGTAAGCTCTCAGAGATGAAAGAGTGAGCATTATTTGTCTAGTTAGATGAATAATTAGATCAGACTGGCGGCGGGGAACGGAGGATCATAGGAGGACGGTGCGGGACATGATAGCTGCAGGGGGCCGATAGAAGCCCCAGGTAAGTGTCCGTTTTTTTGTTTTTATAATCTCCACAGAACCCCTTTAAAGATGTCTAAGACAGTTCTGTATGGATTTCTAAAATCCTATCAATATTTTGTCTCAGACACTCTTGATAAATGCCCCCTACAGAAACAACTAGGAGCATCAATTTAGTGAAGTGAGCATGATAAATTGATGAAATATGTAATTAAGAAATATATTCACAAAACAGAGTAGCAAGCCATGAAAAGATAGTACAGGACGTGTGGAGAAGATCTGTCACAGCTAGATAGATAAATAGATAGATGGGTGTTGTTCAAATCAAATAAAAAAATACTCCTGGATATATAGGGAAATATCCTAGTAAATCCCCTAGAGCAGTAAGGTTGGGGCACTCCAAAAAATAATAAATTTAAAAGCAGGGGGCGTGGCTGGCGCGCTAGAGAGATGGCCGCTTTCTAGACCCGCTCAGCGTCGCCAACTGCTAAATCCAATTGCCCCAGCTTACCCAGCGATTTTTTGCTACCTTTCCGCCCTTTCTACAACAACACCAGTGCCCAGATGCGCCGATCCTCAAAGGAATCCAGAGAGGCATCACCTCATTCCCAGGCTTCTCCATCTAGGCACCACTGAGGCATGTTAAGTATGGTGTCCTCTGCCTCCTCCTCACAATCAGATGCGACGGTGGCATCCCGACCCCGCACTAGAGCCAGGAAATCGGGCTACCAGAATCCATTTTGGACCTGACCTCCACTGGCACAGCAATGTTCCAGGAGCTTATTCCAGGCATCCCCATCGATCGCCTGGAGTTCGATAGAATCCACCGTGCCCTGGGCCCAAAGAGAGCAGATGGTTCCCCCCTCAACATCATTATTACATTTACATTCTACCGCACTAAAGAAGCAACTCTACAAGCTGTAAGGGAGAAAGAGCCGCTTTCAAGACCACCCTTACCAAGTCTTTGCAGATCTTGCTCCTGTCACTCACAATACAGAAGAGGAGAAACATGAAACCTTATACAACTGCATTACGAGGTAAAAACATAAAATACAAGAGGGAATTCCCATTTTATCTTTTTGATGTCCGGGAAGACACAACCTCTCCTGACGAAGCACAAGAGTTGTTTGAGCACTTGCATCTGCTCCTACCTTCAGATAACAGT
Organism: Hyperolius riggenbachi; assembly: GCF_040937935.1. NCBI lineage: Eukaryota > Metazoa > Chordata > Amphibia > Anura > Hyperoliidae > Hyperolius > Hyperolius riggenbachi. The sequence goes on along the minus strand of NC_090652.1, from coordinate 163,344,850 downwards.
AAGCCTTCAAATAGCGCCTTATCGCAGTGATCCCCGACCCTGCAGGACACCACGTAGCAGAAAGTCCCTTCTACCTGGAAATCTACTCAATCTGCACCAGCTATCTGTGATGTCTCCCCAACATGAGGATTATAACCATTATTCTTTCATCTACCTGCCACAGGTTTCTCCTACCCTAGGTTCAATTTACCGCTCACACTATGCATTGAAAGCATCTATGGATACTCTTCGTCCTGTATCTGTATCTGTTTTGTTTTTTTTATTTGGATCCTGTGCTATTTCTATGTGGCTTTGCCCAACCATATTGTTCCTTAAGAGATAGACTTTGGAACACTGCTACTGTTTGGCCTCATTATAATCTGATCCGCCCTTACGTTGAAGATGGCCTCCAACTCAGCTCTGGGCTATTTGGTCTTACAGTGCGAATCCTGCGTGCTTCCTTTCGAGCTGTCATTATGCACTGTGCGGCTTATGAAAGACTCGTTACTACCTAAATCAACTGAAACACTGAGTTTAATTGACACCTTAAGTTTAAGTGTGCTTTTGTACCATTTTACACTGAAGTATCTTGTAAAGTGTACTCCGTATACTTCTCTCCTTTCTTTTGTTTTTCTTCCCGCCTTCTCTCCCCTCAATTTCCTTCCTTATTGCTCATACCCCAAAGGCTAACTTAACGGTCCTTCCGTCACTTTCAACCTCTTTTCCTTCACTCTCTCTCCTTGACTGCTTTAAATATATGAAATTTGGTGTCATGTTCACTTGCTGGCTGCATGTCTCTAATCCTTTAACACTCTGTTTGAACACTGGTTGAATGCTCAGTTACCACCTTCGCTACCACTGAGCATCCTAACGCAAAACTATTTTACTTATACAGGCACAACCAGCAAGCGAACCCCTGCTACCTAGCCCTCTTGAACTAAGTATAAATAAAAGTCTTCTTATGGTTTTTTATCTGGCATAACAGTAGGGATCTTTTTATATGGTCTTCTTATATGACAGCCTATTTGATCTTATATAAGAATATGTAGCAAAATGACTTTATAGTATTGTTTCCCATCTGATGTAATTCATTCCTCTTCTATTATGGATATCCACCCCTAAACTCCTCCCTCCCCCCTTGTACCCCCCCCCCCCACTACTCCTCCCCCTCCCCTCCCCACCTCTCCTTACTCCTTCCACTTGGCTCCTCTTACACAAATGCTAAATGTATATTGAATATATAAATTTAATTTTGAAAACTGTGGATGCTACTAGACCATGTTGGAAAACTTCACTTGTGCCTCTTCTACATACACCAAGCTGTCAACTCAATCTCCGGAGTCTTGCCTGGAGATCGCTGTAAATAATTTAGTCTGTTAGTTATGCTGGGCATACACAAGTCGACCCGGCGGCTCAATTAGCCGCCGGATCGACTCCCGCCACGTCCCCGCTCATCCCCGCTGGCGGCTGGATCAATTCCCGCTCGTCCCCGCGGGCGCTCCTTATCTTCTGCTCGATTCCCCGCTATTGTCCGCGGGGATCGAGTGGGGAATCGATCCGGCGGGTCATCGGACCTGTCGAAAATTATCAATCGAGCCATCAGCGGCTCAATTGATGAGGAAGGATCCTACCGTGTATGCCCAGCATTACTCAGGGTCGCAAGCAATTAGATAACTACACAAACTTAGTGGTGCTATTCCATTCCCTTTCCGATAGAGGGCAGTAAGCCCATATAAATCATTAGCTATCAGTTCTAGTAGATTTTGCCACAACTGCCTGACACTTTCCCATTATAAATAAAACGTGACCAAACTATCTGAGGATTAATAGCGACCTACGTCTTCTCCAACATAGCCATTTAATTGTCACTTGACAGTGTTGGTGTGTGAGGAAGGACAGCACAAACCAATATTGCTTTTTATTATTATTACTATTGTACCAAAACCTTATCGCTCACTATATATTAAGCTACATTTCATTTTCTATATGTAGTTTTGAGTTGATTTCTCTGCTGGGTTTATATATGTTTCCCATAATTAGGCTTGTAGCCTTTTTCCATCAATTAAAATTTTCAATACATAACTTTTTTTGAACCATACACCTGTCCCCTTTCCTAAATTTGTCCAATGTCCCCCCTGCTTCCCAGCACTCTCCTATGGCTTCCTCCAAAAATGAGACCACCCTCGCTCAGTCCTCCCATAACTCACTGCCTCCAGATCTGGGATTCTGTTCGCTACTCAGCCAACCTCCAATCCCCTTTCTTACCTTTGCTTCCATTGACTAATAATCCCGTTCCCACCGGGCTTTGAAGACGCAGCAGCGTTCTCTTGGTGTGGTACTAAAGGCCTTCTTAACCACTTGCTGACTGCGTCACGCCGATGGGTCCTTTAAGTAGCTTTGCCCTGGGATCAGGTTTATTTTAAAAACATACTTGTTCTGGGTCAGTGACAAAGTATTATAGCCAGCATATTAACATGATAGCCAAGGCCCAAGCATGCTAAACATACTAGGCCTGAAATGCAGCCTGTGCAGTACCGTCCCGATGACGTCGGAGAGACGTGACCCGCGTAGTGGAGCACAGAAGAAGCCGACCCGGAACCCAACCTGGCGAGGTCGGCTGCGCCAGCGGAGAAGACCGGGAGCCACCTGAGCTGCGGCGAGGGCACAGGACGGCTTCCACAGGCTGGAGGAAGCCCCAGGTAAGTGGATCTTTTTTTTTTTTTTATATAGTTGGTTGGATATCTCTTTTAAGTCAAAAGTTTTTTGTTTCTGCTCTTAATACTAGTTTTCATGTATGCAGATTGGTATAAGATGGAAGTTACTAATTCCTGTGTTCATTAACAAACTACTCTCCGAATTTTAGCAAAAGTCTTTACTTAATGATTTGAACAAGATGCATTCTGATTTCTTTTAGCGTATATGTTGAAACACAAAAACAATACATAAAGAACAGATCCACAAGTTATGCAATGATTCAGCGGTCCATAATGTTTTAAAGGATTAAAAAACACATCTGAGAAAAAAAACAAAACACTGACCCCAGAAAAGAAAAAGTTCTTCACGACTGCCTATCAAAAATGTCAGCGATCCTGTACTTCACAGATCTAGTACTGTTCTGTATTGTAATGTGCAAAGATTCTGTTTGTCCATGCGTCAAGAGTTCTAGATGGTCTTCGAGCATTAGTGCCACAAATCTGGTGGCTCCTCTGCTACTCTACTTTTAAATAAGGTTATTTCATCCAAATGTATCATGGGTACATCCCGTATTACGTCTGCCAAATTTTCATGCAAAAGGGGAAAAATGACAACATTCAGTGCTGGTCGTTCTGAAGAGAACCTGAAAATGAAACACAAGAGAGTTATGAAAAGCAAACTCCAATATAGACATGAAAGCAGAAACATTTTAACGTCCCTGGCAGTAACCCCGAGCTAAGCTCGGGATAGCTGCCGGGAGCTCAATGAAGAGCAATGGAGCGCAGCGGGCAGTTTTACTTACCTCCCGGGGGATCCAGACGCAGGCAGCCATTCTACTTCCTCCATGGAGGCTTTGAGTCACTCTGATGAGATTGCCATCAGTGATCTCACTACAGAGTTACAGCGCCACCCAGAGGACGGAGGGAAAATTGCAGAGCTGGAGCCCAGGGAGGTGAGTAAATGCAGGGGTTGCTGCTGTCTTTCTGGCAGCATGATTTTTCCTGGTTTTAGAGTCTGAAATGTTCAGAAAACACCACAAAACCTGGAAATAATCATACCGCCAGGGGGGTTAATATCTATGGAAGTAAAGAAAATGCAAAATTAAGTTTTCGTCTGAGTTTTCTCACAGGAGATGTTGTCTCACCTTACCATTAAAACATCTTTTAACAGCAAGATGTAAATGGGTGGAACTGGAGGAGGCCTCTATCTCTGCTGGATCATTACCTGGTCTATTAGTTCACACAACCATCCTGATGCAGGTCCACCGTCGCTCCATAATATTTACATGGAACCTCTGGCATGCAAGGAGTGTACATACATAAAAAAAACTCGCTCACTAAGCATAATAATAATCCGAACATTTGTATAGCGCTTTTCTCCTGTCTGACTCAAAGCACTCAAGAGTTGCAGCCGCTAGGACACACTCAAGAGGCCACCCTGCAGTGTTAGGGAGTCTTGCCTTGAACTCCTTACTGAATAGGTACTGACGCCTCCTCTTTAGTCCTGAGTTTCAGGCAGACTTATATACGCCACTCCGTGATCCACTACTCTCGTTTACTTAACTCCAGGTTGGGTAAAGGCCCGTACCCATCTCGTGATTTTCCCGGGGACTGGCAATTTGAGTGATGAGCAGTCGTTTCCGCAATGTGAGTGCATGCGCACAATTACGCCAACATCGTTCAGCATCATGCGGGGATAACAACCTTCAATGCAGATAGGATTTTTAAGATCCCCAACGCAAAGTACCGCAATCGCTTGAAGTGTCGTTCACACCCGCCGTGCGCCTGTCATCAGATGTCGCTGGATCCACCTTCCTTCGTCGCAAGGCGAGTATTCAACTTAACAGATGCCTCTCCCAATGACAGCTTTTGAATCTCTCTCAGGATACAGGGCCTATGTGAGTGGGAAGACATCTGACGCAATGCAAGGAAGACCTCTTTATGCAACACCACAAAGGAGAATATTTACAACATTCTATTTTAATGGTATAAAACACCTGATAAGGTGAGTACAATTTCCCGTGGACAATTGTTGGAGGGACTGTGGTCACAGAGGTACCCTTGATTACATTATTTGATTCTGCCCAGTGGATCATGTCTTTTGGGTAAAGTCAAAAGCCCAATCTACACGATACGATTCTTTATACGATTCGATTACGATTCTATTTACGATCTGATTAAATCCAACATGTCCGATCAGGATTCGATTCGATTCAATTCGATTTGCCATTGCAAAACAATGGCAAATCGAATTGAATCTAATCGAATCCTGATCGGACATGACGGATTTAATCGGACCGTAAATAGAATCGTAATCGAATCGTAATTGAATCGTATAAAGAATCGTATCGTGTAGATTGGGCTAAAGACCGGACCTTTAAAGATCTCTTGAATATCCCACTAGATCCATGGGTTCACCTAGAGGGGAACCTTGAGGAGGGCTCCAAAACAATTCTCAGCACATTCTTACTGCAGTTGCATCATAGTGGAAGCATAACACTTTACCAGCTATAGAGGAGGTGGTCCATAGAATCAGGAGTGTTAGAACAGTTGAATGTTTAACCTCTCTAGTTTAGAATACAGGGGTGCTTCTAGCCCTTTTGTCACTCCAGGCAAGAAAACCTGTAGCGCCTCCCACCAAAAAAAAGTGACATGTGGTCATGACAGGGTGTGGGCCTGAATTTGCTCCTATGACAGTTATTTAGGCCAAGTGTCCCTTAAAGTAATTAGACAACGTTTTCCCCCTCCTAGAAAGAAACCCACACTTTTCTTTTGGTTCCTGTATTAGCACGGTATTTACTAACGATGAGCCCCCAAATGCCAAATGCTGCTGCAATAACTCCAAAATATCAAATGCAGCCACAAAGACCATCAAATAATAAATGCAGCAGTCATTACCCCACGTAAAACATGGAGCAAATGTTAACTCAACATATGAAAAGCAGCAAATCTTTAACACACACTCACTGTACACAAGCAGTACAACCATGGAAAGGGATTCCAGCACCAGGGCAGACTGCCGGTTTTGTAAAGTGGCACACCATGGAAACACTCTCATCCACAGCAAATGCCACTCTCCCCACTGCAGTAGATAGCAGTCACCAGTGGCGTAGCTACAGACCTCTGGGCCCGATGCGAAATTTGGACCTGGTCCCCTCCCCACCACCTCTTTCCAACTCATTTGCGACACAGTTCAGCACCCCCCACATACACAACTGAACACAAACATCCAAGAAGAAGTACAGAAGCTCAAAAAATCCATTAGAAATTAATAATATGGCCTGAAAAAGGCATCTACATTACCATTACTACCATGTGCCTCCATATACAATAATAAAAAGTCACGCCCCACATACGAGAGTTAAGTAGTCAGGTGTCCCCTGCATTAAAAAAAAAATTGTAGCCGTCATTCAAATAGCAGTATTAGGTAACCCCCACTCAGATAGCAGGATTAGGGTTCCTCATATAGCTGTATTATGTAGCCCCTCTTTGATAGCAGAACTTGGTAGCCCAGGCCCCCCTCAAATATCAGTGCAGTATTAGGTAGGGCCCATCATATAGTGATATTTAAAGCTATTTAACACTGCTATCTGAGGGAGAGGGGACCACCTAATACTGCTATTAAAAGGAGGAATACTATTAAGTAGGGCCTTTCAAATATTAATATTACATAGACCACCTCAAACACCAGGCCTCAGATAGCAGCATTGCGTACAGAGTCAGCATAGCGGAACATTATTTACCTGTCCCGCTGCTGCGATCCCTCCTCCAGCCTCCTGATACTCCAAGCTGAGGTGAAGGAGGCCACTCTGTGACGGAGCAGGCAGTGAGCTGAAGTGGGAAGATATCCTATGATGCTGACAGGGCAAGGAGCGTTACGATCGTCTGCAGGCTAGAGTGTGGGCTGGTAGAGACAGGGGCCTGCTAGAGGCCTGCAGGGGATAGTGGGCTAGTTGAGGGTGCTGAGCTTAGGGCTACAGACAGAGGTTAGTGGGTTGGTTGAAGGTGCAGGGGGGGGGGGGGGCACAGACAGAGGCTACTGGGCTTGTGAGGGTTCAGGGAGATACAGACAGAGGCTGGGTGGGCTGAAAAGGGTGCAAGGGGGTACAGACAGAGGCTAGTTGGTTGGTGAGGGTGCAGGGGAGGGTACAAAGAGAGGCTAATGAGCTGATTAGTGTGCAGGGGGGTAGAGACAGAGGCTAATGGGATTGTAATGCCACAGGAAGGTATAGACAGAGGATAGTGGGTTGGTAAAGGGGCAGGGATAGAGACAGGGACGCATCAAGACCAAGTTGCGCCTGGGGCAAGGTCAGGTTTTGGTGCCTTAAGGTCAGGTTTTGGCGCCTAAACTGCCATTCATTTTGCCGCCTTTTTAAGAATTCAACAAACTGCGCCTGGGGCAAGATACCTGCTTGCCCCGCCCCTAGATCCGTCCCTGGATAGAGACAAAGGCTGGGTGGGCTGGTAAGGTGGCATAGTGGGTAGAGTCAGAGGCTAGTGGGCTGATGTGGGTGCAGGCGGTAGAGACAGAGGCTGGTTTTGCTGGTAAGGGTGTACAGGGCATAGATACAGAGGCTAGTGGGTTGTTGAGGGAGCAGGTGGATACAGACAGAGGCTAGTGAGCTGGCAAGTGTGCAGGGGGGTAGAGACAGAGGCTAATGGACTGGTAAGGGGGTAGACAGAAGCTGGTGGGCTGGTGAGGGTGCAGTAGGGTAGAGACAGAGGCTAGAAGGCTGGTGAGGGGCAGGGGGGTAGAGACAGAGGCTGGTGAAGGGGCAGGGGATAGAAACAGAGGCTAGTGAGCTGGTAAAGCAGCAGTGGGGGGTATAGACAGAAGTTAGTGGGCTGGTGAGGGGGCAGGGGGTGGAGACAGAGGCAAGTGGGCTAGTGAGAGGGCAGTGGGTTGGATACAGAGGCTGATGAGTGGGCAGGGTGGGGGAGGGGGGGGGCAAGGTAGGTAGAGACAGAGGCTAGTGGGCTGGTAAGGGGGCAGGGAGGTAAAGTCATAGGTTAGTGGGCTGGAAAGGTGCAGGGGATGACAAGAATACATACAGGAGGAGCTACCATAACTCACCTTTAATCTCCAGCTCTGCTTCCTTCTATAGTCCGATGGGGCGGGGCTTAATCCATTTCGGGTGGAGCCTGGACCAGAGCCTGGGACCTTTTCCATCAATTGGAGGCGGGGCTAATATTTGGGGCGGAGCCTCGCGGGTGATTCGATCATCTCTGCTTGTTAGAATTAATGATGCTATGATGGGGGGACTTAGGCAGTGCTGCACGGAGGTAAGGGGGCGGGGGCAGACATTAATAAGCACATGTATCCTGTCTTGGCCAGCAGCGGCACAGGAATATTTTAGGCAGTTGTCACTCCAGCCTGGGGAGAGGACCCAAACGTCTGCTGGGGGCGGAGTTACAGAGCTGCGTGCAGTACATTGTATGTACTGTGGCTGCTTAGGAAGGGCTGGCTAGAGGTGGGACACAGCATGCTTGCTCCTTAGCTGGGGGGCTGGCCTGCAGTTAGGAAACAGGAGCCTGCAAGCGCAGCTGCCAGCTCCGTTCTGATTTAATAAAAAGAAATGTAATGTTACTGTAATGGCAGGCGGCGCCTTATGACAGCCATAGCGCCTCAGGCAAATGCTTGTACTGCCTGTGCCCTCAGGCGCCCCTGTTAAAATAGAAGGGACACTTTGGGAAGACTGGGACTTTTGCGATATAGATTATGAGCAGGAGAGAATATGAAGTAGCTATCTTTCTAGGAGTTACTTTGCTTTCAGAGATCACTGCAGATTTTATTGGAGGGTGCTGAAGGTATAGATCAGGGGTCCCCAAACTTTTTCGGTCAAGGGCCGGGTCATCCTACTTCAGACGGCTGGGGGGCCAGAGTATACATAAAATGTTGTAGAAAACATTACACTGAACCTAGGCAGGGTTAGGTAAACTATTACCTGTTAACACGTGCAGTCTCCCATTTAACCAAAGCAGATACTATGCCCCCAAAACAGCATGTGCAGACAGTATGACCCACAACACAGCATGTGCAGATAGTATCCCCCCAACACAGCATGTGCATATATTATACCCCCTAACACAGCAAGTACAGATATTATGTCCCCCAACACAGCAAGTACAGATATTATGTCCCCCAACACAGCATGTGCAGATATTATGTCCCCCAACACAGCATGTGCAGATACTATGCTACCAAAAAGTTATCCTCTCCACCTGTTAACCACTTTTCTCAGCAGCCTGAAAAACAGTCCCGGCACACACAAAGCAATCAATGTTCAAAATACATATTTTAAAAGCCCCCCTCCCCCCAAAACTACCCCCTTTCCCCAATAATCGCATTAACTGCAAATGATCCACCCCTACACACACGTACGCATGCGCACACACAGAGGAGAACTCCCAGCAGCAGCCATTCATTCACGGGGCAAATGTGGAATTGGATTGGAAGCCAGCGAAAGATTGCTCGCTGGCTTCCCTGTGGATGGATGGAACCAGCACTGCCATTCTATATACGGGCCAATGATATTTAGAGATGTAGTGGACCAGATCTATAAATAATATGTTCTGTGAGTGGGGGGGGGCCGATAAAAAAGCCTCAAGGGGCCCCATTCGGCCAGCGGGCCTTAGTTTGAGGACCACTGTTATAGATATTGGTAATTGGGGCCTTAAACAAAACCAATTTCCTGGCAGTCCAGCTGATATCTTTGGCTGCAGTGGTGTCTGAATCACACAACTGAAACAAGCATGAAGCTGATTAGTTAGACTTCAGCCAGTGCACCTGATCTGCATGCTTGTTCAGGGTCTATGGCTAAAAAATATTAGAGGCAGAGGATCAGCAGGACAGCAAGGCAATTTGTATTGTTTAAAAGGAAATAAACATGTAATTCTCCGTATTCCTCTTACTTCAGGTGTGCTCTAATGCCTTCCTTTTCACTAACCCTTTATAACTTTAAACTTGCAGCTGATCTTAACTACCTGTATTCCACACAAGTAAAAATCCTTCCCCTAAAGCTACATACACACACTTAATTTTCCTTGACACAGTTGACCATTCAAGAGTCTCTAGGGAGAAAATCTATAATCTTATATTATAATATTGTTCTCTCTCTCCATATATTTTCCATCGATATCTGCTCAATTTAATCATTTGATCGAACCTGCTAGAAATCAGTGCTGCAAATGATTTACGATTGATTTTTGGGCAAAAATTATCGGTTCGGTCAACTGCATCGGACGGAAGATATTGTTCAATTGGCTGCGATTAAGCAGCACATCACATTCGGCGTTTGATTTCATGATGACCGATACAGCAGCGATGCCTACTCTCACCTGTTTGCCACCTACTTTCTCCCGGTCTCTTGTCTCATGGGGTTTGCTGTGTCTTGTGACAAAATCAAGAGGCCACTGGTCACGTAATGTACATGCCATGGTGGCTCTAATGTTTGGCTTCTAGCGTTTAGTCACAGGACACATGGGCCGAGGTGAAAAGAGAGGAGGAGCCCCAGCAGTGGAGAGAAGAAACGTGCTGGTGGACAGGTGAGTGTAAGCTCTGCTGCCTAAACTCTGCACAGCCTGGGGGGACATCGGTGGGGAGATCCAACAGACAGTGTGCACAGATTTTCTATAGATTTCTTGCTGAAATCTATTGAAAATCTGTGTGCAGTATGTGTCGATTCGATCAGATAGATCCCTCTCTGATCAGATAACGATTTGAGTGGGATCTATGTGTTGACCACATCGACTTTTACATAAAACAGCACACTACTTAGCTTGTAGCAAAGGTCAGAGTCAAGGAGTTGGAGTCGGAGCGATTTTTGGGTACCCGGAGTCGCAGTTGAAAAAAAAATGCACCAACTCTGAACAAATTCAAACTGTATTAAAATAAAAAATGTTTTTTTTTCTTTTAAAACTCCCTTTGCTCATGAAATCAATTAATTTGATATGTTATTAAATTTGGGATTGATGACTACAAAGTTAAGTTATGCAGTGGTACTATACTCTAGATCAGGGGTGTCAAGCTCAGTTACGTAAGGGACCAAATTCTAAAACCTAGTCTAGGTCATCGGCCAAATTTGCTAAAATGTAACATTTATTGAATAGTCTAAGTGGTATAACTATAGCAAACATAAGGGGCCATCTCCTCCCCTTCTGCAGGGTAGAGCAGTGGAGCAGATTAATATTTACCTGCCCTAGCGCAGCTTCAGCAGAGAATCTTCAAGATGAAATGTGGCCCAAAGCAAAATGATAGCAACACAAGGAGTTTTGGATAGTAATTTTGCTGAAGGTGTCCGATGGGTTGTTGCTGCACCCCACCTCAAACTGATTGTTTCAACCAGAGACCGATGTGCTCCTTTGGTTGGGAGGGCAGTGTGCTGTTTTACTGCTTACAATGATGCACATTTGAAGCTCTGGAAGTCCACATAAAATGGCAAGGAAGGCCGGATGTTCGACACCTATGCTCTAGATCAGGGCTTTTCAACCTGTGGTACGCGTACCACCAGTGGTACTTTGCTATTGGCCAGGTGGTACACACCAGGTTTGCCTGCCACTTGTCCTGGTCCCATCTTGCATCCACAAAGTTCAGCTCCCCTTCGCTCACTCCTCGCTGTGCTGTCCTGCGGTATATTTTAGACCTCAGATCAGTGGTGAAGAGACAGCCAGGCAAACGGTGCACAGTGACAGGGACATCACTGCTCACTTCCTTTATTTGAAGTATACATGCTGCCACTGTGCACCTTCGCCTGGCTGTCTCTTCACTGTGGTCAGGTTACCGCTGATCTGAGGTCTGAACTGTTCTGCAGGGCAGCACAGCGGGGACCTCAGGGGGAATGTCTCAATGCTAAAAAGGCTACCCCATTCCTCCTCAGTAGAGGGGATCCAGTGATAGGACCCCCTGAAGATCTCCTTGTCAGCATGCCTGCATGAGCAGTAGTGGCTCTCCGCACGGATTTCGGTAGAAACAGACGAGCCCCATCGGGTCCACTCTACTGCGCAGGTGCACGGGTGGTACTTGAACATTTTCAGGTGATAAAAGTGGTACAATTAGTGAAAAGATTGAAAAGCCCTGCTCTAGATACACATTCCCTGCAGGGCTGTTGTGAATCCTCCGACAATCTTGTGCACATTGAACATAGAGGCGTTGTCTATCACCCATAAACCTGGTTCAGATCGAATGTGATGAACGTGTAGTAGAGGAAGAGTCCCCTAATTTTTGTGCAAAGTTCCTGCACATCACTGCACCCATTGTCTGAATAATAAGTCACTGGAACCCCGAATCAGCGGTTCTGGTGCATAGCTCTGTTCCCATGCAGAAAATGTCCATGGCCTTTTCAATATGAGATATAGAAAAGTTAGAGTTTTTTTAGACTTTTTTTCTGCAAGTGGGCAGGGCTACATGCTGGAACCCAGCTGATAGGGCGATCCAGTAAATCTTATTATACAGACGACGTGCCAGGGAATTCATGTTGGCAATGACAGGCTGGGAAGGTTAGGTTTCTGTATAGGAGGATCTATATATGTGATGAAACCACAAGACAGTATTTTGATTCCAAAGTTCAATCAAGATAGTTCTAGGCAAGTTAGGGGAGTTGGTAAAATCATAAATTGAGGAGTCAGATAATTCCTGTACCAACTCCACAGCCTTGGTGGAAAGGAGTTCCAAAGTGTGGGTGCTTCACTCCAAATTACCTGCTTCGAATGCTGTGGCCAATTTGATTGATAGTTGTTTTGTGTTAATGTATAAACATTTCCTGCACTTGCTGGATGGCTAAGGCTCGTACACACACCGGACTAAAGGCATGTGTACAGCAGCCGCCAACCCCCAATCCACAAGTGATCCCCCTGGCAGATCAACTCACCCCCATCAACAGCCAATTCTTTTGTCCACACTGCTCCCCAACCGCCGTGTGAGAGCAGGCAAGCGCCACCCTATCGTCCCTCCGCATAGTGACAAAGTGCGTCATCCACTACACATCTGACATGCGTTTGTGCCGCCCAGCCCTGACATACAGTAAATAAAAGGTGTTTACACACCTTTAGAAGTTTACTCTCAGAACTCTTCTTGTCTTCTAGCTTCAATCTAGTTTCAATAGCTGGTTTAATATGTGGAATTTGGGCAAAAAGCCTAAAGCAGCCATTCTCAACCGGGGTTCTGTGGAACCCTGGGGTTCCGCGAGAACCCTCCAGGGGTTCTGTGTCAATTTGACACTTCCGCGGGACATTATAGTCCCCCTTCTCCATAGGTTTGCAGCAGCAGAGCAGAAGGATTCCTTCACGCTGCTGCGAGTGATGCGGCGGATGGATCTATAAAGCAGCCGCATCACCCGAAGCCAGCTCTATAGTGCCGGCACGCGCGGGAGTTGTAACAGGATCCCAGCTTCAAGGAAGGAGGAAAGGACGTCAGATGGTAAGTATGAGTTTTTTTTTCCCTGCACTCCCTGACACCAATGATAGCAGCCAGAGAAAGGGGGCAGAAAGCAGCACACAAACGGGCAAAGCAGCCACAGAAACTGGGGACAAAGCAGCCACAGAGAGGGGGGAAAGCAGCACACAAACGGGCAAAGCAGCCATAGAAAGGGGAGACAGCAGCGAACAAACGCATAAAGCAGCCACATAAAGGGGGGACAGCAGCACACAGACAAAGTAGCCACAGAAAGGGGGGACAAAGCATCCACAGAAACAGGGGGCAAAGCAGCCAGAGAAAGGGGGCAGAAAGCAGCACACAAACAGGCAAAGCAGCCATTGAAAGGGGAGACAGCAGTGAACAAACGCATAAAGCAGCCACAGAAAGGGGGGACAGCAGCACACAGACAAAGCAGCCACAGAAAGGGGGGGACAAAGCAGCCACAGAAAGGGGGGGACAAAGCAGCACACAAACAGACAAAGCAGCCACAGAAAGGGGGGACAAAGCAGCCACAGAAAAGTGGGACATAGTAGCCACACTTGTTAATAAGGGCACATGGGAGCCATAATTTCTAACAAGTGGGACAAAATGGGCCATACCTGTTAAGGGGGACATAGCAGGAAACGCTAAATAAAGAGGGCACAGGTGCCATACTATAGAGGGGAAATGGGTTAAATTTTAATATAGGGTAAATTTATAATATAATATATATATATATATATATATATATATATATGCACGCGCGCATCAGGGGTTCCCCGAGATTTGAAAATTTTCCGAAGGGTTCCTCGGGTCAAAAAAGGTTGAGAAAGGCTGGCCAAAAGCATAGCATTTGTATGTGTGGTAGTGCTGAGGGAAAAGCTCTAGTTGGTACATAGAAGAGTTTTATTACACTAACACAGTATCTTTCAAATGCAATCCTGTCTTATTAAAACAGAAGGTATTTGCAATAATTCAGCTTTAAGTGAGCAACTGTGGTTTCCCATGATTCATCGATCCAGAATATTTAAATCATCTCTTTATGCCCCTAAAAGCAAGGCTGCGTGTCCAGAACTGCTGTTGTATAGTGAGCCCATAGCCAACACATTTTACAGAGCCACAGTATCTTTCATTGACTTTAAAGCGGATCCGAGATGAAAAACTAACTATAACAAGTAACTTGTCTATATATCTTATGTATGGTTTAGATGGTTTAAACAGCAAATCTGTCTGCATATAGCTTTAATAGAATATGATTATTTCTTCCTGTGATACAATAACAGCAGCCATGTTGTTTGTAAACATTACACACAGCCAAGCTTATCTGCACCATCAGCACTCAGACTGTGACAAAAACCTAATTCCCCCTCCACCTCTCTGCCTCTAAAATCTCTGGCTAGTAATATCTCCCCCTCCTCCTGCCCAGACTGAGCTCCCATGAGCCCTTGCTACTGCAAAGGCTCTCTGAAAACTGTTGGCGGGGCTTGTTTAGTTTATAGGGAATTAGAGTATTAAAACAAAAACAAAAAAGTATTTGGCTTGAGGAATGCCCTATGAACAATAGGAAAGGAACACAATTATGCAATGAGTAAAAGTTCATCTCGGATCCACTTTAAAATGTTTTGAAGACTACCTCCAGTGGCAGCTCAGAGTATTGCAAACAGAGTAGTCTGGTAAATGACAGATTTTTGTGAAAAAATGTAATGCTAGGTACACACCATGAGTTTTTTTTTGGGCAGATTTTCTGTCAGATCAATTATTTCCAACATGTCCAATCTAATTTCCAGTTGTTTTCCGATCGATTTCTGAGCGTTTTCTATTCACTTCTATTGGAAATCCGTAGTGTGTTTTCCATGCAGACATCAAACTCCATCTCCACTCCTCTTGTTGACTGCTCTCTTTCCAGTTTCTCTCCACTCTCCGAACATTCACTCACTTCTCTTGTCTCCAAATCCCATCACATCTCATTCCACATCTAGCCACATCCCTCATCCCTGCCATAACATCACTGTTTAACCTATCCTTCTCCACTGGAATTTTTCCATCCTCACACAAGAAAGCTGTTGTAACACCACTACTTAAAAAACCATCTCTAGACCCCACCAAACTTGCTAACTACCGCCCAGTGTCACTTCTCCCATTTGCATCTAAATTACTTGAACGCCACATTCATGCAGAACTAAGTCAGTATTTATCTGAAAATTCCTTGCTTGATCAGTTCCAGTCTGGCTTCCGGCCAAACCACTCCACAGAAACAGCCCTCACCAAAGTAGCTAATGATCTCCTCACAGCTAAATCCAAAGGCTATTATTCCATACTCATCCTTCTAGATCTGTCATCAGCATTCGACACTGTCGACCACACTCTACTTCTACAGATCCTTTCATCTATAGGAATAAAGGACCTCGCTCTCTCCTGGATATCTTCCTACCTCTCTGGAAGGTCTTTCACTGTTTCTTATTCAGATCAGGCCTCCTCCTCACATCCTCTGTCGGTACGGGTACTTCAAGGCTCTGTCCTCGGTCCCCTCCTCTTCTCCATCTACATGCACGGCCTTGGTAACTTAATCAACTAATTTGGTTTTCAATACCACCTATATGCAGATGATACATAACTGTACCTCTCGGCCCCAGACCTTAAACTCCCTCCTCACATGGGTTCCCGACTGCCTGTCCGCTATTTCCTCTTTCATGTCCTCTCGCTTCTTAAAACTTAATATCAATAAAACTGAACTAATAGTCTTTCCACCATCCCTGTCCACCTCTTTGCCTTATATTACAATAAATGTTAACAACATGTCTATAACTTCAGTTCCCAAAGCACGGTGCTTAGGGATAATATTTGATTCTTCTCTCTCATTTATTCCTCACATTAACTCCCTAACCAGCTCCTGCCATCTCCAACTCAAAAACATAGCACGTATCCGACCTTTTCTCTCCCATGACACAACCAAAATGTTAGTACATGCTCTTATTATATCTCGATTGGACTATTGCAATATATTGTTTGGTGGACTTCCAACTAACCGACTAGCACCACTTAATTCTGTACTGAACTCTGCTGCTCGACTTTGTCAACTTTCCTCTCGCTCTTCCTCTGCTGCTCATCTCTGTCAAGCTCTTCACTGGCTACCAATTAACGAGAGGATTCAGTTCAAACTCTTAACCCTAACCTACAAAGCTCTCCACAATCTCTCTCCCCTGTACATCTCCTCACTAGTCTCCAGATACCAACCCAACCGCAATCTCAGATCTGCACACAAGCTTCTTCTACAATTACCTCCTCACATTCACATGTACAAGACTTCTCACGTGCCTCACCCCTCCTCTGGAATTCCCTTCCACAGCACATCCGCCACTCTCCCACCTTTGAAATCTTTAAACGCTCCCTCAAAACCCACCTTTTCCGACAAGCATATTCTCTAGCTTAGGCCAAGCACCCACTAAATAACCTAATTACGCACTGCCTGTACATATACTGTATACATCCCCACCTCTTGTTTCCACCCCATTTCTTTAGATTGTAACCTGGCAAGGGCAGGGCTCTCACCCTTTTGTGTCATGGAATGTTATTAATTTAATTGCTTGCACTCTGTTAGACATTTATACATTTGAGTCATCATGTTAAATTTGCAATTGTAATCAGCAGTGCTGTATTTTGTATCAGTGTTCATATTTGATGTATATCATTGTCTGTATCATTATGTATCCCTTGTTTGTTTTCTTACATGGTACAGCGCCACTGAATAAGTTGGCGCTTTATAAATAAATAAATAATAATAATCAGATCGTCATGTTGGAAATAATCAATCTGACAGTAAATCTGCCGGAAAATCTCATAGTGTGTACCTAAGCCTGGCGGAACAGAATGGTTTTCCCTTTCTTTGTCTTTATGTTTGTTTTGATACCGTAATTTGCTTACTAATTTATCGTACAGTGCTGTGGAATATTTTGGAACTAATAAATAAGAATAAAATGCCACTCATAAAATAAATCAATTTTTTTTTTCGCCTGGTGGCATCTTAACTGTTTCCGGACCGAAGTAGTACGAATCTATTTCCAGCAAGTGGTGCTGCGGCTCTGACAGGACGTAGATTCTACTGCATCAGCACTCTGTGGTACCGCCGATCTCGCCTCTCTGCAGCCGCCGCAATTCGCTCGCTCTGCCATCTATAAGGCGGCAGGGCTCTGTAAGCAGGTCAGGAGCTGCTTTTCATTGGCTCCTGACCGTGTGATCACTGTGATAGACAGCGTCAGGAGCCAATGAAATCGGCTCCTAACCAGCTGACAGCGCTCTGCTGTCATAGAGACAGTATAGAGAGGAGCCTGCGGTGATGGGACAGCGTCGTGACCGGCAAGGGTGGCGGGTATGTGTAGTGATTCGTCAGGAGGCGGCGTTTTACGGTACCAGCACCAGCGGTACCATATGATCTTGTTGGATCTGATTTCTGGAAGTGAGCAACTCAATTTGAATACACTTTTTAGCACCCAAAATACAGATGTGGTTCAGTCCTATCCTACTAAAAGCTAATGGAATCAGGCTCAGAATATAGTCACACGGGCTGCCAATGCATACCAAGTGCAGGCTGGTATAGGCTCCTTTCTATATCACTTAAATGAAATTTGAAACTATCCAGATTTTTGGCCATGGGTGGATCTACCAATATTGGGCATATGCCTCAAGGGAGCTGGTGCTGAAGAAAGCCGAATCAGGCTGGGCCCATCCATCCCCTCCACCCCACTGCCCATTGCCTTCTTGCTGCTGCCCTGGGCTCTAGATATGATCAATGAGATTCAAATAATTTTATGTAAACTGTATGCAACTTGGAACTGGACAAATCAAATGCACTTCCTGATGATGTTGTCTGGCTTAGTTCTAAGCTTCATACAACTTGCATTAATTTTGTATGCAAACCAGAATTATTTGTATCTCATAGACCATCTCTAAAGGGCACCAATTCAAAATTTGAGCAGGAAAGCAGATTGTGCATGCTTTCCTGATCTTACACTGGGGCTTCTGCAGATTCACACATTTCATCTGCACCCGCGCTCCAATGCTTGTCATGTGAGGTTTCATGGGGGGAGTGAGTCAAACTGCTGAAAAGGACCCAGTACATGATCAAGTAACTACACACAATTCAGTGGGCTTCCTCACCAAACCTTTGTCCTTGGGGAGAGGGAGAGAACTGCACTTCTGTATATTTTAGTTGCACTTGTGTGGAACATAATGTTTGATTTGAGTAATGAATTTGCAAGCTCTACCTAGCATGTGTACCTTCTATGTTTGTTGTCAGACTTAATGGCTGCAGGGTATCTAAACATGAAGTAAATAGCCAAATCAGGTATTACCCTTCCAAGTCAGTTTAATTTACAGAACCTTATTAAACACTGAAAGATGGATTAGGTGTGGGTAGGGAGTAAAGTAGTTTTTATCAAAACTTAGATAGCACTATCAGTAACACAGGCAACCATGCTGAGGTGATAGCGCTGCACAGGATGCAGCACATACTACTTAAAGGCTCATACACATGTTCAACAAAAGTCTTTTTTTAATGCACGATCAAACAACTTGAAGAAGTTGGACAACTTTTGTCATGTAAAAGACGTACAAAAGACAAGGTGTTATAACAGATAAGGGTCGACCAAAAACTGATAAGACGCAGCTCAAGTCAATCCAACAGTTGAATTGACTTGAGCTGCGTCTTATCAGTCGTTGGTCGCCTCTTATCAGTGATAATGCCTTGTCTTTTGCACGTCTTTTACTTGACAAAAGTTGTCCAACTTCTTCAAGTTGTTTGATAGTCGTGCATTTAAAAGACTTTTGTTGGGCGTGTGTATGAGTCTTCAGATACCTGTATAGCAATCTAATATATTGTTTTCATAAAAAAAAAAAAAAAAAAACAGTAAATATTTGTTGTTTAAGATAATATTGATGTAAAAAAAAAAAATACAGTACAAAATTAAAATTTGGAAAACAAGAACCACCAGTTTTTTTGTTCTGATCCTAAAAAGAGGTGAGGGACTCCCACAGAAAAAGCACAGCATAATCCATGAACCAAACTTCAGTGTTTGAGTATCTGTTTTGGGTTTCAATTACTTTATATCCTTGTGTGAGAAAATATATAATGGATCTTGGCTTCTAGATAGAACCAGGGATGGTCAATAAAATAGAAATAGTTTTGAATTTTGTGCTAATTTTATGCCAATTTATACAGTTTATAAATGAACCCATCAAATATTACAGCAGCATTCGACCAGCCCATGTTCAAGCTGCATAATTTGGCATAAAAGTAGCATAGACATTTGCATTAGAATTATTTCATCTCAATGACAATACCTAGAAGAACCAAGGCAATGGTAAATTAAATTGATCTATCCCTAACTTTTCACAACCAGTGATCCTTACGGTATAGTTGTGGCACAAAAAGTCTGCAAATGTCTTTCTTTTAATGTGGCCAATTGACTAATTATTAAAAAGATGTGTCATTTCCTTTTTGGGAAAAATAAAGTACATGCTTGGCTATTATCTATTATTATCCCCTTTTAGAACAGACTGCTAGTCTTTGGCATTGCCTGGGAGACTTTTTCTCAGCAGTGTGATATTTAATGCTGGGCATAGACTGTACGTTTTTGTCTTATCAATCGAGCCCCTGATGGCTCGATTGATAATTTCCAACGTGTCCGATCACAGCATGGATCGATTCCCGACTCGAAAAAATGAAGCGCTGATAAGGAAGTGCCCGCGGGGACGAGCGGGAATCGATCCTCCGCGCGCACGGCAGCGGTGACGCGCCGGCATCGAGCCACTGGCTCGATACCGCCGCATAAACGTACCGTCTATGCCCAGCATAAGGGGGTTTATTTCATGCCTAGCATCTTTCCAAATCATCCACAGTATCCTAAAGTGGTTCTTTGCTGTAAATTCCAAAGTAAAAAAGAGCCAGAATGACACTATGACTATTCTTTTTCCCGATGCAGCAAAGACTGAATATCTAACCACTTAACGACCAACCAACGGCAGCTGGTCGCAGTGGCATTTCCATGGAAACCCATGTCAGTTCATGGAGGGAGTCTCCGTGAACAGCCTGCGAGCCCGGCTCGCAGGCTGGGTGTGGCCATGCGGTGAGTGGGCGTGGCCATGGGTGGGGCCAAATGTACATGAACTTAGCAGCGGTGTAAGCTACAGATAACGGACCTGCTCATCGAAATATTGGATGGAGTCCCCTGTCCTTTATTTAGATAATTTACAATCAGTATAGGCATAGATCAAAGATGTATACGCACATACAATTTTGATTGGTCAATCACTGACCACCAATTTTACCACCCCCGTGCAGTAAGTGGGCCAACAGACAATGAATTTTATGAACAGAGCTAAAATTGGCTAATCAAAATTGTATGTAAGTACCCGGCTTTACAGCTAATACTGTACATACTGAAAGTAGCAGGGATCAGCATACAATACAGCTGGTTTACAATCAGTAAAGGCACAGAGTAACACCTTACACTGTACACACTGGAGGTAGATCAGCACACAGTGCAGGCACTAGAGAACAGCGTATACTGTACATACTGTAGGCAGCAGAATTCAGCACACTGCAGCTAGCGTGCCAAAAATATGAGGATCACGTTGTGCGGCGTGCTTATCGCGCCGCACCGAAAAATGGGCCATGGACCAGAATGTAGGTGTGGTAACGGGTGGAGACAAATTTACATGAACCTAGCAATGGTGGGACATTAGATTAGGACAGTGGTGGCGAACCTTTTGGAGGCCGAGTGCCCAAACTGCAACCCAAAAGTCACTTATCTATCGCAAAGTGGCAACAGCAATTTAAACTAAATACTGTACAAACGTTTTAACTCATACATGAACATTATGGAAAATCCAAGTTGAAAATAAACTGTAAAGATAAACAATTTCATCCATCCTACTCCTGAAAAATGTATTCAATTTTTTTAGAACCTCCCAGTTTTATTTTCTGCTTTAAAAAGCTAAAAAAGTAGGTTTAATGCTATTGTCTCATATGATAAGGATTCAGCTTTTCCCATAGTCTCGCAGTTTGCATGTGACCCCCAACAAGACAAATTCAGCAATCGTGACGCCCCCGACATGACAAATTCAGCAATCGTGACGCCCCCGACATGACAAATTCAGCAATCGTGAGGCCCCCAACATGACAAATTCAGCAATCCGGAGGCCCCCAACATGACAAATTCAGCAATCCGGAGGCCCTCAACAAATCATAAGGCCCCCAACAAGACAAATTCAGCAATCATGAGGCCCCCAACAAGACAAATTCAGCAATCTTGAGGCCCCCAACAAATCATAAGGCCCCAAACAAGACAAATTCAGCAGTCATGAGGCACATAAATAGACAGCATTTCACATAAATAGGCAGAATGCCCCCTTAATATGGTAGCCCCCCAAGTTAGGTAGTGAGTGACAGGGACCCCCAGGTTAGCTAGTGAGTGACAGGCGCCTCCAGTTAGGTAGTGAGTGACAGGGACCCCCGATAGTGAGTGACAGGGACCCCCGATAGTGACAGGGACCCCAGTTAGCTAGTTGTGACAGGGACCCCCGATAGTGAGTGACAGGGACCCCAGTTAGTGAGTAACAGGGACCCCAGTTAGTGAGTGACAGGGACCCCAGTTAATGAGTGACAAGGACCCCAGTTAGTGAGTGACAAGGACCCCAGTTAGTCAGTGACAGGGACCCCAGTTAGCTAGTGAGTGACAGGGACTCCCGATAGTGAGTGACAGGGACCCCCGATAGATAGTGACAGGGACCCCCGATAGATAGTGACAGGGACCCCCGTTAGTGAGTGACAGGGACCCCCATTAGTGAGTGACAGGGACCCCCGTTAGTGAGTGACAGGGACCCCCGTTAGTGAGTGACAGGGACCCCCGTTAGCTAGTGAGTGACAGGGACCCCCGATGGTGAGTGACAGGGACCCCCGATAGATAGTGACAGGGACCCCCGATAGTGACAGGGACCCCCGATAGATAGTGAGTGACAGGGACCCCCGTTAGCTAGTGAGTGACAGGGACCCCAGTTAGTGAGTGACAGGGACCCCCGTTAGCTAGTGAGTGACAGGGACCCCCGATAGTGAGTGACAGGGACCCCCAATAGTGAGTGACAGGGACCCCCGTTAGCTAGTGAGTGACAGGGACCCCCGATAGTGAGTGACAGGGACCCCAGTTAGTGAGTGACAGGGACCCCAGTTAGTGAGTGACAGGGACCCCAGTTAGTGAGTGACAGGGACCCCAGTAAGTGAGTGACAGGGACCCCAGTAAGTGAGTGACAGGGACCCCAGTTAGTGAGTGACAGGGACCCCCGATAGTGAGTGACAGGGATCCCAGTTAGTGAGTGACAGGGACCCCCCGATAGTGAGTGACAGGGACCCCCAATAGTGAGTGACAGGGACCCCCGTTAGCTAGTGAGTGACAGGGACCCCAGTAAGTGAGTGACAGGGACCCCAGTAAGTGAGTGACAGGGACCCCAGTAAGTGAGTGACAGGGACCCCAGTTAGTGAGTGACAGGGATCCCAGTTAGTGAGTGACAGGGACCCCCATTAGCTAGTGAGTGACAGGGACCCCCATTAGCTAGTGAGTGATGGGGACCCCCGATAGCTAGTGAGTGACAGGGACCCCCGATAGCTAGTGAGTGACAGGCGCGCCCCCCCTTACCTCGCAGCCAGCAGACCTCGATCAGCGCGGCGGGCGACCCGACCAGATAGAGCGGGCGCCGGACGCACCACGCTGTATATGCGGAAGTGATGTCACTTCCGCATATCAGCGGTGTACGCTAGGTCCTAGCGCCCGCTGATCGAGGTCTGAAGCTCTGACCGCGGGGTCAGCGGCGGCCGGGGGGGCAGCGGCGGCCAGGAGGGGACAGCGGGCAGTGCCGGGCACCCCTGGGGAAGAGATCCCTGGCACCCCAGGACAGATTGGGGGCACGTGCCCCCCCAAAATAGGGCTAGCGACGCCCCTGTCATCACCTTTCTTCTCTGTGACAGGCTGGCTCTGTGGTACAGATAAAAGCAGAGTAGCACTCAATTCACACTATGAGGCTTCTCCCACCCACAGATGACACAATCTCTTGCAAATCTTTGCAACGGTAGAAAACGGCCATTGCAGTTTTTCAGAAAGGGAGCATGGCTAACCAAGAAAACCTGGATTTTGTGGCTTTAAGTGTACCAGAGATGAAGCACCCTAATATAGTTTATCATATGCATCAGTGGAACATGAGAATAAACACCTACCCTGCTCTCGGTTTCATCCTTCACTGCTCAGGCTGCTTGTAATTAGCCCTGATAAAATCACAGACTGATCAGTCAGTCATTGCTTTGCCCCAGAATCTCTATAGCTGTGAATAGCTGTGAGACATATTTTCTCAAGCCCGCCCCCTTCTTGCCTCTGTTTTCCCATTTTTTGCACAGCAGAATCACAGGCAGCTGATGGGAGGAGCTGCTCGTGCTGGAGAAAAAACAACAACACATAAATCAGCACTGCAGAGTGGCGAAAATCGCAGGTCTAGCCTGTATTTTTCAAAATCTATCGGGAATATGTTTATTTTGTGTGTACTCGTTCATCTCTGGTTTCTTTTAAGTGGTCAGTTTCTAGACCTCTTTCCTGCTACCCTGTTATAACGTCTTCTGCCTGTGTTGGTATTGTGGATTTTATTTTTACATCCGAGGTCCACTTAAATAGCATTAAGATACAGAATATTGACTTCATGGATAACTGTATTGAGAAGAATATGAGAAGAATTATTTCCTTTGAAACAATACCATTTGCCTGGCTGCCCTGCTGATCTATTTGACTGCAGTAATCTCTGAATAACACCAGAAACAAGCATGCACTAATTTTGTCAAATCTGACAATGTCAGAAACAACTGATCTGCTGCATGCTTGTTCAGGGTCTATGGCTAAAAGTATTAGAGGCTGAGGATAATCAGGATAGCCAGGCAACTAGTATTGTTTAAAAGGAAATAAATAAGGCAGCCTCCATATCCCTCTCACCTCAGGTGTCCTTCAAATAGTTAGTTATCTTGTTTGAAAAAAAGAAAAAAAAAGACATTCATTCATAAAATTCAACCTCTGGGGCCTAACTGTAGCTCAATCCAGTCGAAAGTAAAGGGCTCAGGGGCAGGGATCATCCCCCTGACTGAATAATGGTAGCATCTTCCCACATCTAGCAATCATAGCTAAGGATATTTTTCAAAAGAAAGAAAGCATCTAAGCCCCCTTTTAAAGGACAACTGAATTGAGAAGTATATGGAGGCAGCCATATTTATTTACTTTTAGGCAATACCAGTTTCCTGGCAGCCCTGCTGGTCTATATAGCTGCAGTATTATCTGAATTACACCAGAAACAAGCATGCAGATAATCTTGTCAGATCTGACAATAATGTCAGAAACCCCTGATCTGCATATGCTTCTTCAGGGTCTATGGGTAAAAGTATTCAAGGCAGAGGATCAGCAGGATAGCCAGGCAACTGGTATTGCTTAACTACTTGCCAACTGCTCCATGCGAATTGGTGTGAGCAGTGCGGCAGCCCCAGGACCGCTACACGCTGACTGGTGTGAACAGTCTTCTATGGGGCTAGCAGGAGATCATGCGTAGGCTGCGCGCGCATCTCCTGCTTGGGGGGTGGAGCTCTGCCGCGTCTTCAGTCTCCGGTTGGCGATCGCCGCTCAGGAGACTTAGTCGGCGAAACTAATTACCCCCTACAGCGCTGCGATCAGCAGCAGCTCTGTACAGGGGACAGCCATGTAACACGGCTGTCCCCTCCATTGGCCGGGGAGTGATCGGCTGTCATAGGCTGCAGCCTATGACAGCCGATCACGCTGATTGGCTGGCGGGGGGAGGGAGGGAGCAAGACTGAAAAAAGAAAAAAAAGAAAAATTTATTAACCTCCCTGGCGGTGCATTTCTGTCAGGAATTAGGAGTCAAAAGCGGTACATTTTTTTCATGAATTTTAGGCCTCAAATTTTAAGTCTTAACTCACCAAAATACATCAGAATAAAAGTGTGGTAGACATTCTGCATATAAATAAAAGTCAGGAACAAAAAATTGTTGAAGTAACTAAATTTATCAATAATCTGAAAGAAAACTGTACACATAAGGCAACAGATTATGCAGTATGTACATATATACTCCTAATACTCCTCCCGTGTGTGGTATATTTTAAAGCAAGGAATTGCACACAGGACAACATCACAGTCTGGACAGTCGAATCGTGATTCTTTCCTTATTCTTTTCCCCTTCTCGTCGCTTTTGCTGCAGCATACATGACATGTCCTAGTTGGGGCATTTTTTTGGGGAGTTGGTGGAATGTATTCCATAAAATGGCGGCCAGTGAGGCGCTCCGGATTTACCACATAAGGGGCACGGCGTCCAACTCTGGCATCCGATGCAGTCCAGTACCTTAGACAGATGCATTCGCACAGTTTCCAGATGAAGTCAGCGTGCGTCACTGGCCTGTCACTTCCCTGCGTGTGCAGAATGTATGCATTCTAAATGCTTTGTTCCAGTAGGTGCCGGAAAATCTTCTTATATTTTTTCAGCTGTTTCCTTATAGCAGGATAAAAGGTCACCGCCTGGTCAGCTCTGTCCACACCACCCATGGTGTGGTTCTAGTCCACCACGACCTGCGGTTTTGCAATATCTTTTCCTCCTCTCGTTCTGGTGGGGACAGTGGAGGTGTCGTGAACAGTAGAGAGGAGAGACTTTTTTTTGTCCCGCCACCGGAGGGCTAACATCTTCCCTTTCTGCCAAGCAGCTATGTCCCCAGTCTTCAGCTTCTGCTTGGCAAAGGCCGACGGCATCTCCCTCCTGTTAGCCCTAACAGTGCCATAGGTGTCAGTCTTATGCTTTATAAGAATCTCAGACAGTTCAGGGGAGGTATAGAAATTATCTGTGGTGAGACAGTAGCCTTTGTCCAACAAAGGCTCCAGAAGGGACAATACAGACGATGTCGCCACTCCAAACTCGCTAAACCTGGGACAAAATTTTGTGCCTTTTCCCGTATACAAAATAGTATTCCAGATGTATCCGGTACTTGACTCGCATAGAGTGTATGATTTGATCCCAAAGCGGGCCTGCTTGGAAGCAATATATTGGAGCCAGCTCAGCCTCCCCTTATAGGCCATCAGGCTCTCGTCCACGCTGATGTCCCTCTGTGGCACATACGTGGTCCTAAAATTTTCCACCACCATCTGGTAGACCTCCCAGATTTTTTTTAGTTTTGGAGCAGGGTGGGTCAACTCCTCAAAAGTTTCATTGTTAGAAAAGTGGAGAAATTTCATTTTCCCTGGAGCCTCCATTCCAGCATACTCATGGGTTTGGCTCCGCCTCCAAACCCCATTGGACATAGTAACTATAAGAATTTTGCCCCGACAGCCCTCTGCAATTCTTTTTTTTCTGTCCTCCCCCATTGGACGTTGCAAGTTTGTCTGCTTCCCCTGGATGAAGAAAGATCTGGTTGCCTCATGAGTCCAGGGTTTACCCTTTCCCTGGACTCTGTACCTTTAAAGCTAAATGCTTTTGGTATTGGAGGAGTATGCCTTTTTTTCAGGTTAAATACCTGTGTTCATGGGGCTCCTCCAGCGTAAGTCGGTGTTCCCCGCACTGCTGTTTTTACTCGTGCAGCTGCCATCTTTTCCTCTTCTCTCTTCTCTTCCTGCTTCCTCTCTATAGGGCGGGCGCCGGCCATCTGACTGTTTTTCTACTTTTGCTTGGCCACGTCCCCTTTTGCCCATTCTTGTGTGGTGGTGGCCATCTTTGTTGTGGGCACGCTGCGTGCTCACGTTAGCAAGGCAATTAATGCTGGGAAGCTATTTAAGGCGTTCAGGGCTGGCTCTCGGTGGCATTCTTTTCTGCAGCCTGAACGCCTTATTGGATTGCCTCGCTGTGTGTTGATTCTCCTTCAGGTGCTGGTCGTCTTGAATAGTATTTTTTTCTTGGGTCTACTGCCATCTGCTGGGAGAAAAAAAAAAAAAAAAAAAAAAAGGAGATGGATTGTAATGTAGATGTGTATTTATGTGTATATCTTACTACTTCCCTTCGGGCTTATTCTTTTATTCTTTCTTTTCTTTTCCTTACAGGTCTATTCTTTCTCTTTCTTGTCATCGGGGAACCTGACCATTATGTCTAGCGCACCAGAGGTTACGGGGGAAGCCATTAGGTAAGTAAGAAGATTAAAAAAAAAAAAAAGGAGGGTTAATTCATTAACCTTACTAATTCTGGGATAAATTCTCAGCCCTTCTAGGATGGAAAATCCTGAAGATCCGGACCCACCTAAAGAAAGAAAGCCTAAAGAAAGAAAGCCTAAAGAATCAAAGCCACGGAAAGAACACGTTAAGGATTCTTCACATCGATCTTCTAATCATCGCTCTTCTAGATCTCAAAATTATCGAAAAGATTCCCCTCACAGACGTTCAAGAAGTAGATCAAGGGATTACTATACTTACCGCAGACGATCCCCTTCTCCTCTGCGGCCAGGACGTTCGGGGTGCTGGATTTGTGGGCAGAGGTCTCTGCCTGATAAAATGGTCTGCCAGCAGTGTTATGACCAAGCTTTCAGATCAAAGGAGGAAGAGTCCTCAAGAGTTCTTGAACTTGTTAAACAAGCTGTCAGAGAAGAACTAGGTACTCAGTCAACTCTCTAACAGACTGATCAGCAACTACCAGTGGCAGAAACCTATGTTCAGTCAGGAGACTGCGAAGACACAGAGGAAACGGGTCAAGGATGTTTTGACTTCTCTCTGGTGGCCCCTCTAATCAATGCGATTAAGGAGGCAATCGAATGGAAGGAACCAGAAACATATCAAACTCCTAAGGTTGGGAAGTACTACCCACATTTAAGTAAGGCAACTCCTACCTTTCCGGTGATGGAAGAGATTAAAGACCTTATGCTGGATGAGTTTAATCATGTGGAAAAAAAGTCTTCGCTCCAGAACCGATGGCAGAAATTGTACCCTTTACCTGAGGATGAGGCAGCGATCTTTCAATCTAATCCGATTGTGGATGCATCAGTTTCTGAATTAGCCAAGCATGTCACATTACCCATGGAGGACTCTGTTTCTTTCCAGGATGTGATTGATCGAAGAATTGAGTCCGATCTAAAGAAAACATATCTATCAGCTGGAGGGGCGTGCAGGTCAGGCATTGCCCTTACGTCTTTGTCAAAAGCAATGAAGATTTGGATCCTTAATATTGAGGAGGTTCTTAATACAACTGGTGATAAAGATCAAGTTTTTTCCATGCTGGAAGACTTAAGACTTTCTATAGACTTTGTTAGTGAATCAGCTATTGATTCAATTCGGGCTTCTACAAGAGCAATGCTTTCGTCCGTCACTGCTCGGAGGGCACTGTGGCTTAGACCCTGGTCGGCGGACAGCGGAAGTAAACAAAATTGGGTGAAGATTCCGTTTGACACAAAAAATCTATTCGGTGAAAAGATGGATAAGGCTATTCATCGCAAAACAGGCGGAAAATCGGGAATGATCCCACAAGACAGGAAGCAGAACAGAAGAAAGTTCTTTCAGAAAGCTCCTGTCCAATCAAGGTTCAGGAATGCTTCATCTTACAGACCGGGCAAAGAATTCAGGCGCAATTGGAATGCTCCTCGTTCTACTTTTTCGAGGTCCCAGAAGCCTACTACAGCTACTAAGACATTTCAGGCTAAGTCTTTTTGACAGTCTTTCCGTTCAGACTTCTCCGGTGGGTGCAAGACTGAGTTCATTCGCGGAAGTCTGGGCGGAGAGGATAGAAGATTCTTGGATTGTTTCCACAGTGCTGTCGGGCCACAAATGGATCTTCAGAAACATTCCACCCGACATATATGTCCCTACAAAAGTCCCGTCCTCTCTACAGAAGAGAGATTGTCTTCTCCAATATATAAAAGAACTAATTTCTCAGCGAGCAGTAGTGGAGGTGCCAAAGTCTCAAAGGTTTACAGGGGTCTACTCTCCAGTTTTTCTGGTCTTGAAAAAGACAGGTACATGGAGGCCTGTTATAGACCTAAAACGCCTAAACAAGTTTATCTTCTTAGAAAAATTCAAGATGGAGTCTCTGAGTACAATAATTCAAGTGGTACAGCCGGGGGATTTTCTCCTCTCCATAGACTTAAAAGATGCGTACCTTCACATACCAATAGACAAGGATTACCAAAAATTTCTAAGATTTTCAATTGCAGACGTACACCTTCAGTTCAGGGCGTTACCCTTTGGCCTGTCCACATCCCCGCGTACATTCACCAAGGTTCTTCAAGGAGTGATAGCATTGTTGAGATGTCAGAAGATAAGAATCTTCCATTATTTAGACGACGTACTTCTGTTGGCCAGTTCGGAGGAAGTCCTGCTGCAGCACAGGGACTTGACGCTGCAGACCCTCCAGCAGTTTGGATGGATCATCAACTGGCAAAAAAGTCAACTAAGCCCGACAAATGTGATGACTTATCTGGGAGTCTCTTTCGATACAAAGAAAAATATTGTATCTCTTCCGGAGGAGAAAGTAGTAAAAATTGTTACAAGGATCTCGACTGTCCTAACTTTGCACAGTCTGACAGCTCGCGAATGCTTGAGGTTGCTCGGCACCATGTCAGCTACAATCCCAGTAGTAAAATGGGCCCACTGGCACATTCGTCCGTTCCAGCAAGGATTTCTGCGTCAATGGGACAGGAGTTCCTTAAATCAGGTAATTTCCCTGTCAGCGTCAATGAAAACCTCTCTGCCTTGGTGGATGGATCCCCAGAACTTACGCAGAGGCGAGTCTCTTTTGCCACCAAATTGGATAACAGTCACAACCGATGCAAGTATGTGGGGTTGGGGAGCCCTACTGCACAACCACTATGTCCAATCTCCATGGAAATATCATCCCTTACTCGTGTCTTCAAATATCTTAGAATTGAGAGTGATTTGGATGGCGCTACAGACTTTTGCTCCTCTACTCAAAGGTCAGTCAGTAGCTATACGCTCGGACAACACCACAGCAGTGGCCTATATTCCACATCAGGGGGGCACAAGGAGTGCAAGCCTGCTGCAAGAAGTGGATCCAATTATATCTTGGGCGGAAGCGAATCTACAGCATCTAAAAGCCACCTATATTCCGGGGAATCTCAACTATCAAGCGGATGCCTTATCAAGGGGAAAACTGGACCACAACGAGTGGTCTCTGAACTCGGAAGTTTACAGTCAGATTGTCCGGAAATGGGGAAATCCCCAAGTAGACCTGTTTGCATCCCAACACAATGCCAAGACTCCAGTGTTCTTTTCCAGATTCCAGTGTTTGGGGTCCACGGGAGTGGATGCTCTAATCCAACCATGGCCATTTCATCTAGCCTATGCATTTCCTCCAACCTCTCTAATTCTTCGGTTTCTAAAAAAAGTACAAACAGAGAGACTAACAGTAATTGCAATAATACCAAATTGGCCCAACAGAGTATGGTATCCCCTTCTTCTCCAACTGAATTCAAGAACCCCTCATCCTCTACAGTTGAGACCGGATCTTCTCCTTCAATTCGGCCTGGGTCATCCCAATCCAACAAAACTTCACCTGACGGCTTGGAGGTTGAGGGGAGAAGGCTAGCTGGTTTAGGATGCTCCACTCCAGTTATAAGGACTTTACAGAAAGCCAGAAAGAACTCAACCAATTCTGTATATCAGAGGGTGTGGTCCAAGTTTTGTGCCTTTGCGGAACTAAGTAAATTTGATCCTCAGAATCCTGTTGTGTCTAACATTCTAGACTTCTTACAGTCAGGGTTAGACATGGGCCTAGGTGTCAACACGCTTAGAGTTCAAGTTACAGCCTTGTCTACCTTCACTTCTGAGCGTTGGGCCTTGTCACCTCTAATTCAGCAGTTCCTAAGAGCAGCTTTGAAGATACATCCTCCAAGGAGGAATGTTTTTCCAAAGTGGGACTTACCCTTGGTGTTACATTACCTGTCTAAGCCTCCTTTCGTTCCCTCCAACTCAGCTACGTTGTGGGACCTTACCTTGAAAGTGGTCTTCCTAGTAGCCATCACATCTTCAAGGAGAGTTTCTGAACTAGGTGCTTTAGGATGCAAGGAACCTTCTTTTGTGTTTTACCCGGATCGAGTAATTTTGAGACCTATGGTGCACTTCCTTCTTAAAGTTGTTTCACAGTTCCATTTACAAAGTGAATGGTCTCTTCCAACATTCCGAGATGACTCCTCTTCTGCCTCTGTTCACCCATTGGATGTGGGGTCTGTTCTGAAGGCCTATCTGGAGGCTACAAAGGTCTTTAGGGAGTCAGACCACCTTTTTATTGTACCTACAGGGTATAGAAAAGGTAAACCAGCCTCATCCCGCACTATAGCTTCGTGGATTTGCAAGACGATCCAGCAGGCTTACAGGGCTAATGGATTAGATCCTCCTACTAATCCAACAGCGCATTCCACTAGGAGCATCTCTTCTTCTTGGGCGGCCTACGCTGGAGTGTCTACCTCAACTATCTGCAAGGCAGCCGGATGGTCGTCTGAAAATACCTTTTTGTCCCATTACAGAGTGGATCCTTCTTTTCTGTCTAATGTACATTTTGGGAAAGCAGTAATTAACTGTGCAACTTCTGGTGTGGAATAAATTGTTTGTTAAGCATGCCCACCCGTGTATGTGATTTTTCTATGCTCGTTAAGTCCCATGAGTATGCTGGAATGGAGGCTCCAGGGAAAACAGAAAATTAATACTTACCTACCGGAATTTTCTTTTCCTGGAGCATCCATTCCAGCATGCGATCCCTCCCATTGTGGAGGACGATAGTTACTAGAATTGCAGAGGGCTGTCGGGGCAAAATTCTTATAGTTACTATGTCCAATGGGGTTTGGAGGCGGAGCCAAACCCATGAGTATGCTGGAATGGATGCTCCAGGAAAAGAAAATTCCGGTAGGTAAGTATTAATTTTCTGTTATTAGGGAAAAACGGTACTCAGACATCACTGTACCGAAGAAGGGGGTTGCAATGATCTTATTCGTGCTCCAGTACCATTTCTGCAGGGGCTTCCCCACCACTCCCTGCAGAATGATCAGGCCCAAAAACAACCAGATATCCGCTGCTGTTACCGGCTCCCAGGTCCTGCTTCTGGAAAAGGGTCCTTGAGGAGTAGCCAATTGTTGGGTGGCATAGAGTTTAGTCTCCTCCACTATCCTCTCAATAACCGCCTCCGAGAAGACTCTCACACTCACACTCCTTCTTCAAGCCAGGCTCCCCAGCAAAAGGGAAACGTGGGGGCGGTGGCGGAGCCTGAGAAAGGTCGATGGGGCACCAAACCCGGACATCACTAACTTCGCTGGTGATGGAGTCGCTCTCGCTATCTGGGTCGGATGACAGATCCCCAGGTGCGTCACCGTCACTGGAGTCCGCCAGTGACTGCAGATCGCTGTCCTCCAACTCCGCCAGCGCTTCCGCGGTGAGACGCCTTCTGGAGGATGATGCCATAGTATATCCAGGCAGAGGTCAGTGCAGGCAGCAGACAAAGAGTAGTCCAAGTCCAGGCAAAAATCGTCAACGGGTGATCAATCAAAATCCAGGCAGAAGGCAGAAAGAGTGGTCAAAGTCCAGGCAAAAATTGGTAACAGGTAGGCAGAAATCAGATTAGATAAGCACTCACAGATCACAGAAATCACAGCCAGCTCCTCTCCAGCTCAACAGCCACAGCTCCTCTCAGCAATCCAGGAAGCAAAAGGCAACATTGCATTGGATACAAAATCCCATTGTATCCAATAATGCTGTTTTGGCCCAATCAGAAGCGTTTATTTTATTTTTTTTTTACTCCCTCCCTCCCCTGTGACCCTACGCCGCCCCTACGTCACTCCGCCGCTGATCGGCTATGATGGGCTAATTGTCCGCCAGGTCCCCGAAGATCAGAGCGGTAATGGGGACTCCGGCGGCCGGGTGGAAGAAGCCTGGGTCCCGCTGACAAGAGCCAATCACGCGCGGGACCCAGGAATTGGCTGCAGGCACTTTTTTTTTCTACAGTCTCCCTCCCCGATGACTCTTTGCCGCCTGTGATGTCACGACACACCGCCGATCCTCCCTACTAATTGGCCGCCGGGTCCCGGAAAATCAGAAGGTAATGGGGACTCCGGCGGCCGGGGGGGGAAAAAGCCTGATTGCGCGCGGGACCCAGGAATTAGCTGCAGGCACTGCTTTTGCCCAAACGAGCAGAGCTCGGGCTTACCGCTCCTGACATGTGTCAGTCACCCCGAGCTCTGCTCGTGAATACCGCCAGGGGGGTTAAAAAAAAAATGTATAAAAAAATAAACAAACAACTATGGAGAGATCAGACCTCACCAACAGAGAGCTCTGTTGGTGGGGTGAAAAGGGGGGGGGGGGATGGGAATCACTTGTGTGCGGAGTTGTGCGGCCATGCAACTTGGCCTTAAAGCTGCAGTGGCCATTGTAATAAAAAATAGCCTGGTCACTAGGGGGGTTTAACACCATGGTCCTCAAGTGGTTGAAAGAAAATATATATGGCAGCCTCCATATCCCTCTCACTTCAGTTGTTCTTTACATTCAAGTATTATATTTGCCACAACTACTTCTTGTGGTAGGATATTTTACATCTTTACCACTCTTATTGTGAAGAAACGTTTTATAAAATAGGTGACGACATTTCTTTTTTTCCTCCATGCATACTTTATTTCCTCTTGTCCTTTGTAGATCTGTAGGAATAAAGAACTTATTTGCCTTTATTATTTTCTAGGATCAGATTAATGAGGTCAACTCAATGTCGCTTTTCCAAGCTAAATTAACCACTTTTTCCACCACTACAGTATATCTACGTCCTGTGTGACATATAAGTTGTGTAGCTGAAGTACAGCTGCGCATTATTGGGCTTGCTCCTGTGCAAAACCTCCAGCACTATCTGCTGCAGCAATAATTGGTAAAAGGGAATATTTCTCTGAGCCATTAAGATTGATTTTTACCATTCAAAATACTTTTTTTTCTCAGTTCATAGTGAAAAATACACACTGCAGCATTAGTTCAGAATCAAATATCTTCACCATAAATTGTGACAGGAACGTAATTTAAGTTTTGTGATAAACAGTACAAATAGCCAAACAAAATTTGTGTTTTTGTATCTACAATAGCGCTTTCTATTTTTATTTTAAAACTGGAATTGGTAGAACTGAGAAAATGGGTTTTTTCAAAATTTTCCTCTTTTTCTAATTAAAGTGCATAGAAAACAAAATTGTTCTAGGGAAAAAAATGCCATACAATGAAAGCCTAGTTAGTCTTGAAAAAAAAAACATATTTCATTTAGGTGTAAGCCCCTCTGAGGGACAGTTAGTGACAAGACAATATACTCTGCACAGTGCTGCGTAATATGTCGGCGCTATATAAATACTACATTTAGTAGGGATAAAGTTATTGCTGATTAAATAGGGACATAGCTAAAATGTCAAAACTGCTCTGGTCCATAACAGGGAAAACAAGGTCTGGATGCGAAGTGGTTAAATCCGTTTGTCTAACCTTTCTTCGTAAGTGTAGCATATCATCACTCTGATTAATTTAATTGTGTGTCTATGTTTCTGTTGTAGAACATCAATGTCCTTCCTATAGTGTTTCGCGCAAAACTCCATCCTATACTACAGATGTGGCCTCACAAGTGATTTATATAGAAGTGGTAAGTGTACTAGCATCTCATGCAATTTCCCTTTTTATCCAGAATTTTATTTGCTTTAGCTGCTGCTTGGCATTGAGTATTGTTACTTAACTTATTAGCCTCCTGAGAGGTATGCCCGACACTGTGTAGGGCAAGGAATTTATGCTGAAAGCAGTATACCTGACAGTGTTGGGCATGCCGCTCAGGGGGTTTCCCTAGGTACAGGAGCCCCACTGTAGAAGTTATATAGGTGCAGGGGCTGCTGTACATTATAGGCAGCCTTAGTCACTTTAGGCAGCGTGCTTCCCCCCCATCCCCCCCCCCCCCCGGTGCATGTGACGTCTGGTGACAATAATGTTTCGGAATGCGAAGGATCTGGACTGAAGTCATGTGGCATACTGGAACATATGCGGAGCTGTGCACGGAGGCTAAAGTGCTAGCTGGAACGAGGCTCAGTATGTATAGCTGCAGCATCGGGGGGTTTAGGGGGGGGCACACTGCCTAAAGAAACGGCATACATATTTTATGCCACTCCTCCCATTCTACCTCTCACACTTTTATTGTCACCCGACGTCACATGCATCGGGGGGGGGGGGGGAGAGGGTGTTGGGGGAGGGCATGCTGCCTAAAGTGACTAATTATGCCTATAATGTACAGGAGCCCCTGCACTTATCTAACTTCTACAGTGGGGCACCTGTACCTAACTAGCCTAGGGACACTGACTTAGCCTATCCTGGGGGGGGGTACCTAACCAGCCTATCCTGGGGGGACATCTACCTAAACTTTACTGGGGGACACCTGCACCTAACTAGCCTATTCTGGGGGGCACCTAACCAGCCTAGCCTGGGGGGGGGAGCATCTACCTAACCTTTCCTGGGGGACACCTTCACCTAACTATCCTATCCCAGGAGACACCTGCAACTACCTAGCCTATCCCAGGGTACACCTGTAACTACCTAGCCTATCCCGGGGGACACCTGCACCTACCTAGCCTATTCTGAGTGACACCTGTATGTACCTAGCCTACACTGTGCGACACCTGTACCTAATATTGGGGGCATCTAGACCTGGCTACCTACCTACAATAATCTGTGAGGGATTCCGAAGACAAATGGGCACCATGCGGTGGGCAACACGGGACAGGTAATGTATAAATGCACACACGGGAGTACATTTTTACATTGGGGGGCAGCAACGAGGCAACAGGTGTAGCCGATTCCTGAGCGATTTCATGTTGAAATTTATTGGGAATCAGCCTGCGGAGTATGGGCAGATGACCGATCTCTCTCTAATCAGATTTGATTAGATAAAGATTTGTCTCTTGGTCGAATCTGCCCAACATTTCTATTGTATTAGTGCAGGTTGAACAGCTTCATCTTGGAAGTATAAATGATCAGAGATTTTGGAGAGCAATTTTGAAAGTTAGTTTAGATTTAGTTTCAAACTTTTATTGGACTTAAAATGTACACTAGACCCCTGCTTGACACACATTGTTTAAGTTACAGGAAAAAAGGTTATGAAAATTAATTGGATCACTTTTTGCACAGAAATCCAGCAGAAACTGAACGCCTGGGAGGTTAACAACCAGTAAGTCCTGCTCCAAGCCTGATATGCCCTGCTTTATTGCATTTTGTTGGTATCGTGTCATGCAAATGGCAAGTCAAAGATACATGATCCTTCTGTAGTATTCCTGCTGAGTATGCATAATTCTATGTAATTTTTGATTATCTACATTCCATCCACTAACAGATCTAATATATGGACCCTACAGCCTACAATTTTCCATATGAAATATGATTACCGGTAGTTTAACACTACTCTTTGCTTCCTGTCACTTGTCCAGTCCCTTGTCTATGGACAAACACATTTTTCCACTAGTTCCTGCATGCATCTTAAACTTCTACACCAGGTTATTGTGAGGAACAGTGCTGAAAACAAAATCCAAGTATGCTGAGTATATTACTATTACAGGTAGTCCCCCCGGTTAAACGAACGAATTAGGGATTGTAAGTTCGTTCTTAACCTGAATCTGTTCTTAAGTTGGAACATTGTGCCATCTCTGTCCCCTGTACCTACTCTGTGCCCCCCCCCTGTGCCCCCTCTGTACCTGTTTATACAAGTTAAAAAGCCATTTTTTCTTTGAATTTTTTTTAAATCGATTTTCTCAAAAACTACAAGTCCAACTTGAATTTTTTTTTTTTACCTTTTCCCATGGAAACACAGAATCCATGTTGT
Source organism: Hyperolius riggenbachi (assembly GCF_040937935.1). Classification (NCBI taxonomy): domain Eukaryota; kingdom Metazoa; phylum Chordata; class Amphibia; order Anura; family Hyperoliidae; genus Hyperolius; species Hyperolius riggenbachi. The sequence goes on along the minus strand of NC_090652.1, from coordinate 163,307,926 downwards.
TCGTATCGGCGGGTCGTTCTTAAAGGGAAGGTTCAGGGACTAACTAAAAAAAAAAAAAAATCCATTTCCACTTACCTGGGACTTCCTCTAGCCCGTGGCAGGCAGGAGGTGCCCTCGGCGCCGCTCCTCAGGCTCCCGGTGGTCTCCGGTGGCCGACCCGACCTGGCCAGGCCGGCGGCCAGGTCGGGCTTCTTCTGCGCTCCATGGTGCGTTTCACGCCGGTGCGCTGACGTCATCGGACTTCCTCCGGGCTGTACTGCGCAGGCTCAGTAGTTCTGAGCCTGCGCAGTACAGCCCGGAGGACGTCCGATGACGTCAGCGCGCCGGCGTAAAACGCACCATGGAGCGCAGAAGAAGCCCGACCTGGCCGCGGGCCTGGCCAGGTCGGGTAGGCCACCGGGAGCCTGCGGAGCTGCGCCGAGGGCACCTCCTGCCTGCCACGGGCTGGAGGAAGCCCCAGGTAAGTGGAAATGGATTTTTATTTTTTTTAGTTAGTCCCTGAACCTTCCCTTTAAGTCGGGCGTTCATAAGTTGGGGACTACCTGTACTTCCTAGGATCTACATTTGCATTCACCACTTCATAAAACAACATGTTGTTGTTCAGACAAGAGCATCTTTCTGAAATCTTGTCTAACATCTAATGGCGCAGAATGGTAGAACAGGTAAGACATCGGATCTGTTGCCTCTTTATGGCCACCTGTACCTTGAAGTCATATGATAAAATGCTGACGTTCTTAGACTGAATCAAACATGTGCGGTCTTCTTTATTAAGGGCTTTAAAAAAGCACTTGCAATTTAGACATGGTGATATTACATGCTATTTCAGAGGTTTAAAGGGGTTCTGTGGAATTATTAAATAAAACAAAAAACTGACACTTACCTGGGGCTTCTATCGGCCCCTTGTACATGTCATGTCCAGCGCCGTCCTCCTACGATCCTCCGTCCCCCACCGCCGGCCCCGGTCAATTATTAGTTTAACAAGATGAAAAATGCGCGCTCCCGTTCTCGTCTCCGGGAGCTTACAGCTCTGGCGCGGTATAAGATTTTTTCATACTGCGCGTGCGCAGTAAGCTGTTTTAGATGCGAGCGGGAGCAAGCACACGCGCAGCCACGCTAGAAAAATAATTACACCGGGGCCCAGCGGTGGGAAATGAAGGATAGTAGGACGACGGCGAGGGGCATAACAGCTACAGGGGCCGATAGAAGCCCCAGGCAAGGTTTTGTTTTTATTTTTTTTCATCATTCCACAGAAACCCTATAAATAAGATCAAAGGCACTCTTTTATGGTGTTATTTGCACCTTGATTTGGTGATAGTCATTTTAGGTATCTGAAGCAGTTATAAATGTAGAGGTGCATTTCACGTGTGCGCAATTTGCAGTCAAGTTGAAATTAAAAATAATTTAAAGCATAAGTGAGCTTACAACACAAGTGCACCCACCAGAGGAAAATGTCTCTAAAAGATCAGTGTGACAGTAGTCTTCTGGTCAGGATTTCCAAGCATATTTTTTCCTGTACCTCAAATGACATAATTAAGACTTGGAATACTATCATTATCCCAGAATTTCTCTTATGTGGCTATAAACCGAAAATGGACAAGGCCAAATAAGGAAAGGTATTGAAAACATAAAAATAGATGTTAAATAGATAGTAAGGGGCGGCTTACATCCATGGAGGACACAACTGTTTGCAGGGCCAGTGCTACCATAGAGGCAAAGGGGGCAATTGCCCCAGAGCCTGTAGGGCCCCCCAAGTTGTCTCTCCCCCCCCCCTCCAACTTAACTGTTGCTCCCTGGGGCCTCTGCAGTGTCTTTGGCAGAGAAGCGTCCCATCTGTGATGGTGTGCACACTCCTCTACCAGTCTGTGGCACCATGTGCTCCTCAACTTTCTCCACCACTGGTTGCATCTTCTTTGTGACCCACGGCATGCTGTTATGTAGTAAGGTTTGCCGTGTCATGGAGGAGAGGCGCCCCTGCGAGGATGAAGTTGGGAAATGCATGGAGCCACAGACTGACACAGGAGTGCACCCGCCGGGACAGATAAGACGCTACTCTGCCAAAAAATGCTGCAGAGGTCCTGGTGAGCAACAGTTAAGTTAGGAGGTGAATGGGGAGTGGGGCAGGGTGGGTCTGCAGCCAGGTCAGGGGCCCTGGGTAGAAATGTGGCTGCAACAAAGGGCCCCTAACACAGCTTTTTGGTTGGGTGTGTCTGTTGAGATGTCCCAGGGTCAATTGTGCCTGGGGGCCCCATTATTACTAGAGCCGGAAGTACATTACAAATAAACTGCCAATATCATAAATCTTGAAGGACCTCATGAAGTATTTTTAAAAATTGTGAACATTGCTGAACTGGAAAGAGTACATAGTCTACAAAGCCTTTCTTTAGATCAGTTTTAATGTCTGTATATCTAAACAATATTTACATACCTTTGAATAATGCCCTGCTGTAAGCTCTTGCAACTTGTTAGGGTTTCTCCAGTGAAGATATGACACATGACTACGTCTTTACATTTATGGAGGCAAGACAACAGCGCTTCAGCTTCAATGTTTCCATTTCGAGAAACAATGCACAGACGTTGAAGACGCGAGCAATGACTAAGAGCCAAGAAGAACCTCTCATTAGCTGGAAAATACGGCTGTTCCAATCTGTAAAAAACACATGGTATATGACTTGTATAGATTGCAGCTCAGACCACCGGTTTACTGCATCACAATTTGAAAAAGGGCATTAAAGAGAATCTGTACTGTAAAATTCTTACAGTAAAAAGCATACCATTCTATTCATTATGTTCTCCTGGGCCCCTCTGTGCTGTTTCTGACACTCCCTGCTGCAATCCTGGCTTGTAATTGCCAGTTTTAGGCAGTGTTTACAAACAAAAGACATGGCTGCTAACCAGAGTGTGATAGGCTGGGAGGAGAGCTTGGAGAGGGTGTGTAAAGCTTCTGCCTATCACAAGCAGTGCTGCACGTTCCACACATTCCAGCCTGAGCCCGACAGAGGAAAGAAGATGAGATTCATTACAGAGACAGTGCAACTAGAAAAGGTTGCAGTATGCCAGAGCACATTAGAACAGGTATAGGAACTTATAGGATAGAAGAAATAAGGCTTAAAATTTTGTTACAGATTCTCTTTAAACAAAAAATCACTTTGTGCAACAGTTCCATATACATAGAACAGCCATTAACTAAGAGTCTTCCACTAAAATACATTGAAAATAAAATAATAATGTAAGAGAATGCGAGGGAGTGACTTCTTTTATGCGTTCAACTATTAGTCCAAAGCTGACGGCATACTTTACATTACAGACACAGCATAAGCATTGCCAACTAAAGATTTGTATTTAGGATTTCTATTTTCAAATATTGCTTTTCAACACACTGGCACAAATACTACCTCCCATGGTGATGCTACCATATAAAAAAAAAAAAAAAAAGGAGGAAGCGCTTTATTATGTAAATTCCATTACTCACCCTGGGTACTTTGACATATACACAGCGCCACGTAATACGTTGGCACTTCATAAATCAATAATAATTATAATAATACAAAGGAACATTTCTAGACGCTGCACCTTCTATGGTCAAACTTCAAAAAAATCTGGCTGCAGTACATATGGCCCATATTTAACCTCTTGACGACCAGCTAACGCCGATTGGCGTAAACTGGTCGTCTGCAGGTTTCCATGGAAACGGCCGCTCGTTTGAGCGGCCTTTCCCTGTCCGTTCACGGAGGGTGTCTCCGTGAACAGTCGGAGAGCCGCCGACCGCGGCTCGCCGGCAAAATGAAAAAACATCATACGGCGCTGCTGCGCAGCAGCGCCGTAAGGCAGATCGGCGATCTCCGGCCTCTGATTCTGAATCAGAGGCCGGGGATAGTCGGCCTATGATAGACTGAAGCCTATCCTTCAATGCGCAGGACGTATATCCGTGCTGCGCAGCTCACAGGGGGAGGGAGAGGCACGGAGCGCAGAGAACGCTGCGGAGGGGGGCTTTGAAGAGTCCCCCCCCCCCGCAAAGCGCAGATAGCCGGCGGCGATCAGACCCCCCCAGCAGGACATCCCCCTAGTGGGGAAAAAAGGGGGAAGTCTGATCGCCTTGGCATAATCCTGATCTGTGCTGCGGGCTGGAGAGCCCACGCAGCACAGATCAGCCATAAATCCCCTGGTCGTCAAGTGGTTAAAGTCGGGTCAAAAAGGAAACACTTATCTAAGAATAGGTAAGCCTCTGGATCCTGTAGAGTACCCACGGTGTCCTCTGTATCCTTGTTGCCACTTGCTGAGCCTCCGAACATTTCTGAAAAGGACTTGTTAAAAATCTGATCGGGGCCACACTCTATTTGAAGCCATACTGTGCATGCATGCATAATATGTTGGCGCTTTATAAATACATTAAATAAATAAATGCATGAGTATGACCGCACCTGCGCAGTAAGAAAGACCATCGCGTGTACGAACAGCTCAGTGCTACTGTGAAGGGGCGAGTGCAGGATGGCCTCGCTCATGCTTGAAGAGGAGCCCAGCCCAGATTTTCTGGAGGATCCCAGCAAGCAAGGAGGACCCAGCAAACCTCTACAGGATCCAGAGGATCCCTCTTCTTAGGCAAGTGTCCCCTCATTTTTTCACTCTAGGGGGAAAGAGGTTTCCTGGCTTTAATAAAGATGACAAAAATATGTCATATTTACCATGTATTCCAAAGATTTTAATTGAAATTGCTTAAAGGAATACCATCGATTCACATATTTTTTTCAATTGACACAGGAATTGTTTGGGAAGTGCTGCTAAGTACTGGTGTATACATTTTAGTAGCAACTTCTTTGTTTACGGTTAGCAAAATACTTTCAACGTTTACGGACGCCAAAACTGACGCTGACTGAGCCATGAGGAGAGGGGAAATTCCCCTCACACTTGATCAGTTAACTCTGTGTAGCTCTGTGTGTGACAGAGAAGAGAGCTCCCAACAGCTGCAGATCCTGTGTCCTGTGTTTCTGACTGACCGGTTTGAAAAGAGCACAGGAAATGTAACTAATTGTCACAGCTTTTTCATACTGTTTTTGCTTTCAGAGTTTGATATGTTTGATATTTGCTTTCTGTAGTCTGATATGCAACTCTGGCTGTGCATTGAAGCAGACACCCCTTCTGCAATTGATTTGTCCCAATATAGCTAAGGGCTCGTTTCCACTATCGCGAATCTGCATGCGTCCAACGCATGCAGATCCGCACATGTAATACAAGTGGATGGGCCTGTTTCCACTGTAGCGTTGTTGAGGTGCGTTTTTTTCAGCGTGAAAAAAACGCACAAAAGAGCCAACGATTTCGCCTGCGTCGGGAATCCGTGCGAATCGCCGCTAATGTATTTAATAGTAAAAACGCATGCGTTTGTTACATGCGTTTTTACCCGCGATTTCGCGTGCGATTTCGCACCTTTTTCAATTTTATTTAGCCCTGGCAGTGTCATGTTTAATTTCGCATGGCACCCTGCCATGCGAAATCGCATGCGAAATCGCGGGTAAAAACGCATGCGGAAACGCATCCGCATGCGTTTTTACAAGCGTCGGAATGCGGCCGAAATCGCGTCGCAACAGTGGGAACGAGCCCTCAATCCTACCCTCAATAAATTACAGCTTTTGCCTCTGATATTTAACATGAAGAGTAGGAAAATGTGTACACAGCTACTTAGACATTATTTGCACATTGTTATTTTAGAACACTTGGGTATCGATAGTATTCCTTTAAGTGGAAGGCATTAACTTTATTAATAATTATAAGTGTATGTATGTGTAATTTTAGTTTTTGCGTGTGTAAACACGCTCCTGTTCTACAGGAAGTGTTCACTTTTTAAATTTTTTTTACATTTTACAAGCCTTTGACAGCGTCTTGTTTTATGAATGAACATGGCCCCATTCATTCCAGGCATTGTGATTGGGTAAGGTAAGTAGTAAGGGAGACCTCCAGAGCCCTTCCACTGCTCATGTTCAAATTACAGGATATTTTACAAAAATCAAACCAAGGAAAAAATATTGGACAACTTGTCTTATATACTTTCCTTCTTTCATTAGTTTTAATGTACCACAATCATGTGCAATAGTACCATAATGATGTGCAAAGGTGTGGAATATAAATAGGAGATGGAGAGGGGTCTCAGTGTCTGTCTGTGTGTCTTTTAGTTTAAAAGCTCTAATGAGAATGGAGAATGGACGAAGTCCGACTTAAAGGATAACTGAAGCGAGAGGTATATGGAGGCTGCCATATTTCCTTTTAAAGCGGAATATAACCCTGCATTTCAACTTTGCTCTAAAACATTATTTACAGTATATTATATGCAACCAGCATTTTTTTTTTACTAGACCAGCATTGGAAGGGTTACACAGGGCTTTAAAGTTCCTTTAGATTTCTGCAGACGCATCCGAAGCTGAAAAGAGATACATTTTGTTTACAGAAATGTATCTAAGTGTTTAATGTGACTCATCTCTCTGACTGAGAAGGAGCTTGGAGGACTGTCAAAGAGTGTGTAACTGTTTATCAATAGATACATAGAATGTAACAATCTGAACTTCTGCATATCTCTCCACGGAACTTGAAACGTCTGTGTTTAACCCTTCCAATGCTGGTCTAGTAAAAAAAAAATGCTTTTTGCATATAATATGCTGTAAATAATATTTTAGAGCAAAGTTGAAATGCAGGGTTATATTCCGCTTTAAGCAATACCAGTTGCCTGGCTATCCTGCTGATCCTCTGCCTCTAATACGTTTAGCCATAGACCCGAACAAGCATGCAGCAGATCAGGTGTTTCTTACATTATTGTCAGATCTGACAAGATTAGCTGCATGCTTGTTTCTGGTGTTATTCATATATTACTGCAGCCAAATATACCAGCAGTGCTGCCAGTCAACTGATATTGTTTAACAGGAAATAAATATGGCAGCCACCATATACCTCTCACTACAGTTGTCTTTTTAATAGGTGTAACGATTGTGGAACTTTCTCCGTGATCAGCGCACAACGCGTGCGCTGATACGGCAGAAATCCTCCACAAGCGTATATTTGCAGGAACCCAGCAAAAGGTGCTACGCACCCGTAGAGGGAAATTCCTGTCGGCAGATGGCGCTGGGGAGTGCAGAGGAACCTATCCTCTGTACCTCCACAAATGCCAGACAGGAATTGTACGAAGCGCAGAACGCAATCGCAAGAAAAGCGATTGCGAATGAGAACGAGCAAAGGGACAGGTTGTATGTGTGTGCGCCAACCTAGTCGCCACCCCGCGACAGTGCACACACAACAGCAGATATGAAATAGGAACGCGATCGCGAGAGGTGCGATCGCCAGACGTTACACAAGGCAGATATGAAATAGGAACGCGATCGCGAGAGGTGCGATCGCCAGAGAGGTGCGATCGCCAGGCGTGACACAAGGCAGATCAGACGAGGTTAGCAAAGGCACAGCAAATAATACAATGAGAATAACAAGGAAAATAACAAACGCTAACTGAACGCGAACACCGCACTCATTCGCAACAGTGCACGCGTTCGTGCGCGGTCTCCACGTGATAAGCACAATAGAGACAAGCACGCCTAACTAACCAAGACAAGACAGACACCACACAAACGCGCTTGCTACACGGTTGCCTTACCGCAGGCACCAGCAAGCGCACGCAAACAGACAGACAACGAGAATCGATCAAACAGGAACCACTGCTCTTACCGTCAGAGCCAGTGCGAACCAGGTATCAGAAAGATCCACTGCTCTTGCTGTCAGAGCAGTGTGATCCAAGCACACGACAAACAGAAGGAGTAACCAGCAGCGACCGCAGCCGAGGTTAGCTCCAAGATCCAGACCAGAGGAATCCACTGCCACTAACGCTAGGGCAAGTGCGATTCAGACAGACAGAACAGAAGGATCCACAGCACTAGTGAAAGTGGCTAGCGCGATCCAGGAAGACAGAACAGAAGGATCCACAGCACTAGCGCAGGATGCCAGTGCGATCCAGGTACAGAGTAGCAGAACAGAAGGATCCACAGCACTAGCGCAGGATGCTAGTACAATCCAGGGAGGCAGAACAGAAGGATCCACAGCACTAGCGAAAAGAGGCTAGTACGATCCAGGGAAACAGATCAGAAGGGGCTACCAGCAACAACCGCTGTTGCGGTTAGCACCCAGACACACAAAACGATTTCCTGTCGCTGGGACAGGACAATCGCAACAGACAAACAAAACAGATAAACAATCCTAACTGCACTAGGGAAACCTGCCTAGTGCAAGTTCCAGGAATAACTCTAAGCTGATCTTCAAACAAAGAGCATGGCTGACACTCCTCCAGGAGTGTTTCACAGGAAGGAGTCCTTATGACCAGCCAAGCATTGTGGGAAACGCATAGTACTTATAGAGCAAGCCCACAATGGATGTGACTAGGCAATTTGCATGATAAACGTATGCAAATTCCTCTGCAGCAAGCTGCAGAACTGACAAAAGGTCTCTCTTAAAGAGACCTGCAGAATGCAGACCTGAACAGTGGTCAAAAAGCTGCCTGTCTGCACAGGCAGCTGAGCAGATTCTCACAATAGGCTTTCATTATTCCCGTCAGCATACATACTACACTGGGTAAAAATATAAATGTAACACTTCCGGTTTTGCCCCCATTTTGCATGAGTTGAACTCAAAGATCTGAAACATTTTCTACATACACAAAAGATCCATTACTCTCAAATACTGTTTACAAATCGGTCTAAATCTGTGTTAGTGAGCACTTCTTATTTGCCAAGATAATCCATCCCACCTCATGGGTGTGGCATATCAAGATAGAGACATGAACATTAATTTTGTGGGCAACAGCTCTGGTAGATATTCCTGAAGTCAGCATACCATTGTGCTGTGTGATCAAACTGCACATTTCAGAGTGGCCTTTTATTGTGGCCAATCTAGGGAACAACTGTGCAATATTCATGCTGTCTAATCAGCGCCTTGATATGCCACACCCGTGAGGTGGGATGGATTATCTCGGCAAAGGAGTAGTGCTCACTAAAGGTTGCCATACATCAGGCGACTTGGCGGCCAATCGACCATCCGATTCGATTATTATAATCGAGTTGGATGAAAATCAGTGCCGGCAAGTGCCTGCACGACTGACAATGTGACTAATTTCGGGACGAAAAGTGGTTGAATTCCCGATCACGCATGCTGCAAGATGTTGGGCCGCCTTACTAGATCGGGTGCGCAGCGAGATAGGTGTGTAATTTCACTACGATCGATTAAACCCCCCGGCGCCATCCGCCCCAAAAGAAATATGTCCCCCGTGTAAAGTATACATTACCTGTCCGCGGCCTGCTCTTATCTATCACTGCCTGCGGCATATCTCCTCTGCATATATGCATGCCTCACGTGGTTTCCTAGTAAGGGTCGCACTTGTGACGTCACACAGGCGCGTCCTTACTAGGAAACCACATGGGACGTGTGTGTATGCAGAGGAGATATCCCGGAGGCAGCGGGGGACAAGCACAGGCTGCAGACAGGTAATGTATATTTTACACAGGGCACCAGGGGGGCCTTCTTCATTAGGGAGGCACAGCATCGGAGCAGCATCACAAGGCCGATTCCGGATCGATTTCAGCATGAAATTGATCGTGAATCGGCCAATGGTATATGGGCAGCTGACAGACCTCTCTCTTCTCGGGTTTGATAAGAGAGAGATTTGTCTCTTGGTGGAATCTGCCCATACATCGCTAGATTTATGGCTACCTTAATACAGACTTGTGAACAATATTTGAGAGTAATGGGTCCTTTGTGTATGTAGAAAATGTTTCAGATCTTTGAGTTCAGCTCATGCAAAATGGGAGCAAAACCGAAAGGCTAGGTTCACAGTGGAACATTGTGTTGCAATGCGACATTAAAGTTGCAACACAAAATAACAATGGAACACACCAAAACAGTTGCCACACACATTAATGCTGTGTACTCGGGAGGGATTTGGGGGTACTTGAACTTGTGTTTAATATTTCGAAATATTACAAATCATATACACTGCTCAATAAAATAAAATATAGGGAATACTTAAACACCACAATGCAACTCCAAGTCAATCACACTTCTGTTAAATCAAAAACTGTCCACTTAGGTAGCAACACTGATTGACAATCAATTTAACATACTGTTGTACAAATGGAATAGACAACAGGTGGAAATTATAGGCAATTAGCAAGACAGCCCTAATAAAGAAGTGCTTCTGCAGGTGGTGACCACAGACCACTTCTCAGTTCCTATGCTTTCTGGCTCATGTTTTGTTCATTTTTTAATGCTGGTGTTGCTTTCACTCTAATCGGTAGCATGAGACGGAGTCTACAGCCCATACAAGTGGCTCAGGTAGTGCAGCTTATCCAGGATGGCACATAAATGCGAGCTGTGGCAAGAAGGTGTCCGTTAGTGTAGTGTCCAGAGCATGGAGGTGCTACGAGGAGACTGCCAGAGCCTGCAAAATGACCTCCAGCAGGCCACAAATGTGCATGTGTCTGCTCAAATGGTGGCGGTTGTGCTTATAGCCTAACCGTGCAGGACGTTTGGCATTTGCCAGAGGACACTAAGATTGGCAAATTCGTCACTGGCGACTTGTGCTCCTCTTCACAGATGAAAGCAGGTTCACACTGAGCACATGTGACAGATGTGACAAAGTCTGAAGACACCTTGGAGAACGTTCTGCTGCCTGCAACATCCTCCAGCATGACCAGTTTGGCAGTAGGTCACAGTAATGGTGTAGGGTGGTATTTCTTTGGTGCTCAGCAGAGGTAGCCTGACTGCTAGTAGGTACATAGATGAGATCATCAGACCCTTTGTGAGACCGTATGCTGGTGCGGTTGGCCCTGGGTTCCTCCTAATGCAAGACAATGCTAGACCTCATGTGGCTGGAGTGTGTCAGCAGTTCCTGCAAGACGAAGGCATTGATGCTATAGACTGGCTCACCCATTCCCCAGACCTGCATCCAATTGAGCACATCTGGGACATCATAAAGGACAATGTGAGCTGAAAATGGCAGGTCTGGCCTTGACAAGCTTTCCGTAGTTGCAGATCCATAATACGGTTCAAACACAAAGAGGTATCCAGTCTCACAATCAGCCATAGAAAACACTTGTAGACTCCACTTGCTTGGTTTCTGAGGATTGTACATATTGTACTTTGATCTTCCTTTGAAACTAATTGTGCTTTCGTCAATCACTACATTCCTATGGGGTACAAACAGACTTCTGCATCTTTCTTTCATATGCTCTATCAAGTTCCTGACCTTCCAACCCCTAGTTTGAGGGCCTTCAGGACCACTGATGGGTGGAGAAACATGTAGCATCCAATGGATCTGACTAAAAGAGAAAAGAGATCTCCAAAAAAGGTGTAATTGATCCCCGAGTTGAGAAAAAAATCCTGGATAGATCCCCTTTCTTGCAGTGCCATCCTAAGAATTACTCCAAAATATGCCTTTATTTCCTGCATAGTAACATCAGTCCAGCTCCTCCAGATGGATCTGGGTGAAGGAGGGTTATTTTCTAACTTCCTTTTGGCATAATCATTTGTTTCAAAGTTAATAATTTCTTCTAAAAGGGCCGGTGTAAAAAAAAACAAAAAAAAAAAAAAAAACCCACTGATCGTTTCTGGAACATTAGCTGCAGGCAGTTGTACCCCTGCATTACACACAGTAAAGGTAAATTATGCAGCAAGCAGTCACTGGTAGGAGAGAAGCTTGCCCATTTTCTGTGATCACCATCACCCTCCCTACTTTCAGCAGGCTCCCCACTTTCATCAGCTTGCCCACCTTCATCAGCCTTGTCAATATCAGTGTAATCACTGTAGCAATAATCCTCATCATCAGTGACAGTATAGTCACTGTCATCACCAGAATCCTGCACATCTGATTCTGAGCTGCTGTCATTCATAATCTGCTGTGCCACCTCAAACGCTGTCATTTTTCTTTTATGTGCTGCAGAGGATGCCATTGCTCCGCTCTGAAATTAATTTGCAAGGAATCTTCAAAAAAAAAAATAACCGGAAGGGATCTGCAAGAAGGAATATGCAAGGGATCTGCCAGGAATCTGTCAAAAGTAAACTGCCAGGAATCTGCAAGAAATCTGAATGTAAAAACCTGCAAGGGATCAGCCAGGAATCCACCAGAAGTAATTTGCCAGGAATCTGCTAGAAAGGCCATGCAGAAAAGCAGAGTTGATGCTGCTACTTCCTGCCAACCCTAATCGCCCAATTCCTGTGTAAGGGAGGGGGGTACCATCTGTGTGGGCATGTAGTTTTACATGCCCACTAAGTATAGTAACGGAGATCGGGGTTTCCTTGCGGCCAGATGCGCCGCAAACCGCTGCTTATAAAATGTCCCGCATAGCGGGACAAACGACTGGAACGCGGATTTCGTAATGTCCCGCCATGCGGGACATACGAGCGGAAAGGGTTAAAGGACCACTATTGCGAAAGTTGTCAAATTTAAAGTACATGTAAACACATACAAATAAGAAGTATGTTTCTTGCAGAGTAAAATTAAACAAATTATGTTTCTCCTACTTTGCTGTCACTTACAGTAGTGACAGGGACCCCCCCCCCCCCCCCAGTTTAGGTGGTGACAGATGAACCTCCGACCGGGTTAGGTAGTGACAGGTGCCCCCGAGTTAAGGTAGTGTCACGAGCCCCCCAGTGTAGTTAATGACAGTGTAGTTAATGACAGGTGCCCCCCCCCCCATGTTTAGTGACAGGGACCCCCACTCACCGTCGTCTTCGCCCCCGATGCATCCCAGCAGCCAGAGTCTGACCTCAGAATCAGCGGGAACCAGTGAGATCGGGCACACAGTACCCCCTGTGGACACTGCGCTGCATATGTGGAAGTGATGTCACGTCTGCCTATCGGTGCGGTGTCCGCGAGGTCCTAGCGTCCACACTCACTGATCACCGGCTGATTCTGAGGTCTGAGGCTGGTTGCTGGGAGTCGGTGACGGCCGGGGGGGGGGTTGTTGGAGAATGACAGTGAGGGGAGGCGGCTGATGGCTGGGGGGCATCTGCCCCATTTTGCCCCTATGTGCGGATGCCCATGTAAGCAGGCCTACTAGTTGTGTGACAGGACAGGCTTCGGTCAGCTAGCAATAATAAACAATTAATGTGCTTTATTAGGGACCCTATGGGAAATCCTCACTCCTGCTGATTATAAGCCATGCAGTACTGTGGTGCTATTGCAGCGCATGACAATAACTACCTATTACAGTAAGACAGTAGCCAGTATGTATCAGAACATGGTTAGCTGCAAGTGGTGCAGGGAGTACAACAGATGTGTCTCTTGTACTGCTGCAGTGACCACTACACATACACGAGACACTAGCAGCTGCAGCAGGTGTTCAGTTTGACAGGCTTGCTTCTTCCAGAACACAGAATAAGCCCTAAGACCGCAAAGAATGACATTTACTTTTTAGATTTAGGATATAAGTGGTGAATGTGCAGTAACAAAGACCAACCAAGATCTTAACCATCTCAATCGTAATGCATCTGTATTTGTTTTTCCTGTACCATATACTTACTGAATGCAGCAATTGAATAAAGTATTTTGAAAAGACGTATATGGAAAAATATAATACCTTGGCTGGGAATTATAACAAGGGCTAAGATGAATTTGCTTCCAGAAAAATACCAAGGGCCCGATTCAATTCCAGGATAAAAAAAGACTTGCCCACACGTGGAAGTAAGTCCTGAGGATGCAGTTACGGTGGAATCTGTAAGGTCCTTTAATAAAAAAGGGGGCCCAGATGTCCATCCACTCCAAGTTTGACAGGAGAAAAAGGGATGATTCTTCTTAGAACAAAGGGTTAAAAGTTAACGTTTATTTGCAATAAAAGCTGACAACTATTTTCGCTAAGTAGTAAAGTAAAGAAAAAGAAAAAAAAGAAAAACTAGACTGCAGCCTTTCTGTAGTCTGTTTGTATTGTAATCTTCTTTTGTATACTGTGACATTATCTTTTTCAGTATACATCTAATTTCTTCTTGCATTTCCATCTATTAACTCCTTTTTGCTGTTTTTTTTCTAAATTAGCGAAAGGTTAATGGGTGGTAAAAGTGATGGCTTTTTCGTGAAACTGACAGACATGAGAGGACCCAGGTGTCAGTCACCAGCACACCCACATCAGATACACTGCAAAATAGAAAGAACCCCGGCCAAAGCATCTTTTCATTTTCTGCCAGGTTTTTCTAGTATTGGGCTACTCACAGACTAATGGAATTATCCCACTGATTCCTGCATTAACCAATTGCACTTACCTGTGAGATAATCCCATCGTCGGTGCATAGATCAGTAAAGGTGCGTACACACGCACTACTAAAGAGAACGACAGGTCCGTCAGACCCTCCCGCTGGGCGGTCCTTCTCCCAACAGTAGTGCGTGTGTACAGTCTGTCTGCAGACTGATAAGGCTGTTTCTGAACGATCCGCATTAGGTTTGAAACTGCACCGGGAAATTTCGGCACACCATGCGCCACCATAGGCTGTAATGTGAATTACAGCTATAGCAGTGCTCAGACAGTAATATGGGTGCCGTCAAAAGACAGAGCCAAAATTACTTAAAAAACTGCATAATTCTGCGTTTTTTCACACCTCTGTGACCCCAAAAATTAGGGGAGGGTAGATGGGTTGGGGCAGGGGCGTAGCAATAGGGGGTGCAGAGGTAGCGACCGCATCGGGGCCCTTGGGCCAGAGGGGCCCCGAAGGGCCCTCCCTCAAATACAGTATTAGCTCTGTATTGGCCCTGTGCTCATAATAATCACTTCTATAGATACTTTGAATAGTGGTAATCATTAACACACTGTTCCCCATCCCCCTCTTGCACCTCTGACACTGTAGTTGCCATTGGCAGGTTTTGGTGCGCCGTATCAATTGTTATGTATAGAGTGCTTGGGGGGCCCCATAGTAAAACTTGCATCGGGGCCCTCAGCTCCTTAGCTACGCCACTGGGTTGGGGTAATGGCGAGGTCTGTGTCATCAGTCCAGTTTCAAGAAAAATTAATTGCATGACTGCAGTTATCTTGTGCGATTTGAGGCAGCATTGTTGTTAATTTGCCCATGTTCTTTTGTAATTATGGTTTGTGTAAGTAGCATGTTTTTTGTGTGAATAAATAATGCTGAGTAAGTATTGCATTACTGCTGTACGATGTGTGCATTTTGGAGGTGCTGTTTGCTTTTTCTTCACCACCTGTTTATTACTGGATTCCGTGTAGAGTCATAGGCTTCAATTCCTCAAAGGCTATATATCAGGGGTCTCAAACTTGCGGCCCGCGGGCCATTTGCGGCCCTCGATACAATATTTTGTGGCCCTTGCTGGCAAAAGCTTCCTTATAGTTCGCTTCAGTGCTCCCAAGTAATCCGCGGCATCCCCGCCGCTAAACGAGGGCTGCAGAGCCCCCAAATCGCCCGGGGGGCAATCCACCGACATTTCCTGGAAGGGGCAGAGCTTTCAGCTTCAGCTCTGCCCCTCCTGACGTCAATCGCCGCCTCTCCCCGCCCCTCTCTGTGAAGGAAGAGTGAGAGAGGCAGGCATAGGTGGCGATGCGCCGCGATTGTGAAATTCCTTATGCGGCCCAGCCTCATCCTGACTTTGCCTCCTGCGGCCCCCAGGTAAATTGAGTTACACACATACATACACACAGTATATATTTTTTTTTAATTTATTTATATATCCTTAAAGGGAACCTACACTGAGGAGGATATGGATTTTTCCTTTTCAAATAATACCAGTTGCCTGACTCTTGCCGATCCTGTGTCTGTAATACTTTTAACCACAGCCCCTCAACAAGTGTGCAGATAAGGTGCTCTGACTGAAGCCAGACTGGATTAGCAGCATGCCTGTTTCAGGTGTGTGATTCAGCCACTACTACAGCCAAAGAGATCAGCAGGACTGCCAGGAAACTGGTGTTGATTAAAAGGAAATATCCATATCGCTTTCAGTTAAGGTTCCCTTTAAAATACCGCATTCAGATTTTAGACTTTTTTTTGCTAATTCATCAAGATTTTCACAGATGCAGTAGAAGTTCGGTAGTTTACCGAAGCCCATTGACAAAAACCTGTTCTAAACAGCAGAAGAGTCTCTGTTATATGCTGTTCTCTGCGCCGAGACAGCGTTACAATAGAAAGAGGCATCCCTTTAGATCAGGGGCGTCAAACTCAAATACAAAACGGGCCGTAATTGTACACTGGGACCTAGTCGTAGGCCAACCTTAATGTCTACTGGCCACCTTCCTCCCTTCTAAAGTTCCCAGGTGTCCAATTACCCCTCCTCCAACCCCTATACAATTCCCTGGTGTCTAGTGGTCCCCTCCCCCATACAGTTCCCTGCCATCTAGAGGCACCCACCTTTCCCTATCCAGTTCCCTGGTGTCTAGAGGCCCCCAACCTCCCCTATACGTTCCCTAGCGTTTAGTGCTTTCCTGCTACCTCCCTCATATAGCTTCCCTGGTGTTCTAGGGCTTCACCTCCAATATAGCTTCCCTGGTGGTCTAGAGTGGGCCATACATAATGGAAAGTGCGGAAACCCCTTGAGGGCCAAATTTGGCCCGCGGGCCAGAGTTTCACATGTACGTTTTAGATGTACCTGTTTGTTACACTGCCTCTGCTTGCTTTTAATCTGTCCACTAAGGCTGCAATACACTGGTCCATTGCCACCAGATCAACCAACAGATTGATCCCTCTCAGCATGAAATAGATTCAAAACCTGTGGAGCTGCCAATGCTGCCTGCCTCGCCTCCCCAGGTCACTCCTGCTCCCCCGGCCAGCAGCAATACATCACCAGTCCGGCGTGCGTGAGCCCCAGGATCCGTGCTGTCTCACTTCTCTCTGCGTCCCCCCATGTCCTCTTCACTTCCGGTCTCATCCTGTGGCAAGCGGAAGTTTAAACAGTAGAGGGCGCTCTACTGTTTGAACTTCGGCTTGTCATAGGACGCAACAGGAAGTGAAAAGGACATGAAGGCCAGCCGGAAGAAGTGAGACAGCACGGATCCCGGGGACTCGCGCTGGCCGGACGGGTGATTTATGGCTGCTGCTATGCTTTGTTGGTCATCGCCGAATCAAATGCGCTCCCGCCCCGCTGTCGATCAAGCAAAATTTTCCATCTGGAGCGGTCGACTGAATTGATCGACATCGGATGTCAATTGGTCAGCGTTTGCGTTATAGATTTCTCAGCAGATTCGATCACAGTGATCGAATCTGCTGTATATCTTTACACCAAAACAAGCGAGCAGACATCACTAAGTAACTAATGTTACTAAAGTTGCCATAATAGGCTGGGGGAAGTAGGTCACCGACCTAAACCAATGAATTACAACAAATATAAAAGAACTAGAAATCCCCCTTATAGTGATAATAAAAACCAAGCAAATGAGCAAAAAATAAATACAAGATGTAAGGAAAGTACAGAAAATCTTTATTTATAAGCCAACCATGATTTAAAAACAATTAAGAACAAGGCAGCCCGACCTGAGCCTTATACCTGGTACAATGGATGAAAGGGTCTCAGGACTGGCTGCAAGGGCGCTACCAACGCCGTCCGACTAGTTCCGCCTAAGCTGCGAGGGGACCCTTTCATCCATTGTACCAGGTGAGCCCTGCGCTGCTGCTCTCCTTTTTGCTGCTACTGATTCTTAACCTTATATTCACTACGTGCACCTTATGGGAATATTCCCTCCAATATACCTAGCTGCTATTTTTCCTTTTTGTCTACCTCATCCTACTACCACTTCTTCCCAGATATCACTTTATGTAACTTTTTTGAATTATATTGATTATTTCAGTATATATGAAATTTCATGTTGTATGTATGATATTGCACTAGCACTTTATTTTTTTATTAGTGGCTGCTATAAATTGAGAATATACATAATCATATAGATGTGTGTGACCCACTTGGGATTACTCTCTGCGGAATAGTGCCCTTTTTGCTATGTTAATTATCATGTACCTTTGAATATCCCTTTTTCCTTTTTTGGCACTGCTTCATATATGTATTTATATTTTTCTGCACATGTATATATATATGTGTGCGTATATATTTTTCTGCAGAGATCCCTGGGTGAGCACATACAGGCATAATACCATTATCTGATACGCAGGGTTTGCATTCTATATTGTCATATTAGGGGCCTAAGGCTCAGGTCGGGCTGCCTTGTTCTTAATTGTTTTTAAATCATGGTTGGCTTATAAATAAAGATTTTCTGTACTTTCCTTACATCTTGTATTTATTTGTTGCTCATTTGCTTGGTTTTTATTATCACTCTATAAGGGGGATTTCTAGTTCTTTTATATTTGTTGGGAATCTGCTGTAGATCGGCGGGAATTCAAGCAAGTGTATGGGTACCTTTAGTGTTTGTTAACATTTTATTTAATTGCCACAACTTAGAAGACCTTCCAGGAAACATTACACATGCCATGCTTAGGTGATTTCCCCCCCAGCTCCTTTGCATGTTCAAAAACAGGAACCTAAGGGATTACATGGCTGAACGGCTGCAGGGGAAGCCTCTTTTGTTCCGTGTTCTGTCTGCTCTGCTGCCTGGGGGGTAGAAAAGCTAGACCCGCTGGAGAAGCCTGAGGGTCCTATCAGCATCCGATCATTGGAACTTGCCGGAGATAGGGGCAGTTTCTATTGTCAATGCTCCTGTCAATCATGGGGATAGCCACCTGAAAGGCATTCGAAGCTGGTTTTCGCCACCTCAAAGCAGCCAGTAATTGCTGTAACCTTAATGAATTGACATTTACTGGCATTTGTTGAGGAATTTACTGAACAAGTCGGTACTGCTCAGTAATTTCAACTTTCCTTGCGGTGATAGCCTTGATGAATCGACAATTTCCTAAATGCTCGGTAAAGTCAACTGTTTTCTGCATAACCGAATGCGGTAATGCTTGATGAATTGAGGCCATAGTCTAATATTGTGTGCGGCTCCAATGGATTTGAGATTTTGCTTACCCACAACAGTGGTAACGTTAGTTCTATGGCTTACATACAATGTTAGTGTCCTCTGCCTAATTATGTACTACAGCATCATGTGTTCTGTGCAGCTGGCTGCCACTTGCAGCTTTCAAAGAGGCTTTCTGTTTTGCTTATGGGACATGGCTTCAATAAGTGTGTAGTTCCTTCTCTTCCAGTCACTGGACGGATGATTCCTCATCAGATTCTATGCAATCGCTGATCATGGACACAGTATTCACTTCAGATTTAGCAAAGGCATCTTAGTTACAATATTTGAGGATTCAGTGAGGTGTGGCACTATCCGCCTTTTGTTGGTGACCACCACAGTCATCACCTAGACTCTAGGTCCTAGAGCATAAGAGATCATAAAACATGGATCACTTAGGGAACCTAAACTGAGAAGGAATACCAGTTGCCTGGCAGAAGTGGTTGAATCACACACCTGAAACAAGCATGCAGCTAATCCAGTCTGGCTTCAGTCAGAGCACCTGATCTGCATGCTTGTTGAGGGGCTGTGGCTAAAAGTATTATAGACACAGGATCAGCAGGAGAGACAGGCAACTGGAATTATTCTCAGTTTAGGTTCCCTTTAAGTTACATTGCAGGAGCTCTAACCGTCTTCTTTTTCTCCAGTCACGTGTCGTTGATGCTTAACCCGCCAATAATACATTTGGCAGGGTCTAAAATGAATACCTTGCAAATCCTGTAGCAATAATATATAGCACTGTAAAAGCAATTTTTTTTGTTTTAAAGCTAAAGAGAATTGCATTCATTTCTCTTTGGTTGTGATCACATCATGATACTCTGCAGGAAGCGGATTGATGATGAGAGAGAGAATACAGATTGTGAAGTGTCTTTTCAACATGTATTGGATTTGGTTTCTTTCACAAGGTATAACCAGGATTGGTTTGTTTCACATGGTATAACCAGGATACCACAGCCCAGGAAAGATTGAAGTAGCGCTTTTAGCTTCAACCATGTAGATGTACACATGAGCAGTTCTCTAATTCACAGTTCCCCAACCCTGTCCTCAAGGCCCACCAACAGTACATGTTTTGCAGAAAACCACAACCATGCACAGATGAGGTAATTAGTGCCTCAGCAGAGCTGATTAACTATCTCTGTGGATTTCCACAAAACATGCACTGTTGGTGGGCCTTGAGGACAGGGTTGGGGAACGCTGCGTCTAATTCATATGTTGGCCCCTATTCAATTACCATTCCTCCTGAGTTGTTGTTTTTTTGAGAGAGGAGATGTTTTCACAGTTTACTAATAAATACCTTTTAAAGGGGAACTGAAGAGAGAGGTATATGGAGGCTGCCATGTTTATTTCCTTTTAAGCAATACCAGTTGCCTGGCAGCCCTGCTGATCCTCTGCCTCTAATACTACTAGCCATAGCCCCTGAATAAGCATGCAGCAGATCAGGTGTTTCAGACTTTAAATTCAGATCTGACAAGACTAGCTGCATGCTTGTTTCTGGTGTTATTCAGATACTACTGCAGAGAAATAGACCAGCAGGGCTGCCAGGCAACTGGTATTGATTAAAAGGCAATAAATATGGCAGCCTCCGTATACCACTTACTTCAGTTCTCTTTTAAGCTATTTTTCAATTATTAGGTTCTGAAATGTTATCTTGTTTAAAAATCTCCTGAAAGAAAACTCTTAAGAAAAGTTAAGGTAAAACGATGTGCAATCTTGCGCTTCTTATTGCCAGTGAAAGGACAAGGTCTGTGTACTTAACACGATCCTCTGCAGCTTTTTCCAGCCCGGCTGTCAGGCAACTTTAAAATAAAACAATAAGGGAAAAGAGAAAAGGCGGGGATCACGAAACGAAGTAAGTAGAAAAAACTGTTTATTCACACGCAATACATCATTGCACTTACTAAACAAACGTTAAAATCGCATCTCAAGGGTAACAACCCTTTTCTCAAGGGGGGTCTCCGTTCTGGTCAGCAAGGCTCTGCCATGCAAAATTCTGTCCTCAGAGGTTGAGAATGACGGTAGATATGTGATTTTAAAGCTGCAAATACACAATGAGACATATTGCCTTATTGGCATTTATGCCCCTCCCAACCTCCAGCCTCCTTTGCTTTCTGAGCTTAGTTCTAAACTAGCTAAATTCCTCCCTGTCAAGTTGCTTCTCATAGGAGATTATAATGCAATTCTGGATCCAACCTGTGATACCTCTAACCCCAATAGACCTGCAAATCAGGAACTGGTTAACTGGGCTAGCGCCCTTTCCCTAACTGTACTTTGGAGGTGGAAAAATTCCACTAAATCTTTTTCACACTTCTCTACGACCCATAAAGCCGCTTCTTGGATTGACCTTACTTTTGGGAACTCAGACCTTTTAACGAATGTATCTCCCAAGCGGTCTCTCAGATCACGCCCCACTTGAAATGACTCTCTCCCTTAGGCACTGTGCTGATAGGAGCATATGGAGGCTGGATCCCAAATGGATCTCGGATGAGAACATTAGTAAACATATTTCACCCACTATTCAGTCATATTGGGAAATTAATGAGGGTTCTGCCAATGATCTACTTGTATGGGATGCTTTTAAAGCCACTCTGCGAGGCGAATATATCTCACGAATTAGTGCTCACAGGAAAGAGTTTAACCAAGATTTACAGAACCTGAGGACTGCTGAGTCTGCAGCTTCACAAAAATTTGCTGATTCCAGCGCTGAATCTGATTTCCTGCACTTAATGCAAGCTAAACGAAATCTAAATCTGCTCATGACAGATATAACCAAGGCTTCCCTCACAGGGTGGCGACAAAAAATATGGGAAAAAGGCGATAAAAATGGCAAACTCCTGGCAAATCTCTCCAGGGACCAAACTGCACAATCTGTGATTCCTGAAATCAAACTGCCCTCAGGCGACACCACTTCTGTCCCCGCCCTCATAGATTGCTTTCATAAGTACTACACAGACCTCTATCAATCTCATTTTGCAAGCTTCCATGACAATATGGCCGCCCACCTAGAGCGTATAGAGCAGGGGTCTAAAACTCGCGGCCCATTTGCGGCCCTCGATAAAATATTTTGTGGCCCGCGCTGGCTTCCTTATAGTTTGCTTCAGTGCTCCCAAGTAATCCGCCGCATCCCCGCTGCTAAACGAGGGCTGCAGAGCCCCCAAATCGCCGAGGGGGCAATCCGCCACCATTTCCTGGAAGGGGCAGAGCTTTCAGCTTCAGCTCTGCCCCTCCTGACGTCAATCGCCGCACGGATCGCCGCCTCTCCCCGCCCCTTTCTGTGAAGGAAGAGTGAGAGGGGCGGGCAGAGGCGGCGATGCGCCGCGATTGACATCAGGAGGGGCAGAGCTGAAGCTGAAAGCTCTGCCCCTTCCAGGAAATGCCGGCGGATTGCCCCTTGGGCGATTTGGGGGCTCTGCAGCCCTCGTTTTGCGGCGGGGACATGGCGGATTACTTGTAAGGGGAGCACTGAAGCGAACTATAAGGTAAAATAGGTCAAATAGTTCGCTTCAGTGTGAATTTGATTTTAACATAAAAATCAATGCAAGGGACAGGGGGGGGGGGGGGAGGGGAGCTGCTGATTGTGAAATCCCTTATGCGGCCCAGCCTCATCCTGACTTTGCCTCCTGCGGCCCCCAGGTAAATTGAGTTTGAGACCCCTGGTATAGAGCTTCCTACGAAGTCCTCTGAACAAGCCCTGTTTCTTGAGTCTGAGATCCAGGAAGACGAAATATTAAACTCCATCAGCTCTTTCCCCTGCAATAAATCCCCTGGCCCCGATGGGATCCCTATGGAATTTTATAAAAATATTCCCGCCTCCTTCCCCCCAAACTAAAAACCCTGTATAATTCTGCTCTCCTAGGTGGTTCCCTTCCCCCTTCCTTCTATCAGGCTCACTTAATTTTAATTCCCAAACCAGACAAAGACCCCCTTGAGTGCCAATCGAACAGGCCAATATCCCTCCTCAACAACGACCTCAAGATACTTACTAAACTCATCACCTCTAGAATCAACCAGTTTATTACTGAGCTCATTAGCCCGGATCAGACTGGATTTATTCCTAACAAAACAAGAGATATAAATCTTAGGCGGCTCTTCTCCCACATACAACTTAACCTAAACTCCTCTACCCCCAAAGCTTTGGCCTTTGTCAATATCCAGAAAGCCTTCGACTCTGTCGAATGGGAATACCTGTGGGCTGCTCTTAATAAAATGGGATTTAGTCAGAGGTTTGTCTCATGGATACAGGCTACATACAATGCGCCCTCAACCAGCATTAAAATGGGAAACATCCTCTCAGCTCCAATTATGCTGTATCGCGGTACTCGGCAGGGGTGATCTCTCTCTCCAGCCCTCTTCGCTCTTGCGATGGAACCTCTTGCTGCATCCCTTCGGCAGTCCCCTGACATTTTGGGCTTCCGAATAGGGGGTCTGGAGGAGAGGGTATCCCTCTATGCTGATGACCTTGTAATATATCTTGATGATCCGGTCAATTCTTTAAAAGGTGTTTTAGATATATTTGAGAACTTTCTGCCCTTTACTGGTCTTGGGGTCAATTGGAAAAAGTCGAAGCTCCTCCCACTTACACCATTAAACAACGCAACGTTCACCTTGGAAGTGGTCCCCAGAACCAAGTATCTTGGTATACAAATTACATACAATATAGCCAAATTCTATGCAGACAACCTTCTGCCTCTAATTGCCCATGCTAAGCAATGTTTGCACAAATGGCAAATTCTCCCATTATCCTTAATAGGCAGAATTAATCTAATTAAGATGAAAATAATACCCCACATGTTATACGTGTTCCGGAACTGCCCTATCTGGATCCCTAAAAAGTTCTTTGCCCAACTTAATTCTATATTCCTCAGTTTTATCTGGAATCAAAAATCCTCTAGATAAAGCCTTAAAAAGCTCCAGAGGCCATGGACAGAGGGGGGTCTTGCCTTTCCTCACTTGCAAAAATATTATCTTGCTAGTATACTTGTAACAGCACACTGGTGGTTATGCCCTGATAAATCCAACGCAGCTACGTTTGTTGAAGCAGCCGAACTGGGCTCCTATGAAGCATTAACCTAACTCCTTTACAGGGGCCTTCAAGCTCCATATCCCTTAACCACATCAATGAAAACGGTTATTTAAGCATGGAACCTGGTATGTGCATGAAACTCTCCCTCCTCTAAAACCCTCTCACCAAAAACCCCGCTGTGGAACAATCCTACTCTCAAGAACTTTTACACTATACCCGGATCCTATAATCTAGATCTCAAAAGGTGTCAGCCATATATCTCACATTGTTGTATCCGGATCTCTTGCAACTTTTGACCAGTTGAAAGATACCTATAACCTTCCTAACTCCCACTTCAGATTTCTGCAGTTGCGCCATGCCTACCAGGCCCAGTTTGGATCTTCTTCCCCTCGCATTCACTCGTCTGAAGTTGAAGATACCCTCCTAACCAATGATCTAACCAAGGCTTTATCCTCAATCTATAAGAACATTATACTTATTACTGAACCCCACGTTTCAGTATTTAAGCCCCCTAGGATGGAGATTGCACCACTTATTGATGATGAAGAATGGGAGGACGCCTGGATCATACCATTTCAACACCTAATTGCCACCAGGGATAGACGTATCCAGTTTAAAATACTGCACAGAGCGTACTTAACACCAGCTAAGCTGGCGAAATTTAACTCAACATACAGTAATGCCTGTTGGCGCTGCGACGCCCCTCAGGCGGACTTCGCTCATATCTTTAGGAGCTGTCCTAAAATTGTTCCCATCTGGGCCAGTATATGTGATTTTATAACACATTTCTCACACACTCCAGTCCGACCGCACCCCACTTGGTGCCTTTTAGGTCTAACCTCCTCGCTTGCTCCCAGGAGAGCCCAAAGAACCCTACTCGGACTTACCCTTTTCTACTACATGAAGGCTATGAATATAAAAAAAAAAAAAAAAAAGGGTATCAACCCTAGAGGACTCACCCGATGAAGGCTTGGAAAGCCGAAACGCGTCGTGACGTCACTGGCCAAGGTTCACAAGGGTGTCAACCTGCCTTCCCTCTTCCAACTGGGACCGACCACTACTGGCCATAGTGACGGGGACAGGACCCACCTTGTGTTTCACCCAGGGTTGTTACCCTTGAGATGCGATTTTAATGTTTATGTCTAGCAAGTGCAATGATGTATTGCGTGTTATAAAAAAAAAATGTTCTACTTACTTCACAATCCAGCGTTTTTTCTTTTTTCCGGAAGAGTTAAGGTAGCCATACATCAGGCGACATGGCGCCTTCACCATTTTTGCCTTCCTCTGGATCAATAGGGATATGTGAGGGTGCAGGCTGGTGGTGTATCAAATTTTCTGGTTGAACTCGATGCACGTATGTCTTTTTACAACCCAAATAACCATGTAACTATTGACTGGGCACAGGAAAGGGGGGGGGGGGATGTGGAAGACACTTAACATTGGAGGGACAGCACCATGGGTTTTGTCGCGTCCGTCAATCATCCCAAACTTGCATGTTGTTACCACCGCACACCTGAACGAGCAAGTCGGCCCAACATCTTGCAGCATGCACGATCGACTTGTGCGACCAATTTTGTCCTGAAAATGGTTGCATTGTTGGTCGGCATGCACTTGGCAGCACCAATTTTTATCCGATTTGATTGTAATAATTGAATTGGTTGGTCTATCGTCTGCCATGTCGCCTGATGTATGGCTACTTTAAAGGGATACTGTAGGGGGGGGGGGGGGGGGGGGGGAGGGTCGGGGGAAAATGAGTTGAACTTACCCAGGGCTTCTAATGGTCCCCCGCAGACATCCTATGTTGGCGCAGCCACTCACCGATGCTCCGGCCCCGCCTCCAGTTCACTTCTGGAATTTCTGACTTTAAAGTCAGAAAACCACTGTGCCTGCGTTGCCATGTCCTCACTCCTGCTGATGTCACCAGGAGTGTACTGCGCAGACACAGACCATACTGGGCCTGCGCTGTGCGCTCTTGGTGACATCAGCGGGATCGAGGACACGGCAACGCAGGCGCAGTGGTTTTCAAACTTTAAAGTCTGAAATTCCAGAAGTGAACCGGAGGCGGGGCCGGAGCATCGGTGAGTGGCTGCGCCAACACAGGATGTCTGCGGGGGACCATTAGAAGCCCGGGGTAAGTTCAACTAATTTTCACCTGACCCCCCTACAGTATCCCTTTAACTCTTCGGGAAAAGAGAAAAAGCGCTGGATCATGAAGTACAAGGAAAAAAGTTTTATTCACGCGCAATACATCATTGCACTTACTAGACATAAACGCTAAAATCGCATCTCTAGGGTAACAACCCTGGGTGAGTCACAAGGTGGGTCCTGTCCTGTCACTATGGCCAGTAGTGGTCAGTCTTAGTTGGAAGAGGGAAGGTAAGTTGGCACCCTGGTGAACCTCCGCCACTGACGTCACAACGCATTTCGGCTTTCCAAGCCTTCATCAGGTGAGTCCTTATCTTGTGATTCCCCTAGGGTTGTTACCCTTGAGATGCGATTTTAACGTTTATGTCTAGTAATTGAAATTATGTATTGCGTGTGAATAAAACTTTTTTCTACGTACTTCTAGAGCCAGTGCTTTTTCTCTTTTCCCGAAGAGTTAAGGCAGCCATACATTAGGAAACATGGCGGACGATAGACCATCCGATTCGATTTTTATAATCAAATCGGATGAAAATCGGTGCTGCCAAGTGCATGCCCGACCGACAATGCAACTAATTTCAGCAGAAAATTGGTCGCACAAGTCGAACGCGCATGCTGCAAGAAGTTGTGCCAATATTATTTAGTATTTATATAGCGCCGACATCTTACGCAGCGCTGTACAGAGTATATTGTCTTGTCACTCAACTGTCCCTCAGAGAGGCTCACAATCTAATCCCTGCTATAGTCTTATGTCTATGTATGTATCGTGTAGTGTACGTATGGTAGTCTAGGGCCAATCTAGGGGAAGCCAATTAACTTATCTGTGTGTTTTGGGGTGTGGGAGAAAACTGGAGTGCCCGGAGGAAACCCACCCAAACACGGGGAGAACATACAAACTCCTTGCATATGTTGACCTGGCTGGGAATCGAAGCAGGGAACCAAGCACTGCAAGGTGAGAGCGCTAACCACTATGCCACCGTGCTATGCCCAGTGCATAGTTAGTTATTTGGGTTACTAAAAAAAAAAAAAAAAAAAAAAAAAAAAAAAAAGGGACCTACGTCCTACGTTTGAGTTCAACCAAAAAAATTGGTACAACACTAGCCTGCACCCTTACATATCCCTGTTGATCCAGAGGAAGGTGAAAAACACAAGGAATGATACACTTAGCCCCAAAAGGGAAAAAAAAATCCTCACCGACTCCAGATGGCAATCAGATAAAATCCCTGGAACACCACCATGTTATACATTACCTGTCCACCGCCTCCGTTTGTCCCCGATGGCTCCAGGCACGGCACACGCTGCTCTACATACACGCGCACTCCTTGTGGTTTCCTAGTAAGGGGGCGCATACTGTATGACGTCAGACATCATACACAGGGCCACGTTACTAGGCAACCACAAGGCGTGCGTGTATGAACAATAGAGTAGTGATAGAAAGTCCGGATCTTTTTAATGAATCAGTTCATTCAAACCGGTTTATTAATAAGAACCGTATCATGAATGATTCATTTGATTCAATTCACTGGGGAGGGCGTGACAAGCTAGTTACTCGTTGCTAGTTACTCCCCCACCCTTCTGCTAATTGGCCCAGATATTATTAGTACTCCTCCTGGTTTCTTCTGCTGTGTGTGTGCAGCATAGCAACACACAGGATTCATTAACATTCAGATGGCTGTGCCAATCAGCAGTGAGTGGGGGCGCGAGAGTACAGGAAGTCCCCGACTTACGAACGCCCAACTTACGAACGACCCGCCAATACGAGCATGGATTCTCCGTTTCCATGGATTCTGTTTCCATGGGAACAAGCCCAAACATTTTTTTCAAATTGGACTTGTAGTTTTTGAGAAAAAATCGATTTTAAAGAAAAAATCAAAGAAAAAAATGGCTTTTAAACTTGTATAAACAGGCACAAAGGGCAGAGGTGACACAGAGGGGGACTGGAGGCACAGGGGGGCACAGAGGAGGTACAGGGGACAGAGATGGCACAATGTTCCGACTTAAGAACAGATTCAGGTTAAGAACGAACCTACAGTCCCCATCTCGTTCGTTAACTGAAGACTACCTGTACTAGGAATGAGTTGGGCCAGAAACCCACTAGGAGCAATTTTCTGAGCGCTTTGAGATTTGAAAACTCTTGCTAATGTAATGCTATGAGTGTGATCCCACTTGAGCGATGTGATTTTATAAAAATCCCCCATAGCATTGCATTAGCAAGAGCTTTATCAAATCACTAGCGATTAGAAATCGCTCCTAGTGGGTTTCTGGCTTTACTTGTACTAGGAATGAGTTACTTGCTTTGCTAGTGACTCCCTCGCTCCCCAGTGAGTAGTAGTTATCAAAGGAATAGTTCATAGCATGATTTGGATCTTTTCTACAGTATGATAACAAGACAGGCAGAAGGAGGAGTCAGGACAGGACTTTCCCTGCACTGTCACAGTTCCTTCAAGCCTGGCTGCTAGCCAGGTGTCAACATTGGATCATTGCAGGCTGCTGTCAGATCAGGCTGAGTGAGCTAGGAGGGGTTCATTCTCTCACTCACTCTTTAGTTACAGCTACAGTTCCTGATTCATCCACTGAACTGTTTACAAATGAATCGGATCATTCGACTCTCAAGGAAGAACCAGTTCAAATGAATGAATTGTTCATGAACTGGACAACACTAGAACAGAGTGTGCACGGAGCCAGCGGGGATAAGCGGAGGTCGTGGACACGTATTGTATAACGTATGCACTGGGCACTTAACATTAAGGGGAAAGCGTCTGGGCAGCGAGGCGGTCCGGGACGGTGTCATAAGGCCGATTCTGGATCAATTTTAGCATGAAATTGATTGGGAATCGGTCTGCGTTGCATGGGCAGCCGACAGATCTCTCTCTAATCAGATTTGTCTATTGGTCGAATCTGCCAATCATCCCTAGATGTATGGCTAGCTTTAAGCTAGGTACCCATGTGAAGATGTGTAGGGGAATTTGCAGCGACTGGCAATGGTTCCCCGATCAATCTTGATTCTGCAAATGACGAGACACAAACAATAGCGATAAATTTCAATGGACTTAACGATCATCCACAATGTGATTTGTCATGATCGTTGTTCAAAATTAACTATCGTTACATGTAGTCTGCCGTTGAACATTGTTTAATTGTCGTTAATGGTTATGCGATATCATACCGCGAAAAGTGCGCTGTGGGTCTAGACACGTAATCAAATAGGGGCCATTGAAATTTAAATTCATCTCTTCCGCATCGCTCATTAGATAACAGCTTTGATTATCTTGTAACTTATGTACAACTGAACATATACAGTAGGTGCTAGTAAAAGCAATGAAAATATGTGTATATAAAATGACTCTGCAACTTGCCACAGGGATGCAAGAGACGAGGAGAGCTACAAATTACAATCTTTTTTTAAATTATAGGTATGATCAGGAAATGAAATTGGAGGATACGGTGGGAAACAAATGTATAATACCATCACCTTTGAAAAGGCCCACTACTGACAATGCTATTTCAAATCAAACTTACCTTAAATCTTTAAGACATTTGCAGTGTGCTAGCATGTCACACAGTGATGGCAGATAAGTTACTTTGCCCATCATACCAATATTTGCAAGCGATAAAGTACGTAGTTGTAGGCAGCTTATGCCAATATTCACCAGGCTGGAACCTGCAACTATTCCTGGTATCTGAGCAAGAGTGAGTTTCTGAAGAAATCTTAGTTGGCTGATTGCTGCCACTTCGGCATCCCCTACATTATGCGAGCGCTTGCAGGGTGGGTAAGTATTGCGTATTGCTGGATCATTTCGAGGCATTACTGAGAAAAAGTTAGATCCAATTAATTCTAAATCCTTCAAGGCTGGTGTTGCCTTTAGTAGTTTCCAGATGACTGAGGTTTGCTTCAATGCATTCTCCTCATTTGGTGTCTTAGGATAAGTCTTCATACCAACCCGTACTTTTTTACCAAATGCAAGTGGTGCAGCACTAGGAGTAGATTGTCCTATGCAGTCATAAGCTACTGCACACACTGGCAAAGACAGAAATCGCAAATGTTTAAGTTGTGACAAAATCTCACAAAGGTGTTTCCCAGAGGTCTCTGAGCTATGATGGTGTGCTGATGAAAGGTTTAAGTGAACAAGATTGGAACACGCAGATATTAAATTGTCCAAAACAGTGCTATGTATATCATCTTCTGGCTTTCTTGAAGTAGAGTTGGGGATAAAGCAAAAAGCACAACCTTTAAGGTTCAAACTGATTAGACTTTTACAGTCTTTCCCACCATTCAAAATTCTCTGTGTAAGCTGCTCCCCAGAAATCATGCACCCGCTGAAATTTAAGTATGACGGGCAACTAAATTTCATGTGTTGCAGCAAGGACGATCCATTCATCCAATATTTTGGCAATTGAAATGCCTCCAATGAAACATTATTTGCCATTGACTCAAGCAAATTTTTGGTAGCTCTACTTTCTAATAAGCTACCTGGCATAGATATGAGAAAAGACCTTAAATTCTCTGGTGTCCGGTCACTCAACACAGCCAAATACAGTCGAACAACTTCCTCATTTATATAACCAGGTGCAAGGCGAGCATAGAAGAGCCTCAGATTTTGATAATGGGGGACATTGCTTTCCCCAACCATCAGTTGCCCAGACATTACGGTTCCTTCACGTGTTCTGTCCAAAACTTCAAAGTAAAGAAGCAGTCTTTGAAGACTGGTGCAGCATGGCACAACTCCATAGGATGGCACAAAAACAGTCTGTTTCAGTTCTTCTAGATGGCTTAGCGTTGCTTTGCACTCACTGCTCAGCTTCCCTGCATCAAAGCCAGTGTTAATATCAACCGACAATGAGCGCAGATGGTGAAGATCTGATAGAATTTTAGAGAGGCGCAAGGATGTAACTGAACAGCCAGCCATATCCAGTCTAGTTAGTTTCTTACAGCTTGATAACACATCCACAGTGGGTGAGGACAACCAATAGCATCCACTTATATCTAGTTCAGAAATGTCCTTACGTATTAATTTTAGCATTTGTTTCACTTGTTCATCATGGGCCTGAAACAAAAAATAAATAAATTCAGAAATTGCTCAATAGGTAATGCATCTCAGGCAACTGCTGAGAAATCAGATTTGTTCACTTCAAAAAATAAATGAATTATCACATTTCATACCATGAAAGCAAATTCATTTTCTGCTTGTACCAAAGCTTCTTAAACTCCTAATCATATTAAAGGAGTACTCAGTTTTGTTATATAACCAGGGCCACCAGAATAATTGTAATAAACAAAAAAGTAACTAAAACTACCCCCACTTCCTGATAACCTCCCACTGTAAACTGTATTGCTTTCTTAAAGTAATCCAGAGACCTAATAATCGAAAGAATCAATACTTACCCTGGGATTCCTCCAGCCCCATAAGCACATCTGAGTCCCTCGCCGTCCTACTGCGGTCTGTCATTCACCCACAATCACAACCGGTAACCGCAGAAGACCCCAACTGACGCGACTGAACCAGTTACCAGGGCAGATTGCGGCTGAACGGCAGACCTCGAGAGGATTGCGAGGGACTCAGACGTGCTTGTGGGGCTGGAGGAAGCCCGGTTAAGTATCGATTCTTTCTAGTAACTGGTACATTTTAAGGCCGGTTTCAGACTGCAGATTGGAGGCAGTGGTGTGGTGCAGCCTGGGGGCCGCACCGCCAAAAAAAGGTCTTTGGGATTACCGCGTTAATGTGCCGCAATCCCCTTCTGGCAGACATCCAAAGAGGAAGTGATGCTCCCTTGCACTCACTTCCTGTTTTGAAAAGTGTACGGAAGCGTATTGTAACGTAACGTTACAATACGCTTCCACAACGCTGGCGTCAACATTTTTAAAAACCCCCGCGTCACCATAGACTTACTTGACTTCCTGCAGGAGCCGTGCGGCAACGTAGATATGTGCCCGCATTAGATAGGACACTCCTGGCGCAGCGTACCGCACCGTGGATAGTATGAACTACCCCATGGACTTTCATTAGGCTGCAGTGGGGTGCAGTAAAAATACCACACTGCCCAAGTGTGAAAGGGCCCTCAAGCAAACCTGAACTGAAAATTAAAAAAGTCAAAATAAACATACACTCGTCATACTTTCCTCCTGTGTAGTCTACTCATCAATCTGTTTCTCCTCCTCGCATTCGTTCACTGTGATCAATGGAATCCTTTGTACTCCAGTTTAAAAATGGCAATGACCTCATATCTATTTCCTGATCAGCACTCTGTTAAACTGTAATATCACCCACTTGAGCCATAGGGAAACAGACATTACCTTGCACATCAGGTGTACTTTCAGCTATAACTGACAGCAACTGATATATTTCAGCTTTGACATCTTGTCAAAACTAGAAAGGATTGTTGTTAGAAGAAAATGGTGAGCTTCTGAGAGGAACTGACGGTGAGAGAAGTACGAAATATTCATTTTCAGGTACATCATGTGTTTATTTTAAACAATTTTACTTGGTTTAGGTTCCCCTTAAAGTGGACTTTTACTAAGAATTTTGAATGCTGCTATTGCTGTCCTGCTTGTAAGAAAATATGAATTGCTGGAATAAAATGCAGTTAACCATGACTTCATCAGTTTCAGTGCCACACCTGCAATAAACATGTAGCAAATGTTGGCACAGCTTAGCTCTGAAATAAAAACATCTGCATAATCTTTCTGGGTTAATGATTCAGTAAGTTCACAATGCAGAGGATCAGTATACAACCAGGGAGGCAGCATTTTGTTAAATCAATTCCAGTAATGGCAGCTTTCATAACCTCTTAGGATAGGGCCACTTTAAAACAAGAAAATAAATTGTAGGTCATCACTTCAATTTTTCAAAGAAGCAAAAGTTGAATCTACCACTTCAGGAAAACAGAGACACTCTGTAAATCATTTTTTGTCATTTTTAACTGTATACTTGATTCTTCTATTTAAGTTCTTCTATTGTACAGTTTTTATTTGCTTCTATACTTCTGTTATCTTTCGAATCCTTTTAGTATTAAGGTGGGGACAGTCGTAGGCTGGCAATAATAGAATATAATAATAGGGGAAAAAACTGCAGGAATAGAAAAACAGAAGAAGAACTTGAAGAATAGAAGAACAGAAGTGTACATATGAAAATGATGGCGGATAGGCAAACTGCAAAAGGAGGAGTGAGAGGCTTTGTCTGCCCCCTTTTTGATAACATTGAGAGCGCCTCAATGTTATCGACTGTGTGCATCGGTGTAGCTTAAAGGGAACCTAAACTGAGAAGGATATGGATTTTTCCTTTTAAAATAATACCAGTTGCCTGACTCTCCTGCTGATCCTGTGTCTCTAATACTTTTAGCCACATTCCTTGAACAAGCATGCAGATCAGGTGCTCTGACTGAAGTCAGACTGGATTAGCTGCATGCTTGTTTCAGGTGTGTTATTCAATCACTACTGCAGCCAAAGAGATCAGCAGGACTGCCAGGCAACTGGTATTGTTTAAAAGGAAACATCCATATCCCTCTCAGATTAGGTTCCCTTTAAAGAGGGGGGCCAACAAATCCTGTGTTATAAAAGCCTGAGGCAAAAAGGTTACTGGTGTGAGGGCAGAAAGAATGAGCTTTTTAAATTTTCCCCTCATCGGTGACTAATCACAAGTTGTAATCCCTCAGCTGTGTCAGCTGACTGCCACAGCAGAGAGCTAATTGGTAAACACAGGATGTTAACAATATGTCTGCTTCCATGAAAGCAGGAAGTAGACACACTGCAGATTTATTTCAGGATTTCTATCAGCTGTAACAAAGGAATGTTTTTCTTTCAGGGCCCTTTCACACTGGAGCAGTGCGGTGCGTCAAATTGACGCACTGCTACCACAGCCTAATGCAACCCTATGGGGAAGTACATACTTCCCACGTTGCGGTACGCTGCGCTGGAAGTCCCTAATCTAGCACTAGCGCAGAACTATGTTACCGTGCGGGATCCGCGGCGACCTGCGTCGGCCCGGAAGGCATGTTAGTCTGTGGCAATGCTTTTTTTTTTTTTTAAAGTTGGTGTTGTGGCGAACATGCGAGGAAGCGTATTTTTACAATATGCTTCTGTGCACTTTCGCATACCGCGAAGCAGGAAGTGACCGCAAGCACGCGTCACTTCCTGCTTGGCCAGACAGGGAACAGCGCTTACTAGTGCGGTGTTCACTAAAGGCCTTTTTCTGTCGGTGTGATGCAGTGTGGCACGCCTGTCGCACAGAAATGCTGCCGCCAGTTTGCAGTATGAAACCAGCCTTAAGGTTAGTATGTTGTTGCTTAGCTTTGAGAGCAAAGAGGACGTACTGAATTCAGGTCCGCTTAAAAAAGAAAAAAAATTTCAGCTACCCCTTTTAACACACAGTGTATATGCACACAGGCACACGCAGTGTAGTAAAACCATATACATTTACTTGATACCCGCCATCAGGTCATTACGATGGCCACCAATGTACAAAGAAACAAACATGTATACACTGTTCCCATATTTGGGAGTCTGCTGCCATTCACCTAGTACAGTGATCTGCAATCTTTGCTCTCCAGCTGTTAAAGTGAATGGGAACCGCATTTAAAAAAAAGGAGATAGATACTTACCCAAGGAGAGGGAAGGCTCTGGGTCCTATAGAGCCTTCCCGCTCCTCTCCTGGTCCCCTCGTTCCAGTGCTGGCTCGCCCGGTAGCAGTATTTGACTAAATTAGTCAAATACTGCTTTACCCAGTTGAAGGAGGCTTCAGAAGTCTTCAGGGAGCCCAAGTGCTCCTGAAAAAGGGCGGCCCTGTACTGCGTCTGCGCAAGCACACTCACGCCTGTGCAGTATGGAGCCGCACGTCTTTGGGAGGACACGGCTCCCGAAGACTTCAAAATACCCTTTCGGGGGGGGATTGAAAACGGTGTGGGGGGGGGGGGGGGGGTTGGAGCCAGCACAGGATAGAGAGCACCGAGAGAGGAGACGGAAGGCTCTATACAACCCAGAGCCTTCCCTCTCCTTAGGCTTGATTTTTTAAAAAATGCAGTTCCCATTCACTTTAAAGGGAAGGTTCAAGCAAAATAAAAAAATGAGTTTCACTTACCTGGGGCTTCTACCAGCCCCTTGCAGCCATCCTGTGCTCTCGTAGTCACTCACTGCTGCTCCAGTCCCCCACTGGCAGCTTGCCGACCTCGGAGGTCGGCGGGGCGCATTGCGTACATTTTTACGCATTCCCGCTAGTGCAGGAACATTAACACATACATTTTTACGCGTTACTGGTTCAATGCGTAAAAATGTACGCATTGAACCAGTAATGCGTAAAAAGTATGTGCTAATTTTCCTGCACTAGCGGGAATGCGTAAAAATGTACGCAATGCGGCCCGCCGACCTCCGAGGTCGGCAAGCTGCCAGCGGGGGACTGGAGCAGCAGTGAGTGACTACGAGGGCACAGGATGGCTGCAAGGGGCTGGTAGAAGCCCCAGGTAAGTGAAACTCTTTTTTATTTTGCTTGGACATTCCCTTTAAGGATCTACAAGTCCCACGATGTATTTGCCTTTATGAATCATGACTGTGGCTGTCAGACTCCCGCAATGTATTGTGGGAGTTGTAGTTCCTTAACAGCTGGGTAGCCAAGTTTGCAGATCACTGACCTAGTTCATTACTTAGATGTTCATGGCAGCTCTACGGCAAAGGACTGTCCTCTGCAACTTATTACTGCCACATGGAGGTGGGATTTTCTGGGCCTTTTGAAAGCAATTGTACTCTGTTTAGGCTGCACAGAAGAACAATTTGCACTGTCATAGGAAGAGAAAAGAAACAATCGAGAGCCTCCAATAGTGGATTATTGTAAGTTGATTGAGATAAAGTAAACGATAAAATAATACTCACAAGGGTAGGTTGCCAAAGCACAGGCAACCACTTGTATCGCAGACGGGGAGATTAGACGTGTCCCCGCTCAGGCTAAAAAGTCGTTCTCTGTGAAGAAGAAAGGGTCTCCACACCCATCCACCAGGTGGATAATTGCGTAGCGAAAAATACAGAGGCGCCAATAGGATAAAAATAGTACCAATTTAAAACCAATTAAAACAAGGGTGGCAATGGTGGACTTGCCTACCCTACAGAAGACCAAAAAGCCACTTTTTGTGGTACAAAAGTAATACATTTAATTAATTTAGTACTCCCAATGAAAAAACAACAAGTCGTTTGCAACCTTGTGACCCGTGAAACGCGTTGCAAACAGTTTTTTTTTCATTGGGAGTACTAAATTAAATTATTACTTTTGTACCACAAAAAGTGGCTTTTTGGTCTTCTGTAGGGTAGGCAAGTCCACCAATGCCACCCTTGTTTTAATTGGTTTTAAATTGGTACTATTTTTATCCTATTTGCGCCTCTGTATTTTTCACTACGCAATTTGCACTGTCAGTTTTGGAAATTCTCCTCCAGCTGAATCATGCAAATTTGCCTGCTGTCCTAGTGACTGCCTGGAACTCCTCCCTTCTTTTAGATCTTCTACTAATCATTTACTAGATTGATTCAGCTATTCAGTGGCAGCATTTACATGCCAGCCTAGCTGTTCCCAAGACTCTCTGCCTGCTCCTGCAATCTGCTCATACCTATTGTTGTCATTTTTTGGCTCCCTTTCATCAGCTAGCTTCTGTTCTTTCATCAGCAAGAAGGTACAATTTCCTCTTAAAATCTTTGCTGCCATATATGAAATTGGGGAGTCCACGATTAAAGTGTTCCAAAAGAGTATAACATTTCCTAAATAACTTCAGAATAGCTCTACTATTATTAACCAGGCCATGTCAAGGATGATCAGCAAAAATAACTTACGCACCAACAAAGTGGAAAAAGGAAACAGCCTTGGCATGCAATACTGTATCCATTAAGGGCATATTATTGCCTTTTATGACAGCCTTGGCCTCATGGGTAGTTCTTGGACTGACACCATATTGTGAATAGCACTGGAACGGTGGAGTATAATAGGATAATACTCTGGACTATCCAGAAGCTTTACACTACTCGTTACGTTTACTTCAGGATTGGATTTAAAAATAACCATTTACCTCGCTAATGATCTCTAAGTCATTTGTTTTCATCAGCTTCTGACTTTTCTTTTTCCCACCTAAGATTACTAACTATGCGATTAAACAAAAGCAAGATAAAAAAGTGAAGCTAACTATGATGCAAAATACTTGTGGCAATAAGAATATGCTTGTGAGGCATGTCCGATCTAGCCAGGACCTAGCACTAAGTGCAGCTGATATGTGCAGGGTAAAAGGAAAAAAAAAAACCTAGCCTTCTAACTAACAAATTAAGCTAACCCCATCTATTCTATCTACAAACTCTCTTAAATGATGCCAACACCAATTGATTCAGGCAGGATGGATCCACAAATTGATTCAGGGAGGATGTGATCAGAGATGTTATTTTGCATATCCTGGTTGTAATGAGTGGTTATTTGAATTACTGTTGCTTTTCAATCTTCTCAAACTAGTCTGCTCATTCTCTGACATCAACCAGGCATTTTTATCCACAACTGCCCCTCACTGGATATTTTTTTTATATTTCAGACCTTTCTCTGTAAACCATAGAGATGGTTATGCATGAAAATCCCACTAGATTAGCAGTTTCTGAATACGCAAACCAACCTCCTGCACCATGTCACATTCAAAGCCACTTAAATCCCTATAATTCCCCATTCTGATGGTGTTTGAACTTCAGCAACTGCATCATGTCTAGATGCCTAAATCCATTGAGTTGCTGCTATGTGATTAACCTTTTCCTGATGCAGCCAACTTAAATCTACAACCTGTTTGGAGACTCTTATCCCTGCTATGGCGTCGATTTCAATCTCCAGTTGCAGCATCCTCCCACCACTATTGCCACTAAACTCATAGGTCTAATAACTGATCAATCACTGTGATCACAATCAAAAGGAGGGGAAGGAAAAGGACCAGAGGCTTCCTCCAACCCCCCCAAGCTTGCCGTTCCAGTGCTGGGACCCTCTGAACCTATTCAACGGTAGATAGTCGATTAACACATACACAAGACAGCCACGCTCGGGAAGATGAAGAGGGTACTGACCGGTAGCGGAGGGGTCATGGAGCATTGCAGGCGGCTTCCCTCTACCGAGGTAGTTATCTAACTTTTTTGTCAGTCACAGATTTGTTTTAATGTACAAGTCAAGCTGCTAAAAACAGGAAGAGGAAGCCAGGGAAAGGGCAAGGAAAAGGGTGGCATATTGTGGAGAAGAAGGTGTGAGGAGGAGGAAACAAGGGGGACGCTCAATATGTAATCAAGCCACTGATCTGTACAGCAGTTATTTGCCAACACACAAGCTGTTGCAGCTCATTACTTATACATCTCCCTATGGCGATTTCCATGATACAACTACACAGATCAGCCACAACAATAAAACTACTGACAAAGGGAATAATACTGATTATGTCGTTGCAATGCCATCTCTCAAAGTGCGGTATATATTAAAGTGTACCCGAGGTGACATATGACAGGATGAGATAAGCATGTGTATGTACAGTGCAAAACATAGTAACTAGGTTGGCAGGAGATGGCAAGGTTCCCCAGAGGCTTTGGGAGCCCCTCCACCTCCCTCTCCCCAATCACAAGTGCAGCCAGTTAGCAAAGAAACCTCCCCAATCCCTCACAAAAACTGTGTGCAAGAGTGTGTGTAACTGGTTTCTGCTTCCAGATGCTGTGTCACAGCAGAAAACTCTCTGCTGCCATTCGCCGGCTCCCAATCACGTGGTGTTCGGGGACAAAGGAGGCCCCATGTTATTTTTGCAGGGGGCCCTATAAGTCTAGTTACACCCTTGCTTGTCGGTAACTTGTCGGGAATATAGTTAACATCACTAATAAGCAAATTACAGTCATACAAGTTTTCCTAGCAGAATACAACTTCTGAGTGTGGGAGGGAGATAGAAAAAGGCCACTGAGCAGAGACAACAAAGCATTCAACCTACAGGGTGGGCCATTTATATGGATACTCCTTAATAAAATGGGAATGGTTGGTGATATTAACTTCCTGCTTGTGGCACATTAGTATACTGTATGTGAGGGGGAAACTTTTCAAGATGGGTGGTGACCATGGCGGCCATTTTTAATCCAACTTTTGTTTTTTCAATAGGAAGAGGGTCATGTGACACATCAAACTTATTGGGAATTTCACAAGAAAAACAATGGTGTGCTTGTGTGTGTTTGAATGTAACTTTATTCTTTCATGAGTTATTTACAAGTTTCTCTTTGTTTACAGCCATTGACATGTCGCCGAGATTAACACGTGAGGAGCGGATATAAATTGTGTTGGTGTCTGGTGAATGCAGTAACCGGGTCATTGCAGCAGATTTCAATGCAAGACACCCTACGAGACCATCCATCTCACATGATACAGTTAGCAAACTGCTTGCTAAGTTTCGTGAAACTGGTTCAGTGTTGGATTTGCCAAAATGTGGACGCATAAAATCTGTCCCTAATGAAGAAACATCAGTGGCTGTCCTAGCTTCATTCAGCAAGAGCCCACAGCGTAGCACTCGTCGCATGTCACTGGAGAGTGGCATTAGTCGAACATCCCTTCGGCGGATATTAGCTACTCACAAATGGCACCCTTACAAACTCCAGCTACTGCATCATCTCAACGAGGATGACCCAGATCGGCACGCTGAATCTGCAGAAAGGGCAAAACAAAAAGTGGAACAGGACCCTCAGTTTATGCAGAAGATTTCGTTCAGTGATGAGGCAAACTTTTATGTGAATGGTGAAGTTAACAAACAAAACCACCACTATTGGTCTGACACTAACCCACATTGGATAGATCCCTCCAAGACTGTTGGAACAGAAAAATTGGTGGTATGGTGTGGGGTACAAAGATAGTGGGGCCATTCTTCATCAATGGAAACCTCAAGGCCACTGGATATGCGAAATTGCTACATGAGGATGCTTTTCTCTCTTTATGCACTGAAGCTGGCACTTTCCCTGAGTTTTTCCAGCAAGATGGTGCATCACCACATTATGGGTCAGGTCTGAGCATTCCTAGATGAACAGTTTCCTGGAAAGTGGATTGGTCGTCGTGGGCCAGTTGAATGGCTCCCACGGTCTCCCAATCTGACCCCCTTAGACTTATCTTTGGGGTCATCTGAAGGCAATTGTCTATGCCATGAAGATACGAGATGTGCCGCCCCTGAAACTATGAATACTGGAAGCCTGTGCTAGCATTTCTCCTGCGGTGTTGCTATCAGTGTGTGAAGAGTGGGAGAAGAGGGTTGCATTGACAATCCAACACAATGGGCAGCACATTGAACACATTTTATAAGTGGTCAGAAACTTATAAATAACTCATGAAAGAATAAAGTTACGTTAAAACCAAGGATACCATTGTTTTTCTTGTGAAATTCCCAATAAGTGATGTGTCACATGACCCTCTTCCTATTGAAAAAACAAAAGTTGGATTCAAAATGGTCGACTTCAAAATGGCCGCCGTGGTCACAACCCATCTTGAAAAGTTTCCCCCCTCACATATAATAATGTGCCACAAACAGGAGGTTAATATCACCAACCATTCCCATTTTATTAAGGTGTATCCATATAAATGGCCCACCCTGTACTTTGTAAATGTTTACATTTAAACTAAAATCATGAGATTTAAAAAAAAAAAAAAAATCATTTTTATGAACAGGAGGCTAAATACAATTGTTTATCTCAGGTTTTTCACCTCTGGTTCACTTTAAGCATTGAGCCAGTGCCAAAACTGGTCTAAAGATGCACAATAAGTGAATCCGAAAAAGAAAACACAGACACCACAGTGTAGGGAGTAGGGCTAGCTTGCTTGGTCTGATCCCATAGAAAAGCTAGGAATTGTGCTCATTCGGAACATCATTGATTGCCAAAAACATATGGCTTATGAACTTCAGAGCAGCAGCATGGAAAAATGGAAAAGAAGGTGATCCGGTCTGGCAAATCACGTTTTCTTCGGCTTCTAAATTTCCCAGATCCCATGAAGCAACTGTGAAAGGTGCTGGAGAAGAAAATCCAGTCCAATGGATGTCCCTCCTTGCAGTTTATCTGCTGCTTAGGTCTTTGTACCAAATACCACAGGACAGCTTCAGAGGTTCTGTGGAGTCCATGGCTTGACGAGTCCGAACTCTTTTGGTGGCACTTACATAATATTACACTGGTGGTTTTAATGTTTTGGCTCAATAGTGTATGGATCAATGCCACTTAAAGAGAGTCTGTATTCTTCTTTTTACAGGCTATTTATCTTAAGCAATAGGAGTAGAGCTAAAACGCAGCATTCCCACGGCAGAACAAGGTTTTCATACCCCCCAAATCCCTGGGGCAAAAATCGGGGAGCGATTCCTGGTAGAGGCAGAGCTTTGCACTGTAGCTCTGCCTCTACTGGAGTCAATCTCTGCCGATCGCCGCCTCTCTCCGCCCCTCTCAGTCTTCCTTCACTGAGAGGGGCGGGGAGAGGCGGAGACCCGCGCACATATTGACTTCAGTAAAGGCAGAGCTACAGCGCTAAGCTCTGCCTCCCCGGGCAGCAAAATCCACGACTTTTGGGGGTATAAAGCCCTCGTTCTGCCGCGGGAATGCGACATTTCAGCTCTATTCATACTGCATAAGATAAATAGCAGGTGAAAAGATTTTATAATGGCTTCAGACTCATTATTGTACAGTACAAGTAGTACTTCCAAGCATCCTGGCATACTTGCACACTGCATGTTGGAT
The DNA here is from genome assembly GCF_040937935.1 of Hyperolius riggenbachi. Lineage (NCBI taxonomy): Eukaryota > Metazoa > Chordata > Amphibia > Anura > Hyperoliidae > Hyperolius > Hyperolius riggenbachi. Next base: position 163,266,108 of record NC_090652.1, on the reverse strand, counting down.
TGTGCAGTTTTGGCACATGCTTGAGCATAAAAAACTTTGTACTTTGGGAAGAACAAGTATTAACTGGTGGGCAATGCTGATGTGTCAACATCTTCTGGCCTCAGGAGTTTTGGGTCACTGTCAAGCGTATCAGTGGTATTTTTATGAAAAAGTAAAATAATTTGTTTTCTCCATTATTGTATCGGATTGTTAAGCCTGTTATGCATAAAAGCCACAAAACATCTCAGAGTAATTTTATTCATTCACTAAAGATTCTGAAGGATCACCCCTCCCCCCCAAAAACAGCAGCTGCACTGTGAGAATCGCATTTTTGTATTGCAATCCGAAGTTTCACATTACAATGCTCCACTGTGAACCTCGATTTACCTGAGTGGTTTGTTATTAATAGTGGATAATTGGTGCCAGGACACCTTCTGGGGAAAAGACACAGGAAACAAAAACACGGGAACCCAATAGTGTAATACGTTTAGTCAAAATTGTCAATGTAGAAGATAAGAATCTACTCACAAGAGTGGGTTGCAGAGGGGCAACCGACCACAGGAAGCAGGTGGAGACAATTAACCCGACTCCACTCGGTGAGGTCACTAAGGACCTGGATGCGGTCGCTCTCCTTGGAAAAAAGAAAGGAGGCAGATGTCCACCGTGGTGTAAACCACGTATGTTCTGCCTCCACCCCTCACACGGGTACCGTATGGGGGTTAGGAATGCACTAAATAGTTTAAAGAGGCGCCCTGGTGGTATATAAGAGAGTTTAACAGCAGTTTTAAAACCAATAAAGGTTTGAGGTTGCTTACCTCAAGGTCCTTGAGGTAAGCAACCTCAAACCTTTATCGGTTTTAAAACTGCTTTTAAACGCTTTTATATACCACCAGGGCGCCTCTTTAAACCATTTAGGGTTTGTGATTAAGCGCCCCATTCTATTTGAGTATGCATTGCAGCGTCACTCCAAGTTGAGTGCCGGGTGGTGCCACTAGTAAAAAGACTGCGGTTAGACGTACCGGTAACAGAGTTTCTAACTTGCATCCGAAACAGCTGAAAGATCAGCTGATCACCTGATCTGTGGAAACTCTAAAAGCCCCCGCCCACCCCTACACCTCAGTTTTTCAGCGTTTCCGCCTGGGAAACAGGCTAGAAGCAGAGCTCCCACTTTTTATTTTCCATGTACTCACCAGAAAGTGAGTTGTTCTCTGGGGAGGTGCAGCAGAAGCTTTACCCCAGTGGGGATTGGAGAAAAAGAGTGCAGCGAGGAACCAAACCGCAGCTGAAGGCATCTCCTCGTGGAGTTGGAGCCGCTTAAGCGTACTTTTGGCGGCCATACTCCACAGTTCTATGCTTCATCCCCCCCTCGATGCATGCTCAGGAGGAGCGTTCCCAGCCTTGCGTTCCATGCGTATGGAACACAGCACTTCCTGGTATGATGCCTTCTGCCGGATGTAGGGGGAACGCAGCCTGCACTAGCAGGAAGCAGAGCGGAGAAGTCCGGTATTCCTGACTTTCTCCGGTGATTGTACTCATGGAGGCTCAAGCTACAGCGGCAGCAGCACCACCTAAGTCCTCCTCTCGGTCACAGCCATCCACAGGTGGTGGTAAGTCCTCCAGTGGAGGATAAGGTTTTTTTATATGCATATACAGTATGTGGGAATGTGTGTTTGCGGTCATTGTGTTTGTATTTTTCAGGCCTGCACCCAGGCCCAAAACTAATGCACCACCTAAATATAAAAGATTTGGATTTTGCAATGTTAAAATGCCTCTTGACTTCCCCAAAAATGCATGTCAGCATTGTACTGAATCTGTTATTGCCTCTGAAACATCTAAGATTCTTAAAGTGTACCAGAGGCTACGGATATTAAAGAGGTTTTACTTCCTCCAGCCCCATAAGCACAGATGCGTCCCTTGCTGTCCTCCTGAGTGCCTCCGTTAAGCGTCCATCAGCTCCGGTATTCAGATCAGTGACGTCAACAGGGGGCCTTCTGCGCAAGAGCAGAAGATCCCGGACAACATCACTGAGTCAGACTGGGCCCGAATAAGCCAAATACCAGGAGCTGATTGCGCCTTAGAGGGGGCACTCAGGAGGCTGACGAGGGACGTATACTTGCTTATGGGGCTGCAGAAAGCCCCGGGTAAGTAAAAATCTTTAATAGCCGCAGTCTCTGGGTCATTTTAAGAGGGTAATGGATTTGGTTATGGATATAGTCAAAAAGGATATGCAGGAAACTGTAGATACGTTTAAAGAATCCTTTGTTGTGCCTACCAATCAACAACCTTTGTTGTTCCTATCAATATTGTACTATGCACTTACCTGTCACCCATTCTGCAATGACCGCTTCATCTGTTGCTGGAATGACCGGTTCATCCCCTTGCTGGAATGACCGATTCATCTGTTCCTTCCCTACATTATCAGATCAGCTACTTCTTTAGCCAATCAGTCATGTAACACTTCGGGCGCCCAACTCACCACCTTGGCGCCTGATTACTGAAACTTTCTAAGAGCATCTATTAGATGCTTGCCAACCCCTCTACGCCCAAATTACTGTCTTCAATACGATCTCCCCTATCTCCTATATGGGGACAAAGGTAGTGAAGAGACCCTTGTTTCTCAACATTGGGGAAAAGGTGCTTTGTGGAAAGTGCAAGATATGCATTTCATAGTGGTATGCCATGATTCAAAGGCTGGGCTCATACACCCTTTAATTTAAATAGGACACTAGATTTCTAAAAGAAAAATACACTGAGAATTCGTGAGAGCAAAACATTTCTTAGAACAGAGCTGTTTGCAGTGCCCTGAGTGTGCCCTGGATGTTTGGGGTTACCAACAATCACTTACATAATTTAATATGGTCATACAGAGTTTGAGTTTTTTTTTTACTAATTTACTATGTCTAAAAGGATGAACTGGAAACATTTAAGACAATATATAAGTAAAACATTTAGATTAGGAATCAATTAGCAAAAAGAGACATACCTGGTAGACTTTATGGAGAATTACTCTATGGGTAAGACTCTTGTCGACACATAGATTAGCAAATTTCTGACATGTTTTTCGCACATTTAGAATTAGATCTGTGCTTGGAATGTAGCTTAGAATTTGCAGAAGTATCTCATCTGACAAATCAGTTGGATTAAAACAGCATCCCTCTATTTTCTCTGCAATTTGAGCCTAAAGGAACAAATCAAAGATTAAAATTCTAGTAAAATAACTACTTTATATGGCAAAAAAAACAGCTGTAACTGATCTTTTTTTCAAGCTGCATACAGTTTGCATAGAATTTGCATGAAGGGTAAAATTAATAGCATCTCATTGACTACCTTGAGGCCCCTTTCAGGCAAGAGTGTTTTCATTACGTTGTATTACCTATTTTTACCTTGGGGTAAAGCTAACGCAATGAGTCTATTGGACATTTCATACCTGATGCGGTGCGATGCACTAGAAGTATCGCATCTGACACGAATGCATCAGCACGTTATGGGTCAACATCCGCTGTGTCGACCAGAAGTCATGCAAGTCAACGGTGCCACAGATATTTTAAACTTTTTTGTGTTGCAGTGCGCATGCGTGGAAGCAATTTTTTTCAATACACTTGATTGCAATGGGGTCAATTCATAAAAGGTTGTGCGAAAAAAAAAAATCTGGTGGGGAAAATACCGCATTGGTATTTTAGATTTTTGTGCGCTAATTCATATAAAATTTTCGGTGCGGTGCGGTAGATTGACAAAAACCTTTGCGGTAACAGCAGAAGAGAATGGAGTGTCTCTGTGTTTCAAATTGTTCCGTGCAGTGAGGGTAATAAGAGGCATTTAAGTCATCCCTTTAGATGTACATGTTTTGTTATACTGCCTCTGCTTGCTCTGAATCTGTTTTCTTAACATTCTATTTAATTGCCACAGCTTCGATTAACTTCCAAGAAACTTTACACAAGCCATGCTTAGGTGATTTTCCCCACTAGCTCCTACATATCTTCAAACAGGTACCCAAGAGGTTAAACAGACACACAGCATAAGCGATTTCGATTTAATTCACGAGTTTCTTTAAAAATCAAGATTTAGCACTAAATTCACAATGTACATTAACATTTACAAACATGCATCAACAGAAAATTACATCAAACTATCAAATGGTGGTGATTATTCGGGATGGCAGCTCTGTGAACTAGTGCAGTACAGACCTGCTATGAAAAGGGAGGGATATGGCGAGTCACAGATTAGCGAGGGGCACCCAGAAGCATGAGGACAAATTAATAAAAATAAATAAAACCTAAATTAATATACACACGCACACAACACAAACATATACATATATATTTATTTTAAGCACTCTGTCATGACAGAGGACTAAAATGTTGGTGAGACTTACTGCCTCCGCCCACTAGATGTGGATATTAGACACACATTATGTCATAGCCAGCCCCCTCTACCGGTATCAGAGGACTCCGGCTGACTCCCCTAGTCTGGCACTGCAGTCACTGTGGGAGGCCTCTGCTGGAGATGCACCGGCCTCCCATTCCGGAAGTGGCTCTCCCTCTGCTCTGTCACCATGAGGCCTTGCCAGCCTCTCACAACACCCTCAGCGCAGACCGCATACAATTTGTGAAGCCTACACTTGCGAAACACGTCACCGGCTTGAGCTGCGGAACGCAGGCGACAGACGTGGGCCACTGAATCTCCACCCTTTACTGTGCACGGAGCGGCAAGCTGTGCACAGCAGGAGAAGGACTGCGCCTCCCGGGGGAGGGGTCCTATTTCATACAATGGAATGGGTCGTTGCAGGCTCAGAGAAAAAACAACAGCAAAACCACAGAAAAATGCATGTATTCATGTGCAATTCCTTGTGAAAACCCTTTCTAAGGCCCCGTTCACACTTGCTTTTGGCAAGTAAACGGACCGGATCCTGATCGGATCAGGACCTGATCCTGATCAGAACCGTACGGTTCCGATCCGGATCCGGTCCGTTTGTATCAGGCATGCATCAGGCTGCCATCCGGATCCGTGGGCAAAAAAATAGTGAAATTTAAATAAAAAAATGTTGGGGTCAGCAGAAGGTGCACCTGTAGAATCAGGTTCCTCCGCTGTAGGCCTCACCTCCACCTCCGACATTCTGCCAAACAGCTCCAGCACGTCTGCCACTGCTGCTCCACTCCAGACATGCTTGGCCCATGTGTCCCCATCCGAAATGGCCGCTTGGATACGCATAGGAAGTGGGGTAGAACGTCAGGTTTTTGTAGGCAGTGTGTTCTGTGCCTTTCGTTTCCCATTGGTTTCTGTGTTCCGGATGGTGCTGTCAGGCTCAGGTCCGGCTCGGGTGCGTGGGCCGGAGATCCGGACCCAAAAAATAGCGCATGTTGGAAAAGTGTCCGGAGTCCGGATCCGGTCCGGAGTCCGTACTGTACGGAACGGACACGTGTGAACGTCCGCATAGACTTTGCATTGCTATGCGGAACGTACGTTCCGTTTGTACAGTATACGGTCCGGATCAGATCAGGAAAATCCGGACAGCGAACGCTAATGTGAACCGGGCCTTACTGGCACCCTTATTAAAGCAATTGGGAATCATACAAAAAAAACCAAAGAAACAAAAACAAAAAAAAACAAAGTGTACTTTTCTGTTAGCAGGGCGCATCCACTAGGTGGCAATAATTACTATTCCCCCTCCAGGCCACCATGTATCGTAGGAAGAGATGTAATTCTGGTGAAGTTTTATCGCCACCTAGTGGATACGCCCGGCTAACGGAAAAGTACCACAAAAAAAAATAATAATAAATTAACCAGATACTTAACAAAAGCATGACTCGGCCAGGCTACCGATCCCTACTGTGTGGGACAGGAGCTGCCCGGGGAGATTGCGAGTGACTGAGCAATCTCCAGGGGGCTTAAACAGAACCTGAATTACCACTGAAAATAAAATAAAGTGTTTCACTTACTTGGGGCTTCTTACAGTCACCCTGTGTCTGCGCCGGTCCTGAACGGTCCTCCGGCCTACAGCCGCGGCTCAGTTTTATTATCACTCTATGTCACATTCCCTTGATCGTGCTCTTGTCACCGGTATCTTTCTGTGCAGGCGCAGCAGGACGAGGACGCGCACAATCAGGGCTGCGCAGGTTCAGTTGCTGTCGACAGGCTTAGTCGTCGTAAGCGAAACTGAGCTGCGGCGGGGGGACCGGAGGATCAGGACCAGCGCGGGCACAGGGCGACTGCTGGGCGCTGGCAGAAGCCCCAGGTAAGTGAAACTATTTTTTATTTTTAACCATACCTCAGGTTTCCTTTTTGGTTCATTCTCCACTAATTACAATTCCTCCAAGAGTTCAGATCAAACATCTCTACTGACTATAGTAAACCACAAGTTACAGCACTCTGTCAGTACTTTGTACCTCTTCACTTCTCTTTGCAGCTCCTCTAATGAAAGCCCTGATTTGTTTGCAAAGAAAATATTATATTAAGAAAATATTTTAGGAAATCAGCTGGTACCCCACCGGCAGTGAATTAATTACAGACATTTAACTTGAAACTAGTAAATAATGTAACCTTCATAATTAAGCATAAAAGTGATTTTCTCCCCAAATGTGTAATAATAATCATATCTCACCTCTGAACAGCTGGCAGACATGCCTGTATGATGCGTGTAAACCAAAACTTAAAAGAACACACAATTAATTCACTGCTCCCTCCAAATCATCAAATAACTCAGATCACATTTACTTATTGCATTCTGTTACATGACGATGGATGCTTGTCAAATCTGAAACGGGTAAAGGACCTGCGGTGACGTCATGATCACATGATCTGATTTTAGTGTGGGAGGCGTGGCAGGAGTGTAAAAGTCATTTGTAATGTTGGCTAGTGGCTACAAGGAGTGGAATGTGTGCCGTTTAGCAAAAATCATCAACCCAAGGCTCTGACTACCATGACAAGGGGTTGATTTTTCCCCAGGTATCTTCTCATTCAGTGAGTTAGGGCCAGTGTGCAATGCCTGGTGCATTCAGGTTTTTGTATATGCAATGAACCATTAGGCTGGGGGAGGGAAAAAAAGGGCGATCATAGGGCAGGCAAGCTGGTACATGTACACAGCATGATACAGAGCAGAGACTTGCCTTGCCTGCAGGGGAGGTAGAAAAAAATGCTCTTACCATTGTGATGACTGTACAGCTAGGTAAGGTATACAGGATGAAAAAGTTCCTGGAATCCAGGGGGGCTGCTTGCAGGATTTGTGGGAGAGATTGGTAGGGACAGGAATCATTATCATGACATCCACTGCATTACAGCTAAGCTCTCTGCTCCATCTCGAGTTATTCTCAGTCACTCTCCACGCCTCCTCCTTCCCTCATTCACCTTTGTTCCCCAAGTGCTCGGTGTCTGTGTCATACAGGAAAACTAAATAAAAGTGCAATCCTGGTGAGGCAAATATCTTCTTCCCTCTTCCAGTTTTTCTCCCCTCTTTTCACTGCCTCTCCCCTCTGTGGCTCTCTACTTTGACCCCCAACCCCCCCCCCCCACACACACACACACACACACAATCTTATCTTCACAATTTAATCATCTTAGGCCTCTTGCACACTACATGCGATTCCGATTCTGAAAATTTCATGCTGCGTTTTTTCTGTGTTTTTCTTCTTGTTTTGATAGCATCCAGGGAAAATTGGAATTGCAAATCGGATTTGCAGTTTGCAGGGGGCCTCAATCTTGTTATTAGTAACTCTAATTTAAAGCTGTCCATACATGCATTGATTTTTATCCACAGATTCTTTCCCTATGATTGAATCTATGGCTTATCAACCAGCCACATGGATCGTAATTTAGATCGGTCCATGGCAAAAAAAAATTAAATTAATATCAAGTGATAAATTTCAATCGATTGGACACAGCGGTGGAGTTGCAGTAAATCAACAGCCGATAGCATTGCAATGTATCGAACAGATCTATTAAAAATCTGTGTGCAGTATGGGAGAGAATCGATCCCTCTCTGATCAGATTAAGATCAGAGAGGGATTCATCTGTTTGCCACAGGGGGCAAAAATCTATGCATGTATGGCTAACTTAATACTTTCCCTTACAGTTATCCCTGTTCCCATAATCCTAATCCCTATGCTAACCCTAAATTATCCAAGTGTTAATTTCCCTTAACCTCCTCCATGTTAGAATACTTTTACCTAAATTTCACTCCTTCCCACTTAAATGCCTAACCCTGATTTCTTAGTATTCCCTAAAACACTTATTTCCCATAACAGATAGCCCTATCCTTACTTTAAAACCTTCTCCACATGTATAAGGAATCTTGCCCGACAGTGATCATCCGATCCCTCAGGTGACACTGTAGTCTGGCCCTATACACAGTGGCGTAGGGGGTGCAGTGGTAGCAACCGCATCGGGGCGCTTGGGCTAGAGGGGCCCACCCCTCAAACACAGTGGGCTCTATTCATAAAACCTTACCGCAAGTTTTCCGCTCAAAACAGCGGATTTTCCCGTCCATTTAGCAAAGTGGGCATTCATAAAAGCTGTTCCCGCATGAAAATCTACAATCCCCCAGCAGAGCGAGAAATTTCCGCCTTCTCCAGTGTTTTTCTAGATTTATCTAGAAAAAAGTAACAAAATGGCCATTCATAAAGTTTAGAGGAAGCGGTATGTGGACGGGAAATACCGCTTCCTCTGATTTTGCGGATTACATACAAGTGAATGGGACAGACCTCCCAGAGAGAGCAGTGCACGGAGGGACTCTGCCGGCTGAAGTGTTTCCGCATGCCTTCCGACAGCTTACCGCCAGCTTTCAGCGGGAGATCTCCGCTCTTGCATCGCAGCTGGCAAGATTTTTTTGAATGACCACCCAGAAGTGTAAAATACCGCTGCGGTATTTTCCCTCCAGGAGTTTTTTCGCCACAACTTTTTTATGAATAGAGCCCAGTATAGGCTCTTATTGGTCCTGTGCTAATAATACTTCTATAGTTGATTTAAATAGTAGTGATCATTAACGCACAGTTTCCTATCCACTTCTTGCACCTCTGACACTGGTTGTCCTTGATTGGCTTTGGTGTGTTGTATCAATTGTTATCTATAGCATGCTTGAAGGGGCCCAATGCTAAACTTGCACTGGGGCCCACGGCTTCTTAGCTACGCCTCTACCTATAGAGCCGTATCTCTAGCCTGCAGGCTAGCGATGTATTCTGTTGCCATGTGGGCGGGAGTCGTAGAGTGCGGTGAGTGGTGAGAAAAAAAAGCTCTTGGCTGTCACTCGGCTGAATTAATTCACTCTCCTAGGGCTTATCTCCTTTGCTTTTCAGGCATTTTCAAAGCTCTGTGCAGTGGTGGGATTTTATATAAAGCCACACCTTCTCCAGGGCTGGATGTCCTGTCGTTCCTCTGCAGCGGCCACCGGATGTCTCCTACCGAGTTCTTCTGCAGGAAATCATGACAGGCAGAGGGTGGCTAGTTGAATCAGAATGGATGAGACATACAGCACTGAAGGAGGTGAGGGCCTTATCTTAAAACCTGCTGCAGCACGCAGCTCTGCATCTACTGTGGGACCACTAGACCACCAGGAAAATGTGGGTAAGGTGGGGAAATTAGACCACCACCAGGGAATACTGTGAGGGAAATGGGGGGACCACAAGGAAGAGCTATATGGGTGTACCAAAAGACCACCAGGGAATATTGTTTGGTGGTAGGAACACTACACCACCAAGGAAAGTTATATTGGTGGGGGACCATTAGACTGCCAAGGTGTACTATAAGGGAGGAAGGGGGACCCCTGGACTACCAGGGAATACTGTGATGGGGTTGGGGGCACTAGACCACTAGGGAACACTGGGGATTTTAAGGGGGTACTCTGCCTACTTATGCTTAGTGGTGCATTCTGTGGGAGCGAGTAACAACACTGATGGGAGGAGGGGTACTGAAACTTCGGGAATTAGCAGAGATCATGGTGCTAGGAGAGAGGTCAGTAAAGATGTGTTGCCTGATTAAGGGAGACGGTGGTCTGCGAAGGAGGGGGGGGGGTATCCAAGATAGGAGAGGGGCATATTTAAGGAATTCGTAGAGATGGTGGTAGTAAAGGGCAGGACATAAGTGTGTGTGTTTGGGGGGGCTTGGGGAATCAAGGTGGACATACGTCTGTCGACTCGGTGGCCAATCAACCAACCATTTCAATAATTATCACAACGGATGAAAATCTGTGCCGCGACAAGTATGCCCGATAGACGATTTGACTGATTTCGGGTGGAAATTGGTTGACTGTATCGAACTGAGATGCTGGGAATTCTCCAGCCGATGTGGTTGATCGGGTGATTGGCAGTAACGGCGTGCCATAATTACGTACAATGGACACAACGGAAACCCCCAGGCTGTTGTCCCTCCAAATGTATTAGGCCTCGTTCACATCAGTTAGCGCAGATGGCTATGCAATCCGAATCCAACACGTATGATCGCATGGCGTCTGCGCCACTATGCGCTGCTGATCCCATTCATATACAGTGAATGGGTCAGTGCTGCGATTCTCAAAAAATACTTGCAGCAGTGCGATAGCGCAGTGTTTCTCAACATTTTATTGGTATGTACCCCTTTTAAAAACCTGTACCCACCAAGTACCCCCTAGCATAGTAAACATTATGACAAGTACCCCTTGACAAATATATATTTAATCGTAGTACATGATAATTGGTTCTAAACCATTTCCAAGCATTTGCTATTGTTTTTAATTAGCTAAAACACTAATTTGGTATTGTGTTAAATAAGATTTATCATTTTCTAAAACTCTAAATTTGTTATTCTTGGTTAAGTATATCAAGCCCGAGTACCCCCTGGAACCATCAGAAGTACCCCTTGGGGTACGCGTACCACACGTTGAGAAACTAGGCGATAGCGCATCGAACTGCTGCGCAGCGCATATGATGGGAAAGGTAAAAGTGCTGTCTATGCACTTGTACCATTCTTGCATGTTGCACACTATACACGCTGCAAAGATGTGCACGCCAGCGCGTTTAATGGGAAGGAGGCCTTATGTGACTGTGCATTTATACTTTACCTGTCACCCTGTCCCTCAAGTGTCCTTGCTCTATTTCCACGATTGGTGCCCAATGTGATTACTGTCATATAGCGTGTGGGGATAGTTTGTGATGTCATTTGACCTGGGGCTGCAATGAAAACAGGCCTCTAGTTTGTGCTGTCCCCCCCAGGCTAAAAGGTTCCAGTTTTCCCCAAAACAAACTGTCTCCATCTATACTAATCACATTCATTTATTTATTGCATGTTTGCAAATATATTCAGCTTTGGCCCTGTGTTCTTTGAAAGTTCCTTAGGCACTATTGTGAAATGACTCTAGAGACAAAACAATCGTGGCTCAGAACATACCGTATACATGCTAGATTAGAGGCGGCCAATCAAGAATGTCTCAGCCGAGAACCTAGCATGCATCTAGCGTGTGCTCAATATTTTCTTCAGATTCTGTAGTGATGCTTAAGTGACAGCTGAGCGCATTGTTCTCAACACTCACCCGGGCCTTTGGGAAGCTGCTTTTTGCCTCTGCCATGTGCTGCTCCCTGTCCCTCTGCCCCCCCCCCCCCCAAGGTACCAACAGGTGATAGCGACACCTCTGAACTGTAAATCAATAACAAAGGAGTTATGTGCTCATACTAGGTATGAACGACATCTCTGTATAGCAAAGGCCAAAACTGCTGCCTTAGGGTTCGAGTCCAACAGTGCAACAGTAATCTATAGTGTGTAGATAGCCTAAGGCCTCTTTCAGTCTATGTTTACAGTGGGGAGTTGTGTTGCAAATCCTACAAAAACAAGACTAAATAGGAAAAGTGCCATCATGTGTGGCGCATACAGTGAAGCATACAGAACATAACATACAAAGTATGCTTCACTGCAATTGTTTATGTCTACGTTACGCTGTACTGCACTGCATGCATCGTATTTTGGCAACAGATTCTGTTACACCGCACTGTTACTGTGTCAATGTGATTGTACCACAACAGTATAATTTTAACCCTTTTCACTCATATGTCCCGCATAGCGGGACATTGCTATTTTTGCGTTGGGCTCGTATGTCCTGCAGAGCGGGACATAAAGCGGCGGTTTGCAGGCGCATCTGTCCCCCAACAATGTCCGATCCCTCTCACCTAGTGTACCCCGGCATGTAGACTACATGCCCACACAGGAAGTACCCCCCTGGCTGAAACCGGAAGTGTGCGATCAGCGCTACCAGGAAGTGTCAGATTCCTTCTTGCAGATTCCTTGCAGAGATGCAGAGAGGAGCAATGGCTTCCTATGCATTGGACGTGGAGAAGCGTCTAAATGGTAGCCAGCATTTCATTGCTCTAATGCCAAAAATACCAAACATTGCACAGTGTGCAGTGACATGAAGACACCATGTGGCAGGTGTAAAACCACCTATTATTGCGAAACTTGCTCAAAAGAAAGATCATCGTCCAGGGACAGATCACAAAGAAAAAAGTCAAAACATAACAAATCAAGCAGGAGACACAGATCAAGATCTTGTTCACCAAGACAACAAAGCGTGCTGGGCATGTGCTCAGCCAGTAATGCCCAATCATCTAGTCTGTGCTAATTGCTTTCAAGATTTAGGTAAAGACAAAACCTCTAATCCTGTTGTCTCGGACCTGGTTCAGAAAGCAGTACAAGAATTGTTGCAAAACTTTGTGGCTAGTATGCCAGTTCAGCCTATTCAATCTCAATCATAGGCGTATGACCGCCCTTCTACTTCTGCAATCACTGAAGAGGAATACGATGTGGGGTTCAATTTCACATTAGTAGAACCCTTTGTCAAAGCAGCAATTTCGGCATTAACTGGGCAAAGATGGGCTCTACATCCGTTAATAAAACAGTTTGTTGCTGCAGTTATGAAAATAATTAATAATGCAGTTATGAAAATACCTATTAAACCAATCTTCACTCAATGAGATCTGCCCCTAGTCCTTAATTTCCTCTCAGGTTCTCCTTTTCATCCTGTTGAAGACTGCTCAATAGAGAATTTAACCCTATTTTTCTGGTAGCGAACGCCTCTGCAAGAAGGGTCTCAGAGATCCAAGCCTTGAGTTGTTGTGAACCACATTTACAGTGGTTCTACGCTAATCAATTGCAAGTGCTCAAAAAAGAGCTTATACTGTGTCTGAGCCCTTAGTGTGATGCCTTCACTATATTTCATTTCAAATGTATCTTGGCGCATACACCATGTCACAACAGAACCACAGCAGCAAAGAGTTAAACTGCAAGCTATCACACAGCCAGGGCAGATTGAATTACCTGGGCTCTTATCAGCACCCTGCTGACAAAAAGCTTACCTCAACCGTGACAAAACTCGTAAACCAAGCTCTAAAGCCCCCTCTACACCATGCAATTTCACGTGCGATCGATCAAATTCGATTGAATCAGTTATATCCGACATGTCTGATCGGGAGTCAATGGATCGTGTGATTGATTTTGCATTAAAAACTAACCAAAATCGATCACACTATTGATCGAATCCCGATCGGACATGTTGGATTTAATCTATCTGATCGAATTCGATTGCACGTGAAATTATATCGTGTAGATTAGTCTTAAAGCAGACTGGATGTCCCCCCCCCCCCCCTCACCTGGGTTCCCGTCCCTGCTACCCCTCCAGCTACATGCCGCAAAACTTGTTACAATGTATAGCGGCGGCGATTGGGGAGCTTACCTTCTCTCCACTTCCTCCGCTCGCTGTGTCACTGCCTGCAATGCCACCCTCTGTACTTTGAAGGGCAGCCTTGCAGGCAGTGACGCTGCGAGTAGAGGAAGTAGGAGGAGAAGGTAAGCTCCCTGCTCGGTGCTGCTATACATTGGGACCCAGGTGAGGGAGGGGGTACGTCCCCCCTCCCCGCTGACCTCTGCCATCCCTATCCTGCCTGCTATACCCCTCCTGCATGGCGGCCCCCTCTCCCCCCACATGCTGTGACACAGAAACGGATCCGTTTCTGTGTCCAAATCTGCCTGTGTAAAGGGGGATCAGTTTTTCTATTGCCTGCCACTACCCCTGCGTGTATCAGGATCCAGATCCATTGCGTGAAAATGCAGCAGATCCGGACCTTCCATTCAGGTTTTGAAAACGGATCCCCGCAAACGGAGACGGATCCGTTTTTTGTTTGGGTAAAAATGGCTGCTATTTTTAACATTGCTATCGGTGACTCCGATTTTCCTCAGGTTTTAAAAACGGAGCCACGGGTACGTTTCCGGACCTAGTGTGAACCTACTCTAACTCTAAATTTCATAATTGTCATACTTCATGGTTTTTCTAGGCACTTGGAATATGCACACAGAACTTTGTTATCACAGGTTAGCAAAGCCAATCTGATACACCTTCCGGGAAGATCCCAGGTAGATCAGACCTCCAGACACTAGAAGCAAGGTTCTCAGCAACCCTTTACAGTTGAAACATACTAATGTTTCATATGTGTGAATTCATGACGCTTTATGAAAGGGTGTTGGAGTTCTCCTCACCCCCCCTCCCCAGCAAGGAGGGCATCAGCTCTTATATCAACGCTTCCCATCCGGATGAAGTCTTTAAGAGTCTGGTATAACAGATCTCTGCGTCTTTGTCCATCATCTGTTTTGTCAAATTTCATCTACAGACAGGCTAGCAGGACACTGGCCAAACCACACTACATTGGATTGCTCAGCACAAAGGCTTTGACGATCTTCGTTTTAAACCCATGTTCTTTATTTTGCAATTATCAGCTCATCTAGTCACGCCCTGTGTATGTGAAAAATGTGTGGTCCAATATATGTTTTACTATATACAGTGCTGGTTTGCTGTAAATTAGTGCGCCTTATATTTGCATGTATATTTGACCTTTTCTGTACCTATCATCTAGTTGTGATATTGTTTCACCTTTTATATTGCACAGTCTTCCTTTGTTAAACATTTTAAAAAATTGTAAATAAAGAATTTACAAAAAAAATAAAAAAAGACTTTGACTATTATTTGGGGGAGAGGGGGACATGGCTGAGGCTGTGCCACAAGGCTAATTCCCTGAAGATTTCATACTGAAAACGATCAGGAATTGGCCTTTCGATTTATGGTAGCCAACAGGAGGTCTGGATTTGTAGTCACACTCATGGAGGTCGGAATTTGTAGTCACACTCAAAATTAAAGTGAAAAAAAAAAACTACAGGCTTTTCCAACTTTGATGTGCTGTCCTTAAAACAAGACAAAATGAGGCTCAGTAGTGTGTGTGGCCTCCACGTGCCTGTATGACCTCCCTACAACACCTTGGCATGCTCCTGATGAGGTTGCGGATGGTCTCCTGAGGAACTCCTCCCTGATCTGGACTAAAGCATCCACGAACTCCTGGACAGTCTATGGTGCAATGTGGCGTTGGTGGCTGGAGTGAGAAATGATGTCCCAGATGTGCTCAGTTGGATTCAGGTCTGAGGAATGGGCGGGGCCAGTCCATAGCATCAATGCCTTCATCTTGCTGGAACTGCTGACACACCCCAGCCACATTAGGTCTAGCATTGTCTTGCATTAAGAGGAATCCAGGGCCAACCACATCAACATATGATCTCACAAGGGGTCTGAGGATCTCATCTCAGTGCTAATGGCAGTCATGCTACCTCTGGAGAGCACATGGTGGGCTGTGCAGCCCCACAAAGAAATGCCACTCCACACCATTACTGATCAAATTCCAAACCGGTCATGCTGGAGGATGTTGCAGGTAGCAGAGCATTCTCCACGGCGTCTCCAGACTCTGTCATGTCTGTCACGTGCTCAGTGGGAACTGCTTTCCTCTGTGAAGAGCACAGGGCACAAGTGGCAAATTTGCCAATCTTGGTGATCTCTGGCAAATGCCAAACGTCCTGCTTGGTGTTGGGCTGTAAGCACAACCCCCACCTGTGGAAATCGGGCCCTCATGGAGTCTGTTTCTGAGCTGACACATGCACATTTGTGTCCCACTGGAGGTCATTTTGCAGGGCTCTGGCAGTGATCCTCCTGTTCCTGGAAGAAGGAAAAGTAATGATCGGCACTGCAACGTACATTTCCTCCTGTGCCTTCTTGTACAAAGGAGGAGGTAGCAGTCCAGCTGCTGGGTTGTTGCCCTCCTCCACGTGAGAAAACTTGGTTCCCTTGGGTCTTCCAACAACTCTGAGTTGTTGATAATTTGTGTGATTTATAGAGCATTTATGTCAGATAGATATCCTTTGCTATTACCCAGTGGGCATTGAATTGTGTCACTATTCTAGTGTGACCCCTCTCCTCCCCTCCGTGAGAGGGACAAGCATGGGGGCGGAGCAAAGATTCACGATCCGTACGCAACGCTCTGTTGTAACTGCGTCATAAGAGGCGATCCAGGTAACTGCATTCGCGGAAACGCCTAAACATTTCTCCCGCCTCCTGCTTAAACCGATCCAGATTACCGCAATTCCGCAGGATCCTCAAAAATTGGCCCGTGGGGATGCCTGCAACTACCGACATCAGATGATGGCTTGCCGCGTGCAGTAGGAAACAAAGAAGTTATTATGCAGGACAAAAGACATCAACTCAAGTATGAAGGAGTTGTGGACAGTGTGAAGAGGATAATTTTCAAAGAGAACATATTCAAGGGCCCCCAACCCTACGCTATGTGGTATTAATGGTACAGTCATCCTCATTCAAAAAGTCAGTAAGTTTGTTAAGAACTTCCATCGAGTCCCGAACAGAAGAAGGCAACTTCCTTACTAGGGGCTGTAATTTCCGATCAAGGTATCTGCTCACAGCCTCACATGGTCCCTCCACAGCCGAGATAATCGGTCGTCTCGGGGGAGGCATGACACCCTTATGAACTTTTGGGAGAACATACATGGTTGGCTTTGTATACTCCTCCACCAACATATAGTTGTACTTATTTTGATCAAGGATGCCATGCCTCAAACCCAGGAGTAACCGGAAGTTCAGCTCATCCACCACTTGTCTAAAGGGATCACACTCTATCCTAGCATAAGTGCAGGGGTCGCTTAATTGTCTATGCATCTCACCGATGTACATTTCTCTGTCCATCAAAACAATATTTCCCCCCTTATCACTTGGTTTTATGACCAAGTTAGATTTACTCTTCATTATGCAGGAGAACAGAGGCACCAAAAGGATAAAAGGAAGCTAAATGAGCTTAAAAAACCAAATTCTTGGTAAATAGAGGAGGTAGTGGTGGACTTACCTCCTCCAAGTAGACACACAACAATTGTAGTGAAGACAGTCAATATATTTTATTTATGAACTCCAAATATGCAACGCGTTTTGCAGGTTTGATCCAGCTTCATCAGACAATAACAACGGAGCAATAGCATATGTGGTCAGTAGAAGAGCCAGGCACCTCACAAAGGTCATGAGCAATATGGTGGACAGATCTAATACTCATTCTAGCTCTACCCCCCCGCAAAACCACCAAACTTCTTAAAGATATTCTTTCAATCCACTCATTGACTGACACCTAGAGAGTGTTACCCCATAGCACCAGGGGTTATACTTTTTATTCCCCAGTGCATAATTCATATGTCCACATTGATATGGTACTAGCTACCTCCTCACTCCTACCCCAATTAGCATATGATCGCCACGTGACATGCGCCTGGTCTGACCATGATGTTGCTCTGACTGCTTTCACATCCATTCACCCTAAGGTCTCTAAATCACCTTGGAGACTCAATGAGTCGCTCCTCCTCAAAGATGACATGGCCTTGCAGGTCCACGCTGCTATTGCAGAGTACTTCGAAATTAATGATCACAATCAAGCTACCTCCGCCTCCATATGGTTAGCCCATAAGGCGACCATAAGAGGTCTCTTAATCAAAATAGCCTCTAAAGCCAAAAGGGCCAAATCCCTGGCCATCCAAATCATTGAACACAAAATTTTGTCCCTTATCCAGATAAATAGCCAGAGGCCTTCCTTGTACCTCAAAAAACAATAGCTGACCTCAAACTTCAATTAGAAGTAATACTCACATCCCAAACTGAAAAAGCCCTTAGATGGACAAAAGCTAAAGCCGTTCGCCACCTCAATAAACCTAACACCTGGCTGGCTAGGAAGCTCCGCCTCCAGCAGAACATTAACAGAATTACTCAAATAAGAGACTGCTCAGGTAAAATCACTTCAAACCCAGATTCTGTTGCTCAAACGTTTCAGAAATACTACCAAAAACTATACTCTGATCCCAAAAATTCTTCTCCTCACCCCAACACAGAGCAATTCCTCAATGAGCACCCCCTTCCATTTTTACCCCCTGCTGACAATCAATCTTTAAGTCTCCCATTCTCAGAACAAGAAGTTTTCAAAGCCATTAAAAAACTAAAAGCAGGCAAGGCACCGGGACCTGACGGCTATAGTGCTCTATACTATAAAAAATTTGCTGATGATTTAGTTCAACCACCGACTAAATTCTTTAATTCACTACTGGAAGGAGCGAGGCCACCAACAGAATTTCTCCAAGCAACCATTACTGTCATCCCTAAACCAGGTAGAGACCCACTACTAACTTAAAATTATCGCCCTACCTCCCTACTAAATTTGGACTACAAACTTCTCACATCCCTATTGGCCGCTCGGTTGAATACATTTCTCCCCTCTATAGTCCACAAAGATCAGGTAGGGTTTATTCCCTTTCGCAAAGCATCTGACAACGTCAGAAACATCCTTTCCATTATACACCATGTTCACTCCAAAAAGATACCTACAGCCTTACTTGCCTTAGATATGGAAAAGGCATTTGACACCATTAAGTGGCCCTTTATGTTAGCCACACTTCAAAAGTTTGGAATAGAGGGAAAATTCTCTCACCTGATCAGCAACTTATACTCTACACCCTTAGCCACACTTAAACTCCCCTCAGTCCACAACCCCCCAATACAGACTGAGAGAGGAACCAGGCAAGGCTGCCCCTTGTCCCCGGCCCTATTCGCCCTGGTAATGGAGCCTCTGGCCAACACTATAAGACGCTCACCAGACATACAAGGTATACAAATAGGTCATCATAACTACAAAGCCAGTCTCTTTGCAGACGGTGTCATCCTCACCCTTTCATCACCACACACATCCATCCCATCCCTACTATCTCTTATTAAAGGGAACCAGAGAGGTTGGGGGGAAGCTTTAATACATACCTGGGGCTTCCTCCAGCCCCATAGGCACGGATCGCTCCCACGCCGCCGTCCTCTGCTGCCTGGATCCGCCGGTACCGGGTCCCGTCATTGCCGCTAGTTGGCCAGTCGGCCGGCGGACGCGGCCGATTCGCCGCATCACACGGAGTTCCTTCTATACAAGTACGCATGAGGCCGCCTGCTGTGCAGCCGCATGCGTACATGTATGGAGGGAGCCCCTGTGATGCGGACAATTGGCCGCGTCCGCCGGAAGTGACGGGCCCGGTAACGGCGGTTCCAGGAAGCGGAGGATGGCGGCGTGGGAGCGATCCAGGCTTATGGGGCTGGAAGAAGCCCCAGGTATGTATAAAGGCTTGTTCTTTTTTTTTCAGCCCGTTCCTCTCTGGTTCCCTTTAAATCATTCTCAAACATCTCTGATCTCAAATTAAACTTAGATAAATCCGAACTACTCTGCCCAAATATTCCACAAACCACTAGTGAATCCCTTGCCCTCTCCTTAGGTCTTCAGCTTCAAACCACCTACATGAAATACCTAGGCATCAATTTAACCAAAGATCCCTCCCAAATGTATAAACATAACTACCCCTCTGTAATCCAGAAATTACAATCAGACATGAATGATTGGACCAAGTTACCTTTATCACAGGCAGAATTCACTCAGTAAAAATGAACATATTACCAAGAATCATGTATCTCTTCCGTGTCCTCCCCATTTCAATACGTATGGCTGACATATACAATGTACAAAAGGCCTGTCATAAATGTACTTGGGCAGGCAGGAGACCTAAATTTAAGCATACAATCCTTACTAGCCCCAGAACGGAAGGTGGCCTTAACTCCCCCAAACTGTCTTTATACTATTATTCTTCCCAACTGGCCCAATTAGCCACTATCAATGCTTACTCATTAGCTCCACTTTGGGTCCAGCTCGAATCTGATCTATTAGAACCAGTCTCCTTGAGAGCACTTATGTGGAGCTCACTAAACACCAAAAGACTATCCCTGAACATTTCTCCGGTAACTAAACACTCCATGTCCATCTGGGCCAAATTTAAATTCTCCCTACAACTGCAACTAGAACTATGCCTAATGACCGATATTTTTTAAAACCCTGATTTTGCGCCAGGTCTCAACCCTTGTGCCTTCAAATGGTGGACCGAGCGGGGGCTTATCAAAGTGGGTAACTTTATCTCAGCATTTCGTATCTTGTCCCTATCTCAATTCAAAGATACCTGCAATCTTCCCTCCACAGAATTTTTCCGCTCTTGGCAAATATTTCTCTTTCTCTCAACCCTCAGATCTAATGACCCTAACATTGCCTATACCTGGTTTGAGACCTGGTGCAAATCGAAACCTTTGGAAGGAGGCATAATCTCTACCTTATACCAATCCCTCCTACGTCCCCCTTCCATTGATCTTAAAATTCATGGGTTTATCAAAAGATGGGAGAAGGACATTGGTTTAAACCTCTCGGCACCTAGGTGGAATAATTGTTGCCTCACCCTCACTAAGGGTAATTTGCATTACTCAACTCTCCACACCTCTACAGGGCCTATCTTACTCCCCTTCGACTATCCCAGATGGACCCGTCCCATAACCCATCATGCTTCAGAGGCTGTAGAGACGTGGGCTCCATGTGGCACATATGGTGGTCCTGCCCCATAGACGCCAGTTTCTGGCAAGATATATGGCGTAAGATCCAGTCAGTAACCCAAATTTCTTTACCTCTTAATCCGTTTGTTGCTTTATTAGGAGATAAACCTCCTGGTTTGAGACACCCGCAACATAGACAAAAAACACGTTTTCTGTGCTGCTAAACTCCACCTGGCTGCCTCTTGGAGACTCCCTTCTCTTTCACCCGCTGCTGTATTTTCTAAAGTTACAAATATTATGATCTGTGAAAACATTTTGGCAAAAGTTGAGGATAGAATGCTGAACTTCCAGGAAACCTGGTCCCCGTGGATCACCTCCCTTGATAATGAAGGCCTAGGCTTTACCCTACTGGCCTAAATTAAAAATGTCCCTCATGCCAACTTCTCCCCTGGCACTGTACCACATGGTTACACATTTCATTCTCACTCTCACCCTTGGCAGTCCTGTGCATGTTACTAAGTTAACATAAATGTTGTTCTAATCCGTATTCTCTCTATTTACTGTCTATGTACAATGTTTTCATAATTCCCATACTTTCCATTTGCTACCTCTAGGATTTTCTCTGAAGGGTGCAAATCTTCTATTTTCTCCTTTCTTTTTATCCCTGTTTGTACAGATTTAGCGTATGTTTCTCAGTTTGAACAATGTCTTATTGATATCCCCCCGAGGGGGCGCATTTGGAAATACCTGTATACTTTTATACTTTTTCATAAATAAAACTTTTTTGAAACTAAAAGCTGACTATACTTGCACATAAAGGGCTTGATTCACAAAGCGGTGCTAACTGTTAGCACGCCTGTGAAAACCCCCTTAGCACGTCTAAACGAGCTTTTCGCGCGTAAAACTTTATGCGCATAAAACTTTACGCGCACACTGCACAGAGCGTAAAGTTTTGCGCGCGCAAAGTTAGAGCGCGATCTAATTAGGAAATCCGGTGCTAACCTACTTAGCACCCTGGTTAGCACGTCTAAAGACTTTAGACGTGCTAAGTAGGTTAGCACCGCTTTGTGAATCAAGCCCCAAGTGTCAACTGCCCCTCATATACAACAATCAGTAAATAAATTGTATACACAATGGTATCGCACACCGATAGACTTTATAAGATGTTTCCTTCAACAAGCCCCTTATGCTGGCGAGTGGGACACAATAGGGGACACTTTTACATGTTTTCTGGAGTGGCCCAACCTTGCTGCATCATACTGGGAGTCGGTGAGGCCTATCATATCTAAGATTACTGTCGTTGAACCCTCCTCAGATCCCGCATATTACTTACTTCATAACACACCTAGAAGCTTAACCACTTGAGGACCCACCCTTTACCCCCCCTTAAGGACCAGCGCTGTTTGTTGTGATCTGTGCTGGGTGGGCTCTGCAGCCCCCAGCACAGATCAGGGTGCACGCAGAGCGATCAGATCTCCCCCCTTTTTTCCCCCCTATGGGGATGATGTGCAGGGGGGGTCTGATCGCTCCTGCGTGCAGGCATGTTGCGGGGGGGGGGGCACCTCAAAGCCCCCCTCCGCGGCGACATTCTCCCCCTCCCTCTCCTACCTCCCTTCCCCGGAGATCCGGGCTGCACAGGACGCTATCCGTCCTGTGCAGCCAGTGACAGGACGTCCCCTGTCACATGGCGGCGATCCCCGGCCGCTGATTGGCCGGGGATCGCCGATCTGCCTTACGGCGCTGCTGCGCAGCAGCGCCGTACAATGTAAACAAAGCGGATTATTTCCGCTTGTGTTTACATTTAGCCTGCGAGCCGCCATCGGCGGCCCGCAGGCTATTCACGGAGCCCCCCGCCGTGAATTGACAGGAAGCAGCCGCTCGCGCGAGCGGCTGCTTCCTGATTAATCAGCCTGCAGCTGGCGACGCAGTACTGCGTCGCTGGTCCTGCAGCTGCCACTTTGCCGACGCACGGTATAAGCGTGCGGTCGGCAAGTGGTTAAGAAGATGTAAGAAACCACTTTCCAAGCATTTGATCAATGCAGCTAGGCTGCTCATAACTCGCCATTGGAAATCTGCTCAGGCACCCTTGGTTAAGGAATGGCTGATGGAGGTGCAGCATATCAATCGGATGGAGAATCTTACTCAATCCATGCATGACAGAGATGAACAGTTTAGTCGCACTTGGGGTCCTTGGCATGAATATGAGGAATCAGAGGAGTTTGCTCACCACACAAACAACTCCAAATCATAACAGCAGAAAAAGTTTTGCAAGTTTTGAATACAGGATTAGCCTCTTTATCACTTAATACACTCAGAGCAGTTGCTGTTCAAATTTGATTTTTATGATGACAATACCGCTTTAACACTATTTGCAATAGTCTCTGTTCTTAAGTCCGGTTTCTCTCAGGCTTCCTGAGTGTATGATCCCACTGGGCCTTGGGAGGTTTGACCTGTATTGTCTTTGTTGACGATAAGACAATAACTTACTAGAGACTTACCTTTACTTTGTACTCACATGGGGGCAGCCATGTGACCTTTTCAAAAAAGCTGATAGGTGTTTGAAGCATTTACACTTTTTACAAATGTATGTTTATACAGGTTGTGTACCTTTATTAGAATTTTGTTCATTGTTTGATCATTTCTCTGAGTTAAGTATTCTATATGCCCTGGCAGCACTGCTTAGCTGCCTGATGTATAATCATTCGTCTGTATACTTAACATTTTGTGCATCTGTTCTTTGTACTGTATACCTGTAACGATTGGTCATGCAGATCGTGGTCGTGACTGGAACTAGACTGGCAGATCCACGATCTCTGCATGGCAATCGTTTTGGTTAAACAAACTGGAAGATCACAATAGAAATACTGATGTCTGCACAACAGAGTAGAATATAAATGTGTTTTATTACAATAATGCAAGTGTACAAATGCAGATCACCATACACATACAATATACAATCAAACAACGCGTGGTGCACCACAAATACCAGAACCCTGACTATCTATCTATCTATACAAATATATACAGCAACCCACACAATATGAGAATATATACAATAATACAATATATACAGACACGTCTCAACACAATCAGCACACAGAAGAATCGTCAGACTAGCAAGGATCAAATACCAGGAAATCAGAATGGATCAGAAGTACAGAATCAGAAGACAAGAGATTAGTCGAACAAGCAGGAGTAAAAATACCAGGAGCTCAGGATACAGGACAGATGGCCAGAGTCACAACACTGCAGGAACAAGACACAATGACCTAGCAATGTGCTGCTAGGAAGTCCGGCCTTAAATATGCAGCACATTGCTCAGGTGACTGACCAGAGTCTTTCACAGTTCCATCTGCTGGTGAGCCGAGGAATTGCACTGCTCCCAGCAATATGAGCGCCACCTGCTGGTAGACAGCTGAAGTCCACCTCAAGTTCCTAGTGCTGCCACCAGCAGGATGACACAGATCATTACAGTACCCCCCTCTTTTAGGAGCGGACTCCGAACGCTCCACACGATCTACAGAGTTAGCCCCACCTGGGTCCCAATAGAAAAACCGAGGCTGGGTGGGCAGGGAGGGAGAGAAATCAAAAAACATAAAATATGGATGGACCACCGAAGTCTTTAGAGGCTGGACAGCCTGGACATGATGTGACTGGCAAGAGTCACGCAGAAACACAAATTGGGAAACAGAGACATCAGCAGCGTGGAGATCATCAGGATCCGAAGGAGCAGGAACAGACTGGAACCCATCAGGATCAAGAAGAGCCGGAGCAGACTTGAGATCCGCAGGAACACCGTACTTGGAAGCAACACCTGGAACCGAAGACTTGGAAGCAACACCTGGAACCGAAGACTTGGAAGCAACACCTGGAACCGAAGACTTGGAAGCAACAACTGGAACCGAAGACTTGGAAGCAACAACTGGAACCGAAGACTTGGAAGCAACAACTGGAACCACAGACTGGATACCCTCAGAAGCGGCAGCAGACTGGATACCCTCAGAAGCGGCAGCAGACTGGATACCCTCAGAAGCGGCAGCAGACTGGATACCCTCAGAAGCGGCAGCAGACTGGATACCCTCAGAAGCGGCAGCAGACTGGATACCCTCAGAAGCGGCAGCAGACTGGATACCCTCAGAAGCGGCAGCAGACTCACCAACCTTGGAAGCAGCAGCAGAGTCGCCAGACTTGGAAGCAACAGCAGAGTCGCCAGACTTGGAAGCAACAGCAGAGTCGCCAGACTTGGAAGCAACAGCAGAGTCGCCAGACTTAGAAGCAACAGCAGAGTCGCCAGACTTAGAAGCAACAGCAGAGTCGCCAGACTTGGAAGTAACAGCAGAGTCGCCAGACTTGGAAGCAACAGCAGAGTCCTGTGACATTTGATCAGTTAACTGGAAAGCTTCAGGTAGTGCTGCAGGCAGATTAGCAACAGACTGAATAGTCTCGGGTAGGGCAGCAACAGGCTGGATTGTCTCGGACAGGGCAGCAACAGGCTGGATAGTAAACTGGGTGCCCTCAAATAGTCCAGCAGACCAGGCACCACCAGGTGAAGCAAGAACCGTAGCAGGCCAGGCACCATCAGGAACATCAGTCTGAGCACCATTAGGAGCAGGAACATCAACAGACTTGGCACCTACAGGAACAGCAGCAACAAAAGTCTGTGAAGGCTGGGCAGCAGCTTGCATAACCTCAGGCAAAACAGAAGACGGGATAACTTTAGGCAAGTTAACAGGTTGGGAGGCTTCAGACAGGACAGCAGGCTCAGTAGTTTCAGACAGGACAGCAGACTGTGTAACCTCATGGATCTGGACCTTTGGTTGAGCACTTGGCTGGGCCGTTGGCTGAGCGCTTGGCTGGACCGTTGGCTGAGCGCTTGGCTGGACCGTTGGCTGAGCGCTTGGCTGGACCGTTGGCTGAGCGCTTGGCTGGACCGTTGGCTGAGCGCTTGGCTGGACCGTTGGCTGAGCGCTTGGCTGGACCGTTGGCTGAGATCCCAATACAGTCTGTGCGGACTGGCACTGAAACTGTGTGAATTGAGCCTGTGCGGACTGGGAGCAAAATTCCGCAGGCAGGGAGCAAAGTTCCGCAGGCAGGGAGCAACACTCTGCGGGCTGGATGCAACACTCTGCGGGCTGGATGCAACACTCTGCGGGCTGGATGCAACACTCTGCGGGCTGGATGCAACACTCTGCGGGCTGGATGCAACACTCTGCGGGCTGGATTGCAGGACTGGATACTGTAGGATAAACATTCTGGAGCTCTGCAGGCCTGGCAGGCTGACCCACTGTCAGCAAACCTAGTCCATGAAAGAGTCCACAAAGAAAGGCGAAGGACTGCTCAGGACAGACTGGAGATTGCTGAGGACACAAATCACCTGGAGTCTGCATGGACATGGTTGAAGTCTGCACGGATCGGGTTGAAGTCTGCACGGATCGGGGTGAAGTCTGCACGGATCGGGGTGAAGTCTGCACGGATCGGGGTGAAGTCTGCATGGAGCTGGATGGAGTTTGTATGAAGCTGCAAGGAGTCTGCACGCGACTGTAATCGGCTGGAGGCTGCACACAACTGGAATCGGCTGGAGGCTGCACACAACTGGAATCGGCTGGAGGCTGCACACAACTGGAAGCGGCTGGAGGCTGCACACAACTGGAAGCGGCTGGAGGCTGCACACAACTGGAAGCGGCTGGAGGCTGCACACAACTGGAAGCGGCTGGAGGCTGCACACACTGAATGGAGTTGGTAGGAAAGAATTTCTTTTTCCTTTTGGACGATGACTTGTTTTCTAATGATTTTTGCCAGGACCAAGGTGTGGTTCTGACTGCAGTTTGCAATGGAGTTTGTACAGATAACTGACATGCAGGTTGTGAACTCTGGACATAAGGGTTATCAGAGAGAGGATGAGATTGAAATTTAAAGGAAAGAATTTCTTGCCAGATGGCAATCAAAGCAGAGGCAGACTCATTCTCACACAAGGCATTAACCATCAGAGATCTTACTCCACAGATACAATTCCTAATAAACTCCTCATCTTGTTGCAAATAGAATGACATAAACTCTTTCCTATCATTCTTCAAATAGCCATAATAAGCATTGATCTCTTCTGCAGTAAAATCAAAACTGACTCGATTGCTGCAATCTCTCCACTCATTTGACTCCTCAATCACATGCATGCATGGATCTGCATCAAATGACAAGATTTCCTCCCAAACTTGGATCAGGGCAGAGGCGGCTTTCTGCGGACACAATTTGTAACCACTCATCCTTTTCACAGCATGCACATATTTCAGCAGACAAGAGTTTTCCATTTTAGAATAGTGGTTTAAAAAACTTTTCCTATCCTTCTTTAAATGATCAGCTAGATAGTTAATATCTGCTGCACAAAAGACAGGCTCTAAACGAGATTGGTTCCTAACCGGCAGAGAATGTATTTGTCTATTAATAGAACTTGACTGAACTACATCAGAAACAGAATCAAGACTGGACTGGATTGTAACAGACAAAGAACCAGTTTGTATTTTATTCTTTGCGGTCACAGAACAAGGTTTGCATTGGGAAATTAACATCTCTTTCCAGGCAGACATTAATAATGAGGTTCTTTCAAATTTGCATACTCTTAAATCAATTAATGATTGAAGGGATTGAACACAAGCTTGCATAATAGTGTTGTCTTTGTTGGAGTAGAACTTAAAGAAAGATTCCCTGTCATTTTTCAAAATTGAAATCAAAACAGTAATATCAGATGGGCTAAATGGAGGATCAAGAAAATTATCCTTGGATAATTTACTTTTCAACAACCATTGAAGGACTTGCAGCAGGTCCTGCACCTCTTCTGCAGACAAGATTTTCTGATTAACATAGTTTTGCACTAACTCCAATAACTGCTGAAGCTGCTTTCTGGAGTAAGCTGCAAAATACATGAAGGAATAACTTTTGCTATCCTCAGCAAGCAAGACATAGTAGTACACATCATCAAAATTCCAACTCTTTGTACAGATAGATGAATCTGCAGTATTTCTGTGATCAATATATGGTTTGGCTAGGTCATTCTGTAACGATTGGTCATGCAGATCGTGGTCGTGACTGGAACTAGACTGGCAGATCCACGATCTCTGCATGGCAATCGTTTTGGTTAAACAAACTGGAAGATCACAATAGAAATACTGATGTCTGCACAACAGAGTAGAATATAAATGTGTTTTATTACAATAATGCAAGTGTACAAATGCAGATCACCATACACATACAATATACAATCAAACAACGCGTGGTGCACCACAAATACCAGAACCCTGACTATCTATCTATCTATACAAATATATACAGCAACCCACACAATATGAGAATATATACAATAATACAATATATACAGACACGTCTCAACACAATCAGCACACAGAAGAATCGTCAGACTAGCAAGGATCAAATACCAGGAAATCAGAATGGATCAGAAGTACAGAATCAGAAGACAAGAGATTAGTCGAACAAGCAGGAGTCAAAATACCAGGAGCTCAGGATACAGGACAGATGGCCAGAGTCACAACACTGCAGGAACAAGACACAATGACCTAGCAATGTGCTGCTAGGAAGTCCGGCCTTAAATATGCAGCACATTGCTCAGGTGACTGACCAGAGTCTTTCACAGTTCCATCTGCTGGTGAGCCGAGGAATTGCACTGCTCCCAGCAATATGAGCGCCACCTGCTGGTAGACAGCTGAAGTCCACCTCAAGTTCCTAGTGCTGCCACCAGCAGGATGACACAGATCATTACAATACCTGTTTTAATGTAATTTCTTGTTGAAAATAAAGAATCTTTAAAAAAAGAAAGGGGAAAAAACTTGGTCACCCACTTCAAAATATGAGAAACATTCAGTTTAAGAATATTTCAGCTTTAATGTACGTACATTACAGTAATGTTTCTCAATCCTTCCTCAGTTACCACTAACAAGTTAGCCATTGAGATCTCATCGTAGGATAACAAAAGAAATGATCACACCCATGAAAGTGCTTGAGTTTCTGGACAGCAGGATCTGTTCCTGATCCTTTAGGAAACAATTTGGAAATGCTAATTTCTTTCACACCCTCATTTGCATCAATGTGCATTTTCTCATTGTTTTTATGCAAACATTTCTGTGCTTTCAAATGTGAATTTACATAACCAATACTTTTTCAGTCAATCTAAATGTGCATATTACTGCATTTAGTATGAATTTACCTATTTGTATTTCATGCTTTGAAATATGGTAATATATACTTCTAGAACACATTTAGAATCACATTTACTTCAGCTATTTAAAAATAGTCAGCCTAAACACACATTTAAATTAATCTAAATGTATGCACAATGCATATAACATGCATGTAATGCTTTCAAATGGTAGAAGTTTTACTTTATGGAAACCCTACACCCCCCCCCCCCCCCATTTAAATTAAAAAGAGAACAAACAAAAAAGAAATCATAGCAGAGTGGTGAGGATTAGTTGATTGGTTCTGCACAGCCCTGTCAGTCCGACTGTCCCACTGATACAGTGTTCCAGGTAGTGGTGTTTGCAGGTTCCCCACCATAAGAAAGTATAGTATTTTTTGGCATACACAATCATATGGACAATATGAAGAGCTTAATTTACAAAATGTAGGGAATGCACATTGTGATCCCCAGCTTAATGCTGTCACCTAGCTAGCAGGTAAAAAACGGCAGTACAAAGTGTTAGCTAGTTGCAACCACTCATGGCACCATTGAGATGTAGAGGGATGTTTTACTACACATCACCATTCACTGCACAGCTCAGATGGTGGCTGTACATTTATCAACTGCAGTGTGATAGCCAAAGATGAAACTTTTAATAGCACTGTCCATATGAATAGTGTGTCAACACTAGAGATGGCTTGAACCTCCAATTTTTGGTTCGCGAACATCCGCAAAAGTTCGGTTTGCGCAAACTTTTGCGAACCAGACTTCAAAGGGGAGGCAAACTTTGAAAACGAGAAACATTTATGCTGGCCACAAAAGTGATAGAAAAGATGTTTCAAGAGGTTTAACACCTGGAGGGGGGTATGGCGGAGTGGTATACACGCTAAAAGTCCCGGGGAAAAATCCGGATTTTACACACAGCAGCGGTTTAAGGGCAGAAATCACATTGCATGCTAAATTGGAGGCCTAAAGTGCTTTAAAACATCTTGCATGTGTATACATCAATCAGGGAGTGTAATTAGTGTACTGCTTCACACTGACAGACCAAACTCACTATGTAGCGCACCGCAAACAGCTGTTTGTGTAGTGACGGCCGTGCTGGACTGGTGCGCACCATGGCCAGAGTGCAGGCGATAGCGGTTTTCAAGCACATATGGTCGCCGGGCTGAGGTAGCTCAATGACAGAACAACAGTGACTGTCCAGCTGATCGAATTTTGTCCACAATGAAGCAACAACCTTGTTATCTTGGGTGTGCCCCCCCCCCCCTCGACACACTCATATAGCCAGCGGTCATTGCTTCATTGTGATATGCAAGCCCCTTCACCGCGGCAAGGTAACGATCACGAAGGGGAATTGACACATGTACATGCCTTTTGTTCTGTTGTTGCAGCCGCAGTGCAGCCAGGCAGGCATGTACACGCACCAGAAAAATTATTATAGCGGCCACTGCTATCCTGTTGGTGGTAGCGGAGAAGGCAGTCAAGCGGCCCGCAGGCAGAGGTGCTGTGTGGGGAGCGACTTAGTCTTGGGGCAGGCAGTCACACGGCGTGCAGGCAGAGATGCTGTGTGTGGAGACTGACTTAGTCTTCGGGCGGGCAGTAGCCCTCCGGGATCCATGCCTCATTCATTTTGATAAAGGTGAGGTACTGAACACTTTTGTGACCTAGGCGACTTCTCTTCTCAGTGACAATGCCTCCAGCTGCGCTGAAGATCCTTTCTGACAGGACGCTTGAGACAGGCCAAGACAGAAGTTGGATGGCAAATTGTGACAGCTCTGGCCACAGCTCAAGACTGCACACCCAGTAGTCCAGGGGTTCATCGCTGCTCATAGTGTCTACATCCAGACTTAAGGCCAGGTAGTCGGCTACCTGCCGGTCGAGGCGTTGGTGGAGGGTGGATCCGGAAGGGCTAAGGCAAGGCGTTGGACTAAAGAATGTCCGCATGTCCGACATCACCATGAGATCGCTGGAACGTCCTGTCCTTGCTTGCGTGGACATGGGAGAAGGATTACTGGCAGTGGTACCTTTATTCCGTTGTGCTGTGACATCACCTTTAAACGCAGTGTAAAGCATAGTTGCCAGCTTATTCTGCATGTGCTGCATCCTTTCTGCCTTCAGGTGAGTTGGTAACATCTCCGCCACTTTGTGCTTATACCGAGGGTCTAATAGCGTGGCCACCCAGTACAGCTCATTCCCCTTGAGTTTTTTTTATATGGGGGTGCCTTAACAGGCTGGACAGCATGAAAGACGCCATCTGCACAAATTTGGATGCAGATGTACTATCCATCTCCTCTTGCTCTTCCTCAGTGATGTCAGGTAAGTTCTCCTCCTCCCCTCAGCCACGAAGAATACCA
This sequence comes from Hyperolius riggenbachi, assembly GCF_040937935.1. NCBI lineage: Eukaryota > Metazoa > Chordata > Amphibia > Anura > Hyperoliidae > Hyperolius > Hyperolius riggenbachi. The sequence continues at coordinate 163,234,883 of NC_090652.1, read as the reverse complement.
CGGGAACGTTGAGCAGCACAAGCCCCCTGCGACACCTGCTGCGGTTGTTCTTCTGCCTCCTCCTCAAAAAAAACACCTTCCTCATCATCTGACTCCTCTTCCCCACACGTCTCTTCCTCCTCCTCCTCCCTCCTCTGTGCTGCCGCAGGTGTTGAGGAAACATCTGGTTCTGCTGAGAATCGATCCCACAACTCTTCCTCCTGTTCCTGTAACTGTTCCTATTCACGCTCCTCCACAGCTTGATCCACCACTTTATGCACGGCACGCTTCAGGAAGAAAGCATATGGGATCAAGTCGCTGATGGTGCCTTCACTGCGACTCACCATGTTTGTCACCTCCTAAAACGGCCACATGAGCCTGCAGGCATTTCGCATGAGTGTCCAGTACTTCGGCCAGAACATCCCCATGTCCCCAGAGCATGTCTTTTCACTGTAGTTGTAGAGATACTGGTTGATGGCTTTCTCCTGTTGTAGCAGGCGGTTAAACATCAGGAGCATTGAATTCCAGCGAGTCTGGCTATCGCAAATCAAGCGCCTCGCCGGCAAGTTGTTTCACCGTTGAATATCGGCCAAGTTGTTTCACCGCTGAATATCGGCCAAGCATGCCATGGCCGTGTAAGACCGCCTGAAATGCCCACACACCTTCCTAGACTGCTTCAGGACATCTTGTAAGCCTGGGTACTTACACACAAATCTCTGAATTATTAGATTCAGCACATGTGCTATGCAGGGTACATGTGTCAACTTTCCCAAATTCAAAGCCGAAATGAGATTGCTGCTGTTGTCACACACCACGTTGCCGATCTCCAGTTGGTGCGGGGTCAGCCACTGATCCACCTGTTTGTTAAGAGCAGCCAGGAGAGCTGCTCCAGTGTGACTCTCCGCTTTGAGGCAAGACATGTCTAAGATGGCGTGACATCGTCGTACCTGGCATGCAGCATAGGCCCTGGGGAGCTGGGGCTGTGTAGCTGGAGAGGCGATCGCAGCACCAGTAGAGTTGTACTGCCATTCAGCCAAGGCGGAGGAGGAGGATGACAGCGAAGAGGATGTAGCAGGAGGAGAAGGAGAGGAGGTTGCAGGAGGCCTGCCTGCAAGCCGTGGAGGTGTCACAACTAGGTCCGCTGCACAGCCACGTATTCCCTGCTTGCCAGCGGTCACCAGGTTGACCCAATGGGCTGTGTAAGTAATGTTCCTGCCCTGACAGTGCTTGGCAGACCAGGCATCCATGATCAGATGGACTCTTGACCCAACGCTGTGTGCCAGAGATGACACCACTTGCCTTTCAACTTCACGGTACAGTTTGGGTATCACCTTTTTTGAGAAATAATTGCGGCCTGGTATCTTCCACTGCGGTGTCCCAATGGCCACAAATTTTCGGAAATCCTCAGAGTCCACCGGCTGGTATGGTAACAGCTGGCGAGCTAACAGTTCCGCCAAGCAAGCTGTCAGATGCCGGGCAAAGGGGTGACTGGCAGACATTGGCTTCTTCCACTCAAAGATTTCCCTCACGTACACCTGGCTGCTGCTGTGGGCAGAGGAGCAGGAACCGCTCTAGGTGAGAGGCGGAGTGGAGGAGGATGGCTGTGATTGTAAAGGTGCAAGGGAGAAAGCGGCTGAAGATGATGCACCTGAAGGAGGAAGAGGAGATGGAGCGTGGTTTTGCTTTTGTGTGCTGCTTTTCCTCAGGTGGTCTTCCCATTGCAGTTTATGCCTAATCTCCATGTGCCTTCGTAAGGCAGTTGTCCCTACACGGGTCTTGGCCTTTCCAAGGCTCAATTTTTGGCGGCAGAGAGTACAGATGGCATTGCCCTGATCTGAGGCAGACGCACAAAAAAATGTCCACACCGCTGAGCCCAGGGCACTATGGTGGCGTCAGCAGCTGACGTTGAAGGGAATGTTGGCTGGCTGTCCATAGGTGGTGATACATGGCGCCAGACACTGCCACCAGCTGTTTCTGACGACGACCTCCCCCTGCTTCTTTCAGGAACTGGTCTCCTCCTGCTCCTCTCTGACTCCCCCTCTGAACTGTCCCCATGTTTATCTCCTCTATTGGGAACTTACGTGAGATCCATATCATCATAATCATCATCCCCAGCTTTGCTTGCATCAGACACCTCCAAAACTGCACCAACAGCAGGTACTTCATCATCCTCCTCAGTGGCGTAGGGATAACCATAGCAGCCAGAGCGGCTGCTATAGGGCCCATAGCCAGGGGGGCCCCAGTCCCTGGGGCAGGTCACTACTTTTTTTAAAATAATATAATGTATTATTCCTTCCTCCCCCTTCCAACCCTTAAGCATCTGACACCCCACCCCCCTCACAACTTCAAGCAGCCGGATGGTGAGGGGAGACTATTTTCCCGCCATCCTGCTGCCGGCACATGGATACTTCCTGGCCACCCGAAAATTAATCTGTATTTCTGGGCTGGCCAGGAAGGAGTAGCTGCGTACCGCTGCTGCGGTACAGAAGTGAGCCTTAGCTTGGAGTCAGCATCAGAAAGTGATGTCATGCTATGGCGCCCGCCCAGTCAGACCTCCGCAGCTCAGCACCAGAGAAGTGTTGCACTGCTGTTGCCTAGGGCTGCCTTGAAGCTGCCGGGTCCACTGACTGCAAGCCTGTAAGTATATGTTGTGGGCAGGGACTGTGGCTATCAGCCTACTACCATTGCACACAGGCTGACAGCTGCAGCTCTCCCACTAGCAGCAGTGGTAATAGGCACCAGTAGGCAGGCAAGCACTCACTCACCTCTACCTTGTACCAGGCTATGCTGGTCACTCTGTCTCCTCTGTAGTGTAGCTACTCTGAACTTCCTGCTCCTCTGTTTGGGCTGGGCTCTAGTGCCCAATGTCAGAAGCAGGAAGTGCAGAGCTATACTACAAAGAAGAGAGACAGTACCTGCAGCCCCTGGAACAACAAGGAGGAGGTGAGTGTGCTGCCTGCCTGCCCTCCCCCCCACTTTGCATCTCAGTAATGCTGGGAGGTGGTGGAAGAGTCTTCTAGGTGTGTGTGTGTGTGTGTGTTAGATGTTATACTGGGGAGAAGGGCTGGGACACATCTAGCTACTAGAGAGAGAGTATGTGAGTTTTGTTTTTAACCGCGGGGGGGGGGGGGGGGGGGGGCTTACAGATCTAGCTATTATACTGTGTGTATTGGGGGGGGGGGCTAGGAGACACATCTATCTATTTTACTGTGGTGGATGGGGTCGGGGGGCACAGGTCTAGCTTCTATTACTGATACCTCCAGTATTACTGATGGCTGATACTCTATGCATGTACTGATAGTAAGTTAGCTGCTCTTTGTGCTGATCTCTGCTAACTCCAGTATTTACATTGTACATATACTGGAGGTAGCAGAGATCAGCACACACTGTAGCTAGATTACTATCAGTACATTGTACAGTATAAGCTATTATTCTTTGCATGTACTGATAATATTTTTAGCTGCAGTGTGTACTTATCTATGCCACCCCCAGTATGTGCAGTATAAGCTGGTAGTCTGTGCCTGTACTGATAGCAAACTAGCTAGCTGCAGTGTGTGCTGATCTCTGCTATCTCCAGTATGTACAGTATAAGCTGATACTCTGTGCCTGTGTGATAGTAAACCAGTTGCAGTGTGTATTGATCTCTGCTACATCCAGTATAAGCTGAGCTGTTACTCTGAGCCTGTACTGATAATAAACTAGCTGCAGTGTGTGCTGATCTCTGCTACCTCCAGTGTGTACATTATAAGTTGTTACTCTGTGCCTGTACTGATAGTAAAATAGCTGCAGGGTGTGCTGATTGCTGCTATCTCCAGTATGTACAGTATAAGATGCTACTCTGTGTCTGTACTGGTAGTAAACCAGCTGCAGTGTGTATTGATGTCTGCTACCTCCAGTATACGCTGTTACTCTGTGCCTGTACTGATAGCAGACTAGCTGCAGTGTGTGCTGAGAGCATGTGCTGATCTCTGCTATCTCCAGGATATACAGTATAAGCTGTTACTCTGTGCCTGTACTGATAGTCGACTAGCCTTGCAGATGGGATACATTGAGAATGCGTGGAAATGGAATGTTGCAAGCGAAAAAAAAAGGAGAAGAATTAGAGAGTAATTAAATAAGAAGGAATATGTATACAGATAAAGATGTTGGAAGATATGATATTAAGATATGATTAAAAAAGTATACTGCTGTGAAGAAAGACTTTTGTGTAACGATTGGGGAATTATTTCCGTGGTCAGTGCACAGGATGCGCGCTGACACTGCGGAAATCCTCCACAAGCATATAATTTGACAGAACCCAGCTATGGTGCTATGCACCTGTAGAGGGAAATTCCCACCGGCAGATGGAGCTGTGGAGTGCAGACGAACACAGCCTCTGCACTGCTACAGATGGCAGATGGGAATTGTACGAGTTGAAGCAATGCAGGGCAAGATAGTCCTTAAAGAGAGAGAGCACAGAGACAGAATGTATGTGTGTCCACCAATCTAGTCGCCACCCAGCGACGGTGAACACACAACAACGGAAAACCGAAGTGGGAACGCAATCGCAAGAGTAGCAATTGCCAATAGTGACACAAGACGGAATTAGACAGAGCAGAAGTGTAGCAGGAAAGACATAGTAAATAACAATGATCAGAACGACAAGGAAAATAACAAACGCTAGCTAAACGCGAACACCGCACTCATTCGCAACAGCGAACGCATTTAAGACACGATCACCGTGCGTTAGGTGCCCAGTGATAAGCGTGCTACCCTAACTAACCAAAGTAACACAAACACGTAATAGAGAACGCGAACGCTTGCTAAACGGTTACCTCACCGAGCCTACAGCAGTATCAGACAAGACAGACAGAAGGAGTAGCCAGTAGCAACCGCAGCTCTGGCCTACACTCCCAGACAGAGTACAGAAGGAACCACCGCCACTACCGCTAGAGCGGATGCTATCCAGACAGACAGAACGATTTCCTGTCGACCACCGCTGGCGACAAGACAGTCGTAAGAAAGAAGGAGTAACTAGTAGCAACCGCAGCTCTGGCCTACACTCCCAGACAGAGTACAGAAGGAACCACCGCCACTACCGCTAGGGCGAGTGCGATCCCAACAGACAGAACGATTTCCTGTTGACCGCCACTGGCGACAAGACAATCGCAAGACAGAAGGAGTAACCAGTAGCAACCGCAGCCGAGGTTATACGCCAAGATACGGAAAGATCCACCGCCTCTAATGCTAGGGCAAATGCGATCTAAATTCAAGACAGAACGATCGCCAACCGATGGCGACCCTGCAATCGCACAGACAAGACAAGACAGAATAGGCAGTACAAATTATACACAAACTGACTGCACTAAATAGGAATGCAAGGAGCACTCCCCAAGAATTAACTACACTAAGATAGCAATGGCTGACACTCCAGGTGAGTTTAGCAGGAACAAACCTCTATGACCAGCAAGGAATTCTGGGAGCAAAAGGCATTTATACTGCAAGCCAACAAAGGAAGCAGCTAGGCAATTTGCATGACAAGTGTATGCAAATTCCTTACCAGGAGAGCAACTCTGAAACTTGCAAAGTGAAGACAGGTCTCTTTTCCAGAGACCTGCAGCACTCAGACCTAAAGAATGGACAAACAGCTGTCTGCCCGTGCAGACAGCTGAGCAGATCATTACATTTTGTTTTTCATTTTAAGAACACCATTTTTTTTAATTACATATTGACCCTTTATGGTTATCCTTTAGGATTTAGGAATGACACCTCACTTATTTAACTAGGAGGGGCTGGGTTTGGGGGGTACCTTAATCATAAATTTTCCTCTTGTCCCCATATACTATAACCCGCACCTCCTTTTAAAGTGCACCTAAGGCGAACCCTCAAAAACCACCCCATCCAATGCTGTAATTATGCTATTTTATTAGCAGAAGTATATTAGCCATCTTTTTTTATTTATTATTTAAGCATCTGTTACTTTGAATATTATTGTTTTTAGATCGCTTTAAACATTTAGAAATTTGGAAACACATACATTTATGATTTGGAAACACATTTACAATTTTTTTTGGTTCATGGAATGCAATACTGTTGAGCCATAGGCCTCGATTCATAAAAGTGCTGTCGGGAAGGTAAACTCGAGCGGGGAAACACCGCTGTCGGTATTTCAGCCTTCAGGGTGGTAATTCATAAAAAGGTTTCTAGTTGTGATAGGCGTGCGGAGATATTCCGCTGTAGGCTAGCGTTAGGCTGTCGGGAGACATGCGGAAACAGGAGAAGCAGGCGCTTCTTCTTCAGAGTCCCTCCGTGCGGTGTTCTCTCTGCAGCTGCTTGGGAAGTCTGTCCCATTCACTGCAATGTATTCCGCATGCTTCTCGCCACATCAGAGGTAGTGGTAATCCCTGTCTGCATACCGCTTCCTCTAACCTTTATGAATTGACATTTGTTACTTTTGTTATGATAATCACCGCACAAGGCGGTGATTTATCACTCTGCTGGCGAATGTTGGCTTTTCATGCGGAAAAAGCCTTTATGAATACAGATTTTGCTGTGTGGTCGGTAAAGTGAGCCGTTTTCAGCATTTCCGCATGCGGAAATGCTTTATGAATCGAGGCCATAGAGAGCATGTGCACACTACTGTATTATAGTGTGTTGCTCCAACCTTGTTGAAATGACTTATGCAGCAGAGTTGAATTTCTGGTATCCAGCCTCGTTGTATGCTTGTGAATTCAGCACTGAGGGATGCCAGTTGTACCATAAGAGGAGCATCGCTCTCTGAATGAATATGATTTATGAGGAAGCAGTAGAGAGACTGCACGATGCGTTTACTCCTGTGTTCTCTTTGCAATAAATGCCCAAAACAGATTAATACCTCCAAAGGAATAAAAAGTTAAAGGGACTCCGAGCTCTTAAGCGAAGAGACATGAGGATGCTACGTTGGATACTAGGGATGTTTCTATGAGACAGAAAGAGAAATGGGGGACTTTGGGAGCCGAGTCCTCTCTAAGAAAGTCGGCTCCATACTGCGCACGTCCGAGTGCACGAGAGAGGGCGCTCATGCGTGCGCAGTATAGAGCGGCCTGTCTTTGGGAGACTTCCAAAGCCTCCCTTCGGTGGCAGAGAGAGCAGTATTTGACCGGAGAGGAGTAGGAAGGTGCTCTATAGGACCCAGAGGCTTCCCTCTCTTTAGGTAAGTATATGGCTTTTTCCTAAAAGATTCCCAATGACTTTAAAGGGACTCCGAGCTCTAACTAAAATCAAAATCTGAACTTACCTGGGGCTTTCACCAGCCCACCGTAGGTCGGGAGGTCCCTCAACATCCATCTGGCTCTTCTCCCAGGGCCTGGTCAGAAATGGCTCCCCGGCGGCTCCCGGCGACACTGGGCCCCGAGTGTCGGGCTCCTTCTTCCTGAAAGCTGACGTCAGTCATCACCACGCCGGCCGCCTTGCGTCATCACGGTGGCCGGTGTGACAGTACGACGCATGCGCCATTAAACCGCACATGCGCAGTACTGGCACGCCGGCCGCTGTGATGACGGATGGCTCTTTCCCGTATTTGTGCTTCCAAACCCCCAACAGTGATTTTTGGGTCTAGACAGACCACAAGTGGTCTCGACCACAGTGGACACCTGTCAGCTTTCACCAAGGGGAGCGACCGCAAACCTGGTCCATTAGGGCCACACCAAAGGGAATCGGGTTCATTGTCTCCACCTGCTTCCTGTGTTCGGTTGCCCCCTGCAACCCACCTTTATGAGTAGAACATTCTTTATACAGCTGTTTTTGTTCACAAAACATTTTGCACTTTTGGGCTCTCATTTTTGTCTCCTGTACTTTTTTAGGGTGCCAAGACACCCCCACCTCTTCATGCACTTCTGACAAGTTCACAAGGACACCCATCACAATGATTAAGAGCAGTAGGCCGAGACGAGACCTTTAGTGCATGTCCACTCGGATCTCAAAAGCAGATGTTTTTCCTTTCCCATGTTTCACTGTTGTTGTTGCTCCCTCATACATAGTTTTGATGACCTGCACTTACTTTTCAGTGACTCCTTTTCATCATAGACTCCAGAATACAACTTCACTTGCCACATAGTTAAAAGCCTTCTCCAAGTCTACAAAGGTCCAATATCATCCTTTGTTTACCTCCAGAATCTTTTGCTGCACTTGCCATAGGATGAAAATTGCATCCCTTGTTCCCTTATAAATCCAAACTGGTTTGCATGTATTTCTAGCCTTTTTTCAATACGATTTTCAATCACCCTTTCATATATCTTGAGGGCAAGTTCCAGCAACTTTTTTCCTCAGTAATTTCCACATTCCAGTGGGTCACCTTTCTGCTTATAAATAAGTAAATATGTAACCCTGAGACCCCCCCCTCCAGTCCTGTATCATTAAGACAAAGCCTGGCCTGTCTTATGTACTTCAAGTACTCTTTAAGCATATCACTAGTTATTCCTGATGGTCTTATGGGCATTATTCACTTACATCTGTTGCATTGCCTGTTCAATCTCCATACAGGAAATGTCACATTCCGGTTCCTCTGCAGGGTCAGTTTGTTCCAGCGGATCCCAGCTGGAGTTGCAGTTCTATGTAGTTAAACCTTCATATAGCCCTTAAATATAACTGAAATTGGAAAATGTGGTGACAAAAAATATAGAGTACATGGTAACCAATTTTAGGAGTCTTGCATATAAATGGGTAAGCTACAGGTAGTTTTGATCAACAAAGGCATTGTATAAATAACTGAGACATGGATGGATAATAGCTGCTGTGATTGAAAAGCAAACTTAAAGGACAACTGACCTGAGAGGGATATGGAGGTTGCCTTATTTATTTCATTTTAACCTTCCTGGCGGACGCAGGAGGATTTCTCAGGCCCTGCTGGGCCGATTTACCATAAATTTTTTTTGAACATGTGTACTGCCCGATCGCCGCCGCTCTGCAACGATTCGCCGCTACCCGCCGCGCCAGTTCCAGGCAGTGCTGAGGGATGGACGTCGGTGACGTCATCCCGTCCGTCGCCATGGCGACGGGGAAAGCCCTAATGGAAATCCTGTTCAGAACGGGATTTCCGGACGGGCTTGATTGCCGGAGGCGATCAAAGAGGGTAGAGGGATGCCGCTGCACAGCGGCTGTCATGTAGCTAGCGCTAGGCTAGCTACATGATTTAAAAAAAAAATAGTGCTGCGCTGCCCCCTGGCGGTTTTAATTGACCGCCAGGAGGGTTAAACAATCATGCATAATCATGCATTAGTAGTGTCTAAATCACACACCTGAAACAAGCATGCAGAAAATGCAGTCATACTTAAAGAGGATCTGTAATATTAAAAAATTCCCCTGGGGGGGTAGTCACCTTAGGAGGGGAAGCCTCTGGATCCTATCGAGGCTTCCCCTGTCCTCCAGTGTCCCTGTGAGAAAACGCGGAAAAGCCGCCGCGAGTGCTCAGGATAAGGCGGCTGATTCCGCGTTCAACATGGCGGATTCCGCGTCCGACGCAGCGGCTTACACGCATAGGCCTACATCTGTCCGCATGGCGGAACGCGGAGAAACCGCCGCGTGCTCGGATAGCGGTGCGGCTGGTTCCGCGTCCGGCACAGCGGATACATTGCAAAACAGATCTGGTGTGGCTGGGACTGATAGTCCACACATGTTCAGAAGGACGCGCGCGCGCGTTGAGAGGCAGAGCTTTTATGACAGCCAGAAAGATGTCAGCTGACCAAGCCGGTCAGCTGACAATTTTACCACTTCCCATTGGTCCAGCACTTAGGGGAGGCGCTGGAGAGCGCTAGGGTATATATACTGGATGCTGGTCATTTCTCTGGTGTCTGCCGTTGCGATCACTATGTGGTAGCACTCAGACCTTTTTGCTAATCTGTGTTGTTATTCTCTGTTATACTTCAGACTAGTTCCAGGGTGTTGATGATCAAGGAACTCACACCCAAGACTAGGGAATTGTATTATCGTTGTGTTATACTTCAGGCTAGTTCCAGGGTGTTAAAGATCAAGGAACTCACACCCAAGACCAGGGAACTGTATTACTATCCTGTTATATTTCAGTCTAGTTCCAGGGTGTTGATGATCAAGGAACTCACACCCAAGACTAGGGAACTGTATTACCTCTCTGTTATATATCAGACTAGTTCCAGGGTGTTGATGATCACGGAGCTCACACCTAAAGATTAGGCATTGTTTATATCTGTTATGACTTCTTGCTCTCCTGACCACTCTCTTGATCTCTGAATTGGTACTTCGCTATATCTGATACTCTGTTGCCAAACTCTGCTTGTCCTTGGATTCTGTTTCTGTCTCCTGTCTTTGTACCTGATCTGTCTGTCTGTTGCCGACCAGGCCTTTTCGACCTCGAGAACTCTCTCCCCTGTTGGGAGATAGTTCACAGACCTGTCAGTGACACTTCACCTCGGGTGTCACTCACACTCTGGTCCTTCCCTCTCTCTGCCTGGCTCCGCCCCTTGGGGAGCCTCAGGCCATTGGAAGGAAGCTGTTCTTTAGGCAGTATCTCCTACTGCCTTGCACCCCCTGTACGGGTGCTTTCCTCAAAGTATTACTGTTGCACCAAACACTCAGTTATTACTCAGGTGTCCAGAGGTTAGAGATATATCTGATTATCGGTGATACTGCAGATCATCTATAATCGGGTATATATCTGTATTCTCGGTGATACTGCAGATCACCGGTAATCAGATTCTCTCTGTGTTACACCGATCGTTACAGTCCCACAGTGGTCTCGCTGTGACCGTCTGAACATTGGGCATGTAAATCTTTACCTTCCCGGCTCCAGCGCAGGCACAGTAGCGGTTCTCGGCTCAGAAATAGGCGGAAATAGCTGATCCCAGTTGGGTTTGCTCTGCTGCGCAGGTGCAAGTCTCCTGTGCCTGTGCAGTAGAGTGGGCCCTGTCATGAACTGCAAGAGCCGGTTCTTGATTGGGTCAATCGTTCAGAGTCAGAAACTCGGTCTCGCTGTTGCTTTGTGCATAGATGCCCATATGTGGATTCGTAATCTATGAACCGACTAGCCGAGAGGAGCGTCCCGACTCCAAAGGATTCACCACACACGTACAATTCAAATGCTTGCCACCATATGTGAGTCAGCACATGACTGTAAATATATTAGCATACTGTGAACACCGTAAGTTAACCCTTAGCTGTTTGCAGGGATCGGTGCCAGATCTGTCTATCTGTGCCCGATTCAAGCATACAGGTTATAAATACAAGATACTATAAAACGCAAGGTAACATTTTCGGAGGAGTAATTAGGATTGTATATGTTCAGCAACAGGTTATAACCGCTAAATGTGTTTTCAACGTTTTAATAACAAAAATGCATTACACACATTTACATACACCAATTACCATATAAACACAAAGCTTAAAATAAAAGAGAATAATTGTAAAAGGTTTACTTAGCCGAAATGCAGTCTGTGTGAGAATATGTCCTCAAATAAAGTCCAGTTCAAATGCAGGCATTGATATCAGAGTCCTTGAAACAAAACATGTTCATGTAGTCCATTAGAGATGGGCCGAATCTCCGATTTTAGGTTCGCGAACCGGGTTCGCGAACTTTCGCGTAACGTTCGGTTCGCGTTAAAGTTCGCGAACCGCAATAGACTTCAATGGGGATGCGAACTTTGAAAAAAAAATTAATTATGCTGGCCACAAAACTGATGGAAAAGATGTTTCAAGGGGTCTAACACCTGGAGGGGGGCATGGCGGAGTGGGATACATGCCAAAAGTCCCGGGGAAAAATCTGGATTTGAGCAAAGCAGCGTTTTCAGGGCAGAAATCACATTGAATGCTAAATGACAGGCCTAAAGTGCTTTAAAACATCTTGCATGTGTATACATCAATCAGGTAGTGTAATTAAGGTACTGCTTCACACTGACACACCAAACTCACCGTGTAACGCACCGCAAACAGCTGTTTGTGTAGTGATGGCCGTGCTGGACTGGTGCGCACCATGGCGAGAGTGCAGGTTTTGGTGGCTTTACAGCCCATATGGTCGCCTGGCTGATGTAGCTGAATGACAGAACAGTGACTGTCCAGCTGATCAAATTTGGTCTGACCACAATGAAGCAACGACCTTATTATCTTTTGTGTGCCCCCCGAGACACTCATCTAGGCGCCGGTCATTGCTTCATTGTGATACGCAAGCCCCTTCACCACGGCAAGGTAATGATCACGAAGGGGAATGGGCGCATGTACATGCCTTTTCTTTTGTTGTTGCAGCTGCCCGCAGTGCAGCCAGAAAAATTAGGCAGTCATGTACACGCACCAGAAAAATTATTACAGCGGCCGCTGCTAGCAGCGGCCTAAAAAATTCAGCAATCCGCCTGGAGTCCCGGACCCTGTTGGTGGTGGCGGAGAAGGTAGTCAAGCGGCCTGCAGGCAGACATGCTGTGTGGAGGGACTGGGAGCGACTTAGTCTTCTTGGGGCAGGCCAGGCAGCCAGTCACACGGCGTGCAGGCAGAGATGCTGTGTGTGCGGGGACTGACTTAGTCTTGGGGCGGGCAGCAGCCCTCCGGGATCCATGCCTCATTCATTTTGATAAAGGTGAGGTACTTAACACTTTTGTGATTTAGGCGACTTCTCTTCTCTGTGACAATGCCTCCAGCTGCGCTGAAGGTCCTTTCTGACAGGACGCTTGCGGCAGGGCAGGAGAGAAGTTGGATGGCAAATTGGGACAGCTCTGGCCACAGGTTAAGCCTGCGCACCCAGTAGTTCAAGGGTTCCTCATCGCTGTTCACAGCAGTGTCTACATCCACACTTAAGGCCAGGTAGTCGGCTACCTGCCGTTCCAGGCGTTGGTGGAGGGTGGATCCGGAAGGGCTACGGCGAGGCGTTGGACTAAAGAACGTCCGCATGTCCGACATCACCATGAGATCGCTGGAGCGTCCTGTCTTTGACTGCGTGGACACGGGAGGAGGATTAGTGGCAGTGGTACCTTGCTGGCGTTGTGCTGTCACATCACCCTTAAAGGCATTGTAAAGCATAGTTGACAGCTGGTTCTGCATGTGCTGCATCCTTTCCACCTTCCAGTGAGTTGGTAACAGGTCCGCCACTTTGTTAACTATAATCAGAGAAAAAGCATGTGTGCATCAACCAAGTGAACCTGACAAATCTGGCTTTGCAAATTTGGCCTATTGGCTAATCACGAGACATTGCTCATGCAAATAAGCATTTGCTTTCGCATGCCTAAATATGCAGGGTCAAAACCAAAAACCGCAAAACAATCGCCCTGCGGGAATTAGTTCATGCTATACAGCACTATCCAGGGGCGCCACGAGGAGGCTTCCCATTGCCCCCATACAACCGGGGGGCCGCGGGGGTCCCAGGCACTCTCACCGCCTGGAACCCACACAGCGGCACCCCGGAGGTGGAGGCCAGGGGGTGCAGGCGATCTCCCCAGCGTGACCAGCGCCGGGAAGAGCCGCCCGCACACACCTCCCAGGATTAAAAACAGGCACTTACCTCAACGTCCATTGCGTTCTGCTATATGCGCATAACCTGGGCGCGACACATAAGGGGCGGGCAGGCGCAAATAGCCTGCTCCAGGGCTCTCACCTCCTAAAACAAGCCACTCACTACCTGCCCTCAGAAGAAAGAAATGCAATGCTAACTATAATCAGAGAAAAAGCATGTGTGCATCAACCAAGTGAACCTGACAAATCTGGCTTTGCAAATTTGGCCTATTGGCTAATCACGAGACATTGCTCATGCAAATAAGCATTTGCTTTCGCATGCCTAAATATGCAGGGTCAAAACCAAAAACCGCAAAACAATCGCCCTGCGGGAATTAGTTCATGCTATACAGCACTATCCAGGGGCGCCACGAGGAGGCTTCCCATTGCCCCCATACAACCGGGGGGCCGCGGGGGTCCCAGGCACTCTCACCGCCTGGAACCCACACAGCGGCACCCCGGAGGTGGAGGCCAGGGGGTGCAGGCGATCTCCTTATCGTGGCCAGCGACGGGAAGAGCCGCCCGCACACACCTCCCAGGATTAAAAACAGGCACTTACTGTGGTGATATATTGGGGTGCTGATAATGTTAAGGATAATAACAGAACATATTTCTGTCTTTTTTTTTCTATCTACTGGGTAAAACCTCAGATGTGTATTGTGCTTGGTAGTAATTGGCCACCTGGCCAGAGTAATCTGAAGGATAATGTAAGTCTGCATGTAAATGTACATTACCTCTGCCCTCATTGTCCAGCCGGGGAAACTGTGTGTACTGCTAATTAGCGGCCAATTGAGGAAGAATAGGCTGGTCGGCATGGCTTTTGAACTGGAATCAGCCATTGTCCCATCATACAAAGCAAGCCTGCCAGAATGTTGGGGATGGGAAGCGGACACCTGAAGGGGTTGGAAATTTCTACAGACTTTAAAAACGGAAGTGGAATTGCTTTGAAATCTGTAAGTGTAAACAGGATTACAGGCAAACTGCTACCTGTAACCAAAATTCGATCTTTTCATGGATGTGCTAAAATACACTTTAACCAAGGAAATAATGTGGAGGAAGCTTTTTGATGTCTGCAGAGTTCAATGGGTGACATTGTGTCCTGCCAAACTTCAAGAAGCTAAAACAGGAACCCCCTTTGAAGTGCATATCACAAGAAGGATTATGACAAGCGTTCGGTGATGTCACAAACGGGGAAACTGCATTAGTTCCTGGGGGCTGGACATTAAATGCCCCAGGGGACACTTCGGACTATTTAAGGTGGCCCAGGACAGCCACCGGGGTCTTCTCTCGGAGGTAGCGAATAGCTAGGGAGGATCGCGACTCCTGGTCGAAACGGCGTCCTCCCGTCAAACAACGTTCTAACCTAAGCTGGTAACGTTTTTTTTAATCCCCATTTTTATTTTACGCAAATATCCGTGTGTGTTATTTTTGTAACTTTTATCTTGTAACATTTTTACTTTGTTTTTTGTAATCTTTTTGTATATATTAAGTTCTGCATTGTTCTATGTTTTTCTAGAATATTAAATTATTATTTAATAAGTTTGACTTCTGCCGTACTAAACTAACACTCATAGCCTAGAAGAGACTGAAGTGTAACCGTGTATAAGTTCATGCCTAATTGTACGCTTGAGCAACACTACCGTATGAAATTGTAATTGCATTGTGTGTGGGGGCGTTTGTCATACGTTGGCCTAAGCGCGCAGCTGACCCAACGTACGAACAACGCCAGTGCGAGTAGCGACAGCAGAGTGGCTAACAGTATCGTTCGGAACGACTGTTAGTGGGTCTTTGCTTCACGACAGTGTAAGATTGCAACTGTGTGTGTGTGTGGGTGCGTGGCGTTCCCGTATTTGGCCTAAGCGCAAAGCTGACCCAAATACGAAAACGCGGAGTGCGCGCTGCGGACTCGACAGCAGAGTGGAAGTGTCTAGCGAACCGCTAGTGGTGGCAGTGAGAGGTGTTCTGAGGGGTCCCAGCCGTGTTTTAGCTTGACTAAGGCTGCTTCCCCTCTCAATCTGTTCAAACCCGCAGTCGGGAACCGTATACGCAGGCGTGCCGCGGGCCGGTTCCTGACACTTACCTCAACGTCCATTGCGTTCTGCTATATGCGCATAACCTGGGCGCGACACATAAGGGGCGGGCAGGCGCAAATAGCCTGCTCCAGGGCTCTCACCTCCTAAAACAAGCCACTCACTACCTGCCCTCAGAAGAAAGAAATGCAATGCTAACTATAATCAGAGAAAAAGCATGTGTGCATCAACCAAGTGAACCTGACAAATCTGGCTTTGCAAATTTGGCCTATTGGCTAATCACGAGACATTGCTCATGCACATAAGCATTTGCTTTCGCATGCCTAAATATGCAGGGTCAAAACCAAAAACCGCAAAACAATCGCCCTGCGGGAATTAGTTCATGCTATACAGCACTATCCAGGGGCGCCACGAGGAGGCTTCCCATTGCCCCCATACAACCGGGGGGCCGCGGGGGTCCCAGGCACTCTCACCGCCTGGAACCCACACAGCGGCACCCCGGAGGTGGAGGCCAGGGGGTGCAGGCGATCTCCCCAGCGTGGCCAGCGCCGGGAAGAGCCGCCCGCACACACCTCCCAGGATTAAAAACAGGCACTTACCTCAACGTCCATTGCGTTCTGCTATATGCGCATAACCTGGGCGCGACACATAAGGGGCGGGCAGGCGCAAATAGCCTGCTCCAGGGCTCTCACCTCCTAAAACAAGCCACTCACTACCTGCCCTCAGAAGAAAGAAATGCAATGCTAACTATAATCAGAGAAAAAGCATGTGTGCATCAACCAAGTGAACCTGACAAATCTGGCTTTGCAAATTTGGCCTATTGGCTAATCACGAGACATTGCTCATGCAAATAAGCATTTGCTTTCGCATGCCTAAATATGCAGGGTCAAAACCAAAAACCGCAAAACAATCGCCCTGCGGGAATTAGTTCATGCTATACAGCACTATCCAGGGGCGCCACGAGGAGGCTTCCCATTGCCCCCATACAACTGGGGGGCCGCGGGGGTCCCAGGCACTCTCACCGCCTGGAACCCACACAGCGGCACCCCGGAGGTGGAGGCCAGGGGGTGCAGGCGATCTCCCCAGCGTGGCCAGCGCCGGGAAGAGCCGCCCGCACACACCTCCCAGGATTAAGTGCCTGTTTTTAAATTTTTGGGAGATGGGTGCGGATAGCCCCCCCCGGCGCCGGCCACGCTTGGGGGGGTCGTCTGCGCTACCCAGCCTCCACCTCCGGGGTGTTGCTGTGGTCCCTAGGCAGTGAGAGAGCCTGGGGCCCCACAGCCCCCCCGGTTGTATGGGGGCAATGGGAAGCCTCCCCGAGGCGCTCCTGGATAGTGCTGTATAGCATGAACTAATTCCCGCAGGGCAACCGCTTCGCGGTATTGGTTTTTGACCCTGCAAAGTTTGGCATGCGAAAGCAGATGCATTTCTGCATGAGCATGTCTCATGATAAGCCATTTTAGCCAGATTTGCACAGCTAGACTTGAAAGGGTTAAGCTTGGCGTAGAGCACGCATACATTTTCTTGTGATTGGTCCGCCACTTTGTGCCTGTACCGAGGGTCTAGTAGTGTGGCCACCCAGTACAGCTCATTCCCCTTGAGGTTTTTTATACGGGGGTCCCTCAACAGGCAGGACAGCATAAAAGACGACATCTGCACAAAGTCGGATCCAGTACCCTCCCTCTCCTCTTGCTCTTCCTCAGTGACGTCACGTAAGTCAACCTCCTCCCCCCAGCCGCGAACAATACCACGGGAAGGTTGAGCAGCACAAGCTCCCTGCGACACCTGCTGTGGGTGTTCTCCTGCCGCCGTCCCCTCCTCCTCCCCCAAAGAAACACCTTGCTCATCATCCTCTGAGTCTGACTCGTCTTCTGCACACGACTTCTCTTCTTCCTCCTCCTCCCCCCTCTGTGCTGCCGCAGGTGTTGAGGAAACAGCTGGGTCTGATGAAAATTGGTCCCATGCCTGTTCCTGCCGTAACGGTTCCTGGTCACGCTCATTCACAGCTTCATCCGCCACTCTACGCACAGCACGCTCCAAAAAGTAAGCGTAGGGAATTAAGTCGCTGATGGTGCCCTCACTGCGGCTCACCAGGTTGGTCACCTCCTCAACCGGCCGCATGAGCCTGCATGCATTTTTCATCAGTGTCCAGTTGTCGGGCCAGAACATCCCCATCTTCCCAGACTGTTTCATTCTACTGTAGTTGTAGAGGTAGTGGGTGACGGCTTTCTTCTGTTCTAGCAGGCGGGAGAACATGAGCAGGGTCGAATTCCAGCGAGTCGGGCTATCGCAAATGAGGCGTCTCACCGGCATGTTGTTTTTCCGCTTCATTTCTGCAAATCGTGCCATGGCTGTGTAAGACCGCCTCAAATGCCCACAGAACTTCCTGGCCTGCTTCAGGACATCCGCTAAGCCAGGGTACTTTGCCACAAATCTTTGAACAACTAGATTCATGACATGTGCCATGCAGGGTATGTGTGTCAGCTTCCCCATATGCAAAGCGGCAAGCAGATTGCTGCCGTTGTCGCACACCACGTTGCCTATCTCCAGGTGGTGCGGGGTCAGCCACTCATCCACCTGTTTCTTAAGAGCAGCCAGGAGAGCTGCTCCAGTGTGACTCTCCGCTTTGAGACAAGACATGTCTAAGATGGCGTGACAGCGTCGTACCTGGCATGCAGCATAGGCCCTGCGGAGCTGGGGCTGTGTAGCTGGAGAGGAGAACTGCCACTCAGCCAAGGAGGAGGAGGACAGCGAAGAGCATGTAGCAGGAGGAGAGGAGGTGGCAGGAGGCCTGCCTGCAAGCTGTGAAGGTGTCACAATTTGGTCCGCTGCGCCCTGCTTGCCATCGTTCACCACCAGGTTCACCCAATGGGCTGTGTACGTAATGTAGCGGCCCTGCCCGTGCTTGGCAGACCAGGCATCCGTGGTCAGGTGTACCCTTGACCCAACGCTCTTCGCAAGAGATGACACCACTTGCCTCTCAACTTCACGGTGCAGTTGGGGTATGGCCTTTCTCGAAAAATAAGTGCGGCCTGGCATCTTCCACTGCGGTGTTCCGATGGCCACAAATTTACGGAAGGCCTCAGAGTCCACCAGCTGGTATGGTAACAGCTGCCGAGCTAACAGTTCCGCCACGCCAGCTGTCAGACGCCGGGCAAAGGGGTGACTGGCCGAAATTGGCTTCTTCCGCTCAAACATTTCCTTCACGGACACCTGACTGCTGCTGTGGGCAGAGGAGCAGGAACCGCTCAAGGGCAGAGGCGGAGTGGAGGAGGGTGCCTGTGAAGGTGCAAGGGAGAAAGCGGCAGAAGCAGATGATGAACCTGAAGGAGGAGAAGGAGGGTGACTTTTCTTTTGTGTGCTGCTGCTGCTTTTGCTCAGGTGGCCATCCCATTGCTGTTTGTGCCTTTTCTCCAGGTGCCTTCGTAAGGCACTTGTCCCTACGTGAGTGTTGGCCTTTCCACGGCTCAATTTTTGTTGGCAGAGCGAACAGATGGCTTTGGTCCGATCTGAGGCACACACATTAAAAAATTTCCACACCGCTGAGCCACCCTGGGATGTGGGCACTATGGGGACCTCAGCAGCTGATGCTGAAGGGCAAGTTGGCTGGCTGTACATAGGTGGCGATACATGGTGCCGGACACTGCCACCAGCTGTTTCTGACGAAGAGCTGCCCCAGCTTCTTTCAGCAACTTCTCTCCTCCTACTACTCTCTGACTCCCCCTCTGAACTGTCCCCCTCTTCATCTGCTCTATTGGGAACATACAGAGGATCCCTATCATCGTCATCATCGTAATCATCCTGCCCAGCTTCGCTTGCCTCAGACAAATCCAAACATGCACCATCAGTAGGTCCTTCATCCTCCTTACACGTTACATCCATAGTGTTGCCGGGTAACTCAAATATATGAGCTGGTGAAAATTCATCTGGCTGTAACAACAATGGCTGTGCATCAGTGATTTCAACACTAAATAATTCTTGCGAAGTGTCAAATGCAGCGGAAGTGGTGCTAGTAGTAGCGCTGGTGGCTGAGCAAGATGAGGTGTTCTGTGTCGCTAAATACTCAACCACGTCCTGACAATCTTGGGAGGTGATGGGACGTGCCTTCTTCCGAGCACTGTACTGTGGGCCAGGTCCACACGAAATTACATTTACACGACCTCGCGCAGACCTGCCGGGTGGCCTTCCTCTTGCTCTGGCACTACCTCTTCCTCTACCTGTTTTGTCTATATCGGGTATGCACGGAGTGGTATATCACACTGCGTGCACTCACGTAGGTAGGTGGGTTCACTTAACTGCACAGGTATGCGCACTGATGCGGTGGGTTCACTGAACACAACAGGTATGCAGTGGCGGGTTCACTGAACACAACAGGTATGCAGTGGCGGGTTCACTGAACACAACAGGTATGCAGTGGCGGGTTCACTGAACAGTACAGGTATACAGTGGCGGGTTCACTGAACACAACAGGTATGCAGTGGCGGGTTCACTGAACAGGTATACAGTGGCGGGTTCACTGAACAGAACAGGTATACAGTGGCGGGTTCACTGAACACAACAGGTATGCAGTGGCAGGTTCACTGAACAGGTATGCAGTGGCGGGTTCACTGAACAGTACAGGTATACAGTGGCGGGTTCACTGAACACAACAGGTATGCAGTGGCGGGTTCACTGAACAGGTATACAGTGGCGGGTTCACTGAACAGAACAGGTATACAGTGGCGGGTTCACTGAACACAACAGGTATGCAGTGGCAGGTTCACTGAACAGGTATGCAGTGGCGGGTTCACTGAACAGTACAGGTATACAGTGGCGGGTTCACTGAACACAACAGGTATGCAGTGGCGGGTTCACTGAACAGGTATACAGTGGCGGGTTCACTGAACAGTACAGGTATACAGTGGCGGGTTCACTGAACACAACAGGTATGCAGTGGCGGGTTCACTGAACAGGTATGCAGTGGCGGATTCACTGAACAGTACAGGTATACAGTGGCGGGTTCACTGAACACAACAGGTATGCAGTAGCGGGTTCACTGAACAGGTATACAGTGGCGGGTTCACTGAACAGAACAGGTATACAGTGGCAGGTTCACAGAACAGGTATGCAGTGGCAGGTTCACTGAACACAACAGGTATGCAGTGGCGGGTTCACTAAACAGGTATACAGTAGCGGGTCCACTGAACAGAACAGGTATGCAGTGGCGGGTTCACTGAACACAACAGGTATGCAGTGGCAGGTTCACTGAACACAACAGGTATGCAGTGGCGGGTTCACTGAACAGGTATGCAGTGGCGGGTTCACTGAACAGTACAGGTATACAGTGGCGGGTTCACTGAACACAACAGGTATGCAGTGGCGGGTTCACTGAACAGGTATGCAGTGGCGGGTTCACTGAACAGTACAGGTATACAGTGACAGGTTCACTGAACAGAACAGGTATGCAGTAGCGGGTTCACTGAACACAACAGGTATGCAGTGGCGGGTTCACTGAACACAACAGGTATGCAGTGGCGGGTTCACTGAACAGGTATACAGTGGCGGGTCCACTGAACAGAACAGGTATGCAGTGGCGGGTTCACTGAACACAACAGGTATGCAGTGGCAGGTTCACTGAACACAACAGGTATGCAGTGGCGGGTTCACTGAACAGGTATGCAGTGGCGGGTTCACTGAACACAACAGGTATGCAGTGGCGGGTTCACTGAACAGGTATGCAGTGGCGGGTCCACTGAACAGAACAGGTATGCAGTGGCGGGTTCACTGAACACAACAGGTATGCAGTGGCAGGTTCACTGAACACAACAGGTATGCAGTGGCGGGTTCACTGAACAGGTATGCAGTGGCGGGTTCACTGAACAGGTATGCAGTGGCGGGTTCACTGAACAGTACAGGTATACAGTGGCGGGTTCACTGAACACAACAGGTATGCAGTGGCGGGTTCACTGAACAGGTATGCAGTGGCGGGTTCACTGAACAGTACAGGTATACAGTGACAGGTTCACTGAACAGAACAGGTATGCAGTAGCAGGTTCACTGAACACAACAGGTATGCAGTGGCGGGTTCACTGAACACAACAGGTATGCAGTGGCGGGTTCACTGAACAGGTATACAGTGGCGGGTTCACTGAACAGAACAGGTATACAGTGGCGGGTTCACAGAACAGGTATGCAGTGGTGGGTTCACAGCACAGGTATGCAGTGGCAGGTTCACTGAACAGGTATGCAGTGATGGGTTCACAGCACAGGTATGCAGTGGCAGGTTCACTGAACAGGTATGCAGTGATGGGTTCACAGAACAGGTATGCAGTGGTGGGTTCACAGCACAGGTATGCAGTGGCAGGTTCACTGAACAGGTATGCAGTGATGGGTTCACAGCACAGGTATGCAGTGGCAGGTTCACTGAACAGGTATGCAGTGATGGGTTCACAGCACAGGTATGCAGTGGCAGGTTCACTGAACAGGTATGCAGTGATGGGTTCAGAGAACAGGTATGCAGTGGCAGGTTCACTGAACAGGTATGCAGTGGTGGGTTCACAGTACAGGTATGCAGTGGTGGGTTCACAGAACAGGTATGCAGCCAGCCAGGAACAAGTTAAGCCTAACTAATCTTTCCCTGAGAGACAGTCTGCAGCAGCTCGCCCTACTCTCACTAACGCAGGCAGCACACGAGTGACCGTAATGGCCGCTGCTGCCTGCCTTATATAAGGGGGGGTGGGGCTCCAGGGGCTAGTGTAGCCTAATTGGCTACACTGGGCCTGCTGACTGTGATGTAGAGGGTCAAAGTTGACCCTCAAGGTGCATTATGGAGCGAACCAAACTTCCGCAAAGGTTCGCCAGCGGGACGCGAACGCGAACCACCGAAGTTCGCATGGAACCGTTCGCCGGCGATCCGTTCGGCCCATCTCTATAGTCCATGTGCTCTCTGGTTTCCTGACTTAGTGGGCTGTCCTACCTGAAAAGTAGGTGTGTTTACCTCCTCTGGAGCAATTAGAGGCAGGATTTCTGTACAAGCCTAAAATGACACAATTTCACAATAACCTGCGCCATTTCTGTCTGGATTGGCGCACAGCGAATCCGAGGGCAGATTCTTAACCTGCGGCCAATGTGTGATCCGATGACACCAAATACCATAAGATTAGCATGTGGGTTCTGCCAGTACTAAGTAGTTGAGTTCCCCTGGCAGCTTGCAGGCTAGAATTTGAATTAGTTATTAGGCTAATTTTTAGGAACCAGAAAATATATTTGTCATTTGTCTGCGATAACCACATCTTGAATTATTAATACATGAAATTTGTCCATTGTCTGTTCAGTTTTGGAGGGAAGCAAGGGACTGATTGTTATCTGCTGATTCTGCTGAAGCTGCTCCATGGCCACCATTAGGTCGCAGCTCGTAGCACCTATGTGTCAAGAGCTACGTGTGAATAGCTAATAAGGAAATGGAGGGGTGAGGGGCTCTAATTCAGACTGAAGGAAAAGACATGTTGTATGTTTAAACAGAAAGTGACAAAAACAAAACTGACATTCTGCTCGACAATACGGAAATCGTTGTCGATTACGCACGACTTTCCGTAGTGTTCATCACAGGCTCGACTGAGATCGGCTATTTCTGCCTATTTCCGAGCCGAGAGCTGCAACAGTGCCCCCGCTGGAACAGGGAAAGGTAAATATTGTATATTACACTATCAGAACAGTACTGGCAAAATATATCAATATCACACTTTGCCCATAGGGCTCAGGCCACATAGGTACAAAAAAGGGTGATTACAAAGGTAATCTTAGAAATTCACATGTGGTGGGTGTCTGATTCTCACACGTACACCACTTTGTATTGGTCTTTCACGTGGAATTCCAATAAAATTGAATCATCTTTGTGGCAGTAATATGACAAAATGTGGAAAACTTCAAGGGGGCCGAATACTTTTGCAAACCACTTTAGGCATTGAGGCTGACTCCGTTTGAACTCTGAGCCCCGCTCCCCGCATAACTGAATCAAGTACAGCAGGTAGAGCAAGGGGTGATCAGCAGAACACTGTGTGCACACTGGGACCAGATGACCTCACTGCAGTGGTGAGATATCTGCCTGTGTGTCATTACAAACTGCTGTGTTTCTGACCAGTCTTGTACTATCGCTATGTCTGCATGCAGAGGACTTTTAAGCACATAAGGTATGCTCAGGACATTGGGGCGCCTTGGCAACGTTGGTATAACGGGAATCAGCGTGGAAAAGTGCTGAATCCTTGTTGATCTATATTGCACTGATTACCACCACATGCTAATCTTGTGAATTTGAAAGTTAAAAGGATCGTCTGGATTCTTTATGCCCTTCACTCTGTAACCTGTATGAGATACTGCTGGATGTTTGTGGCCCATAGCTACTAAGGCTGTGTTTTCACTCTGATAGCCCAGATTGAACTGCTGCAAACTAACATATGAGCTACGCTGTCCTCTGCTGTTTTTTTCTTTTTTTTGCTTTGCCACTGTCTGCAGATTATGGTGTTGATTCCCAGTATGTGTGTGGGGTCAACGACATTTGCACTAGCTTATTGTAATGATCGCTGCTGCAGCAGCTATTACTGGAAGTAGTAGTGCTGCAGCTCAGGCAGTTCTGATCTATTTCCATGCAAGTTGCATAGCTTTGTCTGTCTTTCCCTGCTGTCAGCTTGTGACTGATTATCATTCACCTGTGTGGGAATCTGCATGTCTGCTCCCATTGGATGACCTCAGTATAAGGATCTGCTTCCTGCAGGGTTTCCTTGGGTTTTCATAGCTTCAGCTTAAGCCTGCCTTGCTGTCGCTTTAGCCCCCGATCGTGTTTCTTGTTAAAGATACTTTGCTGGTCTTTGCATCATATGTTGGTTCATTGCCAATATATATGCATACCAGCACGTTTATTATTTTCCTTGTATTTGTGTTACGTTGATATGTCAGTGTTGCTGATATATACGTACACGAACTGTTTATTTCCTGTGTTCAGTTAGTCAGTTTTCCAGCACGTTTTGGTAGTTTGCGCGTACCGTGAACACCCGTGCTGAGCTAGTTATCCTGTTCCTGGTCCTGTTTGTGGATTGCGTTCATCTCTGCGAAGAGATAACGAATCCTTCTGAATCCTGTTCTGTTCCTGTTTGTGGATTGCGTTCATCTCTGCGAAGAGATAACGAATCCTTCTGAATCCTGTTCTGTTACTGTTTGTGGATTGCGTTCATCTCTGCGAAGAGATAGCGAATCCTTCTGAGTCCTGTTCCCTGTATTACTCCAGTCCTAGTCAGCGTTCCTGCTTATGTCATATATCGGTTCATTGCCGATATATACATATGTTAGTCAGACGTTACAAATAGTTTCATTGATAGCTGTAATTGTAATACGCTAGGAAAACATACTTATTGTATATTTATCTGTGTTACGTTCATCTATCTTAATCCTGCTGTTCCCTGACTGTCCTGTCCTGTCTTTGTGAGGCACGCCATCGCCGCAGCGCATTGGCTGCCTCATTCCAGTCTGTCTGGTTTTGGACGCTTGCTGTCGCTAAGTAGCCGCTAGCTAGCAAGCGTTCATTCTGTCTACCTGTCCTGATCTCCTCAGTTCTGGTTTATGCGCTCAGCGCTACTTTGCGCTGAGACGTTATAACGAAAGCATTGTTTGTGGCTGTCAGATCTGCACCGGCTCTGTGCGCCACAATCTCCTATTGGAGTCAGTCCTCCCCTCCACTATACTAGGGATAGCCTGTTTCCTGGTGCTAGTGTGTGTACCTCCTCCACGCCAGCTCATGCGTTGCATGCTGACTGTGGAGAATACACCACCAAGCCTCACACTTATTTAATTGATTTTAATTGTGTGCTTTTTGGTGGACAGGTGGATTATGCCTGACACATGGCAAAAATAAATAAATAAAGGTTTTCCACAGTTTTTCACTATAAGTGAGGCTCTGTTTTGTGAATATATCAAATATGCAGGTTCAAAAATATTTGGGGAATAGAGATCACAATATGATAACATATGATCACGTGATTAACAGGTTGCGGAGCAACATAACAACTAAAACTATGACATTTTAGTTGAAAGAAGCCCCAAGTAAGTAAAGTAGAACTTGTTCCCCCATCTCAGGTTTACATTTAGAAGGGCAAATAATCTGATCCAGGAAATAACAGACCAGTTGAGTGCCTAAGAGATGCTATACAACAGGGGTCACCAACCTTTTTGAGCCCGGGGCCCACTATCCCGACCAAACTTTTCTCCTGGGCCCGGGAGGGGGGGGGGGGGGGGGGCATTTTTTTTCCAGATTTTGAGTGTAGTATATAGGTAAGTAGGTATCTAGGTATAGTTGCCCCCAGTATAGGTAGCTAACACAGTTGCCCCTGTATAAGGACTGTAGTTGCCCCAGTATAGTTAGTTAGGTAGTATAGTTGCGTACGTACAAAAAGGGCGCCTGGACAAAAAGGGCGCGGGGTGTAAACTCTAAATAATAATTAATCATTAATAGGGTTTATAAATATAGTGTGCTATATTTCGTTTACAAATAATGTTTAACAAAATTATAAATCATTAAATAATGTTTATGAAATCGGAAATTGTGAAAACGTTAATCTTCCCTGTTTCAAAAGTTAAACTTATAATTACGTTTATAAAAAAACCAATAATATATGTTTAATTGTTATAATTGTATATTATTGTGAATAACCGTCATTTATGGTTTGTTGTTATAATAAAATTTGAAAATATTGTTTATAAAGATGATATAAATATAACTACGTTCGTAATAAATGTTGTAATACATTAGTAATTATTACTAAAATTTTACTAAAACTATACCTAAGCCTACTCTTACACAGAACCCTACCTGTACCTATCCCTAACCCCTAGACTCCCCTGTTGGTGCCTAAACCTAAGACCCCCCTGTTGGTGCCTAAACCTAAGACCCCCCTGTTGGTGCCTAAACCTAAGACCCCCCTGTTGGTGCCTAAACCTAAGACCCCCCTGTTGGTGCCTAAACCTAAGACCCCCCTGTTGGTGCCTAAACCTAAGACCCCCCCTGTTGGTGCCTAAACCTAAGACCCCCCTGTTGGTGCCTAAACCTAAGACCCCCCCTGTTGGTGCCTAAGTAACCCTCCCTGTACCTACCCCTAACCCCTAGACCCCCCTCTTGGTGCCTAAACCTAGGACCCCCCTGTTGGTGCCTAAACCTAAGACCCCCCTGTTAATGCCTAAACCTAAAACCCCCATGTTGGTGCCTAAACCTAAGACCCCCCTGTTAGTGCCTAAACCTAAGACCCCCCCCTGTTGTTGCCTAAGTACCCCTCCCTGTACCTACCCCTAACCCCTAGACCCCCCTATTGGTGCCTAAACCTAAGACCCCCCTGTTGGTGCCTAAACCTAAGACCCCCCTTTATTATGTGGATAATAATGTTTTACTAATTGTGGATTCAAAAAATTTTTTGCAATTTACGTTACGTACTGATCGCTTTATTTTGTGAATAATAATGTTTTACAAACAGTAAGAGATAAAACTTTAAATAATGTTTTAATTATTTAAATAAGATAAATATGTTTATTATTTTCATAAACGTTATTCGGCACGGGTGCATTTTATAAACGTAAATCACCACAAGTTCAGTTATAAATCATTAAACATCGCCGGGCGCCGTTTGTAAACTTTATTTAGCTCCTGGCGCCGTTTATAAACTTTATTTAGCTCCGGCGCCCTTTTTTCCTACTCGGCGCCCATTAAACGCTATTTATTATGGGAGTGAATGGCGGCGCCCTTTTTGTCCACTAGCGGCATGCGCCCTTTTTTCCCAGCTCCAGTATAGTTACCCTGATATAGTTAGTATAGTTACTCCAGTATAGCTAGTACAGTTACCCCAGTATAGCTAGTACAGTTACCCCAGTATAGCTAGTACAGTTACCCCAGTATAGCTAGTACAGTTACCCCAGTATAGCTACTACAGTTACCCCAGTATAGCTACTACAGTTACCCCAGTATAGCTACTACAGTTACCCCAGTATAGCTACTACAGTTACCCCAGTATAGCTAGTACAGTTACCACAGTATAGCAAGTATAGTTAGCTCAGTATAGCAAGTACAGTTACCACAGTATAGCAAGTATAGTTAGCCCAGTATAGCAAGTACAGTTACCACAGTATAGCAAGTACAGTTAGCCCAGTACAGCAAGTACAGTTAGCCCAGTATAGCAAGTACAGTTACCACAAAATAGCAAGTACAGTTACCATAGTATAGCAAGTACAGTTAGCCCAGTATAGCAAGTATGGTTAGCCCAGTGTAGCCAGTACAGTTAGCCCAGTATAGCTACTACAGTTACCACAGTATAGCAAGTACAGTTACCACAGTATATCAAGTATAGTTAGCCCAGTATAGTAAGTATAGTTAGCCCAGTGTAGCAGGTAGTTACCCCAGTGTCCCAGGGTCAGGCTCCTAGTGACCGGCTTCCAGTGTCCCAGGGTCAGGCTCCCAGCGTCAGCTCACACCTCTAATGGCGCCCAATTGCATCTGTATCTGTGACCAAAGTCGCTGCCCGCAGTGATGCCGCTTGAGGAAGAGCGTGATTGGCCACAAGTATGGAGGGGGGCGTGACTGAAGGCCTCCGAGCGCTGCGATGATTGTCCCACTAATGAAGGAGGCAGGACTGGGCGCCTCCGAGATGAAGGTCTTCGCCGGTGCTTCAGGGGGGGTTGATTGGCTACAGATTGAGGGGGGCGTGGACAGGCGAACTATGACGTGCACGGCCGCGGCCGTGCATAGAAACTAAAATGACACTGAGAAAGTTAAAAATCAGTCTGAAGCCGCGGCCCACTGTAAAATGTCCTGCGGACCACTAGTATACAAGACATAACAGGGAATAAATGTAATTTCTCACCATAAACATGGGTTTAATGAGCACAGGTATTGTTTGATTAACATGCTCAGCTTTTATTAGATCATGAATGCTAATGTGGATATTGAAAAAAGCTGTAGATGTGAACAGTGTTGCTCGGGATACCTCATTATCCTATTCGAGTTTGGTCGAATTCGGATAGTAAACTATCCGAATTCACTCGAAGTTCAATATCCGATTTAAACGAATATCCGATTCGACCTCGGATATCCGACGTCACTATCCGAGTCTGTATTCGAGTAAAATATTCGAGCTGGCCTTAAATAGCTTGTAAAACTTGTATTGGAGGTCAATGATGCAAGAAACCACCTTTTTTATGAAGAAAAAACATCAAGTGATTATGTGGTGATGTAGTAGTTATAAAAAAGGTATCAAAAATAGTAAATTAACTTCATGAAAAGTGTTTGCATGAGAAGGTGTGTCCAAAATGGTTGTTCTAACAGTCTTCATTTACGTCATCTTCATCTTTTTCTTCTATATCTTCTTCTTTTTCTTCTTCTTCTATATCTTCTTCAATT